>NC_074700.1:7756052-8356052 GCF_029448725.1 Salvelinus fontinalis
TGATAATTATGAGACAAATGCACTGGTCCCCTGCTGATGAGTGGCATGGGAGCCCCACAGTGGCGGGTTCAAACCTGCTGCACGCCGTCTGGACTGGGAAAAGGAGAGAGGGGGAAAGAAAAAAAAGAGAGAGAGAAATGGAGGGATGGAAAAAGAGAGATAAAGAGAGAAGGAGAGGAGGCGAGAGTGAGAAAGAAAGAGAGAGAAAGAAAGAAAGAAAGAAGAGAGACATGGAGGGAGAGAGAGAAAGAAAGATAGTGTAAGGAGAGATGGGGTTCAAACCTGCTACACATCGTTTGGACTGGGAAAAGGAGAGGAAGAAAGAGTGAAAGAGAGAGAGAAATGGATGGATGGAAAGAGAGAGGGGGGAGAGAGAGAGAGAAATGGATGGATGGAAAGAGAGGGGGGAGAGAGAGAGAAATGGATGGATGGAAAGAGAGAGGGGGGAGAGAGAGAGAGAAATGGATGGATGGAAAGAGAGAGGGGGAGAGAGAGAGAAATGGATGGATGGAAAGAGAGAGGGGGAGAGAGAGAGAGAGAGAAATGGATGGATGGAAAGACAGAGGGGGGAGAGAGAGAAATGGATGGATTGAAAGAGAGAGGGGGAGAGAGAGAGAAATGGATGGATGGAAAGAGAGAGGGGGAGAGAGAGAGAGAGAGAAATGGATGGATGGAAAGACAGAGGGGGGAGAGAGAGAAATGGATGGATTGAAAGAGAGAGGGGGAGAGAGAGAGAAATGGATGGATGGAAAGAGAGAGGGGGGAGAGAAAGAGAAATGGATGGATGGAAAGAGAGAGGGGAGAGAGAGAGAGAAATGGATGGATGGAAAGAGAGAGGGGGGAGAGAGAGAGAGAAATGGATGGATGGAAAGAGAGAGGGGGGAGAGAGAGAGAGAAATGGGTGGATGGAAAGAGAGAGGGGGGGAGAGAGAAATGGATGGATGGAAAGAGAGAGGGGGGAGAGAGAGAGAGAGAAATGGATGGATGGAAAGAGAGAGGGGGGAGAGAGAGAGAGAGAAATGGATGGATGGAAAGAGAGAGGGGGAGAGAGAGAGAAATGGATGGATGGAAAGAGAGAGGGGGGAGAGAGAGAGAAATGGATGGATGGAAAGAGAGAGGGGGGAGAGAGAGAGAAGGGGGAGGGAAGGAGAGAGGGGGGAGAGAGAGAGAAGGGGGAGGGAAGGAGAGAGGGGGGAGAGACAGCGAGAAGGGGGAGGGAAGGAAAGAGAGAGGGGGGAGAGATAGAGAGAAGGGGGAGGGAAGGTAAAGAGAGGGAGGGGGGAGAGATAGAGAGAAGGGGGAGGGAAGGAAAGAGAGAGGGGGGAGAGAGCGAGAGAAGGGGGAGGGAAGGAGGAGGTGTAACGTGTTTTCTAGGAAAGTGCCGGGTGGTAGTCGGGTAGATCTTCAGCTTTGACACACGCCAGCAAACCTGGTGGGTTAGCCGGCTAACATTCTCTTACCTCTCTTTTGTAACAGTATTATGTGAACATTCCTTCCAATAAAACTCCAGGGGGTGGTGCTTGAAAGTTGAATTATGACATATTCCTGGAAGTTCATGTTCTACAACAACAAAAAGTTATTATAATATCCAGGGGTAAAATTGTCCAATAATCTCATCGTAACCGAATGAGTATCAGACAAAAATCAACTGTTACATTGTGAGAACTGCAATCAATTTAGTATTGATTCAAATGTCTATACACTGACCAAGGACTGATCAAGGTCATGTATGGCTGAGTTGGTAGAGCATGGCCCTTGCCATGCAAGGAGTGCGGGTTTGTTTCCTGGGTTCACCCATATTTAAAATATAACCACGCATATATGTAAATCGCGTTGGATTAAAGAGTCTGATAAATGGCTTATGAGGGAGAAAAAAATACTTTAAGAATCTTAATTGTGAATGGAGGATTCCATATCTTTATAACTCTGAACTCCAGCCAATGAAGGATGCCAGTGACTCCCACTAGCCGATGCTTACAACCGCAAGCCTTTGGCCGCTGACTTAGCCAACAGAATCCCCACTGGCAGGAGGCCACGAAGGATCTCTGCCCCCCTCACCCTGTGCCAACGGCACAGAAGTAAACATACCCATACACACAACGCCAACGACCTCCCACACCTTAATTACGACGTTGGATGACATATTGGATCATATAATTCCACATCTAAGGCAAGGCGGAGAGGCCTTGGCCCAAGACAGACAATGGAACAAAGCTGTGCACTCATTCAGACAGCTTCGCTGGCAGTGGTACCCATGTTTGGAACGGAGTGGTGTTTAATGTGTTTTTACAAACATAAAAACTGACTACCAACACTGCCAACAGATGTCGACAGGCACTTTTTTTTTTACTGCCATGACGTAACTTCAATAGGGAAGACATAAAAACAGGTGCAAATGAAGACAGTATGTTCTCTTATTTGTTGTTTTTCCCCTCACACAACTGTGCTCCATCTTCTTCTGTGATTGAGATATGGAGAAGTATTGGATTGGCTAACAATGGAGTTCTGAAAGCTAACAGGAAGAGAACCTGTCTGAATATTTTGATGATGACACATTTCCTCTGAGATGGGCATCCAATGGCGATCAAGCAACCAAATGTACTGCTCTAGTGCTTGAACACCACAAATGTAAACAGGTCCAGAACGAAGCTTGCGGTGTAACAGACTACTAGCAGATATCAACAGTTGGATTTCCAATGTTTCCACCCTCCTCCACACCCCAGCATTCACCCTGTAATGTCCTCAGGTAAAGACTGTTAAAACCTCTTAACGGTTCCTAATACCCGGCTTGGCTATAAGAGGACGAGAGGCCATAGAGTCGGTGTTATAAAAATGTCTGCATGCCGCATGGCCAGTAAAACCCTTCCTTTCCTGCTAATGAGCCCAAACATCGGAGCTAGCTAAATTACGTTTTAAACCCCATGCCAGGGCCAGGCTAAATCAATGCCAGCCATGGGGAAATAGAGGAGGGTGGTGCCCAAGTAACGGTACCACACCTGGGACGAGGTTTCAGTGGGGGGGAATTGTGTAGCCAAACGTAAACACATTTGTTGGTCGGCGGTGTTCAGCGGCATTTCTGGGTAACAGAAGCAATCTGCAGTCCTGATACTGCAAGATTTTGAGATGGGCTCGCTCATCCATTTTAGCTGGAGGCTCATGCGGAGCAGTCTGTCTTAGCAGAGCAGAGCTGAGTGGTTGGAGGAGCACATGCTCTCGCATAACTCAGGAGAAACAAAGACCGTGTGCCCACCACAACGTCAGAGAGATCTGGCAGGGTTCCAGAGGCAGTAAAGAACTCCTCCACCCCTGATGGAGCTATCGCCATGGGGATCTCCCAAATCAATAATCAAACACACAAAGTTGCCCACACACACACAACTAAAACAACGCCCTCGCAACCATGCAGGGCCGATCGTAACTTTTTCATTTACCACAGCTAAAACTCCAGATTGCACATTGTAGATATGGTTAGCAGTGCCCCACTTTTATCCCTACAGACACACAAAGTCCAACCTACGAGTTCCTCCTCACAAGGTGTGGCAGCGTGGAGCTGCAGTGTCTGAAGAGCGTGTCAGATGAGTGCATGGCATTCCGCATTCATGGCAACGACTGTAGGAAGCAAATCGTCTCAGTGCTCCCGTCTCGGTGATCCTTCCGGGGCAGCCCCTCGTGCCACACTGCAGCCGTAACAACACGTGGTTTGGGTACAGAGCTGCAGCACAGCCCCAGTTTATATGGGCAACAGTTGGAGAGGGAA
Source organism: Salvelinus fontinalis (assembly GCF_029448725.1). NCBI lineage: Eukaryota > Metazoa > Chordata > Actinopteri > Salmoniformes > Salmonidae > Salvelinus > Salvelinus fontinalis. The sequence continues at coordinate 7,759,810 of NC_074700.1, forward strand.
CCAACTGCTAAATTGTTTGAAAAGCCGTAAACAATGCCTCACAAAGCCTGGTATTTAAGAACTGGGCCTGGATGAGTGCCACAGGGATATCGATGTGTCGTAATTGATGTATCTAAAAGGAAATAATTAAAGGGTATGCAAATTAGGCCTAAATTACACAGGAGGTGTACTCAGGGTGGGTATCACGGCAGCCTGGCATGGCAAGCCCAGTCCTCCTCCCTCTCAAGTCAGAAAGCTAAAAATGTGAAAGGCTTTTATTTTGCAGCCCATTTTGGGGGGGATGTTGCCAAAATAAAGAGATGATACAGTACCAAGAACAAAGACACCTGTCGTGTGGCCTAATTCTGCAGGTTTTTTGTTGTTGTCAGAGCCTTGAAAGGCGTTCATTATTAAGGTCCTATTGAGGGAGGGAGAGATTTACTGTTAACTTTTGGTTGGATTTGTCCTCATAAAGCTTTTTCACTCTTTCCCACGAGGCTCCCGACTTTATAATCTCTCGAAAATATTCACACGGATGACAGCAGGAGCACGGCGCCATGTTACAGAAACATGGAACGGCAGAACTAGGCCTAAATATCACACAACTGACACATTTTTTTCCATCGTTTGGAAAATCAGGAATTCCCCTCTTTCGCCACTTTCCCCCTTTCCTCCCCCAATTCCCTCCAATCCCTCTCCGGTGCTCTTTCCTCCCACATTTCCCTCCCTCCTTCCCTCGGTGCTCTTTCCTCCACTTCCTCCAGTTCGCTAGGATTGTCCACTCAGCCTGACAATAGGGGTCTTTACACCAGGCCTCACAGCTAGCTTCCAAAAGCTGCCTTGCTGCTTTCCAGTCATCCTAGCATGTCGTTTTCACTTTATCTGTGAAGCCAATCCTTCAGCGGGTAGGGGTGGGTAGGGGTGGGGGGGGGGGGGGCTGGATGAGGTAGGGAAGGGGCGGAGGGGTAGCGGGGGGGTGTGTGTGTGTGTTCAGGAAGGTATACACCGCGGGGCAGAGCTGGGCCTTCGTGTATTGTTTCGAGGGGAACATGTTTCACTCTCAGGGTCCCAAGCAACAGGGCAGAAAGGGAAGGGAGGAAAAGAGAAGGGATGAGAAGGGGAATAGTTGCCCTGTGTGTTACTGTTAGCGTTGTTCTGTGTTCTCCTGAGTGTGATCTGATTCCCTCCCTAATCACCCCTCACCGTCGCAATCAAGTGTGTGCCTCGGAAAACGTTGCAAGCGAGTGCCTCGGACCACAAACATAAATTGTTTCCATTCTAGAACACCTTGTCTCCTCACCTTCAGACAAATGCAAAGGGCTAGAACAGGGCGCCATTAAACCCTTTTTAAACAACCTAGCATCAAATGCATTTGTTATTTCAGCCTCGGGACACATTCCATCGTTTGGGGGAAACCCCACCCCCCACCCCCACACTCTATGTCTAAACCAGACGCCCGGCAAGTACAAACGCTTAACAAAAGTGGCAACATGTTGTGCTATCAACAAACTAGCAGGTAGGCTCTGTAGTACTGAGCTGATTTTATGCTATGGTAGTTCATTGTTTATTCATTTTATTTGGAGTTATAATCATTTTTGCCATCATATCTGCACTGTGTTAAAGTAACCAGAGTGAAAAAAGCCAAATGAATAATAAAAAGCAGTCAAATACCAAAAATGTCTCCACCAAAATGTCTCCACCAAAATGTCTACACCAAAATGTCTACACCAAAATGTCTACACCAAAATGTCTCCACCAAAATGTCTCCACCAAAATGTCTACACCAAAATGTCTACACAGACAGATAGGAGATAATGTAAATAATGTGTGTTGGAACAATACTGTTTGCTGATATGCTCATTACATTCAGTTTGAATTAAATATGTCGGCTTTGCATTGAATGTACTTTCCAATTCAGATAGTTTCCACAAACGTTTGTACAATGTCAACAAGGACCAAATTAATGGGATTCCCACATCATAAATCTATTGAGCTTAAAAACATCCCCCGAAAACACCAGCCCTTGGAAAGCAGTGAGGACAAGTTTTTTTGTTCATTGAAAAAAGAAAAGTGAAAACATTATCTCTCGACTGACACCGACGGCAGGCATGTACAGTAGTACAGTGGTCCTCACCCTGGCTGGCTAGTTGACAGACCTGTCGAAACACTTCCCATTTGCAGTGCTGGGGCCAGGTCCAAGCCACTTGAGCTTTGGCATGGCTCACCTGGAACACACCAGGACTCCTCTAAACACATGCCAGCAGTGGGCCAAGCCACTCCGGGAGGCCATACAGCAACAGCAAATACAGCAAACAACGCTGAGTAGAAAGGACAGCGCAGCTCAGAGTTCAGAAAAAAATCTTCCCGGGGAGGTCGTTATATAAGCTATTATAAACTGGGTGGTTCGAGCCCCTAATGCTGATTGGCTGACAGCCATGGTATATCAGACCGTATACCACAGGTACGACAAAACATGTATTTTTACTGTGTCCAGACTTAGTCGTGGTATATTGGCCATATGCCACACCTTCTCGCCTCGGGCCTTATTGCTTAACTATACAAGCGAGTCAGCAAGTCATAGATTAAACACGAAAAACAGAACAGTGCAGGTAAGGCAGACTTTATTATCAATTGAGAGAGAATTCCACAGATCATATGGAATGATTTTTTTACACATAATGTATACCCTTTGTGGAGACTGTGAAAGGTTTCAGGAGGGGGGGAAGTATGGAAGGAGGGAGGGAAGGAGGGGGGGACTTTGGAAGGGGGCGGCCCAGGCACGCTCAGCGAAAATATGCCTTATGCACTCATTGAACTTGGGGCCTGCACAGGCTTCTCTCCTCTCAAGGTTACAGGAGGAGGGAGAAGCAGAAGTAGGAGGAGGAGCCAGCATTTAGGGCCTGACGATTCGACACAAAGAAATGGTTCAAATTTAAACTCAATTTTGTAAGTATTGTCGAGATGTACGTTTTCATAAACTATAACTATATAAAATGACTTAAGTATCAACTTTTACATTTCTATTGCTCATATTCCTCAACCATACGAAGGAAAGCCCTAATGTTGCTGGACTATGGAGGAGCGAGTGTCTTTGGCCCAGATAATAGGGAGAGCGACTGCCGAGCGCCTTTGACACCGAGCTTCCTTCCCCGCCTCGGGAGCCCGGCGCGCGGGCCATGTATCCTCTAGCCGCACCCTTGGGCCCTCGTCCACACAAAGGTAGGAAGCTGGCTGCCGGAGCAGCACCGCCACACCGCATTGTGATGAGGCCACTAAATCATGTCTCATTTCATCCGCCGATGCTCTTTATGCACGTTTTGGCCAGGGGAAACCATAAACACAACAACTGCCAGTAAATGCCTCGGTCTGGAAACAAGGGAGAGGACGACAGGGCTAATAGCTAATTGAAGTCGATACGGTTTGTGGTGTGTGCCGGCGAAGGAAGGAAAAGGCAACAGATCCAAACGTAGTGAGATAGTATAATAGTATATCGAGGCCAAGGCCCTCGGGAATGCATTTGAGGAAAAGGGAGCGTCACCAAAGCCAAAGGGCCACCAATAGAACTCATAAACACCGTATTTACTGCGTAATTAGACCCATTTATCAGGTACAGAGGATTTGGTATCTGGTTTGAGTATATCGCCTATTTATAATTTAAATACCACAGTCTCGAGCATAACAATACATTAGGATAGCTGCTTTACTCGGTTGGTGTTTCAGTATTGCAGGTGAAAAATCAACGCAAACAAACAGCCAAAATGTACTTTGCTGTTCCGTAAAAGTGAGACCACACATTCCCAAGAAACCCACAGAGAGTAGGCGTGAATTTGAAAAGACAAGGTGCTGCCCTGTTTAACCCTGGTGTGGACAAGGTCATAAGTCAAATAGGTCATAAAACCGTTGATTGAACAATTGGTCACTCTGCTTAACTTCCAGAAGAATTAGCAGTCCATTATCACCTCATAAAAGGAGCTCTTTTCATGCTTTACTACAGATTAGGTTTCCAAACATCAGACAAGTCAAAGCAGCGCTTCGGCATCACAGTTCTGCAAATCGACAGATTACTTGTATACAGAGGTGTAAGTCATAAATGCTGAGTAGTCACAAACTAGTATGAAATGCTTAGGAGCATTATAGGACAGCTGTCGTCATCTCTAGACAGTAAATAATTTGAGTTTTTAAAAACTAATTAACATATTTGGAAGTGGGTCACTCATAATTAAAGTTTGGCTCAGCTCTGCCCATGTGGGTAAATAAGTAGTCAACTAAACCCGAGTCAGACAGCGAATGTTGCTGCACACTTAAAATGGCCGCCTTATCAGGAGTCTTTGGAGAACGAGATGAGGAAAATATAGCCCATCAAACACAATGAAAGGCGAGAGACAATCATCAAGAGGCTAGAGAAGTATCTGACAGAGTATTAGACAGTCACTTGGGGTTGTTGACGCCATGGCTTAGAGCGTCACTTGAGGATATCCTCGTTGGAGGAAGAAGCAGCAAACAAATTAAGAGGGATGAGCTCACACACTTAGTGGATTAGGTTTATATTTATTAGGCTAACTCGTCACTAGCAGACTAGTGTTCTATAGTGTAGGGAGAGACAGGGTAATCAAGTAATTTTTGTATATCATCAAGATGTCCTATGCTCTGGGGAAGGTATACAATGAGAGATGAGAGGCAAGAAAATTACATTTGAATAGGAAGACAATTTGAGGTAATGGCTACTGATTTAAACATTGATGGCAATTGAATACAGCTTTACCACACAGGGTTAAATCGGGTTTGTTAAATTAGAAATAAACAATGTTAAACAATGTTAAACAATATAAACAATGTTACCTCATTTGATCTGGTCAACTGCAGCATAATCTGGTTGACTTGTACGGAGCTCTAGGTGAAGGTCACACGTATTCACATCTGCACTTCATTAAAACAGGGGTGTGGTGGTGCGCTGTGCGAGCTATGTGGGAAATTAAAACCTGGCTTAGCTGTAGGCCTACGTATGGGAATGTATTGCATAGCCTTGGAAAGGTTGAAAACATGCAGTGAAAAAAGAAAAGAACAATGGCAAAAAAACGTCTGACGCCGCGTCCAAAACTGCAAGTTTTCACTGGATGCGATGTTTCGAGACCAGAAAATGTACTCGACATTCGATGTCTTGATGCTTTTAGCAGTTGAATCTCATCCACAGCTGTGCAGAACTGGTCTGCAGTGGCCTAAGAAGAAGAAACTCTCAGGGGGCTATATGTGAATGACAAATGAGAAATACGCGTGAGGGGGTATTTTTAGGGCGGGTGATATTTCGCCGGGTCACATTTACTGCTAATGGCCTGCAAACCACACCAAGCTACAGAAAGTGACAACATGACTGTACCAACCAGAGGAACAGCACTAGTAAATACATGTCCCCCTTTAAGTAGGCCCAGCACATGCTTTGTGAGAGCCGTTCCGTGAGTCGTTAACTCCCTTTCACATCAAAAACCTCTCCCGTTGCATATGCTCATTCCAAAACACCGACCATGTCTTAGTTGCAGTACATATACTGTATCAAGCATTTCTACAATGGACACAACCCTTACATTCACAATCAAAAGTCATTTGAATAGTATCGTTCACGTGGGCAATCTTGTGCCCACCCCTGCTTTAAGCAGACATGTTCTTAAGGTTAGCCTAAAATATCAAACAACGCCATGCCACCCCTTCCCTAAGCCTGCCTATTAAGGTACAAGCCAAACACCCACCACTGGCACTTAAGACATGAAAGGGCTGCTGCAACCCTTGGTTTATGTTCTATGTTAGTGGTTTCCACATTGTGGCTAGGGGATAAGCATCAGAAGTGGTTTATCCCCTCTCTCAGGGCTCTATGGAATATGTAAACATATGTGTAATCAGTCCTTCAGTGTAATGGAGATTGAGGGAAAGGTTGTGTGGGAAGGAAGGAAAGTGGTGGGGAAGACTGTCATACCCCTGGCTCATGGGAAAAGACAAGTTTGAAGATGGAAATGCAAGACTTTTCTCTCACTGATAAGCCATGAAAATATGCATTGAAGTATTCTAGGTAGACCCACCAAAGCCAAAAGGCAAAGATTCCTTAAAGGTCTTCAGAAAGCTTTCCCTGACGCTATAGCTTCTCCCAATAAGGACTGTTTCAAGCGATAGTGACACACTAAGAAACACACAATTACATTTTGAGTGGAGCCCGTAAACTCTGTACCAGAAGCCTTTGCTGCTCAGCTTTTGTCTCTCTCCCTCTTTCCTCCCTGCTTGCACAAAGCCAGTGGGAGCAGAAGCCACCTCCAACCATTTCCCCCCTCAAGTCTGCCATAAGCTGTTTGTCGTGTGTGTGTGTGCGTGCGCTCGAGCTCGCCCACCAGTCACTAAGTTCTCCCAGCAAGGGCCAAAGTTTTAATATGGTGTCCAATCAAAAGTGATTAAGCATCACAGAACACAAACAATGCTGCCCCTTAAATCTCTTGCTCGCTCTCTCTCTCTCTGAGCCCTCTTTCAGTGGAGTGAATGAAAGAGCACTCTGTCTGTAGGCAGCAGATGATAGACGCTGGAGCCGGAGAGATAAGCCTTACAGCCGGGCTTTCCCTTCTGTAACATACACAGTTCGGTCTGTATAGGATCTCTATCTGGCTTTGCCGTGGGTGTATGATTTACTAAGGCATTGACGAGGAAGTGAAACTTATCCGTTGTACGGGAAATGTTCCTTTGGAGTAGAACACCTGATAGAGCTAGATGAGTAAGCAGCAAGCCACCTGGATGGATTCAGCTGGAGGAATTAGCAAATAATAGAGACAAACATGCTTTGAGACAAAGATGCGTCAAATACAGTATAGCATGCAAAGCATTTCTTCAAGAGCAAAATGTCCAGGACTTTGGAAAGGAACCGGCTGGTATATTTTTGGTGTTAAATCAAATCATCAGAGTGCTTCCTGCAAATGGCCAACAATCACAATGCTTGAAGTATGCTTTATGTAACACAATACCCTGAACTAATACATTCAATGCAGCGGGATTCTCCCCTGGTTATATTCCAGTGAGGTTTCGATGGAAAGTTGAAGGAGGAAGTAAAAAACAGCCTACATGGATAATATAAGATACTGTACTCTTTAACAAACTCAAAAGACAACCAGAAATCTGCTGCTGTAACCATGACATCAAAATGATGGACAGGATACGGCCATTTTGTTTTTCCCCTCAATGTTTACAAGCTACACCATGTTTTCCTTTGAGCGACTAAACAGAAAACTGCACTAAACATGATCTTTGTTCCCCATAAAGAATAACGTAATTTGATTATTCCCAGAGCTGGTATTAATCAAATGTAATCTTTCTCTCGAACACACAGAGTTTGAGGAATGAGAGGAAAAAGTTAACCATGGCAGAACTTGACACTACACGTATGTACTGTGTACAGTGAGGGGAGAGGTGAAGCTAAGATAACAGAAGGTGACTTTCGGCCTGGTATGGTGGCTCATTTCCTGATTACGTGTACATGCAAGTCAAATATTGTCTGGAAAAAGGACAGGGCTAAACTGGTAAGAGATTACCTATTACAATTAAGTATTGCTCTTTGTTAGGGAGTTTAGACAACTGTTGCAATTGGTAATTAACAAGTCCAAGATACTGCTTCCAGAACTTCATACAATTGAAAGTATTTATTCCCAATTTATATACACTACCGTTCAAAAGTTTGGGGTCACTTAGAAATGTCCTTGTTTCTGAAAGAAAAGCACATTATTTGTCCATTAAAATAACATCAAATTGATCAGAAATACAATGTAGACATTGTTAATGTTGTAAATTACTATTGTAGCCGGAAACTGCAGATTTTTTATGGATTATCTACATATGCGTATAGAGGCCCATTATCAGCAACCATCACTCCTGTGTTCCAATGGCACATTGTGTTAGCTAATCCAAGTTTATAATTTTAAAAGGTAAATTGATTATTAGAAAACCCTTTTGCAATTATGTTAGCTGAAAACTGTTGTGCTGATTAAAGAAGCAATAACACTGGCCTTCTTTAGACTAGTGGAGTATCTGGAGCATCAGCATTTGTGGGTTCGATTACAGGCTCAAAATGGCCAGAAATAAAGACCTTTCTTCTGAAACTCGTCAGTCTATTCTTGTTCTGAGAAATGAAGGCTATTCCATGCGAGAAATTACCAAGAAACTGAAGATCTCGTACAACGCTGTATACTACTCCCTTCACTGAACAGCGCAAATTGGCTATAACCAGAATAGAAAGTGGAGTGGGAGGCCCTGGTGCACAACTGAACAAGAGGACAAGTACATTAGAGTCTCTAGTTTAATAAACAGACGCCTCACAAGTCCTCAACTGGCAGCTTCATTAAATAGTACCCGCAAAACACCAGTCTCAACGTCAACAGTGAAGAGGCAACCCCGGGATGATGGCCTTCTAGGCAGAGTTGCAAAGAAAAAGCCATATCTCAGACTGGCCAATAAAAAGACTAAGATGGGAAAAAGAACACAGACACTGGACAGAGGAACTCTGCCTAGAAGGCCAGCCTCCCGGAGTCGCCGCTGTTGACGTTGAGACTGGTGTTTTGTGGGTACTATTTAATGAAGCTGATAGTTGAGGACTTGAGTGGTACAACAGTGGTACTGTTCAGTCAGTGACAGTGTAACTGGGCCACTGACGGGAGTGTAGTGAGCCGTTCTGGTAGGGATGGGGTCAAATGGTGTATTGAACAAGCCCTCTGCCCATCACTCTCTCAAATTAAGTTTGAGGCAGGACAACAGCGAATCAAACATAACTCTTAAAGTGCTGGGTAGTACAGTACTATCCAAGTCTCTAGCATGTCTCTAACTGTACAAGAGAGTAACTATACTATCTATTCACAGCTACTCTCAGCTTTCTAGTAAAAGGACAGAATGCAGTACAGTTCACACATGTTTTGTGGGGAACAACAAACAGCTCTGAACTATTGTTGAACCAGAGAGCTTATGAGTCCAGGCCCGCTGGCCGGCCTGCCTCACACCAGGTTCTATACCGTCGGGCTTGATATATCTGAATTCTTCTGGCATGACATCATCTGCCCTTGCCGATCGTTTTACCCCGGCCCAGGGACAGAGCGTACTCAGAGAAGTAAGGAGAGTGCACATGTATCGTATGGTGGAAGTCGAGGAAGCGGATAAGTCGTGAAGGCAGATAAGTCGTCGCGCTGCGGTGGCCCCTGCTCCGCAGCCCCACTCTCTACCTCAGAGGCCCTGTTGCTTGGGTCGTGTCTGGAACCCTATCTCCAGAGAGGAGGCATAAAATGGCCGCTTTGTATCCCAAGATGTGTGCCCAGACAAAGCCAGATAAGGAAACCCAACAAGGACGAGCCTAAGTAACCACGAGCTGTACTGTAGTTCCCCCAAATAACCTTCACTTTAGGTCAGACTGAAGGAAACTGTAGTAATAGAAAAATGATCACAAATAACTACATTTGTGATAATGACATCAATGATGATGGTAACAGGTAATGTTTCAAGGGAAACTTTGTTGAGGGTAACAGCAATTATAAACTTGTTAGAGTAGTCATATCAGTTGGAGCTATACTTATTGTGATTCAATAAGCATGGGTAGAAGTGGTTGTATGAATACTTCAATGATAATTTACAGCTACTCCATTGTCGCTCGTATGTAGGAACGGTAGGAAAAGTGAACATAAACTAAATACATTGTCTTTTTAAACCAAGCCGATGTGGATACGGGTGAGTGTACTTATTCCACACTCTGCGGTGGTGATGGGCCTGGCTCGAGAATCTGTTCCTTAGAGTGTCCATAATGAAAGCCATACCCCATCCCTGTTACTGTGCCACTATTATGGAGGCTCGCCGGCTGTAGGCTGTCTGTGTCCCCCACGCCCACGTGCTCCCTCACTGGAGGGATGGGGACACCATGACTACACGGACCATATGTGTCGGCAGACCGCAAAACGCTGAAGCCATTAACCAAGGCCACAGTGGTGAAATTGAAAGCAGCAGTAGCGGCGGTGGTGGTAGCTGTTTGGGCTGTGTGTGCGTGTGTGTGTGTGTGTGTGTGTGTGTGTGTGTGTGTGTGTGTGTGTGTGTGTGTGTGTGTGTGTGTGTGTGTGTGTGTGTGTGTGTGTGTGTGTGTGTGTGTATGTGTGTGTGTGTGTGTGTGTGTGTGTGTGTGTGTGTGTGTGTGTGTGTGTGTGTGTGTGTGTGTGTGTGTGTGTGTGTGTGTGTGTGTGTGTGTGTGTGTGTGTGTGTGTGTGTGTGTGTGTGTGTGTGTGTGTGGAAAGTCCTTCAGGTGGTACTGTTCAGTCAGTGACAGTGTTACTGGGCCACTGACGGGAGTGTAGTGAGCCGTAGGGGATGATGTCAGCAGCTTGTCATTGGTCGGCTCCTCCCTCAGACCTCTCTCCGTCTCCTGATCTGTTTTGAGTTTGTGTGTGTTTGCAGCGCTGTATCTGCGATGTACTGACCAGCAACCCTGTTTCCTCTCAAGCCAAAAGCGGTTATTGTTTGCATTCAGGCAGGTTGTAGTTTCAGGTCACTTTTGAGTATATACAAAGTAACACATACACTACTGTTCAAAAGTTTGGGGTCACTTAGAAGTGTTCTTGTTTTTGAAAGAAAAGTTTAAAAAATTGTCCATTAAAATAACATCAAAATGATCAGAAATAGGGTGTAGACATTGTTAATGTTGTAAATGACTATTGTAGCTGGAAACGGCAGATTTTTTATGGAATATCTACATAGGCGTACAGAGGCCCATTATAATCATCACTCCTGTGTTCCAATGGCACGTTGTGTTAGCTAATCCAAGTTTACCATTTTAAAAGGCTAATTGATCATCAGTAAACCCTTTTGCAATTATGTTAGCACAAGTCATACTCTGGCAGTCATCCTGCCCTAAAAGGAAAGCACCCCTCTCAATGCCCCACATGTAATCTACACACACTAGTACACTCCAACTACAGAGAAGGTTCAGGTAACCAACTACTGATGTTGGTCTACTACCTCCTATAGGGACTTCATCAAGTGACCACATTGTTCTACTCTGGAAGGAGAGAGAAAACGAGAGAGAGAGAGAAAGAGAAAAAACGAGAAAGAGAGAGAGTAGAAAGCGAGGCATTTACTGATCTCATTCTGACAACAGGCCCGGAAAGCGAAGGGTCTTTCCCTGGAACCGCTCGTTTCATAAAACCACCCATGTTTACACAGGTGGTTAGTGAGAAGAGCACAGGAGATAGAGTCCACGTAACGCAACACCTCATTATGAATACTAAACCAAAGGGACATACGTACACACACGCATACCCCCCGCCCCCCCCCCCACCCCCCCACCCCCACTCGCGGACGTCTGGCCTAGTTGTCACAGACGCAGACTGTATTTGTAGTGAATGTTTCCAGTAATGTATTCTGAATTCTGGAACCTATGTGTGCGTGCATATATTTTCGGCGTTCCCTTATACGGTACAAAATAGCATTCACAAAGTGCTCTCCTCCAATTACTGAACTCCTCTTGAAGTCGAAGTCACTGGTTGGCTCCTATGTTTGGCTCCGGGGGCCAGTTCCAACAACATCTGCTTGGAGCAGGTACAAACCCACGGACAGCTCTGCTAGCCCAAAGGTGCCTATGCAGCCCATCGTTTATGCAATAGCACACAGCTGGCAGCCAAGGAAAGATGGGAAATTATGGCAGCGTCCATTATCACTTGCATCTGCTTGGTGCATTATACATGGATAGGCTACAACCAAGCCAGCAACTTTGAGATGTGTGCTAAAAAAGGTCTCTAGTGGTGCGAAGTGTTTAACTTTCATTTTGACTGAGCCTATACTAGTTTGAAAACTGGTTCAAACAGGTTGAAAAGGACATAAGGTATACTATCACTAAGAAGAAAGGTAATCCTGACATGCTTTCTAAAGGAATGTGAACACTGACCAGACTTCCTCATCAGGATAAAAAGGACAGCTTCAGTTTCCATAAAGCATTATTTTATTTTCACTCAGCTAGAGAGAACCCTTAAAAGGACAAGCGCTCTCTATTTGGGAAACGTGTTAAAAAGCTACAGCTGTTGGGAAACCCACACGAGGTAATTGTTCCAAACGCCTCGTTTTAACACAGATTAAACACAATTAAATAACAGTTTATCTAACCACAACAAGTCACCCTGCCAAAAGCATGAAAAAAAAGACTGTCATTGTTTGTGCAGCTAGCTCTGTTCGGAGGAACGGTCGGAGGGGAGAGGGGGTGGGGTAGTTTTCTTAGTTTCCTCATGTACAGGAAGGAACTTTTACACACAGACAAACCATACATTAGCTTCTAACCAAGCTCACATAGGAAGAGGGAAAAAGCAGGTTTGGTTGCTACGGCAGGGGTCTTCTGAGGTGAATATGAAGGAATTTAGGTCATTTTAGCGGAGAGACATTTAAACAGCTCAAGCCATCACTTAGTGGAAATAGCGAGAGAGGCCCAGAAAAGGGGAGCGAGGGGAACAAGTATGTCAGGGGCGGCGAAGCTTGATTCTACTTCTTGCTCCAGACACAAACACAGAGCCATTACCTCCCATAATGGTACCAGTTAACATACTGTTCCGCCCTAAAAACAGTGCCCCATCTTACTTCTGACCTTCAAATAGACATGGATGTTTTATAACAAACATTAAATCCCTGAAACTTAAGCTGGGAGTTGTTTTTTTATAATAATTTTCTGACAAAGTTTTCAAAGGGTTGAGTAAAACACATACAAATTCCCTGTATCTTTTTGGATGCCTAGAAACTTTTCTTTGGTGTCCGGAGGCAGCTAATCACAATTTGAACTACTTAATTGCAATACTTAGCTAGAGCTTAGCATTAGCATAATTAGGTGCAAAATAATGAGTATGGGACTTACATGCAAGGAATATGACACACCTACATACAAAGTAACCCACTGACCTAGATAGACAATAGACCTGGTAACTGGCAAAATAAAGGAAACACCAACATAATGTCTTAATAGGGCATTGGGCCACCATAAGCATAGGTTCTACAAGTGTCTGGAATTCTATTGGAGGGATGCACACCATTCTTCCACAAGAAACTCTAGATCTCCCATAAGTGTTGGGTTGAGATCTGGTGACTAGGACACACACCTCTTTAAAACGACTATACTCCTTTGAGACCCCTGTTTCAAGGAGATCTCTTCTGCTAGACACGGTAGCCAAAACAATGGGCCACTGGGCATTTTTATACATGACCCTAAGCATGATGGGAGGTTTTAATTGTTTAACTCAGGAAGCACACTTTGTGGAAGCACCTGCTTTCAATATACTTTGTATCCCTCATTTACTCAAGTGTTTCCTTTATTTTGGCAGTTACCTGTATATAACCCAGAGGAGATTAACTAGCTACCATCAAACCCGGACATAAAGACCTTTTCCCATAGAGATAAAGACAAACTCACACACTCCCTCCCACTTTCTCTGTCTTAAACACACATGTGCTCAGATTCACAAAGACACCCCCACCCACAAACACAAACACTCTCTCTCGCTCACACACACACAAACACACGCATTGTAAACAGTTTTTATTGAGACGTGAGTGGTTGTATAAACACAGACACGTCTTCTATTGAGAGGTCCCAGTCCGGTGTGGGGAACAATAAGAGGGAGTTCCTGATCGCCTCCTCATAGACGGTGTGTACTAAATCCCATTACCAGGGCCACGGCATTAACATTCCTCTAGTCTGGCAGGTGACGGCTCCCTTTTTTCAGCCCCGTGCAGGGCCCGCCGCCCGCCTAAGAGCATGGGACAGAGTCACCCCGACAATACACACATAGATACACACACCGTCGCACCCCTACAATACACACACCAACCCCCCCCCCCCCCCCCCCCCCCCCCCCCCCAGCTGCCGGAGTATAAAGACATATAGACGGTAGGAGTGAGGAAGAGGAGGAGGGGGGGGCTTATTGGCTAGCGGCAACACTAAGTACTAAGTCTTTTCTTAAAGATCAGCGCAAAGACTGGCGAGCAAATCTCTGTCAATGGGGCTTTCTTCTGTTTCATGTCTCAGGGCTGAGAATTTGCTGATAACTACGATGATCATTGTTTCATGGATTTTATCCTATGCCAGTTCTGACACTGAAAGGGAGATGAGATAAAGTGCTTTTATATTTTTTTAAATGATTATATTCACCACAACAAATAAGTTCAACGAGTTGTCAACACAACTTCAAAGCAGATAGGGATACATACAGATGGTGGGTATATCAAACCGGTTCCCTTTCCATGGACATGACATGCACTTTCAAGCCCACGTAGCACAGGCGACAGTAAAATGCATGAAGAACCAGTGTCCGTGAGTTTACAGTACAGTTCAGACGGTTCACCTATAACACGGTGGAGTGTGGTGTACGTGACAGGGCGCATGTGATATGGAACGTATGTCTCTCGTGCCCTGCTCTGAACTTTCAGTCAGAGTTGAGTTCCTCCCTATATATAAACATATATTTAACCAGCCAGTGTGCTCTCTCCGATCTCACACCTCTCAGTCCCGGTATGCTTTGATACCTACAGTATACCATCTCCAGAGATTTATGACGTTAAGCAACTAACCCCCCCCCCCCCCCCCCCCCCAGGCCCATCCACCTTCCAGCAAAACCAGTGGCCCAGCTAACTATAAGCTCTCTTGGGGAACTCACACACACATCCATGTGCTTTCATACTGTACACTCTATCTGTTTCTGTATATCCCTCTGTCATCATTATTAAATCAAACAATCTTAAAATGGCCTAACACATTGGTCCCACTCGGCAAGAAATGAATGAGCCTTTTTTTTCACCTTCAGCAAAGGTTTTGAGAACGTGAATTTGAATGTACATTAGTGCAGTGTAACACTAAAAGAAGGTTCTTCAAATTGTACAGCCTCCCCTCTCCCTCCATACTTTCATCATACAGTAAGTAGCTAGCTAGCTGAAACTGCCTTGCACCCCCCTCCTTTTACCCCCTCTCCTTATCGGTCTCCACGGTGGAAATGGGATGTTGCTGCTAGCCTGCTACAGTGACTTGTGGCTTTGTCCAACAGGGCTAAGCGCCATGACAAGAAGGGCTGCATGGACGCGGTTAATTATTCTTGGAATGAAAAAAGCCCAAACTATTTTTTCTCTCTAGTGGTTTTCTCCATTCATAGTAGTTGGCACTGCCCTTGAAACCCTCTGCCATTGCCAGGCCTCACTACCAAAACCCATTTTCATTTCATTTCTTTCCAGCTCTCTCCATTTCATTTCATTCATTTCATTGACATTCCACCAGTTACTCTGTGTCATTTGGAAGGGCGGAGAGCAATGTATGCACTTACCCCAGTCCTCAGACAGTGCCAAGTTTTCAAGCTTCTGCTTGTTGGCTTTCTCTTGGATGATGACCAAGAGATCACCAACTGGGACAAGGCAGGCGTTCGTAGCTGTGTATAATGACATATATTTTCTGTATTTCTATGGACTGATGATTAATAGAAATAAGAGTAAAGTGGTGTGGAATCATAAATGGAGAATGTGGTGGAAGCGGGGTTGAGTTGGGAAAGAAACAGGCTGCAACTGTATGCCTGGTAACAAGGATTGACCAACACTAACTGTATGCCTGGTAACAAGGGTTGACCAACACCAACTGTATGCCTGGTAACAAGGGTTGACCAACACCAACTGTATGCCTGGTAACAAGGGTTGACCAACACCAACTGTATGCCTGGTAACAAGGGTTGACCAACACCAACTGTATGCCTGGTAACAAGGATTGACCAACACTAACTGTATGCCTGGTAACAAGGGTTGACCAACACCAACTGTATGCCTGGTAACAAGGGTTGACCAACACCAACTGTATGCCTGGTAACAAGGGTTGACCAACACCAACTGTATGCCTGGTAACAAGGGTTGACCAACACCAACTGTATGCCTGGTATCAAGGGTTGACCAACACCAACTGTATGCCTGGTAACAAGGGTTGACCAACACCAACTCTATGCCTGGTAACAAGGGTTGACCAACACCAACTGTATGCCTGGTAACAAGGGTTGACCAACACCAACTCTATGCCTGGTAACAAGTGTTGACCAACACCAACTGTATGCCTGGTAACAAGGGTTGACCAACACCAACTCTATGCCTGGTAACAAGGGTTGACCAACACCAACTCTATGCCTGGTAACAAGGGTTGACCAACACCAACTCTATGCCTGGTAACAAGTGTTGACCAACACCAACTCTATGCCTGGTAACAAGTGTTGACCAACACCAATGCAGACTGATTCATATTTATGAAGAAAGGTCAATACACTTTATGACAATAGCTATTATTGTAAGTTAAGAGTAAATCCAAGACGGTTCCCATCCAAACAAGATATTTTCCGACAACAATACTCCCAGTAGCCTGTTGGAAACATGATGTATGTGAACACTCAGTGGTGTCTAGGGACATTGTGATAGTCTAACAGTTTCAGGAGTGGGTTGGAGGTTGGATATTTTACACAAAGTTGTGTAAGTCCAGAGAAATCATCAGTTTATCATTGTAGAACTACTGGAAATGTAACCCAAAGACACAAGAACTAAAAAACTGTAAGGGGAGCACTCATTCACATTCCTATCCACAGAAATAGAACATTGCCAACTTCCATTAGCTCCCCACGTTAATCCCTAGGCTTAAATTTAGCAGGCTAAAGTCCCCCAACTCTGAAGCCAGGGTAGGCCCCCACATCCTCCAGTCCAGTCCATGGAACTCAACAGGCAGAGCATAGAGTTTCCCCGGCCAGAAGGTGGCTGCGGACTGCAGTGCGGATTGGCTGCAGTGCAGACTGGCTACAGCGTGGATTAGGACCCCACAGTGGCTCATTGTTAATTGGACGCCATTTGTGAAAGCTACAGAGAGATTAGTTTGAACAGCTGCTGCCATTTGTCATACATGCCCTTTTTGTGGCTTTATCTGCCTTATTATTCCATTGTAACAGAGTTGGTTTGGTGGAGCACATACAGTGCATTCGGAAAGTATTCAGACCCCTTGACTTTTCCACATTTTGTTACGTTACAGCCTTAGTCTAAAATAGATTAAATCGTTTATTTCCCCTCATCAATCTACACACAATATCCTATAATGACAAAGCAAAAACAGTTTTTAAATATTTGTTCAAATGTATTAAAAATAAAAAACTGAAATATCACATTAACATAAGTATTCAGACCCTTTACTCAGTACTTTGTTGAAGTACCTTTGGCAGCGATTACAGCTTCGAGTCTTCTTGGGTATGACACTATAAGCTTGGCACACCTGATTTGCTGGAGAAGGAAACGGCGATTCCGAGGAAAAAGATCAGGGTGCCTTGTGAAGACCAGGCGACGAGTGGCTAATCTGCCCTTGCCCTCCGTTCTGCTAGCTAACGTTTAATCGCTAGAAAATAAATGGGACGAACTGAAAGCACGTATATCCTACCAATTGGACATTAAAAACAAACATTTTATGCTTCACCAAGTCGTGGATGAATGACGACATTAATATACACTCTATCGGCAAGACCGAACAGCGGCCTCTGGTAAGACACGGGACAGGGGCCTATGCATTGATGTAAACAACAGTTGGTGCACGATATCTTAGAAAGTCTCAAAGTTTTGCTCCCCTGAGGTGGAGTATCTTATGATAAGCTGCAGACCTCACTATTTACCCAGAGAGTTTTCATCAGTTTTTTTCGTAGCTGATATGTATATGTATATGATCAACAGTGTCTTGATCAACAGTGGTAGGTCTGATCACTGACAACGATAAGACAGCCTATAGGGAGGAGGTCAGAGACCTGACCATGAGGTGCAAGGACAACAACCTCTCCCTCAACGTGACCAAGACAAAGGAGATGATTGTGGACTACAGAAAAAAGAGGAACGAGCACACCCCATTCTCATTGAAGGGGCCGTAGTGGAGCAGGTTGAGAGCTTCAAGTTCCTTGGCGTCCACATCAACAACAAACTAACATGGTCCAAGCACACCAAGACAGTCATGAAGAGGGTACGACAAAACCTATTCCCCTTCAGGACACTGAAAAGATTTTGCATGGGTCCTCAGATCATCAAAAGATTTTACAGCTGCACCATCGAGAGCATCCTGACGGGTTGCATCACTGCCTGGAATGGCAACTTCTCGGCCTCCGACCGCAAGACACTACAGAGGGTAGTGCATACGGCCTAGTACATCACCGGGGCCAAGCTTCCTGCCATCCAGGACCTATATAACAGGCTCTGTCAGAGGAAGACCCTAAAAATCGTCAAAGACTCCAGCCACCCTTGTCATAGACTGTTCTCTCTGCTACCGCACGGCAAGCGGTACCGGAACGCCAAGTCTAGGTCCAAGAGGCTTCTAAACAGCTTCTACCCCAAGCCATAAGACTCCTGAACAGCTAATAAAATAGCTTCCCAGACTATTTGCACCCCCCACCCTACCCACGCTGCTACTACTCTCTGTTATTATCTATGCATAGCCACTTTAACAACTACTTGCATGTACATAATTATCTCAATTACCTCGACACCGGTTCCCCCGCACATTGACACACTGACTCTGTACCGGTACCCCCTGTATATAGCCCCGCTATTGTTATTCACTGCTGCTCTTTAATTATTTGTTTTTCTTATTTCTTACTTTTTTAGGTATTTTCTTCAAACTGCATCGTTGGTTATGGTTATGGGCTTGTAACTAAGCACTTCACTGTAAGGTTGTATTCGGCGCATGTGACAAATATTTGTATTTGGGGAGTTTCTCCCATTCTTCTCTGCAGATCCTCTCAAGCCCTGTCAGGTTGAATGGAGAGCGTCGCTGCACAGCTATTTTCAGGTCTCCCCAGAGATCTTCGACCGGGTTCAAGTCCAGGCTCTGGCTGGGCCACTCAAGGACATTCGGAAACTTGACCCGAAGCCAGTCCTGCGTTGTCTTGGCTGTGTGCTTAGGGGCGTTGTCCTGTTGGAAGGTGCACCTTCACCCCAGTTTGAGGTCCTGAGCGCTCTGGAGCAAGTTTTCATCAAGGATATCTCTGTACTTTGCTCTGTTCATCTGTCCCTCGATCCTGACTAGTCTCCCTACAGAATGATACTGCCACCACCATGCTTCACCGTATGAATGGTGCCAGGTTTCCTCCAGACGTGACACTTGGCATTCAGGCCAATCTTGGTTTCATCAGACCAGACAATCTTGTTTCTCATGGTCTAAGAGTCTTTATGTGCCGTTGGCAAACTCCAAGTAGGCTGTCTTGTGCCTTTTACAGAGGAGCGGCTTCCATCTGGCCACTCTACCATAAAGGCCTGATTGGTGGAGTGCTGCAGAGAGGGTTGTCCTTCTGGAAGGTTCTCCCATCTTCACAGAGGAACTCTGGAGCTCTGTCAGAGTGACCATCTGGTTCTTGGTCACCTCCCTGACCAAGGCCCTTCTCCCCCGATTGCTCAGTTCGGCCGGGTGGCCAGCTCTAGGAAGTGTCTTGGTGGTTACAAAGTTCTTCCATTTAAGAATGATGGAGGCCACTGCGTTCTTGGGACCTTCAAAGATGCAGACATTTTTTAGTACCCTTCCCCAGATCTGTGGCTTGACACAATCCTGCTTCGGAGCTCTACGGACAATTCCTTCGAACCTCATGGCTTGGTTTTTGCTCTGACATGCACTGGCAACTGTCAGACCTTATATAGACAGGCATGTGCCTTTCCAAATTATGGCCAATCACTAGAATTTAGCACAGGTGGACTCCAATCAAGTTGTAGAGACATCATGGATGATCAATGGAAACAGGATGCACCTGAGCTAAATTTCAAGGCTCATAGCAAAGGGTGTGAATACTTACTATGTAAATAAGTAAATATCTCTGTTTTTTGTTTGTAATACATTTGCAAACATTTCTAAAACCTGTTTTCACTTTGTTATTATGGGGTATTGTGTGTAGATTGATTAAATAAAAACATGTCCTCATCAATTTTAGAATAAGGCTGTAACATAACAAAATGTGGAAAAAGTCAAGGGTTCTGAATACTTTCCAAATGCACTGTACACTTGTGGGATGAGTAAACGTGCCTGATACATGAAGACTCGCCGAGTTGATGCCTAGGCTTTAGCTCAGAGGGCTATATCACATGCATAGTCTCTGGGAGAAATGGCAGGGAATTGCCTCCACTCCCTCTCTTCTTCAATATGATCCTGAGGTCATACCAACACAAACCATGTCTAACCGTTCACCATGACATCGCAAAATGATTGATTTGCACTCTGACAGTTTTGAGATATAGATCAACTCGGCCATCAGGTTGGGAAAAATCCACTTCAGTGAAGCTCAATGTTCGTCCTTGATGCTATAATTCACCAGCCATTGAAGGGTTAATGAATGCTATTAGACTGGCCAGTTCGGCACCTTGAGTTATCCTGATAAGAACCCAACTGTTTGACCTCCATCAGTGTTTCCAAACAGCATCACTTTCAATTTAAGTTGAGTGTATTTTGCATGGTTATTTATGCCTGATCCAATAGAGGAATGCTTGGCTTTTCCTAGGAAAAATCTGGGAAACCAGCTCTGGTATCCATAGCTGCCTTTGAAAGGGCTTTTTGATAAAATACGACTGGAGTTTATATATAAATGCCTGGAATATTTCAATTTTGGAGATTCTCTTTTAAAATGGATTAAAGTTGTATGGTAACCCCAGGTGTAAAATGGTCAATAATGGCTTCTTATCAGAAAATGTTAAACTGTCAAGAGGCGTAAAACAAGGTTGTCCACTATCGGCATATCTTTTTATTATTGCCATCGAAATGTTAACTGTTAAAATCAGATCCAACAATAATATCAAGGGGTTATAAATCCATGGCTTAAAAACAAGACTGTTGGAAAAGCATTTCTCATGAAGCTGGTTGAGAGAATGCCAAGAGTATGCAAAGCTGTCATCAAGGCAAATGGTGGCTACTTTGAAGAATTTCAAAAATAAAATATATTTTGATTTGTTTAACACTTGTTTGATTACTACATGATTCCATATGTGTTATTTCATCGTTTTGATGTCTTCACTATTATTCTACGATGTAGAAAATAGTAAAAATAAAGAAAAACCCTGGAATGAGTAGGTGTCCAAACTTTTGACTGGTACTGTATATATTTACAAAAATGATGCAGACAATTACATTGATGGAAGCTACAATCTATCTGCAATATTAAAGCTGATCTAAAATCGCCAATCAAAATAAAAACATTCTACAACAGTGACAATGTTATTTTTTATTCTGAGTTCGGACATTTACAGTTGTTTGTGAAAACTATTTCTATGGTGCATACTTTCAGTTTCTCCAAACTCACTTCGCTCACGCAAAATAGGGAGGCTTGTGCTGCGGGTGCTAGCACATGCGCAGAACAAATATGCAGCTGGAACTCCGATTAAGGCGTTTACTTGTCCTACTAATTTGAAAGATTGCTCAAAAATCCATGTGTTTTAATTTGCGTACGTTTACTCTAATAATAATCTTACACCGATTAAGATAATCAGAGTAAGGTGAAACATGACAGCATGAACCCTGATAATTTGATATTAAACTGATTATGGCAGTAGGCCGAGTATGGCATTAAATATTCTTGGCTAATGTGGTGGAGGCAAAAGTGTATGTTTAGGTTGAATTTAGATAATGACCAGATCAGATGTTATTTTTTTCTTATGTTTATTTGACTCAAATGTTGGTCCTCACATATCTTCTCATGTATTGCATGCCTGACTTCATGTATGTATTCTTGGTTTCACTTGAAATAGACGTTTTTGTCAAATAAACCATCTGAATACTTGGTAACTTTTTGAATATCTCACTCCTCTGCACCAATCTGTCTCTTCCTGTAGGCTTAACTTCCAACTGTAAAATCTCTGTCTCTCCTTTTGTGTGTGTGTGTGTGTGTGTGTGTGTGTGTGTGTGTGTGTGTGTGTGTGTGTGTGTGTGTGTGTGTGTGTGTGTGTGTGTGTGTGTGTGTGTGTGTGTGTGTGTGTGGGGGTGGGGGTGGGTGGGTGGGGGGGGGGGGGGTTGTATGTGTGTCTCTAGCTGTGTGAAAACAGGATATGATCATCACAGGGGGAAAGTAGCTGTCCAGACATACTCTGACATCTGTAGTTACACTGATTTGGGATTCATTTTCTGCTTTTTCCACCCTACAGGATGTCCACACGCAGCTAGAACGCGTTTCAGGGAAATCTGCTTCCCAATCATAGAAAATCGGATATCATTTTTTATGTATTCATCTTTTCCATCATGTAGAACAAATTTGTTGAATATCATGAATATTTGAGTCTTTTTTAGTCATGTCAGCAGAAGCACTGAGCTTCAGTAAATCACCGTGGCTTTAACATATTCATTTTTTACACCCTGATTTGTTGCTGATTCATTTTGAAAAAGAGCACGTCAATGAAAAATAAGTGGGAATATACGTACGTCATGGCCGCATTTTACACACGATACGATTTGTTAACAGTGTTGTCTCATCCTACTGCTTTAAATTAGGTAATCGCACAGGTCAAAATACTCAGCTACACTGCTGCGCTGAATTTGTTTTAAAATCCTAATATCAGACTGGTTTTAGTTCAATCGTAATGTCAGGAGGGTGGTTTTAGTGCCACAGACATCTGTGAGGGAGGAGCAGAGGGCCTCTACAGAATTTGACAGCTCAATGGGGCGCTAACTGATACCAAACACCCATTCCCAAGCCACAGACGCCATATCCTTTCTTTGACCCAAGGGATGACATTATCCAGCATTCCACTGGGGATTCACCCTACAAACAACATGCAGTATACGCTTAGCCCCAACACACAAACACATGCATGCATACATGCGCGTACACACACGCACAACCAGGCACACGCTCGCTCACAAGCAGAGACACACTCACACACAAACACTGTAATGGATTCCCTTTTCTCTATTCGTCCTAAACCTGGCAACTCATACAATGACGGGGGTACTGTACATGCAGACAAAAGACGAGACTACCATCACTCTAGACCTCTGATCGGGCCTGTTCCAAATGAAAAGAGTCTGATGGGGAAAGCGGGAGGGGGTACGGGGAAGTAACCGTCTCCCTGGAAACCTCCCCCGATTGTCTGGCCCTTCCTGCCCCCCACCCCCACCCCCACCCCCACATACCTCCACCACCCCTTTATTTTTTCCCCTATTCTTTAGCTTGATGAAGGACGCACATTGGTTTTGCACGCTCTCGATCTGAAAGACAGTTTACATTGAAGGAATGCTTCTCCCATGCTTCTATCGCTCTCTGTATCGTAATATCTGGCCAGTATTGTATAATATACTTTTACTTTCTGGTTCTAAATGTTGGTCTACATAGCTCCTTCTCTCTTTTCATCCTCCTCCGTCTTTCCCCTCTGATCTTTTGCTCTATTGCTCTCGCTCTCTCTTTGGCTCAAATCCATAATCACAGCTGTCAGATAAGGCCTGGTAGGCAGGCACACTGGCAGGTCGAAGAGAGGAGAGAAGGAAAGAGGAGAAGAGGGAGGTAGAGTAGAATAGAGTAGAGTAGAGCAGAATATAGTAGCATGGAGCAGAGTAGAGTAGAGCAGAGTAGAGTAGAGTAGAGCAGAATAGAGTAGCGCAGAATAGAGTAGAGCAGAGTAGAGTAGAGTAGAGCAGAATAGAGTAGAGCAGAGTAGAGTAGAGTAGAGCAGAATAGAGTAGAGCAGAGTAGAGTAGAGTAGAATAGAGTAGAGTAGAGCAGAGTAGAGTAGAGTAGAGCAGAATAGAGTAGAGCAGAGTAGAGTAGAGTAGAGCAGAATAGAGTAGAGCAGAGTAGAGTAGAGCAGAGTAGAGTAGAGCAGAATAGAGTAGAGCAGAGTAGAGTAGAGTAGAGTAGAGCAGAGTAGAGTAGAGTAGAGTAGAGCAGAATAGAGTAGAGTAGAGTAGAGTAGAGTAGAGTAGAGTAGAGCAGAATAGAGTAGAGCAGAGTAGAGTAGCGTAGAGTAGAGCAGAGTAGAGTAGAGTAGAATAGAGTAAAGTAGAGTAGAGTAGAGTAGAGTAGAGTAGAGTAGAGTAGAGCAGACTGCAGCCGTTGGATGGTAATAGTCGAGGCAGCAGCAGCGTCTTTGTAAGCCAGGACAGTGAGATAGTGTACAATGTGCGGTGTGGGACAGGGGGTCAATGTACCCATTTGTCTTCATTTGGGAGGGCTGGCGGACGGGACAGGGACTAGCTAGGAGGAGGGGTGGCACCAGCCCTCCTGTCAAGTGGTCTCAGGGGGGGTTGAAATGTATTCGGCTAACCTCACAAAGCCTGGGAAACTCTGATGGTGCTTAACCATAAGATAAACTATATACACTGAGTGTACAAATCATTATAACACCTGCTCTTCCATGAGGTGAATCCTGGTGAATCCTGGTCAGTCTATGATCCCTTATTGATGTTAAAGCCACTTCAATTAGTGTAGATGAAGGAGAGGAGACAGGTTAAATAAGGAGTTTTAAGCCTTGGGACAATTGAGACATGGAATGGGCAAGACAAAAGATTGAAGTGCCTTTGAACGGGGTATGGTTGTAGGTGCCAAGCGCATCGGTTTGTGTCAAGAACTGCAACACTTCTGGGGTGCTCAACAGTTATTAGGAAGGTGTTCTTAAATGTTTTGTACATTCAGTGTATAATATAGTACATAAATATAATCGTGTTCTAATTCTATTTCTATGAGCTGACCGCTATTGGAACCCACAGAAAAATCCGTATGTAGCCTACAAACTGTGTCAACTTCTAGAATAAATTCTGAACTCCTCTCTCCAATCAGACTCCTGTCTTCACCTGCACCGTTACATTGATCAAAAACACCACAAGAGGCCTAAAAATGTGCTAAAGGAGTTCCACATTTCTCATATCAGTTACAGGGCCACATTTTCGGATTCCTTTTGGAGAGTGAAAATGAGTGATGAAGTTGGCTGAGAAGCAGGCATCCGCATAGGGCTGTGACCTCTACATGGAGTTGTCTTGTTTCCATGGAGATTTATGTGCACGGTGCACACAAAAGAGGGCTAAGGAGGTAACATGGGTTTTTTAAGCCTTGAGATATTTGCCAGAGCAAAACCCTGGTGCTAATGCAATGCGGCTGATACTGCGTGGTAAAAACCTGGTTTCAGAGAACCAGAGTTGGCGTCGGAGAGTGCAGGGCAAAGACCATAAACAAAGGAGGAGAAAAAGAAAAAGAAAATAATTAAAGAGAGAGAGATTTACCAACACTAAATGTAGCTGAAAGTAAGACCACATAATTTACACAGCAACAGGGTAGAAGAGTAGAGTAGCAGAGAGAAGAGAGAGAAGGGAAGGGGGAGGGATGTTTAGCAGGAAGAGGAAATCAATAAAGTGGGCAGCAGAGCTGAGAGGAACTTGTTCTAAGTGGATTAGACTGGGAGAATGTGTTCGATAGGTTATGGCTCCGAGTAAGATATTCACCGCAGGCCCAACAGCATACTAATGAGACGAGCCAGAGCTGAGCAGCACAGCCTTGTGTGGTTCACACTGAACAAAGCCTTCACAGAATGTCTTAGCTAAATTCAGGACGAAGCCTCCTCTGTTACATTGGAACTATTCTTGTTGTATAATTTACACTTTAAAAACCTATTTTAAAAATGAACAAACCATCCCTCTTCACGTTCAATATAGTGAATTTGTACTGTACATAAAAACAAGTTTCATCCAAAGGTCAACCATGCTTCTATTGACGGAACTCAAACAATAAGTGGACTACTGTACTGTACTAACAAAACAGCTCTTTGTCATCCTAACCACAAAAAAAATAAAAAACATGGAATGGTGGTGTCCTTAACACTGTGTGCCTGCAACGATTTAGTTTCCCGCCACTGGCATCCTCCCAGCCATCCTTCTCTGGCTATGAGCCCTGGGCCTGAAGCAGCTGTCACAGGAGTCTGGGGGTGACTTGATGGAGAGTCAGTCAGAGAGGGCTGGGCAGTGTGCCGCAACTCTTGGTGGCAGAGGAGGAGAAAGGAGGAGGAAGAAGGGAGGGAGGGAAAGAGGGGGGGGTGGGTGTAGTGCTTAGCCACAGACCTCCACTGTGACCCGGAGGTCGAGAGGTCAAACTCACTCCCCCTGACCATGCCTCAAATGCAGCCAGCTGGAAAACGAGGGGCACACAGCTCAAAGCGCTACCCCACGCAGTGCAGCGCAACCAGCCGGCCAATGACCAGAGAAGACAACCAACCAACACTGACACCCTGCCAACCTGGGAGGGAGCATGTCTTCTGCTGCCTCTCCCACTCACTGATTCGAAAACCTGACATGCGGACAGGGGGAGGGGCGCAGACTGACAAATGGTTGTCAGGGGACTACTGGTGGTCTGGGAAGCACGACGGCTGACCCCAATTGTTGGGTTCAAAGGGGGGGGGGTTTGTAGGTAGTTCCGCATCACCCCCTTAGGCCAAAAGCTCCCTACTCCACTCACGCGCTTTGAGGCCAACCATGTGTTTTCACAGATCTGTTTTGCGCAATTAAACTTCAGAGGACACTCCGCCACGTCTCTTAGCCAAGGTCGAGGCGTTCCATTCCATGGTCTGGCTATCGTAAAACAGAGCTGTCGCTTTAACATGGCAAACCGTATTAGATGGTAATCCATCCGGATCCAGGACCTATCAGGGCTGTCAAAAAAAAAACTTGAAGAATGAAATGGGGGAAGGTTTAGAGAAGTGAAAATAGGACTATGTTTTTACGACCATGTTAACTTTCAGCACTAGGATAAGGGGAAGGGACTTAGCCCTTGACCTCATGGGATCCTACCGTGGATCAACCAAGCCTGTTCTTTCACTGGCTACGAGTTAAGTAGTTTTTTACTTTAACATGAACTCGGAGATCACTGATCTCCTTAAAAGTTTAATGAATTTTACAAGAGTAATTTTGGATGGGGGAAAAATTATGCAAGAAATAAAATTATGAAATTTGAACTTAAATGAAATTAAAAGCAAAATCAGACAAATGAACAACTTTGGGACACAAGCTTTATAGACATCAGTTCTCTTTCACAGTCCTCATTAGTGGGGTATGACATCAGAGGGGCCAGCTATCTAAAAGAGAAGCACTCAGACAGGCTCTTCATGTATAAGAGGCCCTTCATTCATATTAAATAACTGGTCTTTTGAGGCTCTGATTATATTTCAACAATAGTGTTCCTCCTAGCCTAGATCAGAGCAAACACAAAGCGTAAAAAAGCGTATTCCAAGTCAGACAAATACTAAATAAATACTGCAGAATCTATTAAATCCACTGAGGGATCTGGCATTGGGATACAATTTTTTCAAAGCCTTCCTCAAAATGTTCCCTTAGTCATCACAATCACTGTTCAGCTACTATAGGGACCCAGATATTTATCAGAAATCTAATGGAAATCAAGAGCTTTGGTTTGAGTAAATGGTGTGCGTTCTTATTTGAATATTTGAACAAATGAGTCTACAGTATCCTCGTGTGTTCATATATGATAAGCACAATGGTACCTTGTGCTTGTGAAACAGTGATGAAACTGAATGAGCAGATGCCCTATCTCCATGTCCTGACTTGAGCGAATCGAATTATTATCAGAAATATTTGATATGCGAAACATCCAAAACGGAACAAAAAATCATCTAAATTACAATACGAGCGAGAAATGTTTGATGAACACAAGGTGGTTACTAGTTTTAGCAGCTAGCGCCAGCACATGGCGAAGGGTATTATCCCATGCCAGTGGGTTTCCATTGAAAAAGACTGGCAGGTTGGCACAATGGCTCCCACAACCCCCACACCCTGCCCCCAACCCCCTTCCAGCTGGCATTCATCTGGGCATGCACATGGGTGCTGCTAGGGCAGACTTTGCCCAGCTAAGCGCATCTATGCCTAACAACAGCGGGTTGAGAAACCTCTCTAAAATTACCCACTCACTCACCGAGCCAACGACCTTTCTTGGGCATCAACCCTGCAAAGTTAATAAATATGTATAGCTCAAACTCAACATTACATAAACATTACATAA
The DNA here is from genome assembly GCF_029448725.1 of Salvelinus fontinalis. NCBI lineage: Eukaryota > Metazoa > Chordata > Actinopteri > Salmoniformes > Salmonidae > Salvelinus > Salvelinus fontinalis. Next base: position 7,787,802 of record NC_074700.1, read on the forward strand.
GAAGACATAAAGAAACAGCTGGCACCAAATAGTTTAAGAGGGTTACTCTTAACAGATTTGAATGTAGGTACATATTACAAAAATGTATAATTCACCTGGGAGAATACTAAAGTTGAAATGTAATAAGGTGAACAATCTAAGAAACCATGGGACATATGACATATTATTTTCCTAACGATTAACGGAAATGCCATATTCTGTCAAAGCAGGGCAGCAGTTTGGCCGTTTCTTCTTTGTGTTTGTTTGTTTGTTTCATGCAGTTGCAGAAGAACAAAAGCATGGCGATCCCCATTCTGCCACAGTCAGAAACTTTCCAGCGTGCCCACTGCATTGCGGATGCCAACCAACGAATCAAAGGCACGCTGCAAGCAGACAAAGAGGGTTTGATGCCAACCTCGGAACCTCTAACAACCGTTACTGGCGTTTTCCCTGCCTGCCTGGCACAGCGCAAACAAAATGGCGCCCGCCCCGCACGCTACCACAATGTGGCTACATTGTCTAGAAAGCTGGGCACTGGTAACGGCATGCCAAAGACTGCCCTTTGCTCTCAGCATAAAAAAATGATTGAAAGAATTGTCGAAGGTCTCATTCAAAAGAAATGGCGAACAGAATGTCAGTCCTATGGCAAATGAAGGCTCGCTATATGGTATCTAGGCTACTCTAAAAATAAATATGGTAAGCTGCCAATATGGGAAAAGCTGAATATTTTTCATCAGTTGGGACAAATATTCCTAACTGAAAAACATATTTTCAAATACTACGATTCCCCAACTTGGTAACTGCATGTATACACATTGTAGTTCAACCAATTATATTAACACAACCGGTAGTGTGCTTTGTAAATTCTTATTCCTTACATGATATCAGTGGACCATGTTTGAGACATTTTGTGGTGTGCTGTCTGACACTGTTCATTTGTTAACAGTTCAATTGCGGCAGATGCAAACTAGACATGAGAATCAGCGGCGCCCTACAAAAGACACAAAAGAGGGTCTGATGCCAACCATGGTGCCAGTGGCAACCATTATTGTCTCTCTGCTGTGCCTTCTGCTTTCCCTGGCACTTATCAAACACAAAATGGAGGCTCTGCCTTTCATGACAATGAGCTAGCTCGACTGTCTGCATTTTTCTCCAACAGCCAATGCATTACGGGTACCTTACTGCATGTCTTGGCATTATCGTTGGAGCATTTATTGTGGGCCAGGGAGTTCGAAATAACTTTAAAATTCCCACTTGTAAAAATAAATGTAACAAAAGGTAAAGGGAATAGCTGTTCATGTAGTAAAGAAAAGTTAAGTGTCAAATACCTAAGAGGTTGAATAACAAAACAACCCTATTTGCCAGAATATATATCCGCAGTGCGGTATTGGTCTGAGAAAATGAGGGTTCTTGTCAGTTTCCTCTTTTTACAACAATATAAAGATCCCTTTCTATAGTAACATCTAGAAATACTATGACTACTTTTGAGTTTATAGGCATTACGGTCATTTCTGTATTTCAAGTTCTCATTCAATTTTAAATGTCCTATACATTTGCAATTTCTTACCCAAAGAATCATGAAATGTAATGTAAATATTTTGCCATTGTTATCTATTTATGAACTATTTTTGAAATGTTACCACTTTGATTAATTGACTATATGCAGAATTTTAGGGAACACATTTGTTCATTTAACAAACCACATGTATTAATAAAATTCTTGTGCAGGAATTCCTTGTTTCAACAACTATATTAAAGATCCAATCAAAGATCAAGACTAACATCAACATTTGTCCGGATAAAAATAGCAAATACTGTACATCAATCAAGATCTACAATTTTCCCTTTTTGCCCAAATCCCTTTTTCTAAACTATCAATTCATACCCGTCACCTTAAATTATTTGTTTCAATTTATATGATGTTTACTGATCCAAAAATGTACAATCCATTTTGTGAGCACATACTGTATCTGTATCCATGAGTAAAACCCTCTCTCTTTATTCAGAGACTATTAAATGACAGTACTTGTAAGTTGGCAGCACTATAATGTATTAAGTCTCTGTAAAGAGAACGTGTGTGTGCCTAAACAATACAGAATGCACAGCACATCCAAAATATGCAGCGGTATTTGGAAAATGATCAAACCAATCTTCTATTGTCTGTGTGTGCAAAATATGTGTATCATATCATGTTCTTTTGACTGGTTGTATTGTATAGCTTTTTTGATGTACATGCCTGTTTGCAAGAGTGCCCAGTGTTCATCTACATTGACGACAGGCCAGCTTCCTTCTAAAGCCACCATAGTGGAGACACTCCAACCAGCCAATGAGGCTGCCAAAATGGCAGCGGATATTACACTTGACCTTGGCCAACCCTAAACTCCACCCACCCAACCAGTGATTCACACAGTAAGTCAACCTACCTTGGTCCTGGACATAGTATGCTAGAAACAAGTCCAGTTCCTTGACCGACACTGTTATGTGATGCGGCTGGACGCAAAGTGTTGGGTTGGTGCAATGCGACGACTTGATGAGGCGCTCTCCGTCCGTACTTTCCAACGGGATGCCTTTGAACAGGATGACCATGACCAGGTCCAGGCGCCACACCTTGTCGGCCTGCCGCAAACAGTCGATCCGCCGGATCTTGCCCTTCTGGTCAGGGTTGGAGAGGACGCAGCATGGGTGCTTCTTGCCCGTCACACTGAGCACAAAGTCCTCGCGGTACTCCTGGCGGATGTCCTTGCGGAGCTTGGCGAGGAGCCTAGAGGCCCACTTCTGCTTGATCTCGGGCTTCTCGCTGAGCAGTTCGTCCTTGACCACACGCTCCTCGTCCTTGGACATCCGCTTCTCATGCTTCTTGAAGTACTTGCGTTTCCTCGCCTGGAGGTTGAACCACGTGTAGGCGATGGCACGGACGTGAGGGAGAAGTGCCTCGATGAAGGGATGAAATTCATCCTGAAAGGCAAGGGGAAGACAGAAAATAAAGAGAATCAGAGAAGTTAGTTGGCATAGTCATGTCAAGTGACCTTTTTCGCAAAAGTTGAGCCAGAAGTCTTCCTGAACAGAAGATAAATAGCCCATATACACATTCACATTGTTACAGGAAAAGGCTGACAGAATACCTCACGTACACAAGTTGACATTAGGCATTTTGTGGTTACAATACAGCAAAATGACAACAACAAAATTAAACAATGATGTACTGTAGACAAACCACAATTTCACGACACATTGACTCCTATAAGACAGTCAAGTCTATCTGGCCTGAGAGTTTATAGGACAAATCTGTTCAGAAAAAAAGCAGTTTTACCATCTTCAATACGGCTGGGATTACCACCGAGAAATAACAATCTAGGTTGATGAAGATACGAGGATGCCACCGTGTTTATTACAACCGCCAACACCACAATAGAATGTAGTCAGATGCTGTTCCTGTTTCTCCCGAGCATGCTCTGACTAGGACTGCTGGGTTGTTGGCACAAGAAGCAAGCGCCTTTCACACTTGCATTTCTCTTATCAAACTGTCCACATTCCAACATGTACTTGCCCACTGGAAACGGAGAAAGGATAGTCTGGAAGGGGGGACTAGAGTGTAGTAAAAAATGCTTGCATAACTGAAGGGGCGGAAAGGAGAAACCTCAACACCCCCCCCCCCCCTTTCCTCCAACACAGTCACCTTCCATGTTCCAAAGGCAAGGAGTAGAAGGTAGGAAAAAAACATATAGTACGCCTCAACCTAGAGCCATTATTGACATAGTCACAATCTATGTTTGGAGTCCCACGCCAAGTCCCATAATGTGTTTTCATAGATGCATGGCACTTACTCAGAGTCATTCAAAAATCTCACCAAGGTTGACAATGAAAATGGCGTCTTGGCACAACCTGCAGATTCTATGTACCTTCACTACTCCTTTAATAAGGGCGGCATTGAAATGCCTTGTGCTAAGCGGGAATTAAATCCTTTCTAAATCCACTTTGGGTAGGCAGGTTAGATTTGTTTTTCCTCTCACATGTAGGCCTATGTATAGATAGCTTGTTTGGCTGCATAGCGCAATGCCAAGGATCATGTCATTTTGACTAAGACAAAGTATTAGGTTATAATGACTTAAATTAAACCGTTTTTCTTTTAATTTATGAAACAGACTTCATTAATACACTTCCAAATTATAATTAAATATTGCAAATAATTTAAAATTTTGTCAAATCTATGGCCAACCTAAAGTGCTTTATTACAATTTTAACATAAATAATCTCATATTCTAGTAGCTGTTAGTGTTGAATAAACAGCAAAAACATTAACATTAGAATTTTTAAGTCATTACTATGTCAAAGTCAAGAACTGTAAGACAGTTATTTTGAAAAAGGCCTCGGAAGAGTTAAATCACATATTGTTCTTTGTGTAAGCAGGCAGACGGGCTCTGGGAAAACCACAGAGATCCAATCCCAGTTATCTCTTAAACTACCCACGGGTGTTGTTCAGAGAAAGCCACATTGTTGATCTGCACTGTAATGTGCCAACAAAACTTGACTTTGGGCGCTGAACAAACACACTGAAGGCAAAATCTATCATCAATAACAACTCATCCAATTTTTAACAAAGTATGAACTATGAACTGATGCTGTTATTTTTCCCTGTATAGCCTTTTTTCTTTAGAAAGTGAGTTTCTTTGAGATAAAAACAGTGTTTTTTGAGGCTTTAGAAAAAAGTAACAGTCAATAACTGTGAAAATGATAGCACATTTTAAGCAAGACATTAGTTGGAATAATAGTGTAGTTATTTTTATAATATTGCCATTACCTCACCATACAGGTTTATACGGCAACAGTAAGGTATGTAGGATATAAATGAGCTTCACTGACAAATAACCATAATGTCATTACATTTCCTATTTGCTACATTATAATGAACTGCAGTTATACAGCAACCAATTCCAGCTCATAAACTCCTAACTTATTCTCTACTATAAGAAAGTAAGCCTAGTTTGCACTAAAAATGAAGGTTTGGCTATGCTACACTTCTACGGTAAGCCTTTGGAATTGCATGTGGTGCTGTTTGAATAGGAGTGTCTGCTAAATTACTAAAAAGATAAATGTTTAAGATAAATGAGTTGGCAAGGGTCTGTGTGCAGTGCACTATAGTTGAGGTCATAAAAGCACAATCCTCTTTAAGCACAAACTAAACCACATCTAAGTCAATCAATTACTTTAGCCAAGTAAAATATAAACAGTCAAATTGAGTCAGCCAAAAGCCATGATACTCTGCCCAAACACTTATCATTGTTTTCATCGTCATTCACTGCAAGTGGCTCCCATGCAACTCGAACAGAGTGAAACTTTCTCCTGAAACGCACTATGAAAAAGATATTGTCCAATATTACCAGGCTCAAACCGATTTGGGGTAATCTAAAAATATATATGATAATAATAGTAGTCCGTTTGTATGTCTTAGTTTACACATCAAACACAGGTCAAAAGGAATGAAGTTAAGATTTTCTATAATATCATCTCATAACCTATATAATTTGATCACGGCATTTTGAAAGAGGACTTTTACGCACACACTGGAGCTAGTTAATTTAAAATTCACATGGCGGTACCGCACAAACTCTTTTGGCTTATTTTCTCTCTCACTGGTAACACACGTTATTTCTTACTCAAAATGAACTTGTCATCCTATAATACAATATACAGTATTTCAAGCGCTTTAAATCAACACATATTATTAGACCAGGTGAAAACCATATCAATACCAAAATATACACAAAACCAAATGGGTTTAGACACTTTTCATACTGGTACAAAAGATAGGCATTATATAAGCTAAAGTTTTATAATATTTTATAATAATAATAACAAAGTTACTAAATAAATCACGACGCAATAGACTATATAATAAGCATGGCACACAATCGATAAGAACAAGAAATCAAAACTTTAAAACATTGCTTAGGCTATACCTGAGTAAGACAAATTGGAGAGTACATCATCAGCCAACAGTGTACACAAAATAGGTACTTCGATTGATTTCTCTGAAAATCACTTTATCGCGCCATTCTTCCTTGCCGGTAAAGCACCATGCAAAATTGTGGAGAAGTTATCCGTGTAAAGGTCTTATCCAAGAACATCAGTGAGATTGTGGAAGTCCAAACAATCCCATGTCTCAGTTCAAATGGAGACGATATGGCAGATAGGCTATGCTTTTACAAATAAGCACTTTGAATGCCTATATGGCTATTTCAATCCGAGCTGGCGCAAATTAAAATAAATCTCGCTACTCTGGAACCGTTCGCTTTATAATGTGAGAAGTTAATTCATAAAAGCATTTTGAAAAGTATAGAAACCGCAGAATTTTGGAAACCCGCACTCTTCAAACTTGATAGCCTAGAATATCGACCGGTACACCCTCCGTCTGAGCGATACTAACAAATCAGTCGCCAAGATTTTTCTTCTCACTTAATTACATAGTCATACTCCTCCCCTTCCAACAAACGCATTCCATTGCCACCAGCCCACCTTCTCGTCTCCCTCGGAAAACACAGCATTAAACTCCCCCCTTCGCTCTCTGAGTTATGATTTTTTGAGCAGAAGACTTTGGACCAGCGCGCGCCGGTTCGAAAAGAAAAGGAATGGAAAATCCCCTTACAGATACAGTATGGACTAGAGGCCTTATTCGAACTCTCTGTTTTACAAACAAGCCTAATAGCGTCGATAATTTCCCTTTGCAGTATAGGCTAGGCATAATGTAACAGAACATCTAATAGAAATGCCCAACATGGCGTATAATACACTTCCAAAATGCATTTCACACTTCACAATATATACGATGTCCCCCTCTATTCACAAAACATTTTGAAAGTGAAATCAAAGCGCAATGACATTTGCCTGGATGGCACACATTTAATGAAAATGGTTCAGAATTTGAAGTTTCCTCACTCATTCTTATTGCCTGATAGCCTTTAGACACAGTGGGTCATTATAGTTTCGATGTAAAATACACATAGCTACACATTCTACGTCAACTATGTAATATATAATTATCTGTTGGGGTTTTAATGGTAGGCAAATATATAGTATATGCACTTTTCTAAACTATACGAGTATAGGACATTGTTCAATAGGCGGTATGTTATGGTTCTGATGTAAGTTGGGTAAACAGCTGACTGCTTCCAAAACTTTGACCCACCTGAGGTCATTTCAGTTTACGCATGACCCACCACATAAACGAGACTACAATGTTTTTCACCATGACAACACATAGCTGCGACCTATGAGGTTTGGACTAGTGATCCAGACCCACCATTTAGGAACTACTGGAACAGAGGACAGGAGCGGCCTGTCAACGAGTCCAACCCTATATTTCACACCAACCGCGGGACTGACGCTTCGCGTCAACTCCACAGTAATGCCTGAGTTCGCCTAAACTATAATTTCGTGACAATCAAATAGTAAACAATGTTTTATTTTAATCCGGACTGAGAGACTAAAATGCGATGAGGCATAAAAGTAGTCTGGACTACTGTAGGCTGGACGCCTGTTTTTCAATGCTAAACGCGCAGAGGAACATGGTGTTCATAAATTCATGTTAACATTTTCCTTTTCATGGAAGTTACGGCTCATTATTGGACTGTATCAGTGGTGTAAATATGGTGTAGCCTAAAGGGGAACAATTATCCCTACAGCTGTGATCTTCTTTATCTCAAAATGCGGTTGCAGAAAACTATATTGTGCCAAAAGCGTTGCATGTGTAACCTCCTATAGAATTGTTCCACACATTCCAAATGTAGTTCATTGCCAACAGAGGGGCGGTGGAGTTTAACGCAAGATGTGTGCCAACCGAAAGAAAAAAACATAAACAATCGTGTTTCTGATAATAGTCTTGACCACTTGTCATAATTCTATTCCCGCTCAACCAGACCAGGTTGTGGTGAAGAGCAGGTCAATAATGGGAAAAATACAATGTTGTAACATTTGAAAATGACACATAGCAATAATAATCCACGTTCACGTACCATTGAACTGTATTGCATGGATTTAAAGGGGGATCCTGGAACCTGGGTGAAACAAGGCGGTTGCCTTCACATTTTTCACGTTCAACTTTGTAGGCTAGTGCTTGCAAAAAATCAACACCGGAAAATAATTATTGGCAGAAAGGCGCGTAAAATCAAGTCAGCGAGTAGCTCAGCTTTTTTATTCCTTCCTCTTCAAGTCTTATTTTTGGATAGGTTTTGGTTTGTTCAGTTGTTGAACGCAATCCAGAAGAGGCTGAGTTTTCGTAACTGGGCAGGTCTACGGCTTCACTTTCCCTGTCTGACTGCCGCCCGCCTCCGGTGCAGCTCTGCGCAGCCAAGAGAGCTCCGCACCTAGAACTTGGATTCTCGCCTCTCATTGGTCAGGGCCGCGGCGGTATCAGTAGGCCATTCACTTCCGTTCGCTACTCAGTGTTTTTGACTTTTACTTGCATGTCAATACATGATAGGCTGCAGACTGCTGGACTGGCAAAAAATTGTGGCTATTCAGGGTTTATAGATACGAGTTAATGTAAAGTGGCAATCAGCAGTTGAAACAATAATACAGCTCGGTATAAAGCTGAGGGATGGGGCTGGATAAATGTAACCACTCTCAAATTCATAGACAGAGTTTTGGATACAAAATACATAAACAGTCTGAACCATGTTGAGGCTATATAGTGTTTGTTTAGTTTACAAACATTGCATAAAACAAGCTTACGTTTTGGGTTTTGATGGGGTTAAACTAAGCTCATGAGGCATTTATAAGTTATTTTCGTCAAGAATCAATGGGTACACATTATTGCATTATATGTAACCTACAAAAATGGATGTATCAACTGCAGATTACCCCCATTAAATGATCTGTGGTTACAAGGAAAACCAAAGACAGTCATTATGTCAATTAGGCATATAATCATAATACACTATTATTATCATCAGGCCTATATTACAGGCTATACTGGGCTACTACTATACTACTAATAATGATCCTTATAAAATTGCTAGTAATATTAATATTAGCATATTATCATGATTATTATAGGCAAAAACTGTATACAATTTGGGGGTTTTACAGACAGTGATTTCAAAAAAGTATCAAATTGTACTATAGGTTACAGTAAAGGCTACTGCCCTTTATTGATTTGAACTAATTAGGTTTAATGAACTACTCGTGGTGAAGTATTTCCTTATTAATATGGAAATCTTTGATATTCTATATGAGGAGGCAACTGCATCACATTTCTCTGAACCAATACAGTAGCGAGGTTCAGGCTTGGGTGACTCCAATTGACAATGGATAATGGACAGTCCAAAGACTCTGTATTTTGTTTTATACATTGCCATTGTAGTTACATATTTTATCATTAAACATGTTTGATGAATGATACGTGAATATAGCTCTAGAGGATGCGACATAAATAGGCTACAAATGTCCAACAGAACTGTAGATTGTGAATATGGCCTAGAGAGGTCACTGAACCTAACAGCCTAATGTAATACAGCTGATTTGAAAGTCAGTTATTGATTCTTTATCATTTGTTTAACTCCGGAAAAAAATATGTATAGGCTATATCATTTGAAGTGTTTGATACAGACCTCCAATCAATGCAACAATATCCCATTTGCCAATTAACATTGATTGTTCAGAAATCCCGTTATAAGCGCAAATGAGGATGCTTTATTAAGTTACTTCTTGATATTGTCCTAGATATGTCCCTGGCGTGCATGGAGGGGGAAAATGCACTCTGCAAAAACTCAGTCAAATTAACTAAACAAGAGATATATGTTATAGCATGTGTGCACATAATGTATGCCTATCTGGCCAACACGTTTTACGATAAATAGCCTACTGGTGATTAAGAACTTTCTCAATTTGTCCTCATCTGATTTCAACTCATAAACTCGGAATTTAGTTTTTTTTTTAAGCGGTCCTTCCCTTTTTACGAAGGAGGGAGGTGGCGTATAAATCGACACCAAGGAGAGAGGTAGGAAAAGTTGGTCAACCGAAACTTCGAAGAATGCATGATAGATTGTGTGGACTGACTGCGCTGAGTGTGAATTTGAGAACGTAGGCTATTTCAAGAGAGAAAATGTGATCATTTTCGTTTCGATATTGCTTTTGAGGTGTTTTGATGAATGCATGAATAAGATGTGACAAAATCTAAGACGTAGACGAAATAACTCAAGAGTGTGCTATATGCCTCAACGAAACAACCGCAATCTTCTTCAGATCGCATTTTACGCACGGATTACGCACAACGTGCCCACACTTAGATGTTATTTTTGCATGAAATGCACTGTGTATATTGTCTACTTTCTTATAGCTTACTGTATTCAAATTGCACAAATATTTTAAATGATGATATATACATTTTCCACTTATTTGGTCACACCTTTTCTAAACGCTTCAGCGGACAGCGAGAAGAACATTTCAGTGTGCTCAAAGTTCCCGAACCTTGTTCTATTGGCCGTTGGACATATGCTGGCAATATGGACATGATATATATGTTGCCTAATGAGAAAATTGGATGCTGAGTTTATTCATTTAATTTCATTGAATCATATTATGATAAGGATTATTCACTACGATTTCACGAAATAATCATAAATCCTGAATGTCCATTGTTCAATTTGAAATCCAAGACGATAGCTTCTATCAGGGACTTTGTATTGTACATTTTCTGTAAATTCTGTTATGTTAAACACTGTCATACTCATACTTAGTGTGTGACTCATTTGGCAGTAGAAAACAAGCCAAAGGTCCATTTAAAGACAAGACTTCCCAAAGCTTGTAATTCTCCCTTCTGAATTTTAGCACCCTCAATGTTACAAAAGCAATACATTAACACATTGATGCCCATCTTTAGACCCAGACTGTGTGTTTTGAATTGTAATGTATAACAGACACAGAAATCCTTTTCCCTCATAGTTACCAGAAGGACAGTGGTGTATATGGATACAGTGCATTTGGAAAATATTCAGACCCTTCCACTTTTTACAGCCTTATTCTAAAATTGATCAAATCGTTTTTCCCCTCATCAATCTACACACGATAGCCCATAATGACAAAGTAAAAACATGTTTCTAGACATTTTTGCAAATTCTGAATTTTTAAAAACTGAAATAACACATTTACATAAGTTTTCAGACCCTTTACTTAGTACTTTGTTGAAGCACCTTTGGCAGTGATTACAGCCTAGAGTCTCCTTGGGTATGATGCTACAAGCTTGGCACACTTGTATTTGGGGAGTTTCTCCCATTCTTCTCTGCAGATCCTCTCAAGCTCTGGCAGGTTGAATGGGGAGCGATGCTGCACAGCTATTTTCAGGTCTCTTCAGAGATGTTTGAACGAGTTCAAGTCCGGGCTCTGGCACAGCTATTTTCAGGTCTCTTCAGAGATGTTTGACCGAGTTCAAGTCCGGGCACTGGCTGGGCCACTCAAGGACATTCAGAGACTTGTCCCGATGCAACTCCTGCGTTGTCTTGGCTGTGTGCTTAGGGTCATTGTCCTGTTGGAAGGTCAACCTTCGCTCCAGTCTGAGGTCCTGAGCGCTCTGGAGCAAGTTTTCATCAAGGATCTCTCTGTACTTTGCTCCGTTCATCTTTCCCTCGATCCTGGCTAGTCTCCCAGTCCCTGCTGTTGAAAAACATCCCCACAGCATGATGCTGCACCCACCATGCTTCACCATAGGGATGGTGCCAGGTTTCCTCCAGACGTGACGCTTGGCATTCAGGCCAAAGAGTTCAATGTTGGTTTCATCAGACCAGAGAATCTTGTTTCTCATGGTCTGAGAGGTGCCTTTTGGTAAACTCCAAGTGGGCTGTCATGTGCCCTTTTCCTGAGGAGTGGCTTCCGTATGGCCACTCTACTATAAAGCCTGATTGGTGGAGTGCTGCAGAGATGGTTGCCCTTCTGGAAGGTTCTCCCATCTCCACAGAGGAACTCTGGAGCTCAGTCAGAGTGACTATCAGGTTCTTGGTCACCTCCCTGACCAAGGCCCTTCTCACCCAATTGCTCACTTTGGCCAGGCAGCCAGCTCAAGGAAGAGTCTTGGTGGTTCCAAACCTCCTCCATTTAAGAATGATGGAGGCCACCTTCAATGCTGCAGAAATGTTTTGGTAACCTTCCCCAGATCTGTGCCGCGACACAATCTCACAAGAGAGCAATAGCGTAAATGATATCAGCAGTTGTGGTTGCAGCTTGCTGAGAGATTTGGACCAGATTCATGGAATTTTGCCTGTTTTGGACGAGAGAGGAGAGAGAGCCCTGCTGGTCTCCAACTTGAAGTGTAGACTATAAGCAATATTGACTTGGAGCACAAATGAATGAACATTGTGAAAGAGTCGTAGGGTGTATCTGACAAAGTTATCAATAATGTTACTCCCGTTTTTTGATGGTTATGTGAACATTTGATTAATTAAATTATTAAATTGGCCACTGTTTTCAGCAGTGATTTTACTGATGATTGACTTACTTGATGTGGTTAAACAAGTTATTGATTGCAACCCTGTCTAATATCTGTCTTATTCTTATGCCATGGAAGCGATTGCTGAAATCTTTCTGCTTTGTGCCTATTGCCGCCCAGTGGTATTATGTGGGATTGCATTGTATATACATTCTAAAACAGTCTACTACGGAATAAAAATTAAATAAAATATCTCTCGTTGATGTTCCTGCAAGAACGGTTCCTCTTTTAGTCTCTCATTTTACCTTTATATTGAAGTTATACTTCAAACACCAAATGTGGATATGATATCATCAACAGCCTTCCCTAACCACAAGACCATTTCAACTGGGGGGGCCAAGCTGGGGCCAGTTGTACTGTTAGAGGGGCCAGTTACATTAGACGTTATTGTTGTCATATCATTACATTTACATTTACATTTAAGTCATATCGTTATCTTCACTGCATTGCAGGCATTAGCAGGCAAAAGACCATGTTCATAGTCATTCACCAATTTATTTGCATTTTCTGTCTAATAACGGATGTAAAAAAAGAACGATAGCAAAAATTTGTTATGTAAAAATTATTTCATACACCACATTTAGGGGGGCCACAAGGGGGCCCCCCCCCCCCCCCCCCCCCCCCCCCTTCCCAGAACCGCTAGTGGTAGGTACACAGTATCGCATCGTGGAGTGGTTAAAATAATTCAAATCGTATCTCCTTTTCTATTACAGTAGGAGGCGCCAGTGTTCTTCATTGTGAGAGCTATTCATTGAGTTTGGCACAACAGTGGTTTAGGACTGCCGAATCCTAATTCAAGTGTCAACGTCAAACAGTTAGGAATGCACAGTGCAGAAATCCATTATGTGCAATAATCGAGTTAATATTTATAAGTGACTGGTAGCCAGCGGTCCTTCCTTCACCATGTGAAACGCGTGGGTATAACAGCCTTTTGTCTCAGATCGCTACATGAACACAGCAGTGGTGAACGAGAGGAAAGCTCTCATGACAGATATAAACTCCGTTTCTCGTCATAGCCAAAGAAAATGAATTGTAAAAATGTCTCTCTCCCGTCGCCTCCTAATTTAACATGCACTGTCAATTTTTGATTTATTTTTGACTATTATTCTTTCGCTCCCTTCTTCAGGAAGGATGAAAACCTTTCATGAAGTTGGTATATTGCAACCAGCACACTGAGCAAATCCAACAATTATATCCATCTGGAGAAACACGGGTTGTCAGGCAAGAAAAGCTAGCCTGTGGCTATAAAAATAAAAGTAATAAAGACCTTAGTATTTGTGAAGCAAAGTTTAGGAGGAGAGATAGGACTTGGGGCAGGGAGGTTGTATTCTAGTCAACCCAGGGATGCTTATTACTGTAAAATAAAAATACAATTATTTTAATGTTTTAAACCTTTATTTAACTAGGCAAGTCAGTTAAGAACAAAGTCTTATATACAATGACGACCTATCAAAAGGCAAAATGCCTCCTGCGGGTGCGGGGGACTGGGATAAAAAAAAATAGATATAATAATAAATTAAGTAAAAATATAGGACAAAACACACATCACGACAAGAGAGACAACACAACACTACATAAAGAGAAACTTGAAACATTGAGGTGCTAGAGAGGGCTACACAGTCACACAAAGATAAGCTGTTCTCATTAGCAGCCACTCAGAATGTCAAGCTCCGGTAACTTCATCAGTGACTGCTTGACTTAGTCATCCAAACAAGGACAGCGTTTAGAGAAGTGAGATGCTGGTGGTTGACAAGAGCATGCTGATTATGAAGAACTGTAGCTGTAACCTGTCTGTCACAATAAAGAACCATTGCCAAACCATTGCAAACATAGCCCTTCTAAAAGCTTCTCAGGCTTGACCTGTAGAGAGGCAGTCACACCAGCCTGGTCTCATAGACTAGACGTAACATATTACTGTAAATCCGGGACACCGAAATTAGTGTGATGTGTTACGTTTGGCATGTTACATAAAGATGCACTATGCAGAAATTGCTCCGCCATTTCCTGGTTGCTTAATTTCGAATAGTTCGCCAAAATCAGTTTAAGTATAGTGTAAAGGATCATTGTATCATCTAAACTGCTGTGAAATATATATTTCCATAGCTGAAAAAGTGTTTTTGGTTGTTTGAAGCTGTTGCACAAAACCAGAAGTAAAAGAAACAAAAATGACACTTAAGACTGGGAAGCATAGAAATAGCGCACATAGAACATATCTACAGTTTCTTAGTTTTGCTTTCAATGAGAATGACAGATCTATAACTTATATTTCTATGCGAATTTGGTCAGTCTCCAAAAAGTTACATATTTCAGCTTTAAAGGAAAAGTCCAGCCATAAACTATCTTTTGGTATTTGTTTAATTAGTCCATTGTTGACATAAGCAAAACATTTTGGGACTGTCAGCACTCAAGTTTTCAAGATATGTTACTTTCAAAATGCATAAATCATCCCTGTATGATCCATTTTGCCACATATGATGCAAAACGCAGCATCATATGGCGCAAAATGCATCATACGGGGATGATTTCTGTTTTTTGAAAGTTACATCTCTTGAAAACTTGAGTGTGATTAGTTGGAGTGAATTGGTGTGCGATGGGTAACGCGAATGTCTAGCAACCCAAAGGTTGTGTGCTTGAATCTCATCACATACAACTTTAGCATTTTAGCTAATTAGACATTTTTTGCAACTACTTAGAATGTTAGCTAACCCTTCCCTTAACCCTAAACCTAACCTTTACCATTTAACCAAACTCCTAACCTTAACCCTAACTTTAACCCTAACCCCTAGTCTAGTTAACATTACTCAGCTAGCTAACATTAGCGTTAGCCACCTAGCTAATGTTAGCCACAACAAATTGGAAATTGTAACATATGGTACGTTTAGCCAATTTATAACATACGAATTGTAATTTGTAGCTTATCATATGAAATGGATTATGGACATCCACAAATTAATACATACCATACAAAAACGTAACATATCATACTAAATGAAGTGTCTCAGATTTACTTACAGAATAGGATTTATGTACAGAATAATAGAAAATGCTCTGAGACCAGGTTGTTCACAGACACAGTGGAACCGTTAACAGAGATACTGAGACCTTCACCCAAATGATGTTTGGTTAAAGAGAGTGGGCTTTTAACATAATGACAGGTAGTTAGTATGCTTTGAGAAGTCAGCAAAGAAAACTCAGTTGTCAAACATCAATTACCCAACATTTGATTTGAAGAGCAGCATACCTAACATAAGTGCCCTTTAAATTAGATCATACTTGCAGCTGAACTTTTGAGCAAATACAGAACTCACAGCAACAACGTTGAGCCTGGATAAGACAGGATTTAAAAAAGAGGGAGAATGACAGATAGTGAAATAAAACAGATCTTACCATCCACCAGGTCCGGGCTGACATATCGTAACACAGCTGCCATTTAATGGCACTGTCTGTTCCTTTATTTCCAGCCATTGTTGTGTTTGCTACCTTCATCGGACACAGCTCGGTGGAGGATGAGATACCTAATCAAGGAGAGATCAGTCACAAGTGGCATGCTGTGCTACATGTAGGCCAACCTATGTGACAGACTGCATTATGGGAGGAAGCTACAACACGACCAGTGTCTTAAACCACTATGATTACAAGGACCATGATCCGTGTCCCGACTCTCTCATAGACCCCGCCTTTCTCTTACTCTATGTGTGTGTGTGTGTCTCTCTCACATACACACACACGCATGTACAGTACACACACACACACACCCCTTCAGTCTGGATTAATCTTGAAGAAGCAGAGTTGAAAACAGGAGCATCATTCTTTTGTAAAGACTCAAGAGTCAGACAGTGGGTGTCTAGCTGCTTAGTTGTGACGCATTGCTGGCTGAAGTGTCCTTGTTTCGTCTCTTGTATGCAGTTCTGTTTATCCCTCCTGATTACAATGCCCCAACCCTTTTATAAAACAACAAAAGTCATATGGTTTGCTTCTGGAGATTAACACATAAAATGCTCAAACAGCTGAAATAATACCTTAAATAATACCTGCTCACTTAGTTGGTCAACTAAAGAAGTGATTGATTCCAACATATTATTTAAAGGGGCAGTAGAAAAGACCTTTTCACTCCTGACACATTCCAAGCCACCAACTCATCACATTGTCCTCTCCCAGGCAGCTGGTTTACCCCACGTGAATCGTGGGTGGACTGAGCAGTAAAACATGAATGGCAGTGGTTCTGAACCGTTGGCATTCAGAGTCTGAACCGTTGGCATTTAGACAGAAGGCCATTGGAAAAAATACCTTGAGTGTTGTGCAAAGCCTCTTGCATGCATTTACCCAAATGCCAGGAAAGGTAGTTGGGGGTTGTGGACTATTTGGCTTGTGAATCACTTACTGTATGCCCCTAAAGTTAGCTACCTGACCAATTAAATGGCAATACAATAAGGGGTAGATTAAGTTTAGTCCTGGACAAAAAACATGAGATTCTCCATTGACCATGCTTTTTAGTCCTGGACTAGGCTTAATCTGTGTCTGGGAAATCAGCCCTGAGTAAATCACAGTAGATAGTTTAGGCACCAGCCTACAAATGGTATCCTTTTATTACTGTTATTTTTCTGAATAGTACTGTAACATCTCATCCAAATCACAGATATTATACCCATTTATACTTACTTTGAGGTCTGATTCTCTTAACTTTATGTATTGCACAAGAGGCACTTACACAAGCAGCAATAACATAAGACATACTGTTCATGAAACCTTGAAACCTTGAAATACATTTTATTTGTCACATGCGCTGAATACAACAGCTGTAGACATTAGTGTGACATTTTTACTTATGAGCCCTTTCCCAACAATGCAGAGTTAAAAAGAAAATATAAATAAAAGGAATAATATAATAAAATAACGAGGGTATATATAATGAGTACCGGTACCGAGTCAATGTATACGAGGTAATTGAAGTAATATGTTGTTACAGGCTTTAGTTTTTCCGTTTATGTTTTGAGATAGGACTTTAGCACGTATAGCTCATTAGCACGTATAGCTCGTTAGCACGTAAGGCGTACCGATTGGTGTCACCTCGTTAGTCAGGACGTAATACACCTGTGCTGGTTGCCATCTCGTTAGTGGAAAGGTGTTTCACCTTTGTTAGCCCAGGCTCTTTAATAAGAGTCGCTGGTCCACTGCTCCAGTTATCTTGATAAATGTGAAGGGTTAGCACCTTTAGTTGGTGCTCCCTATTTAGATTTCTAAACTCTTCTTTTCCTATCATTAAGTTTGGTGTGGGTTTTTATTTTGTTTGCCTCTTGGTCAAATTTCGTGTGTGCTCATGGTGGGTGTCTTAGGTTCTAGTTGTGGACACCCCCATGAGTGTCTTTCAGAATCCCCCCCCCCCCCCTGTTTTGTTCTGGTTGTTGTCAGTGACTCTTTGTTAGTTCCCCCTTCTGTTTGAGCGACAATATTTGGTTTTCTTGCTGGGAAACGTAACAATGTACATGTAAGTAGGGGTAAAAGTGACTCGGCAATCAGGATAGATAATATACAGAGTAGCATCAGCACATGTGAAAGTGTGAGTCACTGAAGGCTACCGAGGGGAGGATGGCTCATAAAGGCTGGAATGGAGAATGGAATGGTATCAACCACATGGAAACAACAGGCTTGATACCATTCCATTGAATCCATTCCAGCCATTATTATGAGCCAGCCTCCACTGGTGTGTGTGTTGTCAATGTGTGTGTTGGAGTGTCAGTGTAGTACAGTATGTGTGCATAGAGCCAGTGCAAGATGGTCAGTGCAAAAATGGGGTCAATGTAAATAGTCCAGGTAGCCATTTGATTAACTGTTCAGCAGTTATAAAAGTGTATTGAAACAGCATAGCCTAGATGTTCATGTTCAGGCGTGCATAAGAGAAAGTTAAGGGCCACGCTCACATACACTGAAAGGTCGACAGTCACACCACGCACTTTATTGATTTGGAAAGAAAAATCGATACATTTCGTAGTCTTGATTGGATTAGGCTTAACTGTTTGGAGATCCAGCTTTAGTTGGATTTGTACTTTCTTTTTCAACTACAATGACTTCTAATGTGAAAATCAATAGGCCAAATCAATACCTCCAGTGACCAGTGCAGAAAGTTGTTCTGCTGCAGCTGCTAGAGAGAGAAGGGGCTACTGCTACTGGAGAGACAGTGTATTGGGGACAAAAACACACTTTTTGAACCACACAACCTTCTACTGCACTTCAATGAATGTGATTCAATGCAACTGGTATCCTATAGATGACATGAGTGGTTTTACAGTTAATTAAATGCTTGACGTAATACTAATTTTAGAAGCTGTGTCAACAAAATAGTTCTTCTGTGGAATATTTCTGCAATGGTTGCACTGGTTACATTTAAAAGAGTCCTTGGGTTTGTGGTCAAGACACGTCTTTTGAGCGTCACCAGGAAGATAGCTTTGGACTAATTTGTCATTTAGGGTAGGACATCTCTTAAAGCTTATAACTGGTGGCTCAGGGAAGACTTGGCGTAGTAGCGTATCACTTTGGATGATTCCCCAATTATTTTTAATGATTCTTTTAATGTTCTTTGCTTCAGTGCTGTATTTTGTAACAAAATACACTCTCTCTGATGTATCACGAGGCACTCCCCTTCGTAACAAGTTCTCTCTGTCAAGTATTCCAGCCCTTATACCTGCATCTTTCAGGACCTGAACGCTGTAGCCCCGATTCAAGAAGCGATTCTCCAATTCAGCAGATTTGACACTGTAGTCTGTTTCCTGATCGCAAATTCTGCGGACTCTTTGGAATTGTCCATATGGAATGAACATTCTTTTAGCGTTTTGGGGTGAAAGCTGTCTGCCCTCAGAATGGCATTCCCATCTGTAGGCTTCCTTAAGATTGATGTCGGCAAACAACCTTTGTCATTTTTACTGATGTCGAGGTCCAAAAATGAATGTTATCCTTGTTGTACTCCATAGTTAGTTTGATGTTAGGGTTAATGCTGTTAAGGTATTGGTGGAAGGAAATAAGTTCATCTTCTGAGCCGGACCAGAACAGGCAAACATCATCAATATAGCGTCCCCACCATATAATCCGGTCAAAGAAATGGTTATTAGAAGGATCCAAAATGAAGTCATTTTCCCATTTACCCAAGTACAAACCAGCGTAGGAAGGGCTGTAGCAAGCTTCCATGGCACATCCTTTGACCTGCTCAAAAATACGGTCCTGAAAGATAAAGATGTTATGATTAAGAGTCCATTCAGTAGGAGGCATCTCAGTTTCAGGCCGGGTACTCCAGAAATGGTGCATCGCTGCCAATCCTTGTTCATGTTCAATGGTGGTGTATAGAGACTCCACATCCATGGTGACTAAAAAGGAAGCTGGACCTACATTGTTCAATTCCTTCATTTTGTTCAACACATCTGTGGTATCTTGAAGATAGGCTGGGAGTGACGTCAGAAAAGGCTTAATAAAGTAATCAAAGTGATTAGAGATGGGTTCTGTCAGACTTTCATTACCACTAATGACTGGTATCCCTGGGGGGGTTTCAAGATTCTTGTGGACTTTTGGAAGAAGATAAAAAGAAGCCACATGTGGACTGCCATTGAAAATAAATTTGAACTCATTGTCTGAAATGTAGTCATTCTCCTTAGCTTCTGTGAGGATCCCTTTCAATTCCGTTTATAGGTCCTCTGTAGGGTTGAAGGTAAGAGATTGGTAGAATTCATCATTGTCTAATTGACGGTAGACTTCTGTCACATATTTGTCTTTACTCCACACTACTGTAGCACCACCTTTGTCTGCTTTTTAACCACAATCCGTTCATTTTTGGACAATGATTCAACTGCATCCCTCTCTGTCTTAGAAAGATTACGTTGTGTTTGGTTGGAGTCAATTTTACCCTTAAACAGATTCTCCACATCAAAATTCACCTTCTTGGCAAATGTATTTAGTGTGGTATTCTGGACGATGGGACAAAATGTAGACTTGGGCTTAAAAGGTGTTTTTGAGGGAACAGAAACTGCCTGACCTGAGACACTGGTGTCTGTAGTTGGAGAGATGTTTTGCCTGTACCAGGCCTTCAGATGTAGATTCCTGTAGAAACGAAATAGGTCAATCTTTGTATTGAATTCATTAGTTGAGTATGTGGGGGCAAAGGACAGTCCTTTAGACAATACCCTTATGCAATCATCAGAAAGGGGTTCTCCAGAAATGTTGATCACAGCCTTTTTCTGGTCCTGCTCCGTGTGGTTGGATAGTCTTGATTTCTTCCTCCCCCTCCGTGGTGGCCTCTTCCACGTCCTCTCCCTCTTTTGTTGAGGAACCTGGGTGACTCCTTTTACTGATCTAAAAATAAGTTGTTTATAATTTGTCTGGGAGCAAGACGTCGATGTCCGCGACGGGGCTGGTTTTCTTTTTGTAATCTGTGATTGTCTTTAGACCCTGCCACATACGTCTCGTGTTTGAGCCATTGAATTGCGACTGGACTTTGTCTCTATGTAACAGTACAACTTTAAACCGTCCCCTCGCCCCGACACGGGCGCGAACCAGGGACTCTCTGCACACATCAACAACGGTCGCCCACGAAGCATCGCTACCCATCGCTCCACAAAGGCCGCGGCCCTTGCAGAGCAAGGGGAAACCCTACTTAAGTCTCAGAGCAAGTGACGTAACTGATTGAAATGCTACTAGCGCGTACCCGCTAACTAGCTAGCCATTTCACATCCGTTACATCTATACTGACGCTTTGCTTGTTTGATTGCCTTATGGAGGGATTAACTACAATGTTTGTATTCGACCATGTTTCAAATCGCCTCGCAATGATTAAATGCAGTGGTACGTGCTTTCAGTTTTGCGCGAATGCTGCAATCAATCCACGGTTTCTGGTTAGGGAAGGTTTTAATAGTCACAGTGGGTACAACATCTCCTATACACTTCCTTATAAACTCGCCCTCCGAGTCAGCGTATACATCAATGTTATTGTCTGAGGCTACCCGGAACATATCCCAGTTCACGTTATCGAAGCAATCTTGAAGCGTGGAATCCGATTGGTCAGACCTGCGTTGGATAGACTTAAGCACGGGCGCTTCCTGTTTTAGTTTCTTCCTGTAGAAGGGGGAGCAACAAGATGGAGTCATGATCAGATTTGCCAAAAGGAGGGCGTGGAAGGGCCTTGTATGCATCGTGGAAGATAGAGTAGCAGTGGTCAAGTGTGTTACTCACTCGTGTACTGCAATCGATATGCTGATAGAATTTAGGTAGCCTTGTTCTTAGATTAGCTTCGTTCAAATATCCAGCTACAATAAATGCAGCCTCAGGATTTATGTTTTCCAGTTTGCATAAAGTCCAGTGAAGTTCCTTGATGACCGTCTTGGTATCCGTTTACGGGGGGATATACACGGCTGTGACGATAACCAAGGAGAGTTCTCTTGGGAGATAATACGATCGGCATTTGATTGTGAGGAGTTCTAGATCAGGTGAAGGACTTGAGTTCTTGTATGTTGTTACAATTACACCATGAGTCGTTAATCATGAAACATACACCCCCGCCCTTCTTCTTACCAGAGACATGTTTTTTCCTGTCGGCGCGATGCACTGAAAATCCCGTTGGCTGTACGGACTCCGACAGCATATCCCCAGCTAGCCATTTTCTGTGAAACAGAGTATGTTACAATCCCGTACATCTCTTTGGAAAGCAACTCTTGCCCTAATTTCATCAACTTTGTTAACTAGGAACTGGACATTTGCGAGTAATATACTCAGAAGCGGTGGGTGGTGTGCGCGCATCTGAAGCCTCCCTAGAAGACCGCTCCGGCACCCTCTCTTCCGATGGCGTTGTTTTGGGTCGGCCTCTGGAATCAGTTCAAATGCCCTGGGAGGTGCAGACAAAGGATCCGCTTTGGAAAAGTCATATTCCTGGTCGTAGTGCTGGTTATGCTGGTATCTTGACGTCTCTCTGATATTCAATAGTTCTTCCCGGCTGTATGTAATAACACTTAAGGTTTTCTGGGCTAACAATGTAAGAAATAATACATAAAAAAAACAAAATACTGCACAGTTTCCTAAGGACTTGAAGCGAAGCTGCCATCTCTATCAGCGCCATCTTTCAAGTTCTTGGGAAGTTCTTCGTGGTTACTCTAACGTGAGAAGGCACAATATATTTTAAAAAATGTATAGAGATGAGATGTTTACATGTTGGTTGTTCTGGCGAAAGATGTACTATGATTTCTTTGTTTGAAAATAATTGTGTTAGAATGAATACATTTTGTATGCAAATATCACCAGCCTTTTCTATGCTACAATCATATGCCATGGATTAAACATGACCCATATGGAAACAAACCTGAAATTAAAAAAAGATTGTCTGCGATTAATTACTAATTAAAAATCCAACAATGTTTGACATGTCTACTGCATACTTAATCCTAGTCTAGGCTTGGTGAAATGGAGCAGAGCACATTGGGACAGTAATACCTCCCATCATACTGCTAATAAAACTGTATATAGACACGGCTTGCATCTTAAAAGACACTCCTCCTCCACGCTTTAGATATTATGTTTATATCAAGCCCCTAATTATTTCCTTTGTTTCGCCAGATGTCCACTCCTGTGCTGGTAACAGGTGGCCACTTGTTTAATTAGTCCACTTGATGAAGCAGGACCAGAGATTAAGGAAATAAATTAACATGTACTCTTGGTAGAACATTTTCATATCATAAAATGACTTAAAGAAATTAAAGAAATATGTTATTGGTGTTGACCACCCTTGATGTGTAAGAATTAGGCCTATTTTATCTTCATCAATGATTTTGTAAACTCACTCAGACATACATGAAGTATGTGGACATGTCTGAGCATGGGCATATAGGGTATGTTTCAAGTTTAAGTTTAATCAAGTTTAATTGGTTAATTAAAAAATCCATTGCCATTGTCTAATCTGCACACAAAACGACCAACTATCACAGTATGGACAAAGGGATCTGTTTTAGCTCAGTCCCTGACTAGAAGCGTATTGTGCAACATGTTTATCTCATGGCGTGTGTACTTATAACATGCATACAATGCATTGTTATACAATTCACTGTAACACAAAGCATATTTTACTTATTTAAGGTCAATTGGAATGTCACTGGATTAGATAATAGCCCCACAGTAACCATAAACTGATTATGAAGCATTTTTACTTTGTAAATGTAAAGACGGAAATTGCCTCTACAGGTGTACGACCTTAATTTGATCACTCTTTTGTTGTTGAGGTTTTTCCATTGCAGGAAAAGAGGATGAGCTTTATGATGTTCATAAATTCACTGAAAACCCGTACTAACACATGGTTATCTTAACAGTATTGTACTTTCCATGTAGCCTCCAGCTAATAGCCTAACCGCTGATCACGCAACATTATGGACTAAATGTTCCAATCCTGTTGCTACCGGATTATTTAGCTTAAACGATACTTGTCAAATTAAGATACTACATCTGTATTTCAGCTTTTCTTGGGCATCCAAAAGGCTCATCACTCATAGGAGTTTGTGAGGAACGCACTCCATACTTGTTGCCAGTTTAGATCGTCTGGAAGACAACAATGGTAGCATAAATTAAATTCTGGGTTCATGCACACATTATGAATGCTTCATTGAGTTGTTAAGACCTGGGGTTAGGGACAATTGACAAAGACAACCCACATATTGTTTTACTGAATTCAACAGTGAATATTCATAACTACATACTTTGTTGGGTTTTGACTTTAGACACATTGTGTAAAAACAGTGCCTGACTAAAATGAAGGGCCTGTTAAATGTATCTCCCTTAAAGTTTTTGGGGTGCAGGACTTTGCTCCAACCCTACTCTAACACCTGACTGAGCTAATAAAGGTCCTGATGAGTAGTTGACTAGTAGTACCAAATGTGTTTTAGCAGGGTTGGTGCGAAAGCCTGCACACCCAGTAGCTCTCCAGTAGGAGGATTGGCCACCTATGAGGTACATTAATTAGCAAGTAATAACAACAAAACACATTTAAGAACTTAGTTCCAGCATTTATTTAGTAAATAATCATGTGTATTGGCAGCATTCATATTCCCATGATTAAAACAATGGTTTTTTTCTTAATTGTCAAAGAAAATGAATATAATTATAACCTGAGACACAGAAAATAACCAACATGTATGACATTAACTTTAAATTCGGTCTTCCCAAAACAGATTTGAACTGAACAATTTTTTAAAAGCTCAAACTGAATTTCAAATCATTTAATTCCATCAGTTAAAAACCTTTTTTAAATCGACATTTTTCCCTGAAATTGATTCTCAAATGGACAATATTAGGCCCAAATTGATGTTCCATTTCTTATGCCATATCTGTAAGTTAACTAAATGTTAGAATTTTCAGAATATAGGTATTATGGGTACAATAAAAAACAGTAATGGTTTGTAGGTAATGTAAAATGTAGGTGGCTATTTGAAATGCATGTGTATGCGAGGCAATGTATGTGAGGCATACCAACATCTTAAGAGACATTCCCTTTAAATATATATATTATGTTGAGTATACAGACATCTACATTATATTTAAGTTATGGAGATACATTTCAATTGAACTCAATGAAATTCAATTCCATCTTACTGCAACCTCTTGAGGACAAAAGAGTCTTAAGCTTCAAGCCTCTATACATTCTAATGCATCCTCAAGTCAATCTGATGTCAGGTTGGAGCCCAATTCATTACACAACAGTCAGGAATATATGTATGATATATGCACAACACATTTATGATCTACTGTATATATGCATTATTCTTAATTACATTGAGAAAGAAAAGATGCTGCAGCAAAAAGGCCTAACGAGAATCATTTAGCCAAAAGCATGAGTCAGCACAACATTGGTATTTCAAGCTGATATCTCAAACTGTAAAATATTGGTGTTCTTACATGTAAAAATAAATATGTAAACAACAGGTAATGTAACCTGAACATGCATGAATCATGTGTCAATTACATGTATTCAATTTTTTAAATAGACGTATGCCGCAACTACAAGACTCAATACAGATGTAGGATCTTAATTTGATTACCCAGTTGCAGGAGAACTTTCCTGCAATGGAGAAAATTGTATTTGAGGTTTTAAAAGGTTTCTGAAGTTTGTAATTTCCACTTTGACATTTTAGACCTGATTTTTCCTCATGAAAAATGTATCAATTCAACAAAAACGTCAATTAATTATAATCCACATAATTCACGTCCTGTTGTTGCAGGATAATTGTTCGTGCTGTAGCAAACTGGGTCAAATTAAGATCCTACATCTGTATATGTGGACTCTCCTTCCTAGTATATTTGTAATTTAGCATAGACACTCATCTAGAGCCACTTATTCAAAGTGAATTATAATAAGGGGGCTAAAGAACCAAATAAAAAAAGCCTTGTAAGTAGATCTATGTTAATGGCTATGGCAAAGGTTCATGGCAAATTCCTTACTAAAATAAAAAAGTGCTAAATTCAAATATCATGGGATGTAATAAAGTGCTGATTTCAGTAGCACGAAGTTGAATGATTACAGAGGAAGTGGTACATTACATTATATAGTGTCATAAGACAATGGAGCATCCATCACGAGTGATCAAGTTAGGAAGGAGATAACGTTTAAGAAGGGGAGGGCTAGGGAGTGTAGAAGACACACATGAGAACAGCAGGGGACCTAGCATCAAGCCCGGTGGGATACCAGTTGATGTAATGAGGATATAGCTTCTCACCAAGGTCCTTTTTAGACTTAAAGTTGATGTAGTGTTAAAAAATATTTTTGTACATACATCTATGGTTTAAGACAGTTGGTGGCACTCCTATTGGTGACGAGCCATTGACAAATATTTCAAGTCTAAACGAAAAACATGTATTTTGTATTATTGTAACATTAACATTCCCCATATATGATGCATCCTATATGATGAAGGAAGTAAAGAGTAGAAAACATACTACAATATCAACCAGGAAATTCAAATTAAAGACCCTATTGTTATTACAACAAAAAAAAGATTCCAGCGTCCACTGCCATTTACGACCAATCGAGGTACAGAAAAGGAGAAACTAGAAATATGACGGACAATTTACAGCAGCTTTCCCCACATTCAACATAAGAACAAATCAACATCAATCAGTGCCTACTCACATGTACAGTGTTCTGAGACTCCACTAGGTCTCACATTAGGTACAGGAGATTCAACGTTATTATCATACATTCAATTCATTAAAAATAATGATCAACTCAACAAGTGATGAGAACATTGAAATAAAAATCAAGAAAACTTAAAAGAGGAGTAATTCTTCAAAGAATTCTACAGCATGTGTACTGTATATTGAAAAAATGTGGAATGTGTACAAAAAATATAGAGGTAATATATCAGTGCATATGCACAATGTTACAGCCAAGTGTACAACAACAGATACATATAAATACAAGTATTTGGTATAGCTTGAAATAAATATTGATACAATCCACTTGTTTCACTGTGACTCCCCATTGGGCCATTTTTCATATCATCTTCATTGGTAAGGTTAAATAATTTGGCAATAGACAGTGTGGAGGTTTGAAAAAGTCTCAAGCAAACATAGTGTTTTATAACGGATGACTTTCTAGCATTGTGAGATGTTTTTAATCATGGATATCTGTGAAAGTTCAGCACTTCTGTGGAAATGTTGTCTAATTGATAGTAATGAAAGTGGAACACAAGACATTACCGCTGTGAATGGAAAATAAGTCATGGTTGGTTACTATGTAGTTAAAATTAAGGTGTTACTAGTGGTAAATATTTTTTGTAGGAGCATCTTTAAAAAAAATCTTTAAAATAAATATGAGTGTAAACAGTAAAGCAAAGGAACCCTTGGACCATATAATTCTGGAATGCAGTTAAATTATGGTTCTGCTCTACAATTTAGCAATCCATAAACCATCTTGCCCACCACTTGATAGCCAACTTCTTCCCAAAATTATTACTTATAAAGCCTTCTGTAAAAAGTGTGTATCCACACCATTTGGGAGACTGACTAAAAGTGTCATGGCACAAATTATAGAAAAATTAGGCTGTGTATTGGGTACAGAGTTAGGGTTAATATTTAGGGTCGTTTGAAGGTCTACATGGCCCTACAATCAACTTGAGGTTCTTAGTGATTTCCTTTTGAGTTTCTCTCAAAAGCAATTTCCCTTTAAAGTGGTTTCCGCAGTGGGACAATAGAGCACAATGGAGCCCCTAGTAATGATTAGAAAGGGGACTAGGTTGCACTTGGTAACATGTCCTCGACTCTTGCAGAAGTTTGTGATCCAGTTCAGGCACTGTCAAACCTACGTCCTATAGAGAAAGACAAAAAGACTGTGTGTATCCACTGGCCAACCAAGACTACCACCGAGCTTAGATGGCACGAAACAGGGAGGTGAAGGCAGGCGGGGGGTGCTGAAAGTGTGCACAGTGTATTCTCTGTCAGATGGCAGCCTATCGTCTGGTTCGAAGTGGAACAGAGCTCCTTCACTTATCTACACGTGAGTGCGGAATTGGTGGGGAAAGGTCAGCGGTTGCCTGCTCCTCAACGGGATGAACCACAGGACTTTCCAGGTAGTGCCAAATACCTCAGCCAGAGTCCGCTGCCAGGATTCCTTTGATCCACCACCAGCCCCGACCCTGTGAAAGAGAAAGGAAAAATAATTTGCACAAGCATGCAAGTCCGAATGGTCCCTAAAGAGAAAAACAGAGGTCCCAACACTAACTCTTGTGGAACACCAAATTCAACGAAATGGTACTGAGATGATTTGTCAACTAGCAGGCTGGACAAATTGTTTCTATTCAGATAAGTAAAACATGAAACTGAAGAGGCTGTCCACAGAGCCCAACAAAGTCTGCAAGTACTAAGAGGATTTTCTTGTCCCTTGTATCAAAGGCAGCACAAAGGAGCAAAACCATTGTACTTACATTTTATTTGAGAAGTTAGCCATTTTCTCAATGGTGGTGGTGTCCTGTTAGGGGGTCACACAAGAGGGAAATAGTTTAAACAGTGAACATATTTGAGTAGTTTGCATGATCACAGACTGCCCTGGAACATTTATTTGCATTAATTAACAGGATGTGTGCTACTTAGCCAGGTAAACCTCTTCAAGTGGAGGCCTTACACACAAAGCGATTCACCAAACAGAAAACACACCAACTGCAAATGAGACTTTTTTTTTAAATGAACCTTTACTTAACTTAGGCAAGTCAGTTAGGAACAAACTCTAATTTACAATGACGGTCTACCCCGGCCAAACCCTAACCTGGACGACGCTGCATTAATGCACCTGCCCACCTGTGCGGATTTCCAAAGGTTTCCAAAGTCAAGATGTTTTCTGAAAAGGACCTCTATCTGTTTAATCAACAATCAAAACACCTAACTATTACATGACTCTGCGTTTACTGTACATTTGTAACATATTGTTATCATCTTATTCCTGTTAGCTTGTTTTCTCGGTTAATAACAAACAACTGACCAACATCCTGCCATTGCCCTTCCTCCTTACCATATGTTTTGTTGTATTAAAATAGCCAATAGCTTCTGGTGGCGTACATCTATACATTGAGACTTGGAGGTGTAGGGATTTGTCCAATCAGCAAATCTTTTACTAAGCCTGTTCACAGGTCTGTGCAACAACAAGACGAGTGAGTATTGGACTAACTAGGCCTTCCTAAGCTGCGAGAAGAACCCATGTTTACCTACAGGGACAATAATGGCTTAGCAGTCCAGATGGTTTTAGTCAGCTGGGCTCACATTTAAGCTTTTAAGTCTATTGCACCTTGGTGTTGGTTCATTACATCCTGTCAATCCACTCACAGAGGTTAAAGGTGAGGGCTCATCTAGGTCATGACAGCCAAGGACACAGTAAAGTTTACAAACACATCCTAATATTCCAACTACTTCGAGAGCAATAGGTAACAATCTGGTCTAAGTGTGGATACACTAGTCACATACCCAGGGAACAGAACTGAGGCTGAATGGCATACATCAGTAAACAGTGCATAACATGCTACTTTGACATACAGTGCATTCGGGAAAGTATTCAGACCCCTTCACTTTTTTCACATTTTGTTATATTACAGCCTTATTCTAAAATTTCTTCTAATCGTTTTTCCCCCCTCATCAATGTACACACAATATCCCATAATGACAAAGTGAAAACAGGTTTTTAGAAATATTTTCAAAGTTATAAAATAACAACAGAAATACCTTATTTACATAAGTATTCAGACCCTTTGCTATGAGACTTGAAATTGAGCTCAGAGGCATCCTGTTTCCACTGATCATCCTTGAGATGTTTCTACAACTTTATTGGAGTCCACCTGTGGTAAATTCAATTGATTGGACATGATGGGGCGGCAGGGTAGCCTAGTGGTTAGAGCGTTGGACTAGTAACTGAAAGATTGCAAGTTCAAATCCCCGAGCTGACAAGGTACAAATCTGTTGTTCTGCCCCTGAACAGGCAGTTAACCCACTGTTCCTAGGCTGTCATTGAAAATAAGAATTTGTTCTTAACTGATTTGCCTAGTTAAGTAAAGGTAAAAAATATATAACAAAAATTTGGAAAGGCACACACGTCTATATAAGGTCCCACAGTTGACAGTGCATGGCTGTCAGCTGGCTGCCTGGCCAAACTGAGCAATCGGGGGACAAGAACCTGATGGTCACTGACAGAGCTCTCTGTGGAGATGGGAGAACCTTCCAGAAGGATCTCTGCTGCACCACCAATCAGGCCTTTATGGTAGAGTGACCAGATGGAAGCCACTCCTCAGTAAAAGGCACATGACAGCCTGCTTGGAGTTTGCCAAAAGGCAGCTAAAGGACTCTCAGACCATGAGAAACAAGATTTTCTGGTCTGATGAAACCAAGCGAACTCTTTGGCCTGAATGCCTGAATGCCAAGCGTCACATCAGGAAGAAATCAGGCCCTGGCCATTACCATCCCTACGGTGAAGCATGGTGGTGGCAACACCATGCTGTGGGGATGCTTTTCAGCAGCAGGGACTGGGAGACTAGTCTAGATTGAGGGAAAGATGAACAGAGCAAAGTACAGAGAGATCCTTGATGAAAACCTGCTCCGGAGAGCTCAGGACCTCAGACTGGGGCGAAGGCTCACCTTCCAACAGGAAAACAACCAAGACACAGCCAAGACAATGCAGAAGTGCCTTCGGGACAAGTCCTTGAATGTCCTTGAGTGGCCCAGTTAGAACCCGGACTTGAACCCGATCGAACATCTCTGGAGAGACCTAAAAATAGCTGTGCAGTGACACTCCCCATCCAACCTGACAGAGCTGGAGAGATCTGCAGAGAAGAATGGGAGAAACTCCCCAAATACAGGTGTGCCAAGAAGACTCAAGGCTGTAATTGCTGCCAAAGGTGCTTCAACAAAGTACTGAGTAAAGGGTCTGAATACTTATGTAAATGTGATATTTCCGTTTTTTTTATATATGCATTTGCAAAAATGTCTAAAAACCTGTTTTTGTTTTGTCATTATGGGATATTATGTATAGATTGATGAGGGGGAAAAAAATATTTAATCAATTTTAGAATAAAGCTGTTACGTAACAAAATGTGGAAAAAGAGAAGGGGTCTGAAGACTTTCCGAATGCACAGTATAACAACAACTCTGATATTTACCTGACCACAATTTTCTGACCACAATCTGTAATGAGAGACAGTAGAGAGATTTGACTCACTGTCAGGATGCCAGCGAGCTGAGTATAGAAAAGGCTGCTCATGCCTCCGAACATCACCAGACCCATGATCGCAGACACTCGTATCAGGGCGAGCTCGTGACGTGCAGTAAACGCCTCCTATGAGAGAACAACCAGAATAGGCCAAAGTCAACTTCACAGCACCATGCACATACCCCCGTCCTCCTTTCACACATTCAGCATACCATCTCCATTCAAATATTAATCATCAAAACATAGACGGGAGAGTGCTTTTTATGCGTCTAACAGTCAGGGATCTGTAAGAACTTGATACCATACTTTCCAAGGAAATAGTCAAATCTTGACTTAGAAGGTAATCAAAAACTGTGACGAAATGCTTCCTTGTGATCGCTTTTACCAAATAGAACCAAGTCATGATTCAAACCATGTAGGGTTCTGTCCGGTGATAAATTCCTTGAATTAATGCTAGTTCAGTGTTGATAAGGCCTCACTTTTCATTCTTGACTTTACCTGGTCCAATGTGGTTAAGGGCTGGAAGTAATAGTACTGGCAGAAGTCCAGAGCCAGGGTGAACAAACTGAGGACCTGTGTGTAAAAACAGAGCTGCAAAAAGAGCCAGTGGTTGTCCTCCCCTACACAATTATTGATCCTGCCAGGAGACAAGAGGGAGAAACAATACATTTTACAGGACTGCTCATAGGCCTAGTTACAAGCTAGTCAAATATCAAGCAGATTTTCCTAAGAGGATCAACTTTTTTTTAGGCATAAACCGTTCAATTAACTGTCTATTGCTTTTAGCAATGTGGCAAATGGAAATCCTGGGGGTGCTGCTAGAGAAGAGGTGCAGTGTGGGGTGTAAATACTGTACAGGCGGCCCCATCTCTTGGCCAGTTCGAGGAAAGACTATATCACCATCAGCTCTTTGAATGCTACACAAAATTCCCCCCCACAAAGAGCTGCCCTGTATAGCTGAATCTCCTAGGGGAGTGATAGAAGTGTCTGAAGCCTTACCATGGACAGTGGTGGTCCATTCTACGTACACAATGACCACAACGACTGCAGTGGTGGGACCTTTTTGGTCTCATCATGTTGCACTTGCTACACATTTCCCACTGCTCTCGCTCTGAAACAAAGTAACAAAAAAGGTCTCCGTGTCATGACTGACCATGTCAAATTATATACTTTTGTCATATAAAAAAAACGTATATATCAGCGGATCTTCTATCTGTATTCATGACACAGAGGGAGAGGCTGTGGAATGCCACATTACCTGAGTGAGGGATGTGGGGGTCGGTTGGGAGTCTGCCAGGGTCGGCTGTAGAAGCTCTGAAAAGTGCTGCCATACAGAAGGCTGATGCTGAGTAGTAACCTAGGAGGAGAGGAACAGGATGACTATAGCAGTAAAAGTCTTTGTTTAGTCAGAAATAACTCCTGGTCTGTGGGATTGATACTCACTGACAACCAAGGCCCAGTGGATATGACCCTCATAGAAATGTGGCAGCAGCACCAACTTGGGGACGAAGAAGGAGTTGTAGAGCCAGATGGCCAACACCACACTGATGCAGAACCAGCCCATGGGGTCCACCACAAAGTGCAGCCGAAGCTTCATGGTTCCTGTGACTTGGGGACACAGAGAGACGAAGTGTCATAACCTTCCCTGGAGAAAAAGATATGGATATGCCCATTGGCAGCTTATGATCAGTGTTAATCAATAGGTTAGGATGCACTTGTGAAGGTCTTACTCAATAAAAATTTAGCTCATAGTCAACGTTATCTCACTTTCTCATTCTCTTCTGATTCTTATCGGATGCCTGTGTACATCATGAACCAATGATGACATGTTAGTGTGCACCTCCCACCCATAAGTCACATTATGATACACATACACACACACAATAATGCAATACATTCTGATTGTACCATAACATACTGACACTTTACTAGCTAGCAAAATATTTTCTGAAAGTAGTCCATGTCAAGCATACAAGGTAGACAGTAGACACATGAAAAATATATTGATTACTGGCGAGCTTTTCTGACAGGTAGCTAGCTAGCTACGCGCGGGCTTGGTCTTTGTAGATAGCTAGCTAGAAGTAACAGATCACAATGTAGCTAGCTATCACATTACTTTAGTTCCTCCACCTACACGTCAAGCTGGGGATATATATTCCTAAAATTCAGAGGGTTACCCACTT
Source organism: Salvelinus fontinalis (assembly GCF_029448725.1). Classification (NCBI taxonomy): domain Eukaryota; kingdom Metazoa; phylum Chordata; class Actinopteri; order Salmoniformes; family Salmonidae; genus Salvelinus; species Salvelinus fontinalis. The sequence continues at coordinate 7,821,133 of NC_074700.1, forward strand.
ATTAGTACTGTCTTTTCCAATGAGTCCACCGGTTCAGTTCTTAGTGGGTACTTCCGTGGAGATGCCGCAAATGAAATATTCTGTGACTGTGTTATGATTTGTTGTCAGAAAGATTAGTCCTGCTGCCACCTACTGGAGGTGCGTTCGAACTTTTTTTGTATAATGTATTTTTTTGTAAGCCAAATAAAATATTATTCTGGTAGTGTTATTTGTATGATTTATCTAATATATATATATTGCAAAAAATAAATGTAATTGTCCCAGCATGCGATCTGAGGTCAAGGTTAATTTTCCTTACTACTTCCGCCTTACTTAACCGGCCGATTTCTTCTTGACAAGGGGTGCCATTTCTCTGTTTAGAAGCTACGATTACAACATTGTGATATTGGTGATACAATGGCATCACCTAACTCATATAAACTAAGCTGCTCCATACCTGGCCATGAAATGGATGTTAGAGGTCTTGCAGCGGCTTTTTTCCCTGACGGAGCCTTTATGTCTGTTTCCAGAGACCGAACTGGAAGAGTCTGGGTACCAAACTCAAGGTACCGCTAGTTAGCTAATTTAGCTTAGCCCAAATTACTATGTTTGTCTTACCATTTTAATGTTGTAAAGAGAATCATTTAGCAGCCCTTAGCCACTCATATATCGATGTCCCTCTCAATTTACCATAACCATAATTTCAAGTCAAACCAACAAGTCTCTACTAAAGCATACTAGCTAGCTAACATAATTAGCGTTGTCATTCACTCAATTGTGCAACCAAACCACACTATGGTCTGGACGTGTGGTTTCACTTTTAATATTTCCCCACATTAATAACATTGCCACACAAACTGTACGGGACACAAACGTGACACAAGCTTTCTAAACTTTGAATGATAACCTATGCGCACAAGGTTTCTCTATGCCATATGGCAAGTAGTTTTATAGCTAACAGTAAGCTTTTATATAAAGCTAGTCACTGAAAGAAGCCAGACTGTTCAGAAATAATGACTAGATTTGAAACCACATTGTTGCTTTTGTCCTGCTCTGTGTTTTCAATGTAATCAAGTTCAACTTTAAATAGAATATGTTATGTGTCGCTATTCTCTCTACAGCCCAGACAGGGGTTTCACAGAAATGCATTGTATGACAGGCCATGAGAACTTTGTATCCTGTGTATGCATAATCGCTCCCAGCGACACGTATCCTCGGGGACTCATAGCCACAGGTGGAAACGACCACAACATCTGTGTTTTCACACTGGACCAACCACAACCATTGTTCATACTCAAGGGACACAAAAACACAGGTATAGTTGATATACTGTTGATGCAGGTAGCCTAGCAGGTAAGAGCGTGTGGCCAGTAACGAGCCAACTAGGTGAAAAAAAATCTGTCGATATGCCTTGAGCAAGGCACTTAATCCTAATTTCTCCTGTAAGTGCTCTGGATAATAGCGTCTGCTAAATGACTGAAATGTAAATGTAATGCATCATTGTGGAACGATTAACTCAACTTGACTACTTAAAATACCAACTTGGTCTGTTGACGCTTTCGTTGTTTATAAGTAGAAACTGTCCATGTTACGTATGTCCACAGTGTGTGCACTGTCCTCTGGGAAGTTTGGAACACTACTGAGTGGCTCTTGGGACACCACAGCAAAAGTCTGGCTCAACGAGAAGTGCATGATGACCTTACAGGTAAAGTGTCTGAGATTTGTCTAGTATTTTTGATCTGGGTCATGTTCAGTAGCAACACGTTTTGCAACATAAAATGAAAATCTGTGTTCTAATTGGATACATCTTAAATAGTTTTCTACCTGCTAAACACAACCCAGGTGAGTGACCATGGCAAGTTGTGCTCTTTGTATTGTAGGGACACACAGCAGCAGTGTGGGCGGTGGTCATATTACCTGAACAAGGCCTCATGCTGTCTGGATCAGCTGACAAGACCATCAAGCTGTGGAAGGCTGGACGTTGTGAGAAGACGTTTACAGGTGAGAGATTAATGCACCTGTTGTGGAAATTCTACACAGGGACACACGATGTCAATCTTAAATGAATAATTCTTTATTAAGAGCAAGCTGGAGAGGTCGCAGTCAAACTTAGATACATAAAGTACCGGTCTGAAGCGACCTCCGTCAGGGCAGTTCTGTTAGATATCTCATATACTGCTTACACACAAGTTATATTTGCATGATTTAGCTTATTCGTTATTCATCATTAATTCATCATTAACGTTTGGTTCATGCATGTGACCGACCAATACCTCGTAAGACTTCTTCTCTCCAAGCTGAGACCTTCAAACTGAGATATCCCTTTCCGTTCTCAAAACAATGCTCTGGGCGTACTGCCAAAATGCAGATACTGATAGTGAGGGTTCCTCCCAGGCATGTTCAATCAGGCACTTGCATGAACACAGAAATGTGTTATTAGAAAAGCACAAACATAACATTTTTCATCACACACCCACTACCAACGTTGCCCCCTATAAATATTGTGGCAGTTCTGGGGCCAGACATCACTAAATGTCCTTGTCTATCCCAGGTCATGAGGACTGTGTCAGGGGGCTAGCGGTGGTCAGCGACCTGGAATTCTTCTCCTGTAGCAACGACGCCACTATTAGGAGATGGCTGGTGACTGGAGAATGTGTGCAAGTGTACTACAGCCATACCAACTACATCTACAGCCTGGCCGTTTTCCCCAATGGACAAGGTACAGTATGGATGACTGAACCCTGAGAATCTACTAGTGCCCTGTTTGTGGAACCACTATGCCCTAGGAAAGTGTGACAATCTGTTGGTGATTCATAGTTTTAGTTATCTGTCCTTGTGTATTGTAATCTATAGGCTGATATGCTCCTACTTAAATGTAGTTTGGTGTATAATTTGTAAATAGTTAACAGAACCTTTTGTATTGTTATTGGCCGCTTGTCTTTTTTTGTGATTCATAGTCGAAAAGATAACTCCTGCACACAAAATATTATCTCTGCACATTTACTGTGTTGACGTTTCCATCAGACATTTTTCTAGACAAATGGTTGGTGCTCCGCTCCCTTCTTAGATTTTGTAAGCACAGGAGAGGACCGGACCTTGAGGATATGGAAGCAGGGCGACTGCCAACAGACCATCCGTCTCCCAGCCCAGTCCGTGTGGTGCTGTTGCATCCTGCCTAATGGGGATATAGCTGTGGGAGCCAGGTAAAACCCCACTGTATTTATTTTGTGGCATATGGGCACCTATACTGCTACTCCACCAAAATGATAAACCAAATACAATAATCTTCTCTTTGGTGTATGCTCATACAATATCATGATGCCCCCTACCTCCTTAAAGCTTCACACACAGGGTAAACATAGTTGGAAGTGAGGTGAGAGCGATATTTCTGATATGACCTTGCTTTTGTGTCACCGGTCGTGTTATTTGCCTTACAGTGACGGCCTCATCAGAGTGTTCACTGAGGTGGAAGATCGTATGGCCAGCCCCCAGGACCTCCAGGCCTTCGAGGACGAGCTCTCCAAGACCACCATCGACCCCAAGACAGGGGACCTGGGGGACATCAAGATGGAGGATCTTCCAGGAAGGGAGCACCTCGAGGAGCCTGGTAAATTAATTTGTATCTGCATGTTCTATTATATTATTCCATTCCACTATATACAGTGAGCTCCAAGTATATGCAAAAAACTTTTGGCCACGACTGTATGTATTAATATTTAGTCAGGTCCAAAATTATTGGCACCGTTGATAAAGATGAGCAAAAAAGACTGAATTAAATTATACAAATAGCTACAGTGCCTTCAGAAAGTATTCACACCATTTGACTTTTTGTCAAGTGGCAAGTCCTAACCGACTTGCCAAAACTATAGTTTGTAAACAAGAAATTTGTGGAGTGGTTGAAAAACGAGTTCTAATGACTCCAACCTAAGTGTATGTAAACTTCCGACTTCAACTGTAGCTACACTGCCTTCAGAAATTATTCACACCCTTTGATTTATTCCACATTTTGTTGTGTTACAGACTGAATATTTGTTTTTGCCTAAATAAGTCCAGGAGTAAAAATGTGCATGGAGTCACTCTGTGTGCAATAATAGTGTTTAACATGATTGTTCAATGACTACCTCATCTCTGTATCCACACATACAATTATCTCTAAGGTCCTTCAGTCGAGCAGTGAATTTCAAACACAGATTCCCTGACAAAGACCAGGGAGGCTTTCCAATGCCTCGCGAAGAAGGGCACCTATTGGTAGATGGGTATTAATAAAAAAAGAGACATTGAATATCCCTTTGATCATGGTGAAGTTATTAATTACACTTTGGATGGTGTATCAATACACCCAGTCATAACAAAGATACAAGCGTTTTTCCTTACTCAGCTGCCGGAGAGGAAGGAAACCGCTCAGGGATTTCACCATGAGGCCAATGGTGACTTTAAAACAGTTACAGGGTTTAATGGCTGTGATAGGAGAAAACTGAGGATGGAACAACGTTGTAGTTAATCCACAATACTAACCTAAATGGCAGTGAAAAGGAACCCTGTACAAAAATAAATATTCAAAAACATGCATCAAGGCACTAAAGTAACACTGAAAATTTTGGTAAAGCAATTCAATTTTTGTCCTGAATACAAAGTGTTGTGTTTGATTTGCCCCAAACATATTACTGAGTACCACTCTCCATATTTTCAAGCATAGTGGTGGCTGCATCATGTTATGTGTATGCTTGTAATCATTAAGGACTGGGGAGTTTTTCAGGATAAAAAAAAGAAATGGAATGGAGCTAAGCACAGGCAAAAACACAAGGCCAAATCTACACTGGAGTTGCTTACCAAGAAGACAGTGAATATTCCTGAGTGGCCGAGTTAGTCTTGACTGAAATCTACTTGAAAATCTATGGCAAGACCGAAAAATGGTTATCTAGCAATGATCATCAACCAATTTGAAAGAGCTTGAAGAATTTTAAAAAGAATAATGGGCAAATGTTGCACAATCCAGGTATGGAAAGCTCTTAGACTCTTACCCAGAAAGACTCACAGCTGTAACTGCTGCCAAAGGTGCTTCTACAAAGTATTGACTCAGTGGTGTAAATTGTTTATTTTATGCATTTAATTTGCAAACATTTCTAAAACCATATTTTGGGGTATTATGTGTAGATGGTTGAGGAAATAATATTGACACCAATACGGTGAATGAGTTTATCAGGAAGTGCATAGGAGATGTTGTACCCACTGTGACTATTTAAACCTACCCCAACCAGAAACTGGATGTATGGGAGCATTTGCGCAAAACTACAGTGTAGTTATTCCCTCCGCAAAGCAATCAAGCAGGGTAAACGTCGGTATAGGGACAAAGTTGAGTCCCACTTCAACGACTCAGACACAAGGCGGATGTGGCAGAGTCTACAGACAATCACAGATTATAAAAGGACAGCCAGCCACGTCGCGGACACCGACGTCTTGCTTCCGGATAGGCTGAACACCTTCTTCACTTGCTTTGAGGATAATAGTGCCACCGACGCGGCCCGCTATCAAGGACTGTGGGCTCTCCTTCTCCGGAGCCCGAGTAAGACATTTAAGCGTGTTAACCTTCGCAAGGCTGCCGGCCCAGATGTTATCCCTAGCCGTGTCCTCAGAGCATGCGCAGACCAGCTGGCTGGTGTGTTTTACAGATATATTCAATCTCCCTATCCCAGTCTGTTGTCCCCACATGCTTCAAGATGGCCACCGTTGTCCCTGTACCTAAGAAAGCAAAGGAAATTGAACTAAATGACTATCGCCCCGTAGCACTCACCTCTGTCATCAGGAAGTGCTTTGAGAGACTAGTCAAGGATCATATCACCTCCACCTTACCTGCCACCCTAGACCCACTTCAATTTGCTCACTGCCCCAATAGATCAACAGACGATGCAATCGCCCCACCACACTGCACACTGCCCTGTCCCATCTGTACAAGAGCCATACCTATGTAAGAATGCTGTTCATTGACTATAGCTCAGCATTCAACACCATAGTTCCCTCCAAGCCCATCAAGCTCGAGGCCCTGGGTCTGAACCCCACCCTGTGCAACTGGGTCCTGGACTTCCTGACGGTTCGCCCCCAGGTGGTGAAAGTAACTCTTCCCTGATCCTTAACACTGGGCCCCACAAGGGTGGGTGCTCAGCCCCATCCTGTACTCCTTGTTCACCCATGACTGCGTGGCCACGCACACCTCCAACTCAATCCTCAAGTTTGCAGACGACACAACAGTAGTAGGCTACCAACAACGATGAGACAGCCTACAGTGAAGAGGTGAGGGCTCTGGGAGTGTGGTGCCAGGAAAATAACTCACTCAACGTCAACAAAACTAAGGAGATGATCGTGGACTTCAGGAAACAGCAGAGGGAGCATCCCCCTATCCACATCGATGGGACACCAGTGGAGAAGATGGAAAGCTTTAATTTCCTCGGCGTACACATCACTGACAAACTGAAATGGTCCGCCCACACAGACAGTGTGGTGAAGGCGCAACAGAGCCATTTCAACCTCAGGAGGCTAATGAAATTTGCCTTAACACCTAAAACCCTCACAAACTTTTACAGATGCACAATTGAGAGCATCCTGTCAGGCTGTATCACCGCCTGGTAAGGCAACTGCACCGCCCACAACCGCAAAGCTCTCCAGAGGGTGGTGCGGTCTGCCCAACGTATTACCGGTAGCAAACTTCCTGCCCTCCTGGAGACCTACAGCACCTGATGCCATAGAAAGGTCAAAAAGATCAAGGACATAAACCACCCGAGCCACTGCCTGTTCACCCCGCTACCATCCAGAAGGCGAGGTCAGTACAGGTGCATCAAAGCTAGGACCGAGAGACTGAAAAAAGGCTTCTATCTCAATGCCATCAGACTGATAAACAGCCATCACTAGCACATCAGAGGCGGCTGCCTATAGACATGGATTAGGAATCACTGACCACTTTTAGGAATGGATCACTAGCCACTTTAAAGATATTTACGTATCTAGCATTACTCATCTCTTATGTATAAACTGCACTCCACACTATTCTACGGCATCTTAGTCACTTAAATTGTGTTTACATATTGCATCACCCATTTCATATGTCTATACTGTATTGTATTCTATACCACACCACTGACTGGTAAACAGCCATCTCCAGCACATCAGAGGTGGCTGCCTATAGACATAGATTAGGAATCACTGGCCACTTTAAGGAAATGAAACACTAGCCACTGATAATGTCTCCGTTTCTTGTATTACACATCTCATATGGATAAACTGTACCCTATACTATTCTACAGTATCTAAGTCACTTTAATTGTGTGTAAATATTGTATCACCCATCTCATATGTATATACTGTATTCTATACTGTGCCGCTGTATCTTAGTCCAATGCCGCTCTGACATACACTGCTCAAAAAAATAAAGGGAACACTTAAACAACACAATGTAACTCCAAGTCAATCAGACTTCTGTGAAATCAAACTGTCCACTTAGGAAGCAACACTGATTGACAATAAATTTCACATGCTGTTGTGCAAATGGAATAGACAAAAGGTGGAAACTATAGGCAATTAGCAAGACACCCCCCAAAACAGGAGTGATTCTGCAGGTGGTGACCACAGACCACTTCTCAGTTCCTATGCTTCCTGGCTGATGTTTTGGTCACTTTTGAATGCTGGCGGTGCTCTCACTCTAGTGGTAGCATGAGACGGAGTCTACAACCCACACAAGTGGCTCAGGTAGTGCAGTTCATCCAGGATGGCACATCAATGCGAACTGTGGCAAAAAGGTTTGCTGTGTCTGTCAGCGTAGTGTCCAGAGCATGGAGGCCCTACCAGGAGACAGGCCAGTACATCAGAAGACGTGGAGGAGGCCGTAGGAGGGCAACAACCCAGCAGCAGGACTGGTACCTCCGCCTTTGTGCAAGGAGGTGCACTGCCAGAGCCCTGCAAAATGACCTCCAGCAGGCCACAAATGTGCATGTCAGCATATGGTCTCACAAGGGGTCTAAGGATCTCATCTCGGTACCTAATGGCAGTCAGGCTACCTCTGGCGAGCACATGGAGGGCTGTGCGGCCCCACAAAGAAATGCCACCCCACACCATGACTGACCCACCGCCAAACCGGTCATGCTGGAGGATGTTGCAGGCAGCAGAACGTTCTCCACGGCGTCTCCAGACTCTGTCACATGTGCTCAGTGTGAACCTGCTTTCATCTGTGAAGAGCACAGGGCGCCAGTGGCGAATTTGACAATCTTGGTGTTCTCTGGCAAATGCCAAACGTCCTGCACGGTGTTGGGCTGTAAGCACAACCCCCAACTGTGGATGTCGGGCCCTCATACCACCCTCATGGAGTCTGTTTCTGACCGTTTGAGCAGACACATGCACATTTGTGGCCTGCTGGAGGTCATTTTGCAGGGCGCTGGCAGTGCATCTCCTTGCACAAAGGCCGAGGTAGCGGTCCTGCTGCTGGGTTGTTGCCCTCCTACGGCCTCCTCCACGTCTCCTGATGTACTGGCCTGTCTCCTGGTAGCGCCTGCATGCTCTGGACACTACGCTGACAGACACAGCAAACCTTTTTGCCACAGTTCGCATTGATGTGCCATTCTGGATGAACTGCACTACCTGAGCCACTTGTGTGGGTTGTAGACTCCGTCTCATGCTACCACTAGAGTGAGAGCACCGCCAGCATTCAAAAGTGACCAAAACATCAGCCAGGAAGCATAGGAACTGAGAAGTGGTCTGTGGTCACCACCTGCAGAATCACTCCTGTTTTGGGGGGTGTCTTGCTAATTGCCTATAATTTCCACCTTTTGTCTATTCCATTTGAACAACAGCATGTGAAATTTATTGTCAATCAGTGTTGCTTCCTAAGTGGACAGTTTGATTTCACAGAAGTGTGATTGACTTGGAGTTACATTGTGTTATTTAAGTGTTCCCTTTATTTTTTTGAGCAGTGTATATATATTCATAATCCATTCCTACTTAGATTTCCGTGTATTTTGGGTATATGTTGCGAAACTGTTTGATATTACTTGTTAGATATTACTGCACTGTCGGCGCTAGAAGCACAAGCATTTCGCTACACCCCCAATAACATCTGCTGAACACGTTTATGTGACCAATTGATTTGATTTGGGTTAGAGAAACATATTTAATCCATTTTTGAATTCCATCTGTAACAACAAAATGTGGAATAAGTCAAGGGGTATGAATATTTTCTACTAATACAATTGCTTAGAGAAAGACATTTTCTTTAACCAGAAAAAAAATCTCTCAAAAAGATAGGTTTCAAAATTGTCACAACGGTTTTCAATACCTCACCCTATGCTTGGAGTTTGCTAAACGGCATTGGCACTTGGGTTGGAACCGGTGCTATGATCAGATGACATACAGCTCTTTGCCCACACACACCAGTGGTGGGTTTTGCGTCGAAAGAAAGATGCAGAAAAGAACCCCATTCACACTGTGACATACGGTGGTGGATCTTTGAATGTATAGGGTTATTTTGCTTCCACTGGTCCTGGGGCCCTTGTTAAGGTCAACATCATCATGAACTTTACCCAGTACCAGGAGAGTTTTGACAAAAACCTGGTTGCATCTGCCAGGAGGCTGAAATTGGGCCGCAAGTGCATCTTCCAGCAAGTCAATAACACCAAGCACACAACAAAATCCACAATTGACCACAATATCAACATTTTGCAATCTCAGTCTCCTGACTTGAACCCCATTTGAAAACCAGTGGTTAAACATGTGGCAGTCTATAAGTGCAGATGAAGGATATCAAGGATCTGGAAAGATTTTGTATGGAGGAATGGTCTAAGATCCTTGCCAATCTGTTCGGCGGCTCCCTGGTCTAAGATCCTTGCCAATCTGTTCTCCAATCTCATTATCCTCGCAGGGTGATGTATTGAAAACAGGGATGCCAATAATTTGACTCCTGTCTTTTTGAGAAAAAAGTAAACAATCTCTTTCTCTAAGCAATTGAATGAGTATAAAATGTAATTCTCACCCCCCAAAAAATGCATACAATATACAGTAGCTCAGTATTTGTATTTAATTTATAGTATATTTTGCTTTTCTTTATTGATGGTGCCAATAACTTTGGACCTGACTATATATTCAATGAATAGAAACTATAAAGACATTACATGCACAGAATCACTGTTTGGTTATTATTGTTTTTTGCATCTACAGTCCCTGGTCACTGACATCTTACATGAATGATCAACTTATTTGACCAATCGTCAAGCTTTATTAAAACCACAGATGCACATGAACGTGGAGTAATCCAGATAACATCCTTGTTGTATTGTAGTGCATACAATATGATTACACATTAAGATGTCTGTTTGTCTGTCTCCCAGGAAACCGGGACGGCCAGACACGGCTTATCAAAGAGGGCCAGAACGTGGAGGCGTACCAGTGGAGCGTGGCCGACAGCCGCTGGATGAAGATTGGAGATGTGGTGGGAGGGTCCAACCAGCAGACCTCCAAGAAAGTCAACTACGAGGGGAAGGTGAGGTGAATGGTGATAACAATAGATAGAGAGATAATTTTCCTCAGAGGAAAATGATTGTACGCTGTACTAAAATACAATCAATGTCCAGAGTACAGACGCAAGGCACATTATTCACAAGTGATTTCATCTACACTTAACTGAAGCGAGCTGTCACACAGTGAATCTCTCAACACAGGTCCAAGCCATCTTCTGAATGATTTTCCAGGAGTACGACTTTGTCTTCACCATCGACATCAACGAGGGTGGTCCGTCCATGAAGCTGCCCTACAACGTGACAGACGACCCCTGGCTGACAGCCCACAACTTCCTGCAGAAGAACGAGCTCAGCCCCATGTTCCTGGACCAGGTGGCCAACTTCATCATCGAAAACACCAAAGGACACACCTTGGGAGCCGCCGCGCCCAGCGCTGCTGACCCATTCACTGGTAGGGCCACTGAGCCATCTTCATACTATAGGCTGCTACATTACATTTTTAGATTCTTAACACACACCGGCCCAGCCCAGTAGTATCAACCCATTCACTGGTAGGGCCGACTGGCCATTTTCACTCTATAGGGTGATCGTTCCCTTTTCTAACACACAGTGCGCAAAGTTACCGTAACATTTGAAATAGACAGGTCATGGAAATTCAAATTGAGTTTAGAATACAGTGATCCCTCGCCACTTTGCGGTTCACTTATCGCGGATTCGCTATTTCGCGGATTTTCATAATGCATTTTTTTTTTTTTTTTGGTGCATTGTGCTCTGCATTCTGATTCGCTAAAAACTCACTCCCGCTTCTTGTATCAAAACATGCTACGAATTGTGCTATCATTTTGTCGTCTCGTGCAGTTATGTGTACGTACATAAAACAGCTTGGCAAATTTACATTAAGTTGGCCAAATTATCTTGTAATTTCGAACATCTCCTAAACCCATAATGTCGACGAAACGCTCTGAAGAGCAGTGAAACGGCCTACACGTGAGTCACTGTATTTGTATACATGTAATAGTTGCTAATTGTAAAAAAAAAAAAAGTTTTATATTTCGCGGATTTCACTTATCGCGGGTCATTTTCGGAACGTAACCCCCGCGATAAACGAGGGATACCTGTACCACACTAACTGTATTTTCACCCTGCTTTTATCATGTTCACCATTAGGCTCAGGCCGATACATTCCTGGAGCTGCTGACAACAGAGCAGGCTTTGGGGCTGACCCCTTCACAGGTAAATAAACACAACTATAATTTTCTTGTACATTTCAGTTTGATGAGGACATGCTGTTCTAATACGTTTTAATATGGTGTTTTCCCCAGGCACTGGGCGGTACATCCCAGGATCGGGGACTCCTACAGGGGCTCCGGTGGGAGTGGCAGACCCCTTCACAGGTTAGTCACTATAGCAACTGCTTCAATGTCAAGGGTTTAGGTCGCATTAACACTTAAATGTGTTTTTCCCCCCAAAAATGACACGTAAAAGACAAAACCCAATAACACTGCTAAAGCAGATCATCTTTTGTTTGGTTGAGGGGTAGGGCTAACACTTCTACCCCCCTCTTGTCTTCCCAGGTGAGGGTGCCTACTCCTCGGCTGCCTCGAGGCAGACCTCAGCAAACATCTACTTCCCAAAAACGGACGGTGTGACCTTCGAGCAGGCTAACGCCACACAAATAATGGGTAAGCACTGAACAAAACATGATTTTTTGATATTTTACGAGCAGTAATAATCAGTGTCTATTTATTCAGCGTGCAAAACTGATCAACCAGCACTATCGCTGAACTGAAAAAATGTGGATAGCAATATGGAAACCTTACTACATACTGGGTATTATAAAGTGTCTGTTTCATTCTCAATGGCATCTCTTTATAATAACTTTGCCCTTTCACCAGCCAAGCTGAAGGAGCTGAATGGTGGAGCACCTGGGGAATACAGGCTGACTGAGGAGGTCCTGGAGAGCCTGGAGAAACTGCTGGTGTCTGTCTGTAACCCCTGTGCCTCAGAGCAGCCCACCACAGAGCAGATCAGCCTGCTCTGGAAGACCTCCCACTGGCCAGAAGGTAGGCTAACACACATCTTGGGCAGGATTTGGGTTTATCCCACTAGACTAGTGCAGAGGTGGGCAATTCTGATCCTGGCGAGCCGCAATGTGTGCAGGCTTTTGCTTCCAGTCACTAGCAAACTGATTTATAGTGAACAAAAATAAACGCAACATGTAAAGTGTTGGTCCCATGTTTCATGAAATAAAAGATGAAAATAAAAGATCCCAGAAATTTTCCACACGTACAAAAATATTATTTCTCTCTAATATTGGGCACATTTGTTTGCAGTCGCTGTTAGTGAGCATTTCTCCTTTGCCAAGATAATCCATCCACCTGACAGGTGTGGCATATCAAGAAGCTGATTTAACAGCAGGATCATTACACAGGTGCACCTTGTGCGGGGGACAATAAAAGTCCACTTAAATGTGCAGTTTTATCACACAACACAATGCCACAGATGTCTCAAGTTTTGAGGGAGTGTGCAATTGGCATACTGACTGCAGGAATGTCCACCAGAGCTGTTGCCAGATAATTTAAAGTTAATTTCTCTACCATAAGCCACCTCCAATGTCATTTTAGAGAATTTGGCAGTATGTCCAACCGCAGACCAGGACCTCCAGATCCGTCTTTTTCACCTGCGGGATCATCTGAGACGAGCCACCAGGCAAGCTGATGAAACTGTGGGTTTGCACAACCGAAGAATTTCTGCACAAACTGTCAGAAACCGTCTCAGGGAAGCTCATCTGCGTGCTCGTTGTTTTCACCAAGGTCTTGACCTGACTAGTTTGGCTTCAGTGGGCAAATGCTTACCTTCGATGGCCACTGGCATGCTGGAGAAGTGTGCTCTTCATGGATGAATCCCAGTTTCAATTGTAGTTATTGTGACAGGGTAGGAACCAAAGTGTTGACAAGTGTTTCCTATTGGGCCCTATAATCTTTGGGTACATCTTAGAACTTCATGTAGTTAACATATTCTTGCTTTACGTATTTGATTTAGAAGATACTGTTGCACAAAAAACATACAGATGTAGGTCTACACCATCACTGGTATTATCAGACTGTATAGCTACAGGCTCTGTCGCAGCTGGCCGCAACCTGGAGACCCAGGTTGCGCACAATTGGCCCAGCTTCGTCTGGGTTAGGGGAGGGTTTGGCTGGCAGGGATGTCCTTGTCCCATCGCGCACTAGCGACTCCTATGGCGGACCGGGCGCAGTGCACGCTGACACAGTCGCCAGGTGTACAGTGTTTCCTCCGACACATTGGTGCGGCTGGCTTCCGGGTTAAGTGGGCATTGTGTCAAGAAGCAGTGCGGCTTGGCGGGGTCGTGTTTCGGAGGATGCACGGCTTTCGACCTTCGCCTCTCCCGAGTCCGTACGTGAGTTGCATCTATGAGACAAGACTGTAACTACCAATTGGATACTACGAACGTGGGGAGAAAAAGGGGTAAAAAAAGAAACAAACTAATAGTGTAATTATAGAACACTAGTGGATGTATATTAAGAAGCAAAGTGAAAACAGCATCGTTGTCTTGATTGTTGCATGTGCAGCATTGACCATGCAGCGCCCTTGCCCAGTCATGTGAAGTCTGTAGATTAGAGCCTATTGAATTCATTTCAATTGACTGATTTCCTTATTTGAACTGTAACTCAGTAAAATCTTTTATAATTGTTGCATGTTGCATTTATATTTTTGTTCAGTATAGATAGTCAAGCAATGGTCAGGTGTGTTAGTGGACTGCAAGCCCCCAGCACTATTATTGCTCACTCTTGCACTTTACCCTCTGAAGTCCTGATTAGCATTTTGTTTTACTTCAGTTTCATTGTTTTAAGAATAAAGGTATGTGAAACTGTTGCACATTACAATAATTGAACATATGGTAATGTACCATTTTCATTGAGCTGTGATCACCTGTTCTCTCCTGTCCTGCAGACATCGTCTTCCCCGTCCTGGACATCCTGCGGCTGGCGGTGCGCCACCCGCAGGTCAACGACAGCCTGTGCGGCGGCGGTGACGCGGATGATGGCGTGGCGCTCTGCAACCACCTGCTGAGCCTGATGAAGCCTCAGGGTCGGCCAGCCAATCAGATGCTGGCGCTGCGGATACTGTGCAACTGCTTCAGTGGCTGGCGAGGCCGGGCCCTCCTATTGGCCCAACGGGAGGCTGTCCTGTCCCACGCCGCCGACCTCTGCTCTGTTTGCAACAAGAACATTCACATCGCCTTGGCGACTCTCGTTCTCAACTACGCTGGCTCACTCCACGGCCAGCCCGACCTGGAGGCCAAGGCCCAGTGTCTGTCGGTGGCCAGCGCGGCACTGGAGTCGGTGCAGGACAAGGAGGCAGTGTTCAGGCTACTGGTGGCGCTGGGAACCACAGTGGCCTCTGACCAGACAGCCCAAGACCTGGCCAAGTCACTGGGGGTCATGTCACAGATCGCCAAGTACACCTCGGTCACCGACCCGGCCAAGGTCGGCGAGTGCTGCCAGCTGGTTTTAAAAGAACTGCAGTGATCTGATTTCCTCTCCTTATATTATTACTAGTCTCTGTTCAAGTGTTTAATTGACTTTTGAGACTATTGGATTGCATGTGCTGCAATAAAAATATGTACAAATTGGATCTTTCATGAAGCCTGACTTGTCTTTATTAATTATAAATGGAGTTGGTGAGAAAGTAGAAAGTGAAATGAGGCACATTTCTAATGCTTTGAAACTGTCCATGTTATGTATATCCACAGTGTGTACTCTGTCCTCTGACGTTTGGAACACAACTTACTGGCTCATGATGACCTTACAGGTAAAGTGTCTGAGACTTGTCTAACTTTGATCTGGGTCATGTTCAGTAAGGCTCACTGTAGCAAAACCTTTTGGAACATCTGTTCTAATTGGATACATTTCTACACTTTTTCTCCCTACTGAACACAACCCAGGTGAGTGACCGGGGCAAGTTGTGCTCTTTGTATTGTAGGGACACAGCAGCAGTGTGGGCGGTGGTCATATTACCTGAACAAGGCCTCATGCTGTCTGGATCAGCTGACAAGACCATATGGAATCCTGGATGTTTAAAGGTGAAAGAAATCACCCACTAACCACAGTGACCTTTACAAATATTGTGGCAGTTCTGGGGCCAGGCACACAAATATCATACCCCCAAGACATGCTAACCAATACAATAACGGGAGGTTAGCATTTTTTGGGAGGGTATGATGTGTCCTTCTGTAACTTCCTCACTAATCACGATTCATTCAGGATTATTTGTAATCATGGTACAAATCACAATGTAGAAGTGTTTTGAAACATATTATTATATACAATAAAAGTAACTCCAAAATGGCACAATACAATATTTGCCATTCATTTCTGGCACAAAATAATCTGAAACAACTAAAACAAACAGCAAATTTATCGTCACAAGCTTGATGTAGTCATTGCGTGCTATGCATATGGGACCAAATACTAAACTTATGACTACTTTAATACACAAGCAAATTTGTCCCAATACTTTTGGTCTCCTAAAATGGGGGACTATGTACAAAACGTGCTGTAGTTTCTAAACGGTTCACCGATGTGGATGAAAATACCCTTAAATTAAAGCTGACAGTCTGCACTTTGACCTCCATTGTATCCTTTCAAATCCAAAGTGCTGGATTACAGAGCCAAAACAACCAGAAATGTGTCACTGTCCCAATACCTTTGGAGCTCACTGTATGTACTGGTATATCAACAGTCAGGTCAGAAATTATTGCCACCCTTGAGAAAATGAGCAAAAAGGACTATAAAATAAATAATACATACTGAGCTATATTGTATGCAAACAAAACATGGGAAATTTGTATTTTATACACAATTGCTCAGAGGAAGAAATGTTGTTTTAACAAGAAATCATTCAAATTATTGGCACCCCTGTTTTCAATACCTTTCAATGATAATGACCCTGAGTCTTTTTCTAAAATGTTTTTATGAGATTGGACAACACTGGCAGGGAGGCCGGGCCCAACGGGAGGCTGTCCTGTCCCACGCCGCCGACCTCTGCTCTGTTTGCAACAAGAACATTCACATCACCCTCGCGACTCTCGTTCTCAACTACGCCGGCTCACTCCACGGCCCAGTGTCTGCCGGTGGCCAGCGCGGCACTGTAGTCGGTGCACCTTGTGCTGGGGACAATAAAAGGTCACTCTAAAATGCGCCGTTTTGTCACACAAATTGAGGGAGCGTGCAATTGGCATGCAGACTGCAGGAATGTCCACCAGATCTTTTGACAGAGAATTGAATGTTAATTTCTCTACCCTAAGCCACCTACGTTGTTTTAGAGAATTTGGCAATACGCTCAACCAGCCTGACAACCGCAGACCACGTGTATCGCGTCGCGTGGGCGGTTTGCTGATTTCAACGTTGTGAACAGTACCCCACAACAAACACAATTGCATTTTATCGATGGCAATTTGAATGTACAGAGATACCGTGACAAGATCCTGAGGCCCATTGTCGTGCCATTCATCCGCCGCCATCACTTCATGTTTCAGCATGGTAATGTACGGCCCAATGTCGCAAGGATCTGTAGACAATTTTTGGAAGCTGAAAACCTGTTCTTCCATGGCCTGCATACTCTCCAGACATGTCACCCATTGAGCATGTTTGGGATGCTCAGGATCGAGATGCCGACAGCATGTCCCAGTTCCTGCCAAATTCCAGCAACTTCGCACACGAGTGGGACAACATTCCACAGGCGACAGTCAACAGCCTGATCAACTCTATGTGAAGGAGATGTGTTGCGCTGCATGAGGTAAATGTTGGTCACACCAGATACTGACTGGTTTTCTGATCCATACCTTTTTTTAAAGTATATGTGACCAACAGATGCATATCTGTATTCCCAGTCATGTGAAATCCATAGATTAGGGCCTAATGAATTTAAATTGTCTGATTTCCTTATTTTAACTATAACCAGGGGAGGACCATCCTCCTCAGTGAATTTCATAACAATTTTAAATGTAAACTATACTAAATATAATCACGTCACCAAGTAATTGATTAAAACACACTATTTTGCAAAGAAGGTCTACTGTAGCCTCAACCGCACTCTGTAGGGCAGCACCATGGTGTAGCTGGAGGACAGCTAGCTTCCATCCTCCTCTGGGTACATTGACTTCAGTACAAAACTTAGGAGGCTCATGGTTCTCACCCCTTTCCACTGACTTACACAGTAATTGGTAGAGAAATTAACATTCAATTCCCTGATATTACTGCAGTCAGCATGGCAATTGCACACTCCCTCAAATTTTGAGACATCTGTGGCATTGTGTTGTGCGACAACTGAACATTTTAGAGTGGCTTTTATTGTCCCTCGCACAAGGTGCACCTGTGTAATGATCATGCTGTTTAATCAGCTTCTTGATATGCCACACCTGTCAGGTGGATGGATTATCTCAGAAAAAAATGCTCATTAACAGGGATGTAAACAAATTTGTGCACAAAATCTGAGAGAAATAAGCTTTTTGTGTGTACGGAAAAGTTTGGGGATCTTTTATTTCAGCTCATGAAACATGGGACCAACACTTTACATATTGCATTTGTTCAGTTTATAAAACTGGGGAACCCAACTCTTCTCGGTAACATCTACACAGAGCTGTACATCACAGAGGGTGGAAGTGGAGGTCAATAATGAACATGAGGTGAGACAGATGGATAGCATCCAGGAGACGAGCAACACAAGATACACCAATCAAATGCAATAACATCTTCAAACTCTTACCTGGACAAGACAAACCGATCAGAACTGTGCTGACAAAGGGAACTGCTGGCATTGGAAAAACAATCTCTGTGCAGAAGTTCATTCTGGACTGGACTGAAGGAAAAGCCAATCAAGATATTCAACTCATAATTCCACTGCCATTCTGTGAGCTGAATTTGATGGAGAAGCTTGATGGAACTTCTTCAATACTTCTTGTTGGAAACCAGAACATCAGGCATCTCCAATTATGACAAATATAAAGTCATGTTTATCTTTGACGGTCTGGATGAGTGTCGACTTCCTCTAGACTTCCAGAACAATAAAAACTGCTGTGATGTCACAGAGTCAACCTCAGTGGACGTGCTGCTGACCAACCTCATCATGGGGAATATGCTTCCCTCAGTTCAACTCTGGATAACCTCCCGACCAGCAGCAGCCAACCACATCCCCCCTACGTGTGTTGAGCAGGTGACGGAAGTACGAGGGTTTGATGACCCACAGAAGGAGGAGTACTTCAAGAATAAATTCTGTGACGAGAACCTGACTGGCAAAATCATCCCGCACCTGAAGAAATCTAGGAGCCTCCACTTTATGTGCCACATACCCATCTTCTGTTGGATTTCAGGGACAGTTCTGGGTAACATTTTGTCTGAAGCAAAGAAAGGAGAAATGCCAAAGACTCAAACTGAAATGTACACACACTTCCTGACTAAACAGATGGACCTGAAAGTACCATGGAGAACATGAGATGAATCAGCAAAGGAATGAGAAACCCATCCTGTCACTTGGAAAGCTGGCTTTTCAACAACTGGAAAAAGGCAATCTGATTTTCTATGAGGAAGACCTGAGAGAGTGTGGCATTGATGTCAAAGAAGCCTTAGAATACTCAGGAGTGTGCACACAGATCTTCAGAGAAGAGTATGGATTGTACCAAAAGAAGGTGTACTGCTTTGTATGTTTTTCTCATCTTCAGCAAGATGACAGTGACAATCTGATTGTAGAAGAACCTCCCAGTTCAAAGAAACCACTGCTTACCCACATGCCAACAAGCATCCTCCACAAGAGTGCAGTGGATAAGGCCTTACAAAGCAAGAACGGACACCTGGATCTATTCCTTCGCTTCCTACTTGGTCTCTCACAGGAGTCCAATCAGATTCTCCTTTATTGACGCAGACCAATATCAGGCTAACATTCCAACAAGGAGACAGCCAAGTACATCAAGGAGAAAATCAGTCTCCAGAGAGATGCATTAACCTGATCCACTGTCTGATTGAGCTGAATGACCATTCCCTAGTGGAGGAGATCCAAAGCTCCCTGAGCTCAGGAACTCTCTCAGAAGTCAAACTATCACCTGCACGGTGGTCAGCCCTTGTCTTTGTGTTGTTGACTTCAGAAGAGGAGCTGGATGTGTTTGACCTGAAGAAATACTCCAGATCAGAGGAATGTCTTCGGAGGCTGCTGCCAGTGGTCAAAGCCACCAGAAAGGCTATGTAAGAACTTGAATACTTTGCCTATTTTACAAACAAAAACAATACACTATAAATGCATTGACATGTGTTCATACCGGTCAGCTCTTGACTATGCTGTGTTTCACAGAGAAAGGGCTGTAAAGCGGCTTCCGGTGACGCAACTTAGGAAATGGCTGCCTAGTTTTTCGTACTGCACATCGGTTGGGAATTTCCCCCCCAAATTTAAGTATTTACTCTGAGCATTATAATAACTTACGCAAAATGGAAAAGGGGAAAACAGGAAAAGGTCGTGGAGCTACAACAGCCTGTAACAAGACAGCAGAAGATATAATCGTCGAAGAACCCGAAATGGCTAATGCTAGCGCAAATAAGATAGCAGCAGCAAAAGAACCCTCATTTCGTGAGGTGGTGAAGGAGGAATTGCGCGAGGCGCTCACAGGCTTACGAGAGGAACTTCGAGAAGATGTAAGAAAATAACTAAATGAGTTCAAGAAGGACATTAATCAGAAACTGGAAGAAAACAAATTAGAACTTCATAGCATATCTACAAGAATGGGGGACGCAGAACAGCGCATTGGGGAAACGGACACATGGAACTTAGCAGTCAAGGAAATACTTGGAACAGTCACTGAAAAGCCAACATGCAAAAGTGACAGAACTCGAAGGTTTCTCACGTCGAAACAACATTAGACTTTATAACGTAGTAGAGGGCGCAGAAAAAGACTCTATGCCCAACTTCGTGGAGGGTCTATTCAAGGACATACTTGACGAAGACACTGACCTGGGAATCGAGAGAGCACACCGAGCTCTGGCCTCAAAACCCCCCAGCGGCGCCCCACCAAGATCCATAGTAATACGGTTCCTAAAATTCTCAGTCAAAGAGAAAGTTTTACATGCTACCTGGAAAAAACCTGTTAACTTCCAAGGCCAACGAGTGTTCTTTGATCATGACTATGCGGGAGAGATACTGAAAAGAAGGAAAGAATACACCCCCATTAAGAAAGCACTTAAAGAGAAGGGTATTCGCTTCCAAACACCATACCCGGCAAAAATGCGGGTATTTCTGAAAAATGGCCCGGTTACATACGAGCAGGCTGAGGACCTGAAGTCAAGGGGCTTCCCAGTGGAGTATACCGCCAGGAGAAAGGCGACATCACCAGCGGGAAGACTCGAGCAGGCTCTCCCATGGATCGTTGTCAACAAGCAAGGTCATGGAGAAAGAGGGAAACCATCTCGGCGAGAGGACGTTCACATCCGAGAGAGACTCAGGCATTTCCAACGGGAAGATGAAAGACACTGAATCGGATTTAACATAATTAATAGTTACCGCAGTTGTTAAGACTTTGGGTTGTTACGGTTGACATTGCAATAGATAAAATCTCCCCGATTTTCCCCCAATGCTGAACAAGGGTGAGTACCCAAAAGCATGTGTTCTTTATGAACACATTAAGTAGCGTCACGTTAATAACATATATATTAGCCAAGGAATAATGACACATTGACAACGGGGCGACAGAAGGGCATATCAAGGGGAGGATTCATGATATGCACGCATGACCGATATAGTTTTCACTTGTAATTAACCGATGTGTATAAGCGACGAAATAGGCGCCCTTATTATTTTCGCTTCCACCAGGTCTTGTTTGAAAATACGTCACGCATTTTCATATCTGAGCGAGGGGCCCATCCTGCGGACAGGCTCATCCCCTCAAACCCCAGAGGCAAGAGACAGTCCTCTGACATGGGAGTCCAAATACCAAAGTACTTTCCCACTTTGGTTTACTTTATTATCGTTCTTGAATTTTCGTTCATGATAAGCAGGCAGATATGGTGCACAGCTTTTTTTTATTTATATCGATGCATCATCGGGAATTTAAGGTCATAAGTCTCAATGTAAATGGACTGGGGAGTGCCATCAAGAGAAGTAAGGTAATAGCAAAGATGAAACGGGAGAGAGTTGACATACTATTCTGGCAGGAAACTCACTTATCCACACCTGAACACGAGAAACTCAAGAAAATGGGATATAGGAACACTTTTTTTTCTTCTTACAAAATGGGTAGAAGGGGAGTTGTAATCTTGATCCCAAATTCAGTTAATTTTGAGTTTGTCAGAAATAAAAGACAAGGAGGGTAGATTTATACTTGTTAAATGTAAACTGGATAACAAGGAAGTTACATTATTTAATGTATACGCACCCCCAGGGAGTGACATGGTCTTCTATAGGAAGGTGTTTGATTTAATTGCCACAGGAACCACTGGCACTCTTATCTGTGGAGGGGATTTTAACACAATTCTAAACTCAAAATTGGACAGCACAAATCAAAATAGGAAACTGAGCCTAGTTGCCAAAAAGATCAATAGGATACTGCAGGATCTAGGACTGCTCGATGTATGGCGTGACACCCACAAGACCGATAAGGAATATACTTTTTACTCAGCCCGCCACACTGAATACTCCAGGTTAGACTACTTTTTTATGTACAGTGCAGATAGACACAGGCTTAAGGATTGTAGGATCGGGCAGAGCGACTTATCAGATCATAATGGAGTTTACCTCACTCTACACCTTGATAGCAAACCAAGAAATACTACATGGAGACTTAATACAAGCATGCTGAATGATCCAGCATTCAAGGAATCAATAAAGACAGAATTGAACATCTATCTGGAGAATAATGATAATGGGGAAGTATCTCCTGCTATATTGTGGGATGCAGCTAAGGCGGTTATTAGAGGAAAAATCATAGCCACAACGTCTCTCAAGAAAAGGATTAAAGCACAGAAACTGCTGAAATTACAGGAAACCCTAAGAAACTTAGAACGATCTCATAGTCAATACAAAGACCCTCTTATATTACGAGAGATTCAAAAGGTAAAACAAGAAATTGACCAGATTTATAGAGAAGAAGTAGAGAAAAAGCTTAGGTTCCTGAAACAACGATATTATGAAGCAGGCTCAAAGGCAACCAAATTACTAGCATGGAGACTCAGGAAACAACAAGCACAGAATACCATTTTTAAAATAAAAGACCCCAAAACAAAAAAGATAACATGCAAATTAAATGAAATACAGAATGCATTTGAATCGTATTACACAAATCTGTACAAGCAACCAGAGAAGGCAGATGCACAGACAATAGAGCACTTTTTGAACTCACTTGATCTCCCCTCAATTGGGACAGAGCAAAATGATAGACTAACTTTAGAAATATCCACCGAGGAAATTAATAAAGCAATATCTCAACAAAGAGTCAACAAGTCTCCAGGCACTGATGGCTTCCCTTCAGAATGGTTCAAGACCTTCAGAGAACAACTAACACCTCTACTTAAGGCCTGTTTTAACTGGACTCTGAGGGAGGGTGGTCTCCCACTGTCATGGAGAGAGGCCATCATATCTGTAATCCCAAAAGAGGGAAAGATAAGAAAGAATGCAGTTCATATAGACCTATCGCAATTCTTAACACAGATTATAAACTATATGCATCAATAATAGCCAAAAGAATGGAGAACATAATCCCAGAATTGATTGACGGAGATCAAACGGGTTTCATACAAAATAGGCAGACACAAGACAATATAAGGAGAACACTACATGTCATGGACCACATTACTCAGAATAAGACAAGTGCAATATTAATCAGTCTAGATGCAGAAAAAGCATTTGATTCAGTTGGATGGGATTACCTATTCCAAGTTATGGAAAGATTTGGTTTCAACAAAGAAGTGATACAGTGCATCAAAACACTGTATTCATGTCCGACCGCTAGAATAAAGATAAATGGACATTTGACACGAAAGATAAAATTAGAGCGAGGGGCAAGACAAGGCTGTAATCTTTCACCCACGCTCTTCTCCTTGTACCTCGAACCATTAGCACAGGCAATAAGACATGACCCAACCTTAGAGGGAATAACAATAAGAGACAGTGAACATAAGATATGCATGTATGCGGATGATGTTCTGTTATTCCTTAAAGACCCAGGCTCAAGCGTACCTAGATTGATGGATGTTCTACAAACATTTGGAACATATTCAGGGTATGTGCTTAACGTACACAAGACCCAAGCCCTAGTATATAATTATACCCCACAGGAAGAGCTGAAGAATAGGTATAACTTCACCTGGACCTCTTCATCCATTAAATATCTTGGAGTATACCTATCAAAAGATACACCCAAACTTTATTGCATGAATTACGATCACATCAACAAGAAAATATATGATGACCTAGACAGGTGGAACTCACTTCCCTTAGATCTTAGTAGTAGAATTGAAACAATCAAAATGAACATCCTGCCGTGGTTATTGTATTTGTTCCAATCACTGCCCATAGAAATCCCACCTAAACAGTTTAGGGAATGGGATAAACGGATATCAAGGTTTATCTGGAACAGTAAGAGACCAAGAACTAGATATACAACATTACAATTACCAAAAATGGCCTTACCAAACCTAAAAGATTATTATGTGTCAGCCCAATTGAGACCCCTGGTTTGTTGGTGCAATTCAGAATACGAATCCAAATGGAAAGACATCGAGACTACTTTGACAGGGATACCCATACAGTCAGTTTTGGGAAATAAGGACATGGTAAAAGAAATATACAATAGACAAAATCAGTGGATTAATTTCTCTCTGAAGACATGGTTTAGGGTAGTTAAGCAAAATAATTTAGACAGAGAGATCAAACTGCTGAGTTGGCCCGCATATGACGCCAGCTTCATCCCTGCAACTCAGGACAGCAGATTTAAACAATGGACGCAGAAAGGCATCACATCATTCAGTACAATTATAAGGAATGGGAACCCAGATAACTTCCAGGACTTAAGTAAAAAACATGGCTTGGATAAACAAGATTTTTACAGATACCTACAAGTCCGACACTATTTCTTAAGGGAGATAAAAGTGACTGACCCTCGAGCACCTCCAAAATTAATCCAAGTATCCACTAACGCATACAACTTGGGGAGTAACAAAAAAACGATTTCAAATCTCTACTTGGGTATTCAATCCTCAAAGAAACATTCTACAAACTATATTAAAAAGAAATGGGAGGAGGAACTTAACATTGAAATAACTGATGAAACATGGTTGAACATATTAGAGACTCAACAAAGCTCCACCAACTCAAGGTCATGGAGAGAATTCTGTTGGAAGAATGTTATACGTTTCTTCATAACACCTAAACTGAAATCAAAACAGACTGGCTCACCACACCCTTGTTGGAGAGAATGCGGTCTATTGAGGGCGGACCACTCTCATATCTTTTGGTCCTGCCCCGCAATCGAAACTTACTGGGGAAAAATAAGATCTAACATTGGAAAAATAATGGGATTTGACATAGAACAAACATTCATTTCTTTGTACTTGGGTGAAATACCAGATAACTTACACAATAGAGAAAAGTACCTCTTGAAGGTCCTACTGGCAGCCAGTAAAAAGGCTATCACTAGGAAATGGCTACAAAAAGACCCTCCCACAGTGACACAATGGATAGACATTGTAGAAGAAATACGTATGACCTTTGCTTTAAGAACTCAACAGGAGAGAGGTCAGGAATACTGGGAGAAATGGGCTTCATACTTGGAATAGGTCTAATTCAAAGATGCTAATGTAACTAATATGATGATGAAGGTATGAAGTGCACTGTGACTGCCAGATAATTTTTGTTCTTTTATTTTACTTTATTTGTACTTTCTTTGTGTTCCTACAATAAAAACAAAGTATAAAAAAAAGAAATGGCTGTGAAGCATTGGCTTCAGCTCTCAGCTCAAACTCCTCACAGCTGAGAGAGTTGGATCTGAGCGACAATGACCTGCAGGATTCAGGAGTGAAGCTGCTCTCTGTTGGACTGAAGAATCCACACTGTAAACTGGAGACACTCAAAAGTAGCCTACTCGAAAAAACCTTGAACGACAACTACTCTGATTAAGTATTGCTCTCTCATAACCGAATAAAATAGTATCATACGGGGAATAGGACATTGGGGTCAAAGAGTATATGTGATTCTTGAGATATTTCACTTGCCATATAAGTGAGTCCATGTCTAGAATAAGGTCTGTTTTCAGTTTGTATCACAGAAGTATAGAGTAAGATCCTCGTTAAAATGTGAAGGTAATTGCCGATTGAGCCGACATATGCATTGTTTACCGTAAATGCGGTCTCCGCGAACGTGGGATCATTGCCTTTACATTTCAATCGAGCTAACGTGGATGTTCCGCAATAGCGAAATCTTTGCACTGCAGGTTGTCATTCTGTGGAGTCACGATAGAAGGCTGTGCTTCTCTGGCCTCTGCTCTGAAGTCAAACCTCTCATGCCTGAAATAACTGGAATTGAGCTACAACAACCCAGGAGAGCCAGGAGTGAAACTGCTTTCTACTTTACTAGAGGACCCACCCTATAATCTTGGGAAAATCAGGTAGGAAACATAGACCATCTGGTAACTACAAATGTAGAAACCATTATAACCAATCTATGCCATAAGTGTGACAATTGTGTGGCCTTTCTACACACAGGCACGCTATGGCTATGAAGGGACTGTAGATTGTGTATATCACTCTAATATTCTGCTTCTTCTTTAGTGTTGAACATGATGCAGAATGCTGGTTAAAAGCTGGCCTGAAGAACTGTAAGTCAATAATGTTCTGACTAATAAGCCTAAATTGCGAAAACAAATATAAACGCAACAAGTGTTGGTACCATGTTTCATGAGCTAAAAAAAAAAATCCCAGAAATGTTCCATACCCGCAAAAAGCTTATTTCTTTCAAATTTGGTGCACAAATTTGTTTACCTCCCTATTAGTGAGCATTTCTCCATTGCCAAGATAATACACTGCTCAAAAAAATAAAGGGAACACTTAAACAGCACAGTAACTCCAAGTCAATCACACTTCTGTGAAATCAAACTGTCCACTTAGGAAGCAAAACTGATTGACAATAAATTTCACCTGCTGTTGTGCAAATGGAATAGACAAAAGGTGGAAATTATAGGCAATTAGCAAGACACCCCCAATAAAGGAGTGGTTCTGCAGGTGGTGACCACAGACCACTTCTCAGTTCCTATGCTTCCTGGCTGATGTTTTGGTCACTTTTGAATGCTGGCGGTGCTTTCACTCTGGTGGTAGCATGAGACGGAGTCTACCCCCCACACAAGTGCCTCAGGTAGTGCAGCTCATCCAGGATGGCACATCAATGCGAGCTGTGGCAAGAAGGTTTGCTGTGTCTGTCAGCGTAGTGTCCAGAGCATGGAGGCGCTACCAGGAGACAGGCCAGTACATCAGGAGACGTGGAGGAGGCCGTAGGAGGGCAACAACCCAACAGCAGGACCGCTACCTCCGCCTTTGTGCAAGAAGGAGCAGGTGGAGCACTGCCAGAGCCCTGCAAAATGACCTCCAGCAGGCCACAAATGTGCATATGTCTGCTCAAACGGTCAGAAACAGACTCCATGAGGGTGGTATGAGGGCCCGACGTCCACAGGTGGGGGTTGTGCTTACAGCCCAACACCGTGCAGGACGTTTGGCATTTGCCAGAGAACACCAAGATTGGCAAATTCGCCACTGGCGCCCTGTGCTCTTCACAGATGAAAGCAGGTTCACACTGAGCACGTGACAGACGTGACAGTCTGGAGACGCCGTGGAGAACGTTTTGCTGCCTGCAACATCCTCCAGCATGACCAGTTTGGCGGTGGGTCAGTCATGGTGTGGGGTGGCATTTCTTTGTGGGGCCGCACAGCCCTCCATGTGCTCGCCAGAGGTAGCCTGACTGCCATTAGGTACCGAGATGAGATCCTCAGACCCCTTGTGAGACCATATGCTGGTGCGGTTGGCCCTGGGTTCCTCCTAATGCAAGACGATGCTAGACCTCATGTGGCTGGAGTGTGTCAGCAGTTCCTGCAAGAGGAAGGCATTGATGCTATGGACTGGCCCGCCCGTTCCCCAGACCTGAATCCAATTGAGCACATCTGGGACATCATGTCTCGCTCCATCCACCAACGCCACGTTGCACCACAGACTGTTCAGGAGTTGGCGGACGCTTTAGTCCAGGTCTAGGAGGAGATCCCTCAGGAGACCATCCGCCACCTCATCAGGAGCATGCCCAGGCGTTGTAGGGAGGTCATACAGGCACGTGGAGGCCACACACACTACTGAGCCTCATTTTGACTTGTTTTAAGCACATTACATCAAAGTTGGATCAGCCTGTAGTGCGGTTTTCCACTTTAATTTTGAGTGTGACTCCAAATCCAGACCTCCATGGGTTGATAAATTTGATTTACATTGATAATTTTTGTGTGATTTTGTTGTCAGCACATTCAACTATGTAAAGAAAAAAGTATTTAATAAGAATATTTCATTCATTCAGATCTAGGATGTGTTATTTTAGTGTTCCCTTTATTTTTTTGAGCAGTGTACATCCACATCAAGAAGCTGATTAAACATGATCATTACACAGGTACACCTTGCGCTGGGGACAATAAAAGGCTACTCTAAAATGTGAAGTTTTGCCACACAAACACAATGCCACAGACATCTCAAGTTTTTAGGGAGCGTGCAATTGGCATGCTGACTGCAGGAATGTCCACCAGAGCATTTAATACAAATTTCTCTACCATAAGCCGTTTCCAACGTCATTTTAGAGAATTTGGCAGTACGTCCAACGTGTAAACACAGCAGTCCAGGACTTCCACATTCAGATTCTTCACCTGTGGTATCACCCGAGACCAGCCACCTAATGAAACTGAGGAGTATTTCTGTCTGTAATAAAGCCCTTTCATGGGGGAAAAACTCATTCTAATTCATTGGGCCTGGCGTGGACCTATGCCCTCAGGCCCACACGTGAAATCCATAGATTAGGGCCTAATGAATTGATTTCAATTGACTGATTTCCTTATATGAACTGGAACTCAGTAAAAACGTTAATTGTTGCATGTTTATATTTTTGATCAGTATATATTCATTTAAATGGATAGAAATATTTGTATTTTTTAGTTTGTCTGTTATTCCCATTAGATGCCCGTGAGCTGACACTGGACCAAAACACGGCACACAGAGAGCTCTCTCTGTCTGAGGAGAGAAGAGTCACCCGAGGAGAAATGCAACCATATCCTGAACACTCAGACAGGTGTTATGCACAGAGGGCCTGACTGGACGCTGGAGGGGAACAAGTATTCAACTTATATAGGAATAGCATACAAAGAGATCAGCAGGAGAGGAAGGCACTACGACCTCCTCCTCAGACACAATGACAAGTCCTGGAGTCTGCGTTGTGCTAATGACCAATACATGGCCTGACGCACTGTCATACCTGTCCACTCCAACAAACTGGGACTGTATCTGGACCGGTCAGCTGGCACTCTGTCCTTTTACAGTGTCTCCTGTAGCACATTGACCCATCTTCATACATTCCACACAAAGTTCTCTGAGCCCGTCTATCCAGCCTTTAGGGTTTGGGCTAATGGCACGTCAGTTTCCCTTTGCAAAATAGAATAGCATCCTGTGCCAGGCGGAGTAGAACTTGTAAGATGTGTTTCTCTATTATTTGCAGACCACAGAGGGAACTAAGTAATATGTTACAAAATTCCGATACAGTTTATGATCTTGTACTTTATTGAGCGATTGCTGTAAGAGAGCTATGATGATAATCCTCAACGTGCATTCATTTATGTGTGAAGCCAAAATGATTTTTTTAACTATTTTAAATCATTTATTAGGAACTTTTCCAGAATTGTGTTGGCAAAAAGTACTCCCTTAATGCAATATTGAAGAGTAGGTGAGTAATTGTCCCCAAACCCATGCATTGACTACTGTATAAAAATGCATCACTAGTGGCAGGTTTTGTTTTGAATCAGGTCCCAACTCATTTATTGCTGTACAATAGTGTACATGCATTCCACAGGACGGTAGATTGAACCATTTTCTGTACATCCTCTGACGAGCACATAAGCTTTTAGCCAACAGGAAATGCACGATGTCATATATGATGGAATCGCTTCAATATAAGAAGTTAGTTATCAAATGTATAACACCACTGTGATTGGCTTGATACATGTTCTGTAGCCCATGTTATAATAATAAACAGTTGGATTTAGGTTTCCTGAAATGTTCTGCGGTGGTAAAGTTTGACCTCGAAGATGTTGGAACAGATGATCCCTATTGGGGTTAAATCACGTACTAATCTAAGCAGTGCAATCTGACAACTTTACATAGAGAGTATTCACACTTCTGTGTGACTTTCCCATTTGTTTCTAGAAAGGACCGCCGTTGTAGTAGGAGTTATGATACTTTATGGACCCAGATGACATTACATATTCTTCGAGTAGGATTGCTGAGCTAGGGTAAGTTTTACCTTTCAAATAATAAAGATTACATGGACAGATGTAGACCTGATCCTAGGTCAGCACTCACTCCTACAGGCCCTGGGAATATTTCTCCTGGTTAAATACGCCCTTTATGTGCTGTGTAAGGTCTCTTCCGCTGTTCAATGTCAAAGTCGATATTCCATTCACAATAAAAGGAAAAAAAGAGATGGGACTAAATGAATTAAGGCAGACCACACTAATATGTAAATCGTAAAAGCATTTTCCTTAACTACAATGCTTCAGCTTTCAAAGGGAGGGATATTTCTATGTCAGTCAGATATACTGTCGATATATTATGGAGTAACCCAAGCATGTACACAAGCAGATTTCTAATCACATGAAAGCATATATTACCATAATAGTTGAACTGTATGTTGCAGTTAAAAACATGACACGCTGGACTGACTGTCTTGTCACTACTACTGAGGCACCGCAGTAACTTACCATGGTTTCTTTCCCTGTGACAGGACGGCTCTCGTCTTTTGCTCAAGGCATGGAGCGATGGAGAGAGAAGGAAAGAGCTGCACTTCAGTAGTTTGGCATCTCAGTTCCCTTCCTATTCATGGTTACGTTTGATTTTTAGCCCCAAAATGGCTGGTGGCTAAACCTGAAACATTCTAGGTTGAGTATGCTGCGACGGATTCCTTTTCTCTCCCATTGGGATGTCTATGTTGTAAGAACCAAACATTTAGTTCAGGCTTTTCTTTTAAGACACGTTTGCAGGGTTCTGGAATGTTCTCGAACTGATCTCCAACACTTATTTACACACAAAACGAGAGAAATCTACTTCTCAAAAATGAATTGCATTCCAAGACAAACACCCACAATGACAATAGTGAAGACTGAATCTGTAGAAATCATTATCAGCATCAAGGCATCCCCCATGTAGAAAAATATGTACAAAAAAGACAACCAACGGACTGGTAAAGCTACCGTTTCTAAAAGTGCACATCAATGACAGTGATGATCAGTAGAAGACTACAAAGTGGTTCTAGGGCCAGGGGTGTTGGGGTCAAATCCTGGGGCTATAGGACAGAGATGGAGCAAGGCCACTTAGGACTGGGCAGTGAGACACGCATACTCGATCATTGAAGGGACTAACTAGCACTGTACAAGCAACATTCATTCTCACCACACCATCGGTAAAGAAACACACCATTTTATAAACAAGGCTCTCTTTTCCTGACCTTATTTACATAAATAACAATGGGATACAAGTGGCCCGCGGGAAAAGCTGTAAGAAGCAGAAAGAACAATAAAAGGGACTTTCGGGATATGAAGGTGCAAAAATTCTCTGTACAAAATTCTCCCTTACACCCTCACCCATCAAGTTCCTTTCCCCCTTTCTCTTGTCTGCTTCTCTCCAGTGTGAGTGAGGTCCTCAGACCATCCAGCAGATGGTAGCAGTGGCCAAATCAGATGACTGGAGCTCCGAAGCACTTGAGGCACCACTGGACGTTGGTGTTGGGTGGCCGGTCGATCTTGTGCAGGGCCTTGAGCTGCTCTGGGCTCAGCTCATCAAAGGCCCGGCGGTATTCACGGTCAAAAGCCTCTGTTGGGGAGACAAGGGGGGAAAAACAGAATAATTTAGCTCACTAAACTCAGGAACAAGACACTGGATGATTGGAATTACCCAAATCCAAGTCTTGGTTAAAAAAAGACTGGTTGTGTCATGCAGTTCACTCACCGACGTCAATGTTCTCCCGTCCCAATGCCACCAGCGCCAGGAAGAGGATCTCCCTATAGATACCCCTGATAAGAGACCAATAAATAGATCAAAATCAAACGTTTACGTTGACATTAGCTCACAAATCAAATGTATCACCCCCACATATAAGCTTTAGAGGACTGACCTTTGGCGTTTGACCTCTGGGTTCCTCTTGACCTCCCGGAGAAGCAGGTTGATGGGGCCGTAGACGTCGTTGGTCTGGATGCTGCGGACGATGCTGTTGAGGAGGGTCCGTGTCTCCTGGTAGTCCGTGGGGGCCAGGGTGCCCTTCTTCTCCACTGGGGAACAGAGATGCTTCAGTACTCAAGTCACTATTCAATACATTAGAATAATTGGTTTTACGTATATGGCTCTTTTCATTAGCTGTCATCTCAAACTGTGTTCCATTATCAAATATGAGCAGGACATGCATGTTAAAAAAGCAATAGCGACAGACAGAGAGAGAGAGAGAGAGAGAGAGAGACTGCCCAGTGCTCTGAGGATGATTGCTTGATTAGATGTATGTGTGAGAGAATGTGTAGTCACTCAGGGTCCTCCAGCTCTGGTAGAGGGGATCCCCAGGTTCCTGGTGCAGATTGATGTTGTCCCACAGCAGCTGAACATACACCTGTTTACTGTCTTGAGACAGGGATGTCTGGTGGAGCTGTGGACATAGTGAATGGAAAATACAGACACACAGTTATCTACTGTTGCACTGCTTTAAAGGCCCTGAACAGTCATTCTGAAAAGTACTTTCTCTCTCATGGTTGTGATGCGGTTCACAGCAGCACTGACGGATGTGTTGACATGACAACTGCGTCAGAGTTTTGAATGACCCCCTTTTGTTCCATACTGGCTGAAAACCTAGCTAGTCAGTAACTAGCTAACACCAGACACAGATGAAAACCTAGCTAGTCAGTAACTAGCTAACACCAGACACAGATGAAAACCTAGCTAGTCAGTAACTAGCTAACACCAGACACAGATGAAAACCTAGCTAGTCAGTAACTAGCTAACACCAGACACAGATGAAAACCTAGCTAGTCAATAACTAGCTAACACCAGACACGGATGAAAACCTAGCTAGTCAGTAACTAGCTAACACCAGACACAGATGAAAACCTAGCTAGTCAGTAACTAGCTAACACCAGACACGGATGAAAACCTAGCTAGTCAGTAACTAGCTAACACCAGACACAGATGAAAACCTAGCTAGTCAGTAACTAGCTAACACCAGACACAGATGAAAACCTAGCTAGTCAGTAACTAGCTAACACCAGACACGGATGAAAGGGGAAACATATAGGTGTCTTTGCCATAGATGAATTTTGGCACCAGTAGAGTAGCTAGCTATAAACCACCATGTCTTCTCCGATGTTGGTTTCAAGGCGGTACTGATTTTAATTAGGTAAGAGTAGCATGATACCATTGGGGTATTAAAAAGAGAGTTAAGGTGATGTCACCATGTCCCCTTAATAATGAATCCAAGTGTTTGACATGGGGGAGGAGACAAGTAACTTTATGATGAAACGTTATCAATGTAGAAGCAACAGTCATTTTTCATACTTTGATCTGGTTCCCTTCAAATATCATCATTAATGAAAAACATGATTTTGATAGTTCATGACCTTTAACAGGGGCGGCAGGTAGCCTAGTGGTTAGCGCGTTGGGCCAGTTACTGAAGGGTTGCTGGTTCGAATCCCCGAGCCGACAAGGTAAAAATCTGTCATTCTGCCCCTGAACAAGGCAGTTATAACCCACTGTTCCCCGGTAGATGGTCATTGTAAATAAGAATGTGTTCTTAACTGACTTGTCTAGTTAAATAAAGGTTAAATTAAAAATGTTTTTTTTAAAACAGTGGTCGGGTTCACGGTCGCTCTGAGGTGATCACGAGTAGAGAGCGCTGTTTGTAAGCTGTGTGTGAATATTTGTGTAGATGAGTAGTGTGTTTGAGCTCTGCATGGTTATGTACCTGTACTCCATTGTTACAGTGTTCCGAGGTGAGGATAAGACCAGGCAGGTAGCTGGGCAGGTCCAGGCGTTGGAAATAAAACACCAGGTTCCAGAATATGATGGGGTGCTGGCTCAGGAACTTGTGGGTGTAGATGACCTGATGGAGAAAACCAATTAAACTGTGCTTTATAAGCGATACTACAGCTTAATGTTCAAATCTGTAAAGACACTGGGTTAACAGTTAAATAAAAATGGAAGCAGCAACAGCGAGGGCAACAAATGACCAGAACATCAAGGGACAACAGCTAGCTACATTTATGACATTTTTAAAACACAGGGGCCCTTCAACATCAATGCCACATACTGTAAGTCATACTACATGTTAGAATCTATGGGCCCCATTTTCCTGTCCTGTAATATTGCTTCTTTCTGAAAATATTCGTATATCTGTTAAATGTGTGTTACTTGGTCTCCCTCATTCTCCAGTAGGGTCTCTAGTTCTTTGCGGAGGACCAGGGGGCTGAGGTAGGGCACAGACACCGGCATTGGGTTGGGCCGCTTCTGTCCCAGGCCATCCTGAGAACCATAAACACACACACACACACACACACACACACACACACACACACACACACACACACACACACACACACACACACACACACACACACACACACACACACACACACACACACACACAGCACTTTAGTCAGTTGCATAACTCCTGAACATCCACATAAATAGAACCTTTGTTGCCTCCCACCCACATACACAGTGAATCACCTATTCCACTGGACAGTGACCACTGATTACGTATCCCAAGTAATTTTATTTCTGCATTTTGACAAATGTGGTTTGACAGCACTGTGTGTAAACAACCTCTTTGCTTTCTCAATAGCATAGAAACGCATGGCCTGTACATGTGCTGCAGTTTCAGAGTAAATTATATTTTAATGAAAGTCCACATACAGAAAACAATAATTAATTTTCGATTCATAAGCGTTGAATTGATTTCAATTTCATACCCTGAATTTACTGACCTGAAATGTAATTGACTCAAGCCCTGGTGCGCTGAGTGGGAAGAATTGCGAGGACATTCTAAGGACACTCACCATCTCTGTCAGGCTGCAGGGCAGGCTGGTGGTGGACACGCTGTGTCCTGGTTCTCTCTGGGCAACCAGGCTCTGTAGAGGCCCGCCCACACTGTTGCTGCGTGTCAGAGACGTCCCCCTCTTCCCTGCCTGGTGCTCCAGCAGGCCCAGGGGATCCGATTGAGCCGGCTCCGGTATCAAACTGACGGACGGCCAGACATACAGACAGGAGAGGGCAAAGACAGAGGATCTTTAACAACAGAAAAATGTAAAGCAAGAGTGAGCCAAGTCAAGTTTTCAGCTTGTGATTTTTCAGTTCTTACAGTTCAATTGACAGATGAACAAGTTCGCCTAGCTACACATGAGCATCATTAGGGTACACCTTAACCCTATAATTTACTGAATAGAAGGCACCAAATCAGATGAAGGATAAAAGGTAATAACGATGGTGACAGAATATTAAATGCGTTTTTTTGAGACAGGCACTTCTGTGAACCGACCTCTTGTGCGTGGCAGTCTGGCTGGCCGGGGCCTCTCCTGGGTCCTCAGATTCTGGGAAGCTGATGAGGCCAGGGGTCGGGGTATCCACTGCAGCCCCTACCTTGTTCTCGGTGGAGCCTGTAGCTGTGGCCTGGTGGCTGGTGCTGTGGATACTGTCTCCTGATGCGCTGGGGTTCAGGTAGAACCTGTAGGTGAGATCACACACAATGAAACAAGGGAAGAGCACACCCATCCAGCCACATAGAACATTTGAATGACTTAGACGAAGATAATGACGTATGTCCAATTGTAGCAGGTTAAAATGTATTTAATGCCCATGTCAAAGCCCGCCACCGCATCTTCCTATGTAGCCGTTTACGTAAATGTGCTTAATTGTCTGGTTTTGTACATGTAATCAGATTAATTTGAATTGTACCGTGTCTCACAACAAAATTCTGTTCCGATTTAGTGAGTTCTTCATGAACTAGTAAGTATAATTTAAACATTAGCGTGGAAAATCTCGCATCCTGTTTTATTGAATACACTATTATACACGCGTATACTTCATGGCCCAGACAGACAAACACCCACGCTGTGGTGGTGCGCAGGTCGTGGAACTCGACGTGGAGCAGGGGCAGGAAGGCGGTGCGGCAGAAGGGACAGGTGGTGTTGAGGTTGGAATCGTCTGCCGTCCAGCCCGCCATGATCTCCTCATCGTATACCAGACACTCACAGGATCGACACTGGGAGCAGCTGGACATCAGCACCTAGAGACAGACACACACACAGAGAGAGAGATAAACATTACAGATGCACCTGGCATCTGCTACTTGAAGCTACCTGGCTAAGTAACAAACTCTTATCGGTTACAGATAGTAAGAGGTCACAGTCCATTATGAGCTTATTGCGCCCTCTAGCTCTGTACGTATGAACTGCCAGATCACTACAGCATACTGTACAGTGCATTCGGAAAGTATTCAGACCCCTTGACTTTTTCCACATTTTGTTACATTACAGCCTTATTCTAAATTGGATTTAATAATATTATTTTTCCTCATTAATCTACACACCATACCCCATAATGACAAAGTGAAAAGAGGTTTTTAGAAATTTTGTCAAATGTATTAAAAATAAAGTATTCAGACCCTTTGCTATGAGACTTAAATTGAGCTCAGGTGCATCCTGTCTCCATTGATCATCCTTGAGATGTTTCTACAACTTGATTGGAGGCCACCTGTGGTAAATTCAATTGGTAGACATGATTTGGAAAGGCACACACCTGTCTATATAAGGTCCCACAGTTGACAGTGCATGTCAGAGCAAAAACCAAGCCATGAGGTCGAAGGAATTGTCCGTAGAGCTCCGAGACAGGATTGTGTCGAGGCACAGATCTGGCGAAGGGTACCAAAACATTTCTGCAGCATTGAAGGTCCCCAAGAACAAAGTGGCCTCCATCATTCTTAAATGGAAGAAGCTTGGAACCACCAACACTCTTCCTAGAGCTGGCCGCCCGGCCAAACTTAGCAATCGGAGAAGGGCCTTGGTTAGGGAAGTTACCTAGAACCCGATGGTTACTCTGACAGAGCTCTAGAGTTCCTCTGTGGAGATTGGAGAACCTTCCAGAAGGACAACCATCTCTGCAGCGCTCCACCAATCAGACCTTTGTGGTAGAGTGGTCAGACGGAAGCCACTCCTCAGTAAAAGGCACATGACAGCCCGCTTGGAGTTTGCCAAAAGTCACCTAAAGGACTCTCAGACGATGAGAAACAAGATTCTCTGGTCTGATGAAACCAACATTGAACTCTTTGGCCTGAATGCCAAGCGTCACATCTGGAGGAAACCTGGCACCATCCCTAAGGTGAAGCATGGTAATATCATGCTGTGGGGATGTTTTTCAGCGGCAAGGACTGGGCGACTAGTTAGGCTTGAGGGAAAGATGAACGGAGAAAAGTTCAGAGAGATCCTTGATGAAAACCTGCTCCAGAGAGCTCCGGACCACAGACGGGGGCGAAGGTTCACCTTCCAACAAGACAACGACCCTAAGCACACAGCCAACAAAGCAGGAGTGTCTTCAGGACAAGTCTCTGAATGTCCTTGAGTGGCCCAGCCAAAGCCCGGACTTGAACCTGATTGAACATCGCTGGAAAGGCCTGAAAAAACCTGTGCAGTGACGCTCCCCATCCAACCTGACAGAGCTTGAGAGGATCTGCAGATAAGAATGGGAGAAACTCCCCAAATTAAGGTGTACCAAACTTGTAGCGTCACACCCAAGAAGACTCGAGGCTGTAATCGCTGCCAAAGATGCTTCAACAAAGTACCGAATAAAGGATCTGAATACTTATTTAAATATGTCAGTTATTTTATTTTTGTATATATTTGCAAACATTTCTAAAAAACAGTTTTTGCTTTGTCATTATGGGGTATTGTGTGTAGAATGATGAAGGGAAAAAAACGATTTAATCAATTTTAGAATAAGGCTGTAACGTAAGAAAAGGTAGAAAAAGGGGTCTGAATACTTTCTGAATGCACTGTATGTACTCTGTCTTTGACTCAGTCTTTGTGAGACCATATATTGAGTACGGTAGCCACTTACAGTTGAAGTCGGAAGTATACATCCACTTAGG
This sequence comes from Salvelinus fontinalis, assembly GCF_029448725.1. Classification (NCBI taxonomy): domain Eukaryota; kingdom Metazoa; phylum Chordata; class Actinopteri; order Salmoniformes; family Salmonidae; genus Salvelinus; species Salvelinus fontinalis. The sequence continues at coordinate 7,859,058 of NC_074700.1, forward strand.
TTGGAGTCATTAAAACTTGTTTTTCAACCACTCCACAAATGTCTTGTTAACAAACTATAGTTTTGGCAAGTCTGTTAGGACATCTAAGTATAAACACCATGGAATCACGCAGCCGTCACACCACTCAGGAAGGAGACGCGTTCTGTCTCCTAGAGATGACCGTACTTTAGTGCGAACAGTGCAAATCAATCCCAGAACAACAGCAAAGGACATTGTGAAGATGCTGGAGGAAACAGGTACAAAAGTATCTATATCCCCAGTAAAATGAGTCCTTTATCAACATAACCTGAAAGGCCGTTTAGCAAAAAAGAAGCCACTGCTCCAAAACCGCCATAAAAAAGCCAGACTACGGTTTGCAACTGCACATGGGGACAAAGATCGTACTTTTTGGAGAAATGTCCTCTGGTCTGATGAAACAAAAATAGAACTGTTTGGCCATAATGACAATTGTTATGTTTGGAGGAAAAAGGGGGAGGCTTGCAAGCCAAAGAACACCATCCCAACCGTGAAGCACGGTGGTGGCAGCATCATGTTGTGGGGGTGCTTTGCTGCAGGAGGGACTGGTGCACTTCACAAAATAGATGGCTTCATGAGAAAGGGAAATTATGTGGATATATTGAAGCAACATCTCAAGACATCAGTCAGGAAGTTAAAGCTTTGTCGCAAATGGGTCTTCCAAATGGAGAATGACCCCAAGCATACTTCCAAAGTTGTGGCAAAATGGCTTAAGGACAACAACGTCAAGGTATTGGAGTGGCCGTCACAAAGCCCCGACCTCAATCCTATAGAAAATTTGTGGGCAGAACTGAAAAAGCGTGTGCAAGTAAGAAGGCCTACAAACCTGACTCAGTTACACCAGCTCTGTCAGGAGGAATGGGCCAAAATTCACCCAACTTACTGTCGGAATCTTGTGGCTACCCGAAACGTTTGACACAAGTTAAACAATTTAAAGGCAATGCTACAAATACTAATTGAGTGTATACCCACTGGGAATGTGATGGAAGAAATAAAAGCTCAAATAAATTATTCTCTCTACAATTATTCACATTCTTAAAATAAAGTGGTGATCCTAACTGACCTAAGACAGGGAATTTTTACTAGGATTAAATGTCAGGAATTGTGAAAAACTGAGTTTAAATGTATTTGGCTAAGGTGTACGTAAACTTCCGACTTCAACTGTAATATAAAGTATGATAGTCTCACCTCAAGGGCACAGTTCTGGTAGATACTAGAGGAGCTGGTGTGGTGGGAGCCTTGGTCTGACCTCTCAGAGTCTGGACCTCTGCCTGGCCTTCCTGGAGTCACGTCTACACACACACACACACACACACACACACACACACACACACACACACACACACACACACACACACACACACACACACACGTACACACACACACGTACACACACACACGTACACGTACACACACACACGTACACACACACATACACGCACGCACAGAGAGTATACAATCACACAGTTTCAACCATAAACCCTTCCACATCTTATGAGTGTGTTTGTTTATGGGTATACGGGTAACGTAGTTTGTCTTCTTGTGCATGCATAAAGTGTGTGTGCGCATGCATACTTTTTTATTTCTATAGGCTGTGTGTGTGTCAAGTGTGTGTATGCTTACGTGTGGAGTGGAGTCCTCTCCCTGTGTCGCTGCTCCCACTGCTACTGCCCAGGCTGGTGCTGCTCTGGGTCAGGCCGTTGGACACCAGGCCTTGGGTGGGCCCTCTGTGGGTGGGACTGTCACTTCCTCCACCCCCCAACAGCATGGACTCATCCAGCCCGGCAGGGAAACTGTCCCTTTCCCTATAGCCAGGGCCCAGTTCATCCTGGGAAGAGGGGGAAATAAGGCCAAATGTAAACTTCTCAACGATTGTGAATGGTCATATTATTCACTTGAACAAAATTGAATGCATTCTGCAATATGGTTTGTGAGATGAACCTGTGAAATGAGATGCTCTGCTTGCATAGTCAAAGTCTTACATCATTGTCCTGTATATAATGGTGTTTTACAGTGTGGTATCTACAGTGGGGTCCAAAATTATTGAGACACTTGATAAAGATTATCAAAAATAATTGTAGAAAATAAATTATTCAAATACTTAGCTATATTTTATGCTAAAAATAGTGGGGAAATGTAATTATTTTATACTTATACAATTGCTTAGAGAAAGAGATTTTGTTTAACAAGTCAATGTTTTTTTCTCAGTAGGGGTCAAAATTATTGACACCCGTTTTCAAAGGCACCAAACCTTTTTCTAAAATGGTTTATGAGATGGGAGAACACATTGGGAGGGAGTTTCCTCCATCCAGAATTCATCCAGATGCTTGATATCCTTTGTCTGCGTGTATGGACTGCCTTCTTCAATTAAAACCACACGTTTTCAATGGGTTTCAAGTCTGGAGACCGATGGCCATTGCAAAATGTTGATTTTGTGGCCACTTTTGTGTATATTGATGTGTGCTTGTGATTATTGTCTTGCTGGGAGATCCACTAGCAGCCACGGTTTATGTCAAAAATGTCCTGGTACTTGGTAAAGTTCATGATGCGTTGACCTTAAGGGCCCCAGGAACAGTGGAAGGTATCGGAACGCAAAAAAAATAAAGATAAAAATTACCTTTATAAGAGAGCATTGCATGCATTATCCTCGCTTTCGGGTACAGGCATAGAGCAGTAGAGTTGAGGCGATTGAAGAAGTTGCACACATGGGGATAACGTTTTGTAGCCTCGGGTCTGGGAAAATCTGCCTTCTATAAACACATCGCATGCAATTCTACATCATTTTCAGACGACTGAAGGCTTCATTCTTTTTTTAAATTTTATACCTCACAAATGATCGAAATGACTGTCTACTTTGACGCTGACGAGAATCTGAGATCAATAAAGACGACCTTGTCTTGAATCTATCAATAGCCTAGGCCTAGGTGTGTGGAGACACATTGTACAACATGAGGAAGAAATTATAGTCCTGAAAAGACTTTCCAGTTTCACTGACTCACCCGATGATGTGCAGCTCACTCACCGGCGATGGCTGATGGCCCCGTGTCGAAAGCCTCTCTCTTGTTTCACATTGTAAAACAATGTTGTTCACTTAATAGGTCTATTTGGAAGTTGATAACATATTTAATCTTCTACAGGAAGATCAGTCTTCTCATTTCAGCAGGAGCCATTTACTTTCCAACCTGTGTTTTCCCACGATAGTATTTGAAGTATTGCGAAAGGCGTGTTTTGGCTGCATGCTGTTCAGACGGATTTGCCGCGCATTTCCGACTGTAGGCAATGCCTTGTGATTGGGCTCCACTCCACAGCTGGGCAATAATTTAAAAGTCTATTGATCCTCGGTGGCTACTCCTGGTGTAGTCTTCTGAATGAGTTCATTTCTTTCTGAACAGACAGCAGTAATTCTAGAACTTTGGCAAATGTATTCCAATGTATCAGGGGTGCTGCAGCACCCCCAGCATCCTTCCCATGGCTATGATTCTATACGGAAATAAATGATGAAGTATGACTCTGGAGAGATGAGAGTTGCAGGCTCATGTCTAGCAGAGCAGAGAGGGAGAGAGATCATAGAAAGGGATGCTGGTTCTAGTTCTGTGAGAGATACAGGTGCGCTTCTCTCTCACCACAGTAATGGCCACACGTTGGTCTATAGGCTACAATGTTGCGCAAATCATAAACCTGTTCGGGCTCAAATTAAAGTGGTTATGGGGCTATTCTGCTTCTATAAGTGCAGACCAATTCCTGTATATATGAATGGACAAACTCATCAATCACGTGACACTATTAATTACCATGTGAAGACTCAATAGCGCATTGAAGCCAAATGAAGTCGGTTAAGATGGCGTCTCATTTAGACACAACATGTACAGTTTGAGCTACTCCAGGAAGTGACGTTGCAGGCTAGCTCAATGCTGCCCCTCTCATTGAGTAACTCAAGTTGAAGAACAACCAGGGGTACTGTAGGCTGCCATAAGCAACTAAATGATCCTTATAACTTGTGTGCAACATACATCTGGTGAAATAGAAGCAATTATTGGTACTATTTTTTGTATTTACACATAAATAAAAAAAAATCCATTTACTATAATGGGGGATCCTGTTTTCTGATAACAATGCCTGCAGTACCATGGTCGGCCTTGAACTTCCATGGCTTCAATGAGAGGGGAGGCAGTCGTTCTCCCCTGGAGCAGATGAAGGATATCAAGGATATGGAGGAATGGTCTAAGATCCCTCCCAATGTGTTTTCCAATTTCATAAAAAAAATTTTTTGAAAGGCTCAGTGCCATTATCCTTTTAAGGTGTATTATAAGGTATTTAAAACAGAGGTGTCAATTTTTACCCCCAACTTTGAGAAAAAAAATATTACTTCTTAAACAAAATCTCTTGCACCAAACAATTGCATTAGTATAAAATAACACAACTTACCTTTTTTTTTTGCATACAATATAGCTCAGTATTTGAATTCTTTATTTTATACGGTAATTTTTGTTCATCTTAATCAAGGGTGTCAATCATTTCAGACCTCACTGTATGTCATCCGGCTGTTGCAGGTTATTATTGTGCAATTAATTACCATTTTACTTTATCTTTTAGTTAATCTAGCTATGTATGCATGTTCTGCAGTCCATCCCCGCTCACCTCGTCGTCGGAGTAAGAGTAGGCTGAGGCCACAGCCCCCCACACCTTGCTGGCCAGGTTCCCTGCCTGCTTCATGCCTGACTTCAACACGTCCATCTTGGGACCCGAGAGCAGGGTGTCCATCTTCATGCCCGAGATAGAGTTGATGACCGACCCCAGCGAACCGCTCTGCGACGACCTCACCAGCGACCGTGGGCTGGCCACAACACCCCTGGAAGAGGCAGGGCTCCTGGAGGCCTTCACGGCGAAGGTCTTGGAGCGTGTGACTGCTGCGGGGCTGCGTTTAGGCATCGTGTCCCCGCTTGACCCCCCTGGGTGTTGGACAGGGGGCACGGGGAGGCTGGACCTCCGTTCTAGAGGTTGCTTCACTTGGGCAGCATCCGGGGAAGGGTCCCCTCCCTGGCCCTCCTGGTGGAGCTCCATGCTACAGGATTTGGGGCCAAGCGGGCTCCGTAGGCTCATGTACATCTCAATCTCGTCTGCCAGGTTTCGGGACACCACGGCAGGCAAGGATTGCGGCAGCTCCTGACTGGTTACGGAGGCTAACTCCTCGTGCTCCGAGACAAGGAGGGAGAGGGGGTCTGCCCCTACCTGCACCTCCTTAATCTCCAAGGTTGGCAGAGAAATAGAGCCCCTCCCCACTGAATTTCTTTCCTCATCTTCCTCCTCCAACTTTAGACCCATCTCATCCTCCCCTCCTGCTTCCTTCCTGTCACCTTTCATCCGCTTCTCCTCTTTCCCTAGCCCCTCCTCCAGTGGGATTGGGTCCGTTACTGGCCCCTCCTCCTCTGACAGTTTCCCCAGCATCGGACCCCGCCCCTCCTCAGACTCCAACTCCAGGTCCTTAAAGAGGGCTTTGGCCGCACTGGGAAGCGGCTTTGTAGGCGGGGGGGTGGTGCCGCCCCCAGAGAGAGCCGCCGCCAAGATCCGTGCATCGGCGCCCATGCGGCTGACGATGTGGTCCACACCATGTTTCTCCATCAGCATGCCGGCACGGCTCTCGGCGCTGAAGCTGCAGCTGCGCTCCGAGAAGGCCTTCTGGCGCTGGACCTGGACCGCAGGTCCCGCCACCCCGGAGCCACCTGGAGCTGCAGACTTACCCTCAACCGGCAGGGAGATGTCCTCACTCTGGCTGCGCAGAGAGAACAGCTTCCCAGGGGCTAGCGGTAGAGATGAACACATAGGCATGCCTTCAATACCGGGGGGACATTTTCTGTCCACAATTTCCCCCAATAACCATAAGGAGAGTTCAGTGCTGTTTTGAAGACAAACATGTTACCACAAATATCAAATGTGTAAACCTCAGATATGAGATAAGGTTAAAATTTAGGTTTGAGTCTGCTCCCGTCACTCACCAGTGTCTCCTCTCTTCATGGCGGTATCAAAACTCGTTCCTGTGGACAGTTTGACGATGCTAGGGACATGTGGGAGTGCTTTCACAGGGCTGGGGGGCTCCGCTACAGCCACTGCACTGTCCACCGAGCCAGCTATGTCCCCACCTGACGAGACAAGATTGCACACCAATGGCGGAGGTGCATAAAGATAAGAGGAATTCAGTTATGACGTCATTGTTTTTAGCAGTACCCATAGGGTTTTTAAAGTACGGCGCACGACATGGTTCAACGTGCCAATAAAATCAGTCCAATCTACATGTTTACTTTGCTACTGCCAATACAAAAACAAATTAAGAGTAACGGAGAGCAATGTACAATAGTGCAAACTGAGCAAACGAGGCATGTGTGGTAAGTACATGGGGGCCGCCATCTTTATGCACCTTCGCCATTGAATTATTTGTTATTTTATTTATGCTCATCAAAAAAAAAAATGAATACAAAGTTTGACACACTGCATTCCCATCTAGCAGATGAACTCTCGCCATAACTATCTTATGTTATGCCTGAGATGGGGGGGACGGGACGGGGGGCTGAGCTGGTTACCGTTGTGCTGTGCTGTGGACTTGCTGCACTGATCCACAGCGATTACAAGGGCTGCTGATTGAGCCAAATCCACTAGGTCCTGGTGCAACTCATCTTTAGAGCCGTAGCCTTGATCAGACTGAACTCCTGCGGGACACAAACATACTGTCTTAATCTACCCAGTCTTTTCAGATCTGTGCACTTCTGAAGGGTAGGGACTAGAGGCTTCGGCGCTGTAGGTGCCAAAAGTTAGGGTGTTGGAGCTAGAAGCTAGGAGCTAAGGGCTAGAGGCTAGGGACTAGTAGCCAGGGGCTATAGACGAGAGGTAGGGGCTAACAGGCGAGTAGCTAGGGGCTAACAGTTAGGGGCTAGGGGAAGCTGTACATGTAGGGACTTGGTCCAGTGTCTCCAGGCTGCAGTCTACCTCCGCTGCAGTGGTTGTCTGCGGCGTCTCCTATGATGAGGCTGCGTGCGAACAGGGTATGATCCTCTCCGTTCGCCTCGCTGGAGCTGTCTGCACTCCCGTGGCTCAGACGGTCGCCGTCGCTGCTCGCCGAGCCGCCCACTGACAGGCCTAAATCACTTCCTGTGTCCCAGATCAGAGTTTTAGGTGAGCAAGCTAAAAAAGGGAGCTACTGCACTTAATCATGTAAGAGCAATACAAACAAGCAATAAAGCAAGAGGGCCTTACAGTATATTGTAAATAGAAAGTATTGTCCTACATACAACCACAGGTACATTACATAGTTAAAATATATGAAAAGAGTAGAAAGTGATATGCATTTGGTGCAACAACTGTGGTGATTGCATTCCAACCTAAGTGATTGACTCTCTCCCATGCTCTGTCTCTGTAGTGTTCGGACACCTCACCTGTCGTGATGACGGTGGGTCCTTCCATGGCGGGCGTCCGCTGGACTGCCTGTTTGAATTGAGAGAGAGCGCGCGCCACGATGCGCACCTTGGCCCACATGAAGAGCCCACTGCGGTTCCGACTGGGCCAGGGGCCTTCCAGAACAGCCTGGAGAAATGAGTGGAGAGGAGATTAACACGGACATACTTTGGATTGACGTATTTGTTTAGGCTAGTTTAAAGGGATAATGCGAGATTGTTGACAAACTGTGTGCAGTTTGAAGTTGAAGGTAGTTTTGCGAGACATTGCTAACTAGCGCAATGATTGGAAGCCTACAGGTACAGCTAGCAAGCCAAAATCTTGCACTGTTCCTTTAAGTGCCCTAATCCTAAATGGTTGCGGTTATGTAAGGCCTAAGCAATATGGTGGAAGATCCACAACTACACATCCTAATATCCAGACCGAACATTAAAGGTTAAGGGTCAAGGCGAAGGGAGTGAAATGGGAGCGTATGCATGTGTATGGGCTGGTGTAAGTACCCTACCTTGTTGTAGTATCCGTAGGTGATAGCGTTAGGGTGCACCCCTGCCTTCTTCATCTCCACCAGGACACGGACGGCCATGACAGGCTGACCGTACACACCACACAGCTGCATCACTACACGGTAACACACCTACGGAGGGACAGAGGGTGGCTATGTGTGAGAGGACACAACAAGATAAAAACCTAATGGCTACAGTAGATTTCCACTGAAGTTGTCATCACTGTAGTGGAAGCGATAATAGTAGCGCACGCACGCACACACACTCGTTCTCAGACAAATGCACGCACACACACACACACACACACACACACACACACACACACACACACACGTTCTCCGACAAATGCACACGCACACACACACACACACACACACTTATGTCCGCATACGTCGACAGACAACCAACCATAAGCACTCACGACCCTATACCTACACCCTCCACCCCCAATGAACCCCAAGCTCCCCTTACCCCCAATTCCCCTCACCTCATCCAGCACCTCCACCTCAGAGGTCCTCATCTTGAGCAGGACGTTGTAGGCCTGTTGCATGGCCCAGCTCTTGGACTGAGCCAGCCTCACCCCCACGGGCAGACAGATGAACCACAGGCTGTAGCAGTGGCTGAACAGACACTTGGCCCACAGCGGAGGGTTGGAGTAGAAGCGCTTGGCCATCTTGTAGGCCAGCTTGATCTCCTGTGGCGGGACAGAGTTCAGTTCAATTCGTTTTATTTGTCCCTTTTATGGGGGTGGGGGACGCGCACGCAATTGACTGATTATGATTGATTTCAGATTATGTATTTCCGATTATTCTCCTTCGCCATTTTCTGATGGTCAGAGTTGGGAGGAGAGAGTTGGAGTGAGTGTGACTGTGCACGTTCCTAATGGTGAACCTCCCGTCCCTCTGTAGAACAATGGCCAACAAATACCGCTCGTGGCCTTCTGAGGCGAGAGCGTAGACAAGAGCAGCTTAGACATAACGCCCACACACTGGCTTGACATCCTGTCCCGACACCCACATCTACAGTATGTGTTTGTGCCTGTGGTGAGAATATGCGTGAATATGTTAATATGCCAGACAAAGCTACACATACAGTTCTGTCGGAACTGGAACAATATATTGGCCTCCCACGAAAGAGGGAGAAAAGACAACAAGTATTGTTTCCTGGGAGGTCTATTATTCTAGGAAACAGGTCACAGTGGCCCCCTTTCCCTCCGCGCAGACACACACACTAGAGGTCGACCGATTATGATTTTTCAACGGTGATACCGATTATTGGAGGACCAAAAAAAGCCAATACAGATTAATATGCCGATTAATCTGTGTATACATATATATACTTGTAATAATAACAATTACAACTTCACTGAATGAACACTTATTTTAACTTAATATAATACATAAATAAAAATCTATTTAGTCTCAAATAAATAATGACACGTTCAATTTGGTTTAAATAATGCAAAAAAACAGTGTTGGAGAAGAAAGTAAAAGTGCAATATGTGTAAGAAAGCTTACGTTTAAGTTCCTTGCTCAATATGTTCTTTAATATTAATATGGAAACAAAAATTTCGAAAACAAATCGTTTATTCTTTCAGTGAAAAACAGAGCCCTTCCGTATTTTATCGAACAGGTGGCATCCATAAGTCTAAATATTGCTGTTACATTGCACAACATTAAATCTTATGTAAAATTCTGGCAAATTAATTACGGTCTTTGTTAGGAAGAAATGGTCTTCACACAGTTCGCAACGAGCCAGGCGGCCCAAACTGCTGCATATACCCTGACTGTGCTTACACAGAACGCAAGAGAAGTGACACAATTTCCCTAGTTAATATTGCCTGCTGACATGAATTTCTTTTAACTAAATATGCAGGTTTAAAAAAATATACTTGTGTATTGATTTTAAGAAAAGCATTGATGTTTATCGTTAGGTACATTGGTGCAACGACTGTGCTTTTTTCGCGAATGCGCTTGTTAAATCATCACCTGTTTGGCGAAGTAGGCTGTGATTCGATGACAAATTAACAGGCACCACATTGATTATTTGCAACGCAGGACAAGCTAGTTAAACTAGTAATATTATCAACCATGTGCAGTTAACTAGTGATTGTGTTAAGACTGATTGTTTTTTATAATTTAAGTTTAATGCTAGCTAGCAACTTACCTTAGCTCCTTGCTGCATTCGCGTAACAGGTGGTCAGCCTGCCATGCAGTCTCCTCGTGGATTGCAATGTAATCGGCATCCAAAAATGATAAAATAAAAGCTAGTGTTGGACGCTGACGCGTGCAGACTGGCTTTGAACCCCTCCTCTGACCTGCTGTAAATAAGTTTCTGCTGGTGACTGTGGTGAGTCATTTATTGTTATTGGAACCATCACAGCCTGAGAAAATGACTCCGCAGCAGACAGTGTCCATTGCAGGCTAGGCTATTCCCTGACTGGGGAAGTGGTTAGGTGGTCAGTACAGCAAGCTTACAGTGGGTAGAACCAGCACGATCAGGAAAGTACCAGAATTTGTTAGTCAGTTTCTTTTGTTTTCCCCCCCCTTCCCTGCAAAGCTGCAATACAGAAAACAGTTGCACCTGCTTATCTGTCTGACTGTGTGATCGTGTACCTGCTTGGTCCTCTTGGCCAGTAGTGCAGGGCTGCTGGACAGGCTGGCCCCAGGTGTACTACTCCTCAGCGCTGGTGTCACCTCCCTGGGGCGGTCAAACAGGTCCATACACAACCGAGGAAAACTCTTATAACTAAAACATTGTTTTTAAAAGAGACAGAGAGAGAGAGAGAGAGGGACAGAGAGAGACAGAGAGAGAGAGAGAAGAGAAAAAGGAGATGCCACAGGTATGAAAGTGAAGCCAATGCAGACCCGCTTCCGATCCTCCTGGCCAGGTGCACGGTCAACCTTTCACCATAGATTTACACATACTACGCTAAAACACTACCAGGCTCACTGGTGTTATAGTAATGCCAATGTGTTAGTGGTGCAGCAGGAATTAGAGGGGTATAAGCTGACCTGTAGTGGGAAGGGGGGTCGGACCCTTCCTCGGTGGCGGGGGGTTCTGGGGGCATGACGAAGACAGTGTGCTCGCTCTTCTGTGATTCGTCTAGTTCCATAAGCTTGGTGTCCTCTGAGGACTCACCCTCCACCTATGGAGAGGAAAACATGTTGTCAGAGTCCACGCACAAGGCCGTACACACACAGACAAATCAAATCGCTACAACCAGATCAAAAACCCTTCTTCTAATCAATGCAAAAAAATTCGACAGACCTCAGTTGGAAAAGGAGGTGTTAAAACATGATTACAGTGTGAGGGATTACCTTAGTGCCTTTGTCGTTGCCTTTATCGGAGGGAAATAGCTGCAGGGGGAAAAGGTGAAAGGAACAGATTCAATCAGAGGAAATGAGCGTTCCTCCGTCAGACTCCCTTGGAGGAATGTTACGACTGAGTCAACAATAAAACACGTAACAAAAAGGTCTTTCACATGGGGAACGGTGGAAACTGAAAAATGCCACAGAAATTGGGTTCGAAAATTGACGTCTGTCTGAGGCACTAGGATGATGGAGGGAAGACATGTTCTTGTCTAGCAGGGTTTGGGGGTACATTTTCAATTCAATTCACTTCCTGGCTTGATGGGAGTCAGAATGGAATTGGCCCCAACACTGATCCCTGATGCCTGGTTCTTGTCAATGCTCACCTTCTCAATGCAGTCGTCGAAGAAGGCCAGGCCTGTGTCCTTGTCGCTGACGAACGTGCACTCCTCGATGAAGCGGATGAAGATCTGAGTCTTGGTCAGCTGGGAGTAGAACTTCTGGTGGGTGCGCTCCCTGCTCCTCAGAAACCCTGGGAGAGGACAGAGAGCCAGGTCAATGGGCCTATTTCATAGGAAACACTCAGGAAACATTTCTGCAGCATTCAAGGTCCCCAAGAACACAGTGGCCTCCATCATTCTTAAATGGAAGAAGTTTGGAACCACCAAGACTCTTTCTAGAGCTGGCCGCCTGGCCAAACTGAGCAATCTCTGGTCTGATGAAACCAAGATTGAACTATTTGGCCTGAACGCCAAGCGTCACGTCTGGAGGATACCTGGCACCATCCCTATGGTGAAGCATGGTGGTGGCAGCATCATGCTGTGGGTATGTTTTTCAGTGGCAGGGACTGGGAGACTAGTCAGGATCGAGGGAAAGCTGAACGGAGCAAAGTACAGAGAGATCCTTGATTGAAACCTGCTCCAGAGTGCTCAGGACCTCAGATTGGAGTGAAGGTTCAACAGGACAACGACCCTAAGCACACAGCCAAGACAACGCAGGAGTGTCTCTGTCTCTGAATATCCCTGAGTGGCACAGCCAGAGCCTGGACTTGAGCCCAATCGAACATCTCTGGAGAGATCTGAAAATAGCGGTGCAGCGACCCTCCCCATCCAACCAGACAGAGCTTGACTGGACCTGCATAGAAACTCCCCAAATACAACTGTGCCAAGCTTGTAGCGTCATACCCAAGAAGACTCGAGGCTGCAATCGCTGCCAATGGTGCTTCAACAAAGTACTGAGTAAAGGGTCTGAATACTTATGTAAATGTCATATTTACATTTTTAATAAATTTGCAAATATTTCTAAAAACCTGTTTTGCTACAGTCATTATGGGGTATTGTGTGTGGAATGATGAGGGGAAAAAACTATTTCATTCATTTTAGAATAAGGCTGTAACGTAACAAATGTGGAAAAAGTCAAGGGGTCTGAATACTTTCCGAATGCACCGTATATCACTGCATTTTCTTCAGAATGTATTATATAAGTGAAAGTGAAGGTATTCAACCCAGGTGTGTAGCCAATAAAGCTAGCCATAATCAATGTGCAGCTCTTTTCCCCACTGGTTCTGCAGATTCCATTGGCCTTCATGGACCTAAATGAGGATGCGATCGATGCCTTTCCAAAAAGCCTACGTCAGTGGAAAGTCTTTACAGCCAATGCCATGGATGATTGATTTCCGACACTGAGCAATCACTAAGTAGACCTGTGAAATAGGAGATTTGCCTGCTATGAACACTTGGAGGAGCAGTCAGATATGCTTTCTGTTTAACACAGACCCTGGAGTTGACATCAACATAACGCATAAAATACATTGCGCAATTTAAATACTTTGAGAAATGTGTGAGATTGCAACACATTAAAATTTGACTTTTCTGATGTTTTAGTATACTCAAAATTCAAAAGGCACTCGCACATCTGAGCTATCTTTTTTGCAGGTGCATGGTAACAGTTGAACAAGATGAAGGAAAAAGAGAGAACCCGCACACTGCTCTTGATAGCATCACTGATCTTTAATAAGATTTACGTATCGACCTCAAGGCCTTCGTCAGAGCTTTTTAAATATAGAAAGTTAAGATATCAGACAGGGGAGGTGATATTAATAATACTCTGAGTAAAAGAGAATGTTTTGGGATTTTCACCCTTCAGACATTATTTCCTAAAGGACTTAATGATGAAATGCCTATGTATGTTATGTTATGTTGTAAATGTGAACATGAATTCAGCCCCTATTTCAGATTACCCTGACGTTTTTCTTGCGCTGTACCCAATGATTTATGAAAACTTGCTTGGTAGATCAATGTCCTCATTGTGGATTTACAGATGTGTTTAATACATTTTATGTACACACTTTATTTGAATAGTTATGAAATGCATATTGTTATATTTGGTCGCACTTATTTGTTTTCCCTCGACTCCAACCGCATTCGATGGGTGGAACGGATGTGGGCGGGCCTAGGTCTATATAAGGGTGCTAATTTAAAAAGCTCTGACGAAGGCCGCGAGGTCGATACGTAAAGCTTATTAAAGATCAGTGATACTATCAAGAGCAGTGTGCGGGTCCCTTCTTTTTTCTGATGTGTTAGTATACAAAGTATTCTTAATGTTTTTTACATCGACAACCCCTTTGTCTGTTTTGTGTAGTCTCTTGAGAACTACAAAACAGCGCCTGCGTAAGATTTTGTTCTGGGTGCTGTGATTAATTTTCTGGGAAAATAAATGAAGGACTAAGGACTAAAAATGATCCATCCATTCTCCATTGTTATCATGCAGGTCACATAGTGAGTCTGCGGAGGTGGCCTTCTCGGAGGGGGCCTGGGTGATGGGTTTGAGGTAAGAGCGGTAACACACACACAGCCTGCACTAACCCTGTAGGTCGTATAGTGAGTCTGCGGAGGTGGCCTTCTCGGAGGGGGCCTGGGTGATGGGTTTGAGGTAGGAGCGGTAGCCCTTCAGGATGTTGGCCATGAAGCGCAGCAGGGCCTCTTGGATCTCCATCTCCAGGGAGGTCATCTTCTTGTGCCAGGTGAAGTCCGCCTCGATGGGGGTCATCTCCACCGCCAAGCCCTCCTGGGCTGTCCGACGCACTGAAAACAGCCACCAGACCGGATATTTACCTTTCTCGTTTTATTCAAATTTGACATACCAAAGGTGGTCCTCTGTCGCTCAGTTGCAACGCCAAGCTAGTGGGTTCGATTCCCGGCAACACCCGTACGTGAAATGTATGCACGCATGACTGGAAATAGGATCTGCTAAAGCAAATATATTATGATTATATTACATGAGCATAGCAGGCTGAATGCACCATTTACTCATTATCGGCTGGATAGCTAGAATTCTTCCATAATTTATATCTAAAGACATATATTCATAAAGAATTCACTTCTATATCATACGTACAATTTGTGTACTTTTATCCTGAATGCACTGGCCATGAAGCAATTGCTAGGAGAAACCCGCTGAGGTGACTGTGACTATGTGTACCTACCGATGCCCAGCTGGTGGTGCAGGTTGGCCAGTGAGTTACACAGGCTCTTGCAGGGTTTCTTTGGGAGGTTTTTCCAGTTACTGTGTCTCTTCTCATCAGACCTGCACAGTTGGTTCAGAATAGTGTTTTTGGAATATGCTCATTCTCGTGTAAATAAAATATTAACATGCGATATATGTACCGAAAAACTGTTTGGGGGTATCGACAACAGGATAAAGTGTGTAAACAGATCCACATGTCAAAATGGGGGAAATGCTCCTTTAAAGTGTATGGATCTTACAGGTAAATAGTGTTGGTGTCCAGGTCCACACAGACCACGTCCGGCGGGGGGTCATAAAGGTCAAAGTAGCGGGAGTCCACGCCCACGATGAAGGGAAAGGGGGCATTGAGGACCCCCGCCAGGGAGAGCGGGCAGAGGGGGATGTACGGGCACTGCCACTGGAACGGGAAGATCATCTGAAGAGAAGAACACAGATGGAGAGAACTTTTATTTAACATTTTGATCTAACTTTTAACCTAAAATCAGTCCTACATGGGCCACACGCTGTATATAAAAGGTAACTGGATAAAAACTCCAACCAACTAACTAATCAATACCATTTTATTCGAATAGTCCTTTTTACAACATTTTAAAAGCTGAATGACCATATCCTGTATAACTCACCGCCACTACGGCCTCTGCTACCCCGGTGAGTACAGCGGGTCTCAGGGAGTGAAGCAGGATCTTACTCTCCAGCAGGACAAAGTGCAGCAGCGTGGCACAGTTCTCCGGGCCCAGGTTCATCAGCAACGTACTGTAGTCTGCCCCACTGAGGAGAGGAGGAGAGAGAGGAGGGGATGAGAGGCAAGTTGGGAAGAGAGGAGCACAGAGGGATTGGGGACACGATTCAAACCAGACTCAGGGATACAATGGCTGGTTCATCAAAGGTTGGATTGGATGAAGGGCAGCCGTCTTTGAAGGGAGGTTTGTAATTGGTACAGGTGCACTGAGAAGGTGTGTGGTTAAATAAGTAAGGAAGGGGGTGAAGGTAAACTGGATTGAGACAGAAGATCAGGTTACACTGTTTTCTTGCGACAAAACCTGTTATTTTAAAAACCTTTTCAGGGGAAGGTACTTTTATTTTCAGAGAATAACAAGTTCAAACTTTCCAAAGCAGCAAACACTTTTAAATCTGGCCCAAAGGCACCAGCCAGCAAGTCTTCCAGTCCCTAAAGTCATGATCTCTCTACCTGACCAACAACAACATATTACACTCTGAAATTATAAATCTGGAGAGGAAAAAGCCTGATGATAATGATGGAACATCTGGTATTTTCAGAACATTTTGAGGTTTGTTGGCAGAATGCAATGGCAGCATAACAGTTTATTTAATATGTACACGCAGGGCTTATGCACTTAATAATGAAGGACCTGTCCACAATGTGACAGACAGGCAGTGCCGTTTCTGGCAGTCCTAATGCCTGTTTTCTATTGGCTGTTTCAAAGCGTGACTATTTGACCTCGGAAAACTGACATGAATTAATGCGTTTTGCATTACCAAACTAGAACCTTTGGAGGGTGCTGGATGATAGATTTTTTCTAACCCCGGTATTTCCTTTGGAAAATATGTGGTTGATGATCTGCAACGATAACAATAACTGGGCACAGTTTCTCTTTCTGTTCCTGAAGCCTAGACTTTCACAGCTCTAGACTTGTGGAGAGGACGTACCGTCTGAAATCAAGCTACGAGGATACGGTGACGGTTCAGATTTTTCATTGTGTGTTTGTGTTCTAAATGTGTGCAAGTGCAAAATCAGATTGAGCCTTTGAGACAGCCGATAATGTCCAGGAGAAAACACATTCGCATTGATCCATTCAGCCAGCTTTAAATAAGTCGTACCTGAGAGGGAGAGGAGTACACACAGGTTGTGCAAGCATCAAGGTGTCATGTGCAGAGAGCTGAAAGAGAAAACCAAAAAAATGTCACCCTGCCATGACACCAGTTTTTTTTTTTCTTCTCACACATCAAACACATTCATTCACACAAAGGTACAGACACAGATGCAAAAACATCAACAAACTTCCCTCTCTAACACAATAAAAAAAACTATGGCATCTCACTTGGACCAAGATTCTAGGCCTCTGAGGTGAAGGGAAGGACACGTTGTGCATGAAGTGCGAGATGTGCCTGTCAAAGAAACAAAGCAGCAAACACAACCACATTAGTCCCTACCAACACCCACCTATCCCTCTCCAAACTATCAAATGAATTTATAAAAACTCAAATACATGTATAAAACACATACATCTTGAGCTGCGCCTGATTTAGTTGTCCTGGTACAATGGAACCAATGGAAGCGTCCCAAAAGTGCAAACCACAAGCTAAATCAAGCCTCCGACTATTCAAATTACGCAATCCTTACTTTTCGATGGGCAGCGGGTGGGGACCTGATACGGACAGCTTGTAGAGGAACATGAGGAACTTGCGGAAAGACTCGAAGAAGGGCCAGCGAGAGAGCAGGCAGATGCACTTGTTGGTGTTGACCGTCCGGTTGGGGATCATCTTCTTCTCCACGGTGGTGAGCAGGCCCAGCTGCACCTTCTGCTTCTCACTGAGGAGATCTATGGGGTAGGCCTCATAGAACTGGATGGCTGCGCCGTACATCTGGGGCAGAGCAAATTAGAACAGATCGATTCCTGCGTTAACATAAAGGGACGTTAACAAACGCCCTTCACGCATTTTAATGACATGGTGGAGTAGCGTTTGTGCACACTTCACACTAAATTGCTAAATGCGTTTACGTTGAACGCCACCCGTTATCTCAACTGGCATTCACCGTTTACACAACAAAGGACAATTTCATTACTCTAGCTCAGAGAGATGTGACGTGGTTTGGGACAAAACGAGTGATCAGATTGTAGTTTGCTCAAGCGGCAGCTGACATTGAGGTGCATTGAAACACAGCCTGATGAGGAAACAAATTATTCTACCCATTCCCACAGTCACATGCAGCTCAGGAAGTGAGACTTGAATGTTGACTATTACAGCTGTCAATCAATCGACAGTACCACAGGGCTGTTCAATTCCAGCCATCCATAACAGCCATCCATAACTATCTATTCACGATTCATTGTAAATCACGTTAACTGATATAATGCCATTGCTGTTACACCTACCTTTTCCCCAGAGGAGTTGGTTAACACAAAGGTGGAGAAGACGGGCAGAGGGTAGCGTGTGTTGGGGGCCCAGCACTCGATCTTAGCCCCCATGGGGAGGCAGAACAGGGGCACAGACTCAGACAGGGGGAATGACTCATAGTCATCCTCTGGGTAGCGGAAGATGAGGCCTGGAGGAGAGAGAGCAATCAATCCATCTTTTTTTATATGGCAAGTCACACATAAGACATACACCGAGTGTACAAAGGACACCTGCTCTTTCCATGATATAGACTGACCAGGTGAAAGTTATGATCCCTTATTGATGGCACTTGTTAAATCCACTTTAATCAGTATCGATGAAGGGGTGGAGACAGGTTAAAGAAGGATTTTTAAGCCTTGAGACATGGATTGTCTGTGTGTGCCATTCAGAGGGTGAATGGGCAAGACCAAAAATGTAAGTTCCTTTGAAAGGGGTACGGTAGTAGGTGGCAGACGCCACTGGCGTGTGTCAAGAACTGCAACGCTGCTGGGGTTTTTACGCTCAACAGTCTCCTGTGTGTATCAAGAATGGTCCACCACCCAAAGGATATCAATACATGTAACATTCATTTCATTGGGGTACACTGAAAGCAGTAGACTACATATACCAAGGAAAATTATGTCTACAGATCCCACTACACAATAGTAACATATATGAAGTGAAGACTGGAGAAGGGAAGGACAAAAATTGGCTCACTTGGCTGTTGGACTAAAATCAAACCCCTTTCCCTTCGTCATATTTTCATTGCCATCAGCCAGTGTGCTGAGATACAGAACACATTATTTTCAAAGGATAACACTTTGCTGATCAAGGCCTGTGTCACCCATGGCCTTTTGTGAATTCCAGAGAACGTTGTCAAAATAAAGCGACCGAAAGAGCAGTCTGGAGAATAAAAAGCGTCATCTCACAGGAAGAAGGCCTAGTAGAGATAAGGCGCATGTGCGCAGTATCTGAACAGGGGCCCGTCTAAGCCAACACCCAGCTCTGACCTCAGAAAGTAGCAAGTGCGAGACAGGGAACAACTCTGCTGTATTTACAAGAATGTGGATACTGGTACATAGAGGGAAACCAGCTGAACAGGGCCTTACAAAATGTCTGATTCTGGGCTAGCTGTCCTCAGAAACATTACCTTTCCTAGTGTATAGTAAGAACACATGCTATTCTATATTCCATATGAACCTGTTTGGAGGTCATTAGTGAAAAACCAAAACGCAAAAAAGAGGGCAATTGCAATGGTGCATAATGACACCAATTTCCACCTTGAAATAAATGGGGACCAGAAACAAGGCTTGGAATGCTGATGAGAAACACTCGGAGCATTAAGAGTTCTGAGTTGCCGTGAGCCATTCACATGTGAGGCTCTGCCCTTTTCTAAACTCCAGATAGATGCACTGATTTGAAACTAGGACTGTGTCCCAAATGGCAACCTAATTCCATATATAGTGCACTACTTTTGACCGGGGCCTATTGGGAATAGAGTGCCATTTGAGACGCAGCCCATATCTTAAGATTCAGAAGAGCGACAAACCCCCCCCAAATGAACCATGCCATTTTCCAGCCATCTATTCCAGGAATCATCAGTTTACAGGTATTTGAGTGACAGATAACAGAGCTGGCATATGCCAGTGCATTTAGTCTTATCTACAGCACACGGAAAGCTCCTGTCAATTCAGATCAATCATAAGAGATCAACATACAATTACTTTGAAGTCGACTCAGGCGCGAAGCAAGCGGAAATATATGGTAAACAGCATTGAACAAAGGCCAGGAAATAATAACTATCCATCAATGAGAGCAAAACAGGCAGACCGATGCGAAAAGATGGTAGATTAGAGACAACAAAGAAGACTCACCGGCTTTGTAATTGATGGAGTTGGACGCGGACACTGATTTCTTGTAGCACAGGAAAACACTGGAGCCCCACTGGAGGATGAAAAATAAGACCATGTGAGTTTGGGCTCAAAACAACATTTTCAACGCTTAATTTCAACAGGACGTACTCGGGGTGAGTACCATGGCCTAAATTTCATAATAGGTATATTCCAGCCCCATACATTCCCCCAAAACCCTACTTTTAAGGTGAAGATCCCTTTCAGGGATTGAAATGTTGCAAACCATTAAAAAATATATATATGTGTTGGAGAAATTGCGCATGTGGGCTTTAGTTCATTACCAATGGTAAAGTATATGACATCTGGCAGATGATTTTAACCAGAGTCATGCGTGCGTACATTTTCGGGATTCAAACTCACAATCCAGACGTTACAAGCGCCATGCTCTACCAACTGAGCAAAATAGGACCAGAGGACTCACCATGCCACAATTGAGGTTCTTGTCCACCTTGCAGAAGGTGTGCGGCGGCGTCTCGCCCTTGCTAGTGACGATGACGCAGATGTCGGTGACGGACAGGGAGTTCTGGGGCTGGACGGGCGGCGCGCGGCGGAAGGTGATGAAGATGCGCTGCGAGGTGGCAGAGCTGTTGTTGACGTTGGCACAACGTCCGTACGGCGTGACCTGAATGACCTCACAGCCCTGGATGAGACGCTCCTTCCCTTCGTATAACACCCTGTGAGAGAGAGACAACCATATGAGTCAATGACTATGTACATATTCACCCACACACGCATTAATACATACACCCCCAAACACATTCACAAACGAGATCAAGGCCAGAATCATCATAGAGCACCCGAGACACACACTCAACAATATGAGCCAATCACGTACACATATTCATGCACAGCCACATGAATAACACATTCAAATCAAATTTTATTGGTCGAATACACGTTTAGCAGATGTTATTGCGGGTAAAATGCTTGTGTTCCTAACTCCAACGGTGCAGTAATATCTAACAATACACAATGCACACAAATCTAAAAGCAACAGAATGGAATCCAGAAATATTAGGACGAGCAATGTCGGAGTCCGATGTACAGTTGAAGTCGGAAGTTCACTTACACTTAGGTTGGAGTCATTAAAACTCGTTTTTCAACCACTCCACAAATTTCTTTTTAACAAACTATAGTTTTGGCAAGTCGGGTAGGACATCTACTTTTGTGCATGACAATACATTTTTCCAACAATTGTTTACAGATTATTTCACTTATAATTCACTGTATCACAATTCCAGTGGGTCAGAAGTTTACATACACTAACTTGACTGTGCCTTTAAACAGCTTGGAAAATTCCAGAAAATTATGTCATGGCTTTAGAAGCTTCTGATATAATTGGCATCATTTGAGTCAATTGGAGGTGTACCTGTGGATGTATTTCAAGGCCTACCTTCAAACTCAGTGCTTCATTGCTTGACATTATGGAAAAAATCAAAAGAAATCAGCCAAGACCTCAGAAAAAAATTGTAGACCTCCACAAGTCTGGTTCATCCTTGGGAGCAATTTCCAAATGCCTGAAGGTACCACGTTCATCTGTACAAACAATAGTACGCAAGTATAAACACCGTGGGACCACGCAGCCGTCATACCGCTCAGGAAGGAGACGCGTTCTGTCTCCTAGAGATGAACGTACTTTGGTTCGAAAAGTGCAAATTAATCCCAGAACGACAGCAAAGGACCTTGTGAAGATGCTGGAGGAAACATGTACAAAAGTATCTATATCCACAGTAAAACGAGTCCCATAACGACATTACCCGGCCTACAAACCTGACTCAGTTACACCAGCTCTGTCAGGAGGAATGGGCCAAAATTCACCCAACTTATTGTGGGAAGCTTGTGGAAGGCTACTGGAAACATTTGACCCAAGTTAAACAATTTAAAGGCAATGCTACCAAATACTAATTAAGTGTATGTAAACTTCTGACCAACTGGGAATGTGACTATTATTCTGACATTTCACATTCTTAAAATAAAGTGGTGATCCTAACTGACCTAAGACAGGGAATTTTTACTAGGATTAAATGTCAGGAATTGTGAAAAACTGATTTGAAATGTATTTGGCTAAGGTGTATGTAAACTTCCGACTTCAACTGTATGTCTGTCTGTGTGTGTCTCCTGGCTGACTTGGCACTGTATTGTGGAGCTCCAGAGTGGCACAGCGGTCTAAGGCACTGCATCTCAGTGCTAGAGACGGCACTATAGACCCTGGTTCAATCCTGGGCTGTATCACAACCGGCCGTGATTGGGAGTCCCATAGGGCGGCACACAATTGTCCCAGCGTCTGGTGGGTGGACCATTTCAGATTGTCAGTGATGTGTACGCCGAGGAACTTGAATCTTTTCACCTTCTCCACTGCGGCCCCGTCGATGTGGATGGGGGCGTGCTCCCTCTGCTGTCTCCTGAAGTCCACAATGAGCTCCTTCGTTTTGTTGACGTTGAGGGTATTTTTCTGGAACCACTCCACCAGGGACCTCACCTCCTCCCTGTGGGCTGTCTCGTTGTTGCTGGTAATCAGGCCGAACACAGGCCAGAATTATTTTACAAATGGTGAAGCAGACTGGAGGTTGGGGAGCAATGATTTATGCACTTCTGTGAACAGGTAAAGTCTTTCATAAACTGGAAGGAATGAAAGTGCCTTAAAAAGACAAAATACCGCCATATCCCACAGTATGTAACAACTAACACAGCTGCTCGGTTTCAACTGCTATCTAAATACTTTAGCCTACGATGTATCGGAGTGCAACAATGGGCGATCAAATCACCATGACCTTGTATCACAATGGAGCGTCTGGGCTCAAGCTGAGATAACCTTGGGTCCAGTTTCATAAATGTACCCACCCGCTAACAAAAATACTGCCGTCCATTGTTGCCTGGCCTTGGGCAAGTAGCATAATAGAGGGATTCCACATACAGTGCATTTAGAGTGACCAAGAGAGCAGGAATGTAATTAATTCATGGCTAAATCCTATTTGTACCACCAACTATCCCATGGCCTTCGATGAGAAGTCTGTCCTGAGGCCATATAGGACCACAGGTGAACTGCCCTATGCAGCATTTTTAATTGGTGTTGGATATCCGTTTGCACTGCTTAGCAAACTGCAGAGAAAGAAGTGGAAAAGATGGCCAGATATCCAGAGAGGGAGGTAGAGAGAATGAGAGAGAGAAAGCGAGGTAGAGAGCAGGGTAGATAGATAGAAAGAGGAGCGAGAGTGAGACAGAATCATGTCTTCGCTCATGTGTCTAGCCTTTGACTTGCTTTCAACAGGCCGGAGTGTCAACAGCATGTGAGGAAGCTGGGATTGCACCACTCTGTTATCTGCCAAAGTGCTGGCAGCAGAATGACTCCTGCCCACACAATCAGAGCCACACTAATCAGAATGCTCACTCTCTCTATGCAGACAGTCTCTCAACTAGTAGGCCTATACTACCATAGTACACTTATGCAGGTTTAACTGAGCTTTCTCTAGAGTTTAACTCCAATATATACTATAAATTATCCTTCAGAAAACAAATGATAAATAAACAGGTATTTTTAAGTTTTAGGTTTATTCAACCTCGCAATACCAAAATAGGTATAGGAATCTTGATTTGTTTCCATGGTACAACATTTTGCAAGTTCCGTGTGGTCATATTTCACGTCAAGTCAATAGGGGTAATTTCTACGCACCTCCCACTCTGGCCACATAATGTCACATGCCTGCTGGAAACAAAAACATACAGCGAAGGCAAATCTCGAAGGAAGAGAGTGAATATTTTCTGATGGTTGGGGAATATCTGTGGTTTCTTCTCAAGGAACTGTTGAGAAACTTGTTCAGTCTCCTCCATAGCCTCTGAAGTGAACCAACCAGGGTTCTGAAGTGAACCGAGCTCAACATGGCAGGCTATAGACTAGGTCGCCTGGTCCCAGATCTGTTTGTGCTCGTCAACTCCATTGAGGTCATTGTCAAGCCAGAAATTATTGCCAAGACAATAAGTTACAAGGAGTTGGTACGGTGGCACCAACAGACTAACACTCAGGCCAGAGACTAGGTACTGTGGCCGAACATATTCTAGCAACCTTAGTACAACAATTAGCAACCTCAAAGGGATTTGGACCTCTTGGTGTCAGGGCTAAGGCGTTGAACTGACAGGTCGGGCTACCACCCAATTCGCTGTGAGATCAAGTACACTCTCACAGGTAGAGGGATGTATGATGGGGTGGGTGAATGTGTCATCGCTTCATCCATATATTGAAAACATACAGTTTAATGCAAGGTACAGTTGTCTCCACCTGCCCTTCTAGTGCATGTTTAGAAGAAATATAGCCATGACAAGTAATCATGGTTTTCTATTTGTGTTGAGGAACTTTGTAGTTTGTACAGTATTAAAAGGGGGGGGGGGGTTGTCAATTTGTGGCCAGAACTGCCTGTTTCTGAAGACAAGGCTGATTCTTCATCCAGGCTTCCCCTTTACCTAAGTCAGTTCTTCCTCTGAATAGAACTATTCCTAGTCAGCCTCTTCACTGGGCGATCTGAGTCAGACATCTTTAGCACATGACTCATTTCAACCTTCCAGACAGTAGAGAGCAAACTGGAGAATGACACATTCTAGCATGGCGCTATCATGCATTGATGTTTCTAAAGTACTACAAAACAAGAGGAGGTTGACCGAAGGGCGAAGCAATATATTGTATATTAAGTATTATCAAAATGCAAGTCTTCAGATTTCAGCATTCCATGGTTTTTAAAACTACCTCACCGCATCCACCCACACAGGCCAGCAGCATACCACCCTGCATCCCACTGCTGGCTTGCCTCTGAAGCTAAGCAGGGTTGGTCCTGGATAAGAGACCAGATGCTGCTGGAAGAGGTGTTGGAGGGCCAGTGGAAGGCACTCCTTTCTCTGGTCTAAAAAAAATATATATCCCAATGCCTCAGGGCAGTGATTGGGGACATTGCCATGTGTAGGGTGCCGTCTTTTGGATGGGACGTTAAACAGGTGTTCTGACTCTCTGTGGTCACTAAAGAGCCCATGGAACTTATCGTAAGAGTAGGGGTGTTAACCCCGGTGTACTGGCTAAATTCCCAATCTGGCCCTCATACCATCATGGCCACCTAATCATCCCCAGCTTCCAATTGGCTCATTCATCCCCCCCGTCCCCTGCAACGATTCCTCAGTTCATTGCTGTAAATGAGAATGTGTTCTCAGTCAACTTACCTGGTAAAATATGGGTAACATTTTTTTTAAAATTATTATTAAAAACAGGAATCTAGATGTAATCAGGAATGCAATCAGTCTACCACTACAACCTATACTCTGGTTGACAGCAATTACTGCAGGAGTTCCAAAGCAACGTTACTAGCAGTCAAAGTCAAATCCTTGCTTCCACCGACCTTATATCTTTCAAGGATTTGACAGAGTCTCTTATACAGTGGGGCAAAAAAGTATTTAGTCAGCCACCAATTGTGCAAGTTCTCCCACTTA
The DNA here is from genome assembly GCF_029448725.1 of Salvelinus fontinalis. NCBI lineage: Eukaryota > Metazoa > Chordata > Actinopteri > Salmoniformes > Salmonidae > Salvelinus > Salvelinus fontinalis. Next base: position 7,884,351 of record NC_074700.1, read on the forward strand.
AAAATATGAGAGGCCTGTAATTTTCATCATAGCTACACTTCAACTATGACAGACAAAATGAGAGAGAAGAAATCCAGAAAATCACACTGTAGGATTTTTTATGAATTTATTTGCAAATTATTGTGGAAAATAAGTATTTGGTCACCTACAAACAAGCAAGATTTCTGGCTCTCACAGACCTGTAACTTCTTCTTTAAGAGGCTCCTCTGTCCTCCACTCGTTACCTGTATTAATGGCACCTGTTTGAACTTGTTTCAGTATAAAAGACACCTGTCCACAACCTCAAACAGTCACACTCCAAACTCCACTATGGCCAAGACCATAGAGCTGTCAAAGGACACCAGAAACAAAATTGTAGACCTGCACCAGGCTGGGAAGACTGAATCTGCAATAGGTAAGCAGCTTGGTTTGAAGAAATCAACTGTGGGAGCAATTATTAGGAAATGGAAGACATACAAGACCACTGATAATCTCCCTCGATCTGGGGCTCCACGCAAGATCTCACCACGCGGGGTCAAAATTATCACAAGAACGGTGAGCAAAAATCCCAGAACCACACGGGGGGGACCTAGTGAATGACCTGCAGAGAGCTGGGTCCAAAGTAACAAAGCCTACCATCAGTAACACACTACGCCGCCAGGGACTCAAATCCTGCAGTGCCAGACGTGTCCCCCTGCTTAAGCCAGTACATGTCCAGGCCCGTCTGAAGTTTGCTAGAGACCATTTGGATGATCCAGAAGAAGATTGGGAGAATGGCATATGGTCAGATGAAACCAAAATATAACTTTTTGGTAAGAACTCAACTCGTCGTGTTTGGAGGACAAAGAATGCTGAGTTGCATCCAAAGAACACCATACCTACTGTGAAGCATGGGGGTGGAAACATCATGCTCTGGGGCTGTTTTTCTGCAAAGGGACCAGGACGACTGATTCGTGTAAAGGAAAGAATGAATGGGGCCATGTATCGTGAGATTTTGAGTGAAAACCTCCTTCCATCAGCAAGGGCATTGAAGATGAAACGTGGCTGGGTCTTTCAGCACGACAATGATCCCAAACACACCGCCCGGGCAACGAAGGAGTGGCTTCGTAAGAAGCATTTCAAGGTCCTGGAGTGGCCTAGCCAGTCTCCAGATCTCAACCCCATAGAAAATCTTTGGAGGGAGTTGAAAGTCCGTGTTGCCCAGCAACAGCCCCAAAACATCACTGCCCTAGAGGAGATCTGCATGGAGGAATGGGCCAAAATACCAGCAACAATGTGTGAAAACCTTGTGAAGACTTACAGAAAACGTTTGACCTCTGTCATTGCCAACAAAGGGTATATAACAAAGTATTGAGATAAACTTTTGTTATTGACCAAATATTTATTTTCCACCATAATTTGCAAATAAATTCATTAAAAATCCTACAATGTGATTTTCTGGATTTTTTTCCTAATTTTGTCTGTCATAGTTGAAGTGTACCTATGATGAAAATTACAGTCCTCTCTCATCTTTTTAAGTGGGAGAACTTGCACAATTGGTGGCTGACTAAATACTTTTTTGCCCCACTGTATGCAGCATGCCTTAGGCACAGCCAATAGCCTTGCCCTCCTTGTACCAAGTAATTGCAATCCTGGGAAGGTCACAAGCCAAGGAGGGGACACTGTGACATGAGAAGGAACACAGACAGGTCCCAGGCCCTCATGTTTTGTATCTGGCAGCCGGTGCACCATTCATTCTGAACGGGAGGCGAAAGAATCCAAAGAGGCCGCATAGGAAGGACAAGTGCCAGTGAACTCCTAATTAACACACAAGAACAAGTTGGAACAGTGACAGTCAATGGTGAACACTGCACACAGGGGCTGGGGGGCAAGGAAATGGGGTCTTGCAACTGCTGAGAAGAGCAGAAGGACAATGAATAATTTACAGGTGCCATTTTTTATTATTTTGCCCATTCTTAAACTTTCTGACAGAGATGAATAATAGCATGTGGAATAGCCATCGGTGGCTGGCTGAGATGGATGGGAGAGCGGCACTGAGCCAAAAATATGTTATGACCTGATCCCCAATTCTACCTCCCCCTTTTCTGACAAGAAGTGGATCCTTCTGAAACCTTTACCAAGTCAGCCAGTGAAGGAATCCCATGGCACAACAGCCAAGGAGGCTTGCAGTTCATAACACTTGTATCCAGACTTGCAAACACCAAATCAGTCCCTTCTTAAACCGGGCCCGGCTCCACGATGGGGCAAAAGGGGGCTTAGCCCCCTCAGTTGAAACGTGTGGCCCCTCAGTTTTAATTTATGTCCCTATATAGCAAAAAAAGTTCCAATGATTGAGTGACAGAAAAAAATCTATCTCTGCTGTGCTGTGTCAGCATAATTGACAGAGCGTGACAGGGTGTGTGTAGGGGGGCTCTTGAAAGCCACCGGAGCGGTTAGGTATGACTCCTTTGTGTTTCCATAAAAAGCAGGTGGGAACACTTCTCATCTGTTGTAGGCTAAGTGAATAACGTGACACGCCTCCGCCTATAATATTTGATTTTGATTCATAAGGGCGGGGTCAAGTTTACTGTTGGAGCTACTTCACTCAACTCTGCAATACACCCCACCACTATAGAGTTTAGTAAGCTTCTTAGCTAGCTGTAAAAAGCGTTAGCCTTCGCCTATTTAGCTAGCTCGAACCAGCTAATCTGCCATGATGGGCATCAGAAATTGGCTTTGTCAAAGTACCCAAACAAAGCCAAATGAGGAGGAGAGTGATGATCAGCAGCATCAAACCACCAATGCCGCCGCCAAGCCCGACAGCGATGATGCTGCCGAGCTCCAGCTAGCTCCGCTTGCAGAGCCTACCCACTAGGGTTGTGCAGTATCCAGATTTCTATACCTTCATACCGTGCCATCACAGAATATATACGGTATTACCGGTTGTGCACACATACACTCAATTAGTATTAGTATTTGGTAGCATTGCCTTTAAATTGTTTAACTTGGGTCAAACGTTTCGGGTAGCCTTCCACAAGCTTCCCACAATAAGTTGGGTGAATTTTGGCCCATTCCTCCTGACAGACATGGTGTAACTGAGTCAGGTTTGTTGGCCTCCTTGCTCACACACAATTTTTGAGTTCTGCCCACAAATTCTCTATGGGATTGAGGTCAGGGCTTTGTGATGGCCTCTCCAATACCTTGACCATTTTGCCACAACTTTGGAAGTATGCTTGGGGTCATTGTCCACTTGGAGACCCATTTGCGCCAAGCTTTAACTTCCTGACTGATGTCTTGAGATGTTGCTTCAATATATCCACATAATTTTCCTTCCCGTCTTTTCCTTCATGATGCCATCTATTTTATGAAGTGCACCAGTCTCTCCTGCAGCAAAGCACCCTCACAACATGATGCTGCCACCCCCGTGCTTCATGGTAGGGATGGTGTTCTTCGGCTTGCAAGCTTCCTCCTTTTTCCTCCAAGCATAACGATGGTCATTATGACCAAACAGTTCTATTTTTGTTTCATCAGACCAAAGGACATTTCTACAAAAAGTATGATCTTTGTCCCCATGATCTTTGTAACCCCAAACTTAACACATACATTTTTCCAGCAGCAGACTATGATTGATAATGTCAAAAGCTGCACTGAAGTCTAACAAGACAGCCCCCACAATAATTTTATCATCAATTTCTCTCAGCCAATCATCAGGTATTTGTGTAAGTGCTGTGCTTGTTGAGTGTCCTTCCCTACAAGCATGCTGAAATTCTGTTGTCAATATGTTTACTGTGAAATAGCATTGTAATCTGGTCAATTTTTCCCCCCAGAAGTTTACTAAGGGTTGGTAACAGACTGATTGGTCGGCTATTTGAGCCAGTAAAGGGGGCTTTACTATTCTTGGGTAGGGGCATGACTTTAGCTTCCCTCCAGGCCTGAGGGCACACACTTTCTAGTAGGCTTAAATTGAAGATGTGGCAAATAGGAGTGGCAACATCGTCTGCTATTATCCTCAGCAATTCTCCATCCAGATTGTCAGACCCCGGTGGCATGTCATTGTTGATAGACAACAATCCTTTTTTCACCTCTTCCACCTCTTCCAAAAGTACAATTCTTGTCATCCCTAAGTTTGCTTATCTTGCCAATGAAAAAGTCATTAAAGTAGTTTGCAATATCAGTGGGCTTTGTGATGAATGAGCCATCTGATTCAATGAATGAAGGAGCCGAGTTGGGTTTTTCCCCAAAATTTCATTGAAGGTGCCCCAAAGCTTTTTACTATCATTCTTTATATAATTTCATAGTGTAGTTTATTTTTATTTAGTTTAGTCACATGATTTCTTCATTTGCAGTACGTTTGCCAATCAGTTGGGCTGACAGACTTAATTGCCATACCTTTTGCCTCATCCCTCTCAACCATACAATTTTTCAATTCCTCATCAATCCAAGGGAACTTAACCATTTTTACAATCATTTTCTTAATGGGTGCGTGCTTATAAGTAACTGGAATAAGTAGTTTCATTTATGCATCAAGTGCAGCATCTGGTTGCTCTTCATTACACACCCCAGACCAGCATATATTTTTTACATCATCAACATATGAATCATTATACATTTGGGTGAGTTTGTTTTCCCCCCGCCGTTTAATAAAATTAAACCATCTAGTGTTCAGCGAAATAACAACAATGCAAAATACAAGTAGCCTAGTCAAATACAGTGGGGCAAAAAGTATTTAGTCAGCTACCAATTGTGCAAGTTCTCCCACTTAAAAAGATGAGGCCTGTAATTTTCATCATAGGTACACTTCAACTATGACAGACAAAATGAGAAGGATTTTTAATGAATTTATTTGCAAATTATGGTGGAAAATAAGTATTTGGTCACCTATTATTATTATATTATTATTTGTGCCATGTTCCTATAAGACCTCTGTCACTTCCCACGAGCCAGGGTGTGACAAACTCAACCTCATTCTTGTGTTTGATAAATGTATCGTATAGTGTGTGTGGCAGGCTTACAACGATGGCAAAAAACAACATTTGACAGTGCGCAGACCCTGGTGCTAGTGGGAGTACGCAGCTGGAGGTTGAATGTTTGAAGGGGTACGGGACTATAAAAAGTTTGGGAACCACTGCTCTACGACAACTGAGTTAGGAAGGACGCCTGTATCTTTGTCGTGACTGGGTGCATTGACACACCATCCAAAGTGTAATTAATAACTTCACCATGCTCAAAGGGATATTCAAATCATAGGTGCCTTTCTTTGTGAGGCATTGGAAAAGTTCCCTGGTCTTTATGGTTGAATCTGTGTTTGACATTCCCTGCTCAGGGACATTACAGATAATTATGTGTGGGGTACAAATATGAGGTAGTAATTCAAAAAACATGTTAAGCACTATTATTGCACATAGTTAAATATATGAACTCACTCTATGCGACTTGCTATGCAAATTTGAACTTATTTAGCCTTGCCATAACAAAGGAGAATACTTATTCATTTGTAAAAATTTCAAAAAACCTAATTCCACTTTGACATTATGGGGTATTGTGTGTAGGCCAGTGACGAAAACATATATTTCATCCATTTTAAATTCAGGCTGTAAAACAACAAAATGTGGAGGAAAAGTCAAAGGGTGTCAATACTTTCTGAAGGCACTATAGAGTCTTTCATGTCCTTATTGATCTGATATTTTGTTTACAAGGCCTACTTGGTACCGCTGTTTTGTTCTGTTCACATTTATTCGTTCGCATTCACAGTTGTGTCTGTATTCTAAGCCAAACTGCTATTCAGAATTTGTTTTTATGCATGAATAACAAGGCTAATACTTTAGTTTGCATTATTTTGGTAAGACCGCTAGCTGTGTGTATGGCTGCATTCACATAGGGTCAATCAGGGGCACAACTTTGGTTTTAGATGTGGGGGAACATATATATATATATCAATCTCACAAACCTGCAAGGAGCTCAACAACAAAATGAATTCTAAGTCTCCACATCCCAAACCATGTCTGTTTCCGATAATTATGCTACGTCGGAACTACCTAAATCCAAGATGGAATTTTCGCTCCCCACTCCAAGAAGTGTAAGTGTCCATTACTAGCCGATAACTAGCCAGAGTATGATTATGTCATTTATTTGGGTAAACACTTGATATTTGATCTGCTGTTTACACTCTAGTCAGTGACGGTTGAAGAGAAACATGTGCGTTCCCATAGCAGGACAGAGGATTTTTTTTAAATCAGTCGAGCCAAGTAACTGGAAACTCCAGCTTGTTGTTTCGGTTAAGAAGAGTGGAGATATGTGGCTACCAAATCTAACAGCGTAGAATGACAGGCGCCAACAAACCCCCCGGATCAAGGCTAAACACTCATTTGAGGATAGTGGTTGGCATCACTATCAAAACGCAACACTACTGGGTGCTGTTATTTCCCTGATAGAAAGTAAAGTGCTTTAAAATTAAATGTGATTTACTTCACAAATGGGGGGGGGGGGGGTGCATTCAATTCATCTAGCAAATAACCCAAAACCCATTATTCCACAATAGCTCAATAATAGACAAGAAGCAATTATCATTACCATTTTCAGTGTATCAGTGTCGTTTTCAAAGAAAAGGATTAAGGTAGATGTACTTTGCAGCTCTATTAGAGATGTCTATTTTGGTAATTGGTCTCATTGGGACGAGGAAGGGATTATGAGGCTATGGCGCGCACCTGTTTCAGAGTTCACCCAAATGATGCCATTGTGAAACACCCTTTTTTTTTTTTCATTTGGTTTCACAGTAGAGCGCACACAGACGGACTCACCCGATGTCGATGAGCGGGGGCTTGTCGCGGTCCCTCTTGTAACAGAGGAACAGTTCGTGGCTCTTAAGGCTGCCGTGGTTGAGGTTGGCCTGCTGCCCGCTGTAGGTGCTCTCCATGCAGGTGAAGCCCTCGGGAACAGTCTCTCCCGCCGACTTGTTGATGACGGCCAGGTCAGTAATGGGCGCCTTGGGCCCGCTGGACTTGGTCTCCGACAGGTCCTGCTCCAGGGGCGTGGACTTGTCCGTCAGCCCGGCCACCACAAAGTAGTCGGTCACACGGTGGCCCTTGTCCTCAATCATGGCTGGTCGTGCCTGGGGAGAGAAGAGGCGGGTGGGGCAAGGTCAAAAGTGAGGTTGGAGGTCAGAGAATGGGAAAATGTTTTTTGTTTGTTATCAAAGTAGGGATATGTCTATGGAATTTGGGGCCTTATCCAGGCCTTCTATAAGAGCAATGTAGCCTAGGTCTGAGTCTATAAATGGTACAGAGCAAGTCACATGGGAACGACCTGCTCCTTATATCACACAGGCACCATGGGACAATCCTTTACATTCTAACAGTGTATGTGGAATCCCTAATGACTGAATACGTATAGAGTACTTAATATACCTAAGGAATGACAGGGGTCTTGTGAAACGACGCGACTTATTCACAAACACTCCTGTCACTGTATATCACTTCCCAGTCCCATACTAAGGGACATGGAGAGAGTTAGGAGCGTCGGTGACTAGGGAGAGGCAGAGGAGAGCGGCAGAGCCGAGAGGAATGCACCAAAACACCACTGTAAGCATCAATCAAGATGACAGGAGTCTTACAAAACGTTCTCTGGAAAACGAGAGCATGGGGTCCTGTTATTCTATTCACTTGGGATATAAAAACGCTTCCTTCCCGAGATTCAAGACGACCATATGCTAAAGCTCAGCGAGGGTTAATCAGATGCTTCGATTTCCTGCTGTAGAAGAAGTAGAATGATTCATCAATTAGCCATAACGAGCACCATGGCATAGAGGTAGTAATTAGATGCAATTAGTCTAACAGATAATGGAGCACGAACCCTCTGCTCTCAGTGAGAGGGGTTGGAAACTATCACAGCTTGTTTTTTATGCTGGTAGATATTATAACTAATAACTTATTATAGTCTGTAAATTACTCAAATCCCTCAGCATATTCCTTGAACAAGCCATTTACTGTGCACAATAACCACAGGCATAAATACTGTCAACGGTAGTCTCAAATAACATGGCAGCATAAGTCCCAGGTTACCTTGTTTGTATGAGAGTGGGGGACTTCTAAAGACTGTGACCATTTTGATTTATACAGTTAGAATAACTACTTCAGGGTGCAAAAAGAGGTTATTCAGGCGTCCAAGAAAAACACTGGGCTTTGGGAGGAGGATACGGCAAAAAGAAGCAAACGGCTGTCTAAGAAGAAAGAAAAGCTAAGAAAGCAAACAACATCCCATTCTCTTCAAAGAGCGGCGGAAAATCATGCAGGAAGTGGCATTTTCCAGTCGTGAGTCAGCTGCAGCATGGGGCAGGAGCAGGAGAGAAACGTGGCCCCTCTGAACTGAAGGAGGAGCACCCGGCAGGCTCTGGACTTAATTTAGCCCACTTCATAACAGTGTTTAATAATCTCGGTCTCAGAGACTTTTAGCACGGGGCTGTGACCTCATCCTTGACACTTCTATGGTCAGATGTTATCTAGTGTTTCACGTGTAGTTTGATGAGGAGATGCTATCGAGTACAATACAGGAAAAACCAATGGCATGAACAAGCACACGGAAGTACTGATAAATATCACCATACTAAACGCAGAAACACACCAAAACCATCACATTTAGAGTATCGAGTGTCAAACCTGAATGTAGGCCCTAAAAAAATGCCTTCATAATCTGGAACCAATTTGAATGTCGGACCCTAGTTTGCATTGTAAACTGAACAAAAAATAAAAGCAACATGCAACAATTTCAAAAGATTTTACTGAGTTACAGTTCCTGTAGGAAAATCTGTCAATTGAGAAATAGATTCATTATATGGATTTCACATGACTGGGCAGGGGTGCAGCCTGGGAGGGCATAGGCCCACCCACTGGGGAGCCAGGCCCAGCCAATCATTCCTACAGTCAGCATGCCAATTGCACGCTCCCTCAAGACATGAGACAGTTGTGGCATTGTGTTGTGACAAAACTGCACATTTTAAAGTGGCCTTGTAATGCCCCAGCACAGGGTGCACCTGTGTAATGGTCATGCCGTTTTTCAGCTTCGTGATATGCTACACCTGTCAGGTGGATGGATTATCTTGGCAAAGGAGAAATGCTCACTAATAGGTATGTAAACAAATTTGTGCAATTTTTTGATAGAAATAAGCTATAGAAAATGTTGGGGATTTTCTTTTTCATCTCATGAAACATGGGACCAACACTTTACATGCGTTGCGTTACATGCGTTGCGTTAATATTTTTGTTCATTGTAGTTGATAAAATAAACATTGGAGAGGGAGATGGATACACAGCCAGAAGACTGCAAATGATTCTTGCTGTCTCCTGGCTGTGTATCCATTTTGTTGCGCTCTCCCTCTCCAATGTTTATTGTCATAATCGTAACATAACCTATTGTGATCGCAATAGCTTGACCCACTTCTTCATACAACTCTCAGCGTCAAGTATGGGCTAACACAATTCTGGATTTTTGGGAAACGATACATTGTCACGCAAATGGACATGGGGATTGTCATAGTCGTAATTTTTGTCGCAAAATGTTTTGTGCTTGTAGTGTATCATAATGCGCCTTCGAAAATTTGCTCGGACATACACTACATGGCAAAACGTATGTGGACACCCCTTCAAATTTGTGGATTTGGCTATCTTAGTCACACTTGTTGCTGATAGGTGTATTAAATCGAGCACATAACCATGCAATCTCCATAGACAAACATTAGCAGTAGAATGGCCTTGCTGAAGCGCTCAGTGACTTTCAACATGGCACCGTCATAGGATGCCACCTTTCCAGCAAGTCAGTTTGTCAAATGAGCTGCCCCGGACAACTCTAAGTGCTGTTATTGTGAAGTGGAAACGTCTAGGAGCAACACAGCTCAGTCCCGAAGTGGTAGGCAACACAAGCTCACAGAAAGTGACCGCAGAGTGCTGAAGTGCATAAAAATCATCTGTCCTCGGTTGCAACACTCACTACAGAGTTTTCAAACTGCATCTGGAAGCAACATCAGCACAAGAACTGCTCGTCAGGAGCTTCATGAAATGGGTTTCCATGGCCGAGCAGCCGCACACACGCCTAATAGCACCATGCACAATGCCAAGAGTCGGCTGGAGTGGTGTAAAGCTCGCCGCCATTGCACTCTGGAAACGCGTTCTCTGGAGTGATGAATCATGCTATCTGGCAGTTCGACAGACGATTCTGGGTTTGGCGGGTGCCAGGAGAACGCTACCTGCCTCAATGCATAGTGCCAACTGTAAAGTTTTTGGAGGATGAATAATTGGTCTGGGGCTGTTTTTCATGGTTCGGGCTAGACCCCTTCGTTCCAGTGAAGGGAAATCTTAACACTACAGCATACAATGACATTCTAAATGACTCTGTGCTTCCAACTTTGTGACAACAGTTTGGGAAAGGCCCTTTCCTGTTTCAACATGACAATGCCCCTGTGCACAAAGCGAGGTCCATACAGAAATTATTTGTCGAGATCGGTGTGGAAGAACTTGACTGGCCTGCACAGAGCCCTGACCTCAACCCCATCGAACACTTTTGGGATGAGTTGGAACGCCGACTGCAAGCCAGGCCTAATCGCCCAACATCAGTAATGCTTTTGTGGCTGAATGGAAGCAAGTCCCCGCAACAATGTTCCAACATCTTGTGGGAAGCCTCGCCAGAAGAGTGGAGGCTGTTTTAGCAGCAAAGGGGGTACCAACTCCATATTAATGCACATGATTTTGTAATGAGATGTTCAACAACATAATTCTGGCCATGTAGTGCACCTAATAAATACAACACAGCGTTGCTGACACCACTATCTAAAAAACTGTTGATTTATGATTTTAACCGCTTGGAACTTTTGGAAATTAAGCTTCTTCTCCCGACCACGCTGCTCTGCTCGTAAAATTATTACCAACTCTAACCACCAAACTCCTATTAGGTAAACTATAATCTACTTGAATATAGAGTTGAATCCCTCGCTCACCTAAAATACATTTATTAAGATGGCAATCTTTTTTTCTTCTTTAAAGTTCACTGTTATTGTCCATAATTGTCAGTTACATGATTATACAATAATTGTGCCAGCCCTATATAGACCAAAGACTGGGACCTCACAACAGGGCTGTCACCTAGGTTACAGACTACAGTACATTTGTAGCCCTGCAGTCGGTTGCATAAAAAGACCTACCACTCTCTCACCATGTCAGAAAGGTGACCCAAACTGTGCCCTGTTTGTTCCAAGTAAATGTCATGCACTAGACTACATGGGTATTGTGTCCTGTCTGTACAAGGAAAGGACAGGGACAAGATGTACTGAGTTTTGCACTTGTGCATTCACAACTTTACATATTTGGACAGGAGCAATAAATGAATCACATACGGTCTACAGTAAGTGAAAGAGTATGTATAAACTCAAACAGCCATGGTAGTTGGCATGCCATGAAGTCGGTGTTTGTTGGGTTTTACTATCCTTGTGGGGACAAGGGAAATTCTGACAAGTGCGGACATTTTGCCGGTCCCCACAAGAAAAAGGCTATTTTAGGCATAGGGGTGAAGTTTAGGTTTAGAGTTAGAATTAGGGTTAGGTGATTCTCATTAAACCAGCTTTAAACTTGTCTGTAGCTAAATGTGGTTACAAAACCATGATGCATTTGCAAAAATAAACTATCACTCTGAAGACTAAGATGTCTAGTTTTTGGCAAAGTGTCTTATTTAAAAATATATATATTTTTGCCAGAATGTTGTACTTTTTCATCGTTACCGAAATGTGTCCGGACTAAACTCGAGTCATTCTCTACAATTGTACTTTAGAAAAACCTAATTTATTTGAATAAAACAAAATATGTTGCTGTAGTTTGTCCATAAATCATACACATTTAACAAGTCAAAGTTAACATTAAACTATAATATTTATTAAGTAAAAACAGTGTCACTTTTTCAAGTTCCGGTAAAAACGGCAATCAGTTTTTAAATAAAGTTGTATTCACCCATGATGCTTCATCATAGTCCTTAGATGAGCACAAGTTAAGTTAATTTACTCGGTTATTTCTCAGTACTACTTAAGAGCCTAAACCCTGTTGGATTTCACCCCTCAAAGGGATTACATAATGGTCCAGAGCGAGACAACACAGTTTCATGTTGAGTGAAAGATCAAGGAAGAATGACTCAGGGTTTCCACAAACAAGGCAGGCAATAAAAAAATGCCTTTAATGATGACGGAGGGGTGGCGCCCCCTCTGATGTGGTTTGGTTGCTCCAGGGTAAAAGAAGTAAATGGAAATGCAAAAGTTCCCTGGAGCGGTCAAATGGTGGGGGGGGGGGGGACGACACATTGGCTCTTTGGCTAGCTTAACGGAGCGTCATTCCACCTCAAAAAGCACAAGGAGGATTTCTGAAATCGTTTTTGCATTAAGGAACAGGTGAGATTAGCATTCCTGCAACATTTTAAATATATATAATTTGATTACTGAGAAATTAAGCTAATTGATTGCACCCAGATTGGCAATTTTACTTTATAGGATTCCCATAATATTCAATAGAGTTCCCAACGTCCGATGTGGACCCAATTTCTTCCTTACAATGAGTAAGACATGAGGAACACAAAACAATGGTCAACAGCCACACACGGACCCCCCACGCCAACACCACCCCAACAATCCCCATACAATATGTTTTGGTATACAGCCATGTTTTGCTCACTAAATGGCACTGTTTCTACTATATTTTTTATCCAGTCAGAGGATGCCAATAACTACATATCCAGTACAAATTCACCATTATGGTCATGATTAGGGTTGGTTGGATTAGGATTGGTTGAGATTCTGGGGAACCTCCCAATCAGCATGGACCAATCTAAGAGTTATTATTTTTATTTTTTTTAAATGTAGTTTTTGGGGGGGTTATTTATTTATTTATTGTCGCTTCCATCATTGTAATTGCCCGCATCATTTCCAATCCCCATATATTTTTGGGATAAATATAGACTACCATTCAATAGTTTGGGGTCACTTAGAAATGTCCTTGTTTTTGAAAGAAAAGCACATTTTTTGCCCATTAAAATGACATCAAATTAATCAGAAATACAGTGTAGACAGTGTTAATGTTGTAAATTACTATTGTAGCTGGAAACAGCTGATTTTAATGGAATATCTACATAGGCGTTCAGAGGCCCATTATCAGCAAAGATCACTCCTGTGTTTCAATGGCATGTTGTGTTAGCTAATCCAAGTTTATCATTTTAAAAGGCTAATTGATCATTAGAAAACCCTTTTGCAATTATGTTAGCACAGCTGAAAAGTGTTGTTCTGATTAAAGAAGCAATAAAACTGGCCTTCTTTAGACTAGTTGAGTATCTGGGGCATCAGCATTTATGGGTTCGATTACAGGCTCAAAACGGTCAGAAATAAAGACCTTTCTTCTGAAACTCGTCAGTCTATTCTTGTTCTGAAAATTAAGGCTATTCCATGCGATTAACTTCTTATGGCTGGGGGCAGTATTGAGCTACTCAGTCCTAAAAGCTAGAATATGCATATAATTAGTAGATTTGGATAGAACACTCTGAAGTTTCTAAAACTGTTTGAATGATGTCTGTGAGTATAACAGAACTCATATGGCAGGCAAACACCTGAGATAAAATCCAACCAGGAAGTGGGAAATCTGAGGTTTGTAGGTTTTCAACTCATCGCCTATCGAAGATACAGTGGGATATTGGTCATATTGCACTTCCTAAGGCTTCCACTAGATGTCAACAGTCTTTAGAACTTTGTTTGACGCTTCTACTGTGAAGGAGGGGGGAATGAGAGCTCTTTGAGTCATGGGTCTGGCAGAGTGCCATGAGCTGACAACGCGCGTTCACGTGAGAGAGTTCGCTTGCGTTCAATTGCATTTCTGAAGACAAAGGAATTCTCCGGTTGGAACATGATTGAAGATTTATGTTAAAAACATCCTAAAGATTGATTCTATACTTCTTTTGACATGTTTCTACGAACTGTAATATGACTTTTCGTCTGAACTTTCGCATGGACTTGCCCGCGCGTCGCGAGTTTGGATTGTGTACTGAACGTGCGAACAAAAAGGAGGTATTTGGACATAAATTATGGACTTTATGGAACAAATCAGAAATTTATTGTGGAACTGGGATTCCTGGGAGTGCATTCTGATGAAGATCATCAAAATGAATATTTATAATGCTATTCTGACATCTGTTGACTCCACAACATGGCGGATATCTTCCTGGCTTGTTTGGGCTCTGAGCGCTGTACTCAGATTATAGCATGATGTGCTTTTTCAGTAAAGTTTTTTTGAAATCTGACACAGTGGTTGCATTAAGGAGAGGTTTATCTAAAGTTCCATGTATAATAGTTGTATCTTTTATCAACATTTATGATGAGTATTTCTGTAAATTGATGTGGCTCTCTGCAAAATCACCGGATGTTTTGGAAGCAAAACATTACTGAACATTACGCGCCAATGTAAACTGAGATTTTTGGATATAAATATGAACTTTATCGAACAAAACATACATGTATTGTGTAACATGAAGTCCTATGAGTGTCATCTGATGAAGATCATCAAAGGTTAGTGATTAATTTTATCTCTATTTCTGCTTTTTGTGGCTCCTCTCTTTGGCTGGAAAAATGGCTGTGTTTTTCTGTGACTAGGTCCTGACCTAACAATCGTTTGGTGTGCTTTCGTCGTAAAGCCTTTTTGAAATCGGAACACTGTGGCTGGATTTACAACAAGTTTATCTTTAAAATTGTGTAAAATAATTGTATGTTTGAAGAATTTTAATTATGGGTTTTCTGTTATTTTGAATTTGGCGCCCTGCAATTTCACTGGCTGTTGGCTAGGTGGGACACTACCGTCCCGGATATCCCAGAGAGGTTAAACAACTTGGAAAATTCCAGAAAATGATGTCATGGCGTTAGAAGCTTCTGATAGGCTAATTGACATCATTTGAGTCAATTGGAGGTGTACCTGTGGATGTATTTCAAGGCCTACCTTCAAACTCAGTGCCTCTTCGCTTGACATCATGGGAAAATCAAAAGAAATCAGCCAAGACCTCAGAAAAAAATTGTAGACCTACACAAGTCTGTTCCATCCTTGAAACCAATTCCCAAACTCCTGAAGGTACCACGTACCTAACAATAGTATGCAAGTATAAACACCATGGGACGACGCAGCCGTCTTACCGCTCAGGAAGGTGACGCGTTCTGTCTCCTAGAGATGAACGTACTTTAGTGCGAAAAGTAAAAATCAATCCCAGAACAACAGCATAGGACCTTGTGAAGATGCTGGAGGAAACAGGTACAAAGGTCTCTATATCCACAGTAAAACGAGTCCTATATCGACATAACCTGAAAGGCCGCTCAGCAAGGAAGAAGCCACTGCTCCAAAACCACCATAAAAAAGCCAGACTACGGTTTGCAACTGCACATGGGGACAAAGATCATGCTTTTTGGAGAAATGTCCTCTGGTCTGATGAAACAAAAATAGAACTGTTTGGTCATAATTACCATCGTTATGTTTGGAGGAAAAAGGGGGAAGCCTTTGCAAGCCAAAGAACACCATCCAAACTGTGAAGCACGGTGGTGGCAGCATCATGTTGTGGGGGTGCTTTGCTGCAGGAGGGACTGTTGCACTTCACAAAATAGAAGGCATCATGAGAAAGGGAAATTATGTGGATATATTGAAGCAACATCTCAAGACATCAGTCAGGAAGTTAAAGCTTGGTCACAATGGGTCTTCCAAATGGACAATGACCCCAAGCACACTTCCAAAGTCGTGGCAAAATGGCTTAAGGACAACAAAGTCAAGGTATTGGAGTGGCCATCACAAAGCCCTGACCTCAATCCTATAGAACATTTGTGGGCAGAACTAAAAAAAACATGTGCAAGCAAGGAGGCCTACAAACCTGACACAGTTATACCAGCTCTGTCAGGAGGAATGGGCCAAAATTCACCCAATTTATTGTGGGAGGCTTGTGGAAGGCTACTCGAAACGTTTGACCCAAGTTAAACAATTTAAAGACAATGCTACCATATACTAATTGAGTGTATGTAAACTTCTGTCTCACTGGGAATGTGATGAAAGAAATAAAAGCTGAAATGAATCATTCTCTCTACTATTATTCTGACATTTCACATTCTTAAAATAAGGTGGTGATCCTAACTGACCTAAGACAGGGATTCTTTACAATCATTAAATGTCAGGAATTGTGAAAAACTGAGTTTAAATGTATTTGGCTAAGGTGTATGTAAACTTCCTACTTTAACTGTATATAACATTCTATTGCTTGCAAGAATTTTGTAGAATTATTTAAATAGAAAAATTTGAAGTTTTGAATCCGGCGCCGTTGTGCCATGGAATCAGTACATCGAAGATCTCTTCCCAACTATTTTACAATATATATGGCGCAGCTGTCCATTTTTTGGTCCTTAAATGAAACTGGTATATATTTTTATTTATCACAATTTTCTTGAACCAATTTTGGTCTTTAATGCAGGGCCGACAGACAAGTTCCTTACTTTTTCCCCCTTCCATTTGCCTCTTCCATTTTTACGGTAATGCTGTAATAGTTGGTTGTAATTTTGGGTAGAGCAGACATTTCCATATGTCTTTATTAGCTGCATGTGTGACAACTCCACCAGTCCTGTTTATGATATAATTTACAAAGATAATATTTTTTTAAATACATTTTATCGAAAAATCTAGTTTTTTTATCAATTAGTATATTTGAGTTTAACCACAATATTTGTTGTATTATTTGTTCTGTCTTTTCAGGGGGATTAAACTGAAATTGCAACCAACTTTCTATGGCTTGTTAAAAAAATAACAATATTCTGGAGCTGATTTCATTTTCAAATAACCGAAAGTGAGCGGTTGTAATCTGAATAAAGGGGAAAATGCCATTCTTGTACATGGGGTGAGACATTCTTACTAATTTACTGGAGAACTATTTCGGAATTAACTATAGCTTTTGTATGACTGATGCCTTTAGTGAGAGGTCTGATGCTTTAATATTTAATTTCTAATGCTTTAATATTTAATTTCTGCCCTCCTAATTCACATTCATTATATAAATAGGACCTTTTCATTTTGTCTGGTTTGCCATTCCAAATATTTTTTTTTTTTTTGCTCATTTAATTTAAAAAAAACGGTCGCTAGGTAAACTGTGATGACTAAAGAGTTAATCAGGGTGAATTTTACACAAATAGACAGGTATTTTCCTTTCCATGGTATCAAGATCTTATCTGTTTTTGCTAACTTTCTATTAAAATGTATTGGAGTGAGATCATTTATTTATTTAGCCAAGGGCTTTTCAGCATCATGAGTTTCTATTGGTTGAGAATGGATTGAGGGGCTGTTTCCAGGACACAGATTAAGCCTAGACAGAACAGCCAAACTCAATGGAAAAACTCAGTTGAAAATGCTTTTTATTCTAGGATTAATCTTTGTCCAGGAAACGGGCCCCTTTGAGTGTGTGGTGTATTAGTTAGACCACTCCTGGTGAACAAGCAAACAATTAGGCTACAGCAGTTCTAATGGTTTAAATGTTATGGTTAATGGTCTACAATGGTGAAAGTCCCAACAGCACAATGGCACTGGTATTGGGTTTAATGGTAAATGTCACTTATCATACTACCCATAGAGATGTTTTCTAATAATTGTATTGGAAAACATAAGACTGCCACGCAATGGTTTATAATTCTTTTATTTTATTAGGGTTTTCGTCACTAGCCCATGTCTCCAAGTTGTGGGCTTGTAGGAAAAGTATTCATGAGAATTGCACCATAGGAATAAGCCCTCTCAGAGAGCTGCCATTTGTTCGACTTTTAAAGGAGAGTTGGGTTGAACCATTAGGTTGCTAGAGAAGGACAAACTAAATTGCTTTCATGGAGGACTGGTTTGACTTGTGAGGATGGCCACACAATTTGTCATCACCATGAGCTAGAGCTAATGGTTTTCTACCCAAACCTTCAAAGAAAATATTGTGATCAATTTAATAAAAACGAGACCAGCAAACTGGATACAAGGGTGGGTAGCAGGAATAGCACTATCTACTGGGCAAAACCTGGTACTTTCCCACTATTATGGGAATTAAGGCAAGAGACTTCAAATGTCTAAATTCTCTGAACAGGGGAACATAACCATTACCAAAATCACTAGGAATACATTACAGTATTAAGAAACAATACTCCAAACCGCAGCTTCATACTACTTATCAGACATGGAGAACAGATACTGGTTGCTGGGGTGGGACTGGCATGGGGTGTGGGGGGGGGGGTCCATGAGTGGCATTCTGAATTTTTGGGGAATTCCTCATGTATTACTACTCACTGGTAGGAAGATGTTGTCCAAATCAGACGGTAGGTGCTATATTTAATGAATATTATCTGAACCCATAAATGAAAATGTACAATTCGGGTGCAATCAATTAGCTACATTTTTTTTTAGTTCAAATTATATTTCACGAAATAATGTTACAGGAATGCTTATCTTATCGGTTTCTAACTGCAGAAAAGATTTCAGAACAATCGAAGATGGGTGACGTCATGGCTTGCTGAAATTACATGGAACGATTCTGGAGAGAGTGAGTGGGACCGGGCTTCAGGCTCAAAGGAGCTGAGATACATCCCACATAGCATGCTCTTTCCCTGAGCCATTTACTTTGCTCAGAGGGGAGCAAAACCACAGGCAGCAATTCTTCCTCTGAAAATGTGTGTGTGCAAATCAAAATGCAGTCAAGTTTATTTCGTTTTGGCTTCGCGCAGTAAACAAAGTTCTCATCCAAATGGATCCGGCCGTGCATTCTCATATCACAAAAATAATGGTGTTTGTCCGGACCCCTTCACCATCCAGATAGTGAGTTAGTTTGACTGAACAGAGTCCTTAGTATGCTATGCAGTGCACTATAGTAGACAGAGGAGACAAGCCACTGCTGGTACTACTTTCTGCAGAGATTTAAATCATCGTATCCATGGTTACACCTCACAGTTAACTGTCAGAGCTAGCTTTCATTCTTAATACACTTTTTGCCGTATAATAAAGCACACCATTAAATGTGTTCTAGATCAACGCTCTTACGGCACAGAGAATGTGTTTGTCTGGTGGTGGTTAGTGGACTTGTGACTGGAAAACAACTTGTCTTGTTAGTCTTTAATGCGAATGCATAGAGGGGTCTGGCTCTCTCAAAGCCGTATCAGACATTTCAGATCACAACTCTGAAGTAGTACATCAGGCTTTTAAAAAGAAACAACCCTGGTCTGTAACAGTGGTATACACTGAGTGTACAAAACATTGTGAACACCTGCTCTTTCCATGATATAGACTGACCAGGTGAAAGCTATGATCCCTTGTTGATGGCACTTGTTAAATCTACTTCAAATCAGTGTAGATGAAGGGGAGCAGACATGTCAAATAAGGATTTTTAGGCCTTGAGACAATTGAGACATGGATTGTGTGTGTGTCATTCAGAGCGTGAATGGGAAAGACAAAATATTTGTGCCTTTGAACAGGGTATGGTAGTAGGTGCCAGGCACACCGGTTTGATTGTGTGTCAAGAACTGCAACGCTGCCTGGTTTTTCACGCTCAACAGTTTCTCGTGTGTATCAGGAATGGTCCACCACCCAAAACACATCCAGCCAACTTGATAACTATGGGAAGCATTGGAGTCAACATGGGCGAGCATCCCTGTGGAACACATTCGACACCTTGTAGAGTCCATGCACCGACGAATTGAGGTTGGTCTGAGGGCAACTCATATAAGGAAGGTTTTCTTAATGTTTTGTACACTCAGTGTATATACACCTTACAGCTCAAGGTTTGAAAAAGCTACTCCCACTCCCATATATTTCAGATGTCATGAATAGTTAAGACTTCAGAGTCAACATGCTTGCACGGGTAATCGAAGATCAAGAGTGACATTTGAATTGCGTCATCTGCCATGCACACACACATGCACGCTCACACGATTAAGGATGAAGGCTCAGGTTCATACTGTTCAATGAATGGGTATTTGCAGCAGTCCAAACAAACCACACAACTTAAATGGCTGATCTAATCAATAACATATTTTTCACACAACTGGGAGTGAGTTATTTATGCATCTTGGTACCATATCTATATCATGCATTGAATTACTAATAGCTAAACGAAACTGAGCTGCATTGTCTTTTAATGCAGCTTGCTAAGTGCCATGTGACAATTCAAATATCCATATTGATGGACTATGGACACATTGTAAAATCCACTGTAACAAATCATATTGCCTAGCTGTTGAATACAATGATCTACTCAAACCATACATTTACAATCTCACTGGATTGTTGAAGACCAAGTCCCACACTACCCGGCGTACAAGAAGCATTTTTCCTTCTTCTTTGGATACTTAACGGTAGACCACTCTGTAACACAGAGACCCTTATTCTCAAGCTGATAGTATGGTGCCAGCAGGAGTCAGGAGCAAACTGGTATCACAGAGTGGTGGTGGGTATGACTCACGGTCATGCTATGACCATGCCAGCAACCTGGCAGCGTTGGCACAGATGCCTGATCTCTCACATAAATAAACACACACACGCGGTTGGTAATGAAAGGATCCACAAGACAAAACGTAAACAGAAACAGATATCTGCAAACAAACACTGTACAAGTCCTGCCAACCCACAATCCTGCCAATGCTGTTACCGGCCCTGTTAACTAGCACTTGTATTTTGCCTCGCCACGCTAGCATCGCCCACGTTTGGGGCAAGGTACTGCTAAATATCAACGGCCAATCCAGTAGGGTCTGGAAGCTATAGTGTGCTTCGATTGGTCAATAGCACCGTGACATCGCAGAGTATTTGCATAAAGTTCAGCTTTCCACAATTTAGGTCTCCCCCGTTCACGTTTCCACAGGCTCGAATCGCCCAACGGTCACCCCGCCCACTTCGCTTCCCTCCATTGAAAAGTAGAGGCTTCCGTTGTTTCGTCGTCCCCATCGTGTTATGTACCGTTAGGCCTTGTACTTGGTAAGGCTCAGACAAAACATATCGCAAAAAGACCTCATATCCCAATATTCGGGAAAAGTAGCCCATTAGTCCCATCAGCCTACCATTAGGAAAAATATCACACTTTATCATCCTTTCACATCTAACTAATTCTCCTATGACCAAAACAAATAGGCCTATATAAACTACATCATGAGAAGGTAAACTCGTGCACGCAGAATCTCATATCAAACACAACCTTGAATGGAATTCAACTGAGAGGAAACGTCACCCTTAATAATAATGTCTGGTTTGGATGATGATTCCTCTATTCCCCCTGAGCTAAAGATGGGACTGAGTTCATTGAAACAGAAGCAGCATCATCACGGCTTCGTATTCAGCACACGGTCCTGGCAAAGTGTTTGGCTCCATCGGCGTTTCCCTGACAACAGCACTCTCAACCAACCCCTTCGCTTGAAATTCTGCAGCACCTGCTCTACACCTATACCTCGAAATGTACCCCCAACAAAATGCACGCGCATGTACGCACCCAACACAACACGGTCAGTGTGTTGTAGGGAGACGTGAGAAAAAGTCAAGGTGTCAAGCTTGAGAGAGAACAACTCAGTGAAAGCAAGGATGATATCAGCTGCCTGCCAAACACCTAATCCACCAGGCCAAGCCTCACTAATGACTGTCCTAATGAGACTGAGTCCCAGATCACATTCCTCCAAAAGGAGAAACTTTTAAAATTAAATATATGAGAGAGAATATATATTATATATAGTACCGCTCAAAAGTTTGAGGTCACTTAGAAATTGCCTTGTTCTTGAAAGAAAAGCTTTTTTTGCCCATTAACATCAAATTTATCAGAAATAAAGTGTAAATGACTATTGTAGCTGGAAACAGCTGATTTTTTATGGAATATCTACATAGGCGTACAGAGGCCCATTATCAGCAACCATCGGTCCTGTGTTCCAATGGCACGTTGTGTTAGCTAATCCAAGTTAATCATTTTAAAAGGCTAATTGATCATTAGAAAACCATTTTGCAATTATGTTAGCACAGCTGATAACTGTTGTCCTGATTAAAGACGCAATAAAATTGGCCTTCTTTAGACTAGTTGAGTATCTGGAACATCAGCATTTGTGGGTTCGATTACAGGCTCAAAATGGCCAGAAACAAAGACCTTTCTTCTGAAACTCATCAGTCTATTCTTGTTCTGACAAATGAAGGCTATTCCCAACGCTGTGTCCTACTCCCTTCATAGAACAGCACAAACTGGCCCTAACCAGAATAGAAAGAGGACTGTGAGGCCCCGGTGCACAACTGAGCAAGAAGACAAGTACATTAGAGTGTCTAGTTTCAGAAACCAACCCCTCACAAGTCCTCAACTGGCAGCTTCATTAAATAGTACCCGCAAAACACCAGTCTCAACGTCAACAGTGAAGAGGCAACTCCGGGATGCTGGCCTTCTAGGCAGAGTTCCTCTGTCCAGTGTCTGTGTTCTTTTGCCCATCTTAATCTTTTATTTTTATTGGCCAGTCTTTACAACTTCGCCTAGAAGGCCAGCATACCGAAGAAAGTTCTCCTGCAACAGGGTGATCAAATTAAGATCCTACATATGTAGGCCACATGCACAAACACTGAGTAGAGGATGTGTGTGTTTCCTATATTTAGGCTACTCTGAACACGAACACACACACACTAGTAAAATAGAAGACAAGCACAACTTATTCTCTTTGTGGACAGACTGTGCAATGTACACAAACACTAGCTCTGCCATGGCAACCCAGCCCCAACAATGTCAGGCAGCCCCCATGCCACTCATGTTGTTATTCTATCTGGGAAGGGGTGAGTCCCCGCAGGAAATCGATCCGGTGTGGTTCTTTAAAGGGCGTCACGTGGAGAATGTATGCCTACGCGAACTCTGGCCTACAAAACAGTTCAATGAAGACGTTGGCCTACAGTAAATAAAAGCGGGGAAGGGTCGTTTTAAGTACACGTTAAACATTCAGAAAGTAAATAAAAAATAAATGATCAGCCATAAACTGTGTGCGCCAGTACTTTGGGAGAAGGAGAAGGGATTAAACTAAAAGCCTTTGAGGACATTGTAAACAGAAGCTGGCATGTGCTCCTTTCACGTTCGGCCACCTTGTCTTGTGAGGATAGCGGCCTTGTAGACTACAGGGAACATGAAAGAGGCATCGGCCAATCAGATTGCGTAGCCAGAACTAACCGTTTTACAATCTGACATCAAAATAAATGACTCAGCAATAAATGTGTTTAGACAAAACATTGACTCTCAAACAGCTGCAGGCCTCAGGCGTGGGCAGGTAGGGTAATAAAAAGACATCCTCATACAGCGAGAGCATCATCAAGCACAGAGTTTAATAATATTAAAGGCCAATTGAACTGGTCTGTGAAATGTCCATCATAAACAGAACAATTTGTCCCCTCCTTAACAAAAACATTTCCCTGTGTAACTCTGGGGCAGAGCTGAACTACTTGGGTGTCACAGGGAGTACGTTTACATGCACACTAATAATTCAATATTAAACTGATTATGGCAGTAGGCCGAGTATGGCATTAGTCATGTAAACACTTTACTCTGTTTATCTTAAATGGGCGTACGGTCAAAATCGAAGTAAGCATACGCCCATTAAAACCTGGTTTTCTGAGCAATCTTTCGCATTATTAGGACATGTCAACAGCTTAATCAGCATTCCAGCTGTGTATTTGATGTGTGCATGTGCCAGCACCAGTAGCGCAAGCCTCCCTCTTACGCCTGAGTGAATTGAGTTCAGAAAAAACGGAAGGTTGCATCTTAGAAATAGTTCAAATACAAACTTTAAAGGTCCGAACTCCGAATCAAATAGGCTTTACTAAAATGACAGTCGCTGTGGTAGAAAGTTTTGATTTGCAATTTTCTGCATTCATTTAAGTACCGTCTCCACTGGGATGGCTGTGTGAATGAGCAACAGAGGCCTATAGCAAGTGCCAACACGAGTCTAACCAGTCTTGTTTCACCCAACGTTCACCAGTGTCGTGGCGTATTTACACCAAACAGAAGAAAACGGACAGAAAAAAAGGGAGACACAACCTGGGCTTAAGAAACGCTTGTTTTTGTTTCAAACGTTTTGTGCCCTACCGAATATAGCCAAGGGAGGGGGGGAATATATAAATGGATGAGGCACTACCTGAACATTTCACTACACTGTGCCCTTATGAACATGGCCCTGCTGTAAGCAATATGGCAGAAGTTCCCCTTGGCTTTGGCCAACAGGGGGGGAGCATGCTGGCCAATTCCTCACTCATTATATTTTACTCTCCATTGAGTCATTCCATTCACAGGGAAACGGGGGCCAGGCCCCTCTATGCCTGTGTATTACAGGTCATGTTTCTTGGCTGTGGTGCTGATCTCAACTTGAAAACCTGACAAAAGCCACCAACGCCAGTCCAACAGCCCTCAGGCAGAGGAGGACTCTTCTAGGAACCCTCACCACGCACATTGTGCCAAGGGCCAAGCTATCTTCCAATTTTAACAGCACTCTATAGTCTCTCCCAAGCCCTCTTATAACGTCAATGATTTTACATTGTCATCTTATAAGCAAGATCCACATAAATCAAGCAAATAAGCTGTAGGTGAAAATATCTACAGGGTTATAGAGTGGGTCACTGTTCAGCATGAGCTGTACGAAGTGGAACACCCCCAATTCCATCCCCAATGGTCTCCTCTACAGTCAGTCATCTCATTCCTGTCACACAACAGACCCTGGACGCTAGGTCTTGTGGGGGGTGGGATGGAGGGGGCTCTTCTGTGTGTGTGTGGTCATGGACAGCAGTCAGTCTTGTGTCTGTTCTGCCAAGCCTGTCTCAATTATTCCAGCAGAGCAGAGGCCCTGTCATGAAGCTCCATTCATTGGAGACTGGGGACCAACTTGTCTGAGGAGAATGGCAATGGCAGTGAATGACACACAAACACAACACTGTCATACACGGAGAGAAATATGAGCATATCACAGAAAAGACTGACATAGTTTGCCTACCAAAGCACAGATATTTCTCTCGAGACAAATGTTTAAGAACATTTGAATATGTTACAATAACATGTCTTATTTTCACAGATCTAAATTACTGTCTTGAAAACCTACACTACACAATTTAGTAAGCCACCTCCTTCCCTTTTACAGTACTATAAGTAAACAATACTTATGACCAAACACTTACTGGATTCAACAATATCTCCAGGGCGTCAACTAGAACCCAGATATAACACAAACCCATATCCAGAGGCTCCTGAGGTCCGGCAAAGCAAATTCATTCATATCAACTTGAGGCTCATTCCAGTTCTCACAGCAAATATTGCTCTGACAATTCTAACCTACATTCTAGAAAGAATGTGTGTTTTTGTCTCATCCACATAACTTTAGGAATTGGGTATATTGGTTTTTAAATGGAATATCCTTTGGAAGACTTTCATATACAACAGCGTATTATGTAAAGCCAGCCCAAAACGTCTGGCATGTGGCCTCTTTCGTCAATCTGGTGACAGCTTGGACTTACACCTCATAAGTGCGGTACCCATGTCTCTCTAAAGTACCACTCCATGGCTGTAGTCTCCACAGAGCCCATGGCAAAATAGTGGCCCTGCCACCTGTCATCACAGTATGGTGTCTGAGGCACAGAGCCGGGATAAGGCGGCAACAAAACCCCCATTTGAAAAGAAGAACAGGAAAACCATGTGTTCTCGTCTGGAGGAGGAATCCGGCTAATAATGGGGGGAAAGAATAGCTGAAAACCCCTCTGCCTGATTGGATTCAGATGGCAAAAGGCTGTGTGTGTGTGTGTGTGGGGGGGGGGGGGTAACAACACATCCACCATGCTGGCCCTTAACACGGGGGCCCCTCAGGGGTGCGTGCTTAGTCACCTCCGTACGCCTTGTTCACACATGACCCCGCATAACTCCAACACCATCATTAAGTTTGCCGACGACGCAACAGTGGTAAGCCTGATCACCGATGACGAGACAGCCTAAAGGGAGGTCAGAGACCTGGCAGTGTGGTGACGGGACAACAACATCTCCCTCAACGTCAGCAAGACAAAAGGGGCTGATCGTGGACTACAGGAAACGGAGGGCCTAGCACGCCCCCCATTCACATCAACTGGGCTGTAGTGGAGTGGGTCGAGAGCTTCAAGTTCCTCGGTGTCCACATCACTAAGGATCCATCATGGTTCACAGACACCAACAATCGTGAAGTGGCCACGACCATGCCTCTTCCCCTCAGGAGGCTGAAAATGTGGCATGGGCCCTCAGATACTCAAAAAGTTATACATCTGCACCATTGAGAGTATCTTGACTGGGTGCATCAACACTTGGTATGGCAACTGCTTGGCATCCAACTGCAAGGCGCTACAGAGGGTAGTGCATACGGCCTAGCACATCACTGGAGCAGAGTTCCCTGCCATCCAGGACATCTATACCAGGCAGTGTCAGAGGAAGGTCTTGCCGCTGATGGAATCACGCTTCACCATCTGTCAGTCCGACGGACGAATCAACTGTAAAGTTTGGTGGAGCAGGAATAATGGTCTGGGGCTCTTTTTCATGGTTCGGGCTAGGCCCCTTAGTTCCTGTGAAGGGAAATCTTAACGCTACAGCAAACAATGACATTCTAGACGATTCTGTGCTTCCAACTTTGTGGAAACGGTTTGGGGAAGGCACTTTTGTTTCAGTATGACAAAGTGTGGGATGAATTGGAACGCCGACTGCGAGCCAGGCCAAATCGCCCAACATCAGTGCCTGACCTCACGAATGCTCGTGGCTGAATGGAAGCAAGTCCCTGCAGCAATGTGCCAACATCTAATGGAAAGCCTTCCCAGAAGAGTGGAGGCTGTTATAGCTGCACAGAGGGAGTCCAACTCCATATTAATGCCCATGGTTTTGGAATGAGATGTTGAACGAGCAGGTATCCACATACTTTTGGTCATGATGGGATGTATAGACATTATGGACAGTATATGGATAGAATATGTAGTATATCTGAAGAATACGCAGGCTAGAATAGTTTATGTACACTGTGGTCCCTGGTTCGATTCCAGGTTGCATCACATCCAGCCGTGATTGGGAGTCCCACAGGACGGTGCACAATTGGCCCAGCGTTGTCCAGGGTTTGGCCGGGGTAGGCAGTCATTGTAAATAATAATTTGTTATTAACTGTCTTGCCTAGTTAATCCTTGTGTAGTCTCAACATTCTGTATACTCCCTTTGTCCTAAGGGTCAAAAATGATCCACCTTCATTCACTAAACCCCTAAAATAAAGCAGCTTAATTGAATTTTAAACCCCAAATCTATTTTGCATGAAGAAACAACCAGTAATTCATCAAACTTCATGGATATGTGGGTTTTCCTTTTTCACAGTGTAGAAAGACTGCATTTAAATCAGTGGACACCACTCTTTTTTATTACAACACACCTGTCATAATTGTTCTCTTTACTAAAGTAGAGGTTTATTATTATTGCTAAAGGTACTGCATAGGTGTAAACATGAAGTGTTTTGCAAGAGATTGCACTTGTATAGCCTAAGAAAGTAGCAGAAATGTGCAGAAAGTAGTTCTGAATGCATTTTATTGAAGGGAAACAATGACAGTCTTAAACTTTTTTGGCAACATAGTGATATATTCTTATATAATATACAATGAGGATTTCAACAACAAAATACAAGTCTATTCCCATTTTTTAACCACTGCCCCCACCCACAAGGTGTATAAACAACAATAAGAATAAAATAAGATAGATACAAAACAAAAACAAAAATGTGAACATAAATCAATCAACTCTAATTAGCACATATAGGTGGGTATGCAAGTGTGTGTTCATGGACTTTGCAGATGTATTTATCACATGTGCAGCACATAGTATTTGTTTTACAGTCCTTCTTTGGGGGCAGAATTGGCATATCCTCGCCTCAGGTGGATCAGGACAAGATTCAGACCCCTGAATAGCTTTCACAAGCATTGCAGAGGCTGCAGTGCGGGGGAGGCGCTCCCTTCTTTGAATGTGTGAGGTTACAAGTGCCTTTCCCAGCTGCTCCAGGAACACCCTCCTCTTGCTCCGCTTATCAGGCATCCAGGTAGGGTTGATCTTGTTCCATATCACGAAGGCATTGTATGAGAACACATCAATGATGTTATAGAAGATGACCAGGGGCCAGCGGGCAGTCACCATCCTGCAGTTGTAAGTTCCAATCACCTTGCCCAGGTTGTCCACGCCTCCTTTGTTGTGGTTTTAGTCCAGGATAATGGCTGTCTTCCTGCCCTCACAATCACTGATCTCAGCCATTTTGTGCAGTGTGCTCAGGAGGACCAAATTCTTGTTCCTCTTTGGGAGGTAAGAAACTAGAGTGGTGGTGGGGGTGAAGTCAAAACTTTGATGAGAAGGCCTCTCTCCCCCTTGTTGCGAGGAGTGCAGGGGGAGCTCAGGCCTGTTCTTTCTAACTGTGCCAACCATGGTGGTCTTCCTCTTCAGGAGCTGCTGGCTGAGTTCATAAGAGGTGAAGAAATTGTCACGTGACATTGTGCCCCCTCAGTCCATCTGTCACATCAAGCACAACCCGCATTCTCTGGTTCTTCTCCGGGCCTCCACTGGTCGGCTTCCCTGTGTAGACCTGCATCTTCCAAGCGTAGCTGGATTGTGCGTCACAGGCCACCCAAATCTTGATGCCATACTTTGCTGGCCATATACTGCCAGAAAAGGATAGCAACCTTTTGACAAAAGAGATTACTATCAGTAATTAGTATCACAGAAAACAATCACATAAATCAATGATATTACAGCAATACATAATAAAAATAACAGCGTAAATCACTTCGATAACAGATATGAAAATAAAAATGTACCTCTGAATGGAACCAGTTACTCATCCACTGTTACTTCAGGCCCAGGGTTGTAGAGGCATGGCACACGCTCCACCCACTTCTCCCAGACCTCTCTTATGGCCGTCAGTTTGCCTCTCACACGTCTTGCCGGTCTTGACTCACAGTTACCAAATCGTAGCATTCTTGAGAAAGTGTGAAAGACTTTCAATGGCATGGAAAATAGCCTTTCCACTCTCTGCATTCCAGAGAGACTACATGTAGCCTCGCGATCGGGACCTATACACACCTGCTAAGATTAGCAGCCCTATGTAGGCACGCAGGTCAATCTCATCCATCCTTTTCCATTTGTCTCCATATTTACAGAAACCCTCCAAATTTGTCATCTCCAGGAAGATTTTTTTCGATGACTGGTGTGATGAACATGTAGAATGTCTTGTGGTCCTTGGGGTCAACCTTATGACATTTTGTGCTGCCATCCTGCCCTGGTTGTCATATGGTGACAAGGACCATGTTATTTTGCTGTTCTTTGTCAAAAATGTCTCTTTCAGCTTGGGGGATTTCTTCATCTGAAGATGATGCATCGTACTCTGGGTTATATTCTTCCCCAGATACCACCTCTTCTAAATCATTTCTCTCTTGTTCCACCTGGACATCGGAAAAAATCTGATCTACGACCTGATGGGCACTGGAACGTGCACTCGTGGCTTCAGCAAAGAGAGAACTGGGGGGGGGGGGGGGCTGTCATTTGCATCACCTTTATAGCCTCTGACTGCATTCCCCATTAGTAAACAATGCTTTCAAGAAAATGTTATTTTGTCTGAAATTGTTTTTATTTTGTCTGTGAACTTGAGTCATGTGTGGGGTCGTGGAGGGGAGATGCTGCACATGCACAAGAAAGTTTAAGTTCAATCAGTAGCACACAATCTCAATTTCTCAGTGTGTGTGTGTGTGTGTGTGTGTGTGTGTGTGTGTGTGTGTGTGTGTGTGTGTGTGTGTGTGTGTGTGTGTGTGTGTGTGTGTGTGTGTGTATTTTCGTGGTGTGTAAATGATTTTATAACTGCCGGGTCAGAAATGACCCTAACACAATCTTCGTACCCTGGTGGTTTACAGCTTTCATGGAAATATGAAATATGAAGGGGAGGTTTCACTTTTTCTAATGTTGGGGGTCACTAAGAAAAGTCATCAAATTTCTAGTTCTCTCTGCTGTTAAAAATGCGGGTCATTTTGACACTTAAGACCACAGAAGGGTTAAATAAAGGTTAACAATGTATAAAAAAAAGATTTACAGCAATTGTTAAATAGGATAGGCCTTCTCTAGAATACAGTATATACGCAAATGAAGTGAGTAAAACAGTATGTAAACATTATTAAGGTGACCAGTGTTCCATGTCTATGTACATAGGGCCTGCCTCTAAGGACATGCCTCTAAGGTGCAGGGTTGAGTAACCGGGGGAGGGCAGTCGGCTAGTGACAGAGACTAAAGTTCAAGGCAGGGTACTGGGCGGAGGCCGGCTCGTGGTGACTGTTTAACAATCTGATGGCCTTGAGATAGGTGTTTTTCAGTCTCCCAGTCCCAGCTTTGATGCACCTGTACTGACCTCGCCTCCTGGATGGTAGCGGGGTGAACAGTCCGCGGCTTGGGTGGTTGATGTCGTTGATTATCTTTTTGTCCTTCCTGTAACATTGGGTGCTGTAGGTGTCCTGGAGGGCAGGTAGTTTGCCTCCGGTGATGCGTTGGGAAGACCGAGTCCTCTGGTTGTGGACAGTGCAGTTGCTGTACCAGGCGGTGATACAACCCGACAGGCTGTAAAAGTTTGTGAGGGTCTTAGGGGCCAAGCCAAATTTCTTCAGCCTCCTGTTGCGCCTTCTTCACCACACTCTCTGTGTGGGTGGACCCTTTCAAATTGTCAGTGATGTGTATGCTGAGGAACTTCAAGCTTTTCAATAGCTCCTCCACTTCGGCCCCATCGATGTGGATGGGGGGGGTGCTACCTCTGCTGTCTCCTAAAGACCACGATCAGCTCCTTTGTTTTGTTGACGTTGAGGGAGATGTTTTCCTGGCACCACTCCGCCAGGGCCCTCACTTCTTCCCTGTAGGTTGTCTCGTCGTTGTTGGTACTCAGGCCTATCACTGTTGCGTCATCTGCAAAAATGTATGATTTGAGTTGGAGACGTGTGTGGCCACGCAGTCATGGGTGAACAGGGAGTACAGGAGGAGGGTTGATCTCACACCCTTGTGGTGCCCCTGTGTTGAAGATCAGCGTAGTGGAGGTGTTGTTGGCTACCTTCACCACCTGGGGTGGTACGTTAGGAGGTTCAGGACACAGTTGCACAGGGCGGGGTTCAGACCCAGGGCTTCGAGCTTAATGATGAGCTTGGAGGGTACTATGGAGTTGAATGCTGCGCTATAGTCGATGAACAGCATTCTTACTTAGGTATTCTTCTTGTACAGACGGGATAGGGCAGTGTGCAGTGCAATGGCCTCATCCGTGTATCTATTGGGGCGGTATGCAAATCGCAGAGGGTCTAGGATGTCGGGTAAGGTGGAGGATATATGATCCTTAACAAGCCTCTCAAAGCAATTCATGATGACAGAATTGAGTGCTACGGGGCAATAGTCATTTAATTCAGTTCCCTTCACTTTCTTTGGTACAGGAACAATGGTGGCCATCTTGCAGCATGTGGGGACAGCAGAATGGGATAGGAAGAGATTGAATATGTTCGTAAAAACACCAGCCAGCTGGTCTGTGCATGCTCTGAGGACACGGCTAGGAATGCCGTCTGGGCCGGCAGCCTTGCGAGGGTTAACACGCTTAAATGTCATACTCAACGGCCACGGAGAACGATAGCTCACAGTCCTCGAGGCGGACAAAGGTGTTTAGCTTGTCCGGTAGCAAGACATTATGGCTGGTTTTCCCTTTATAATCCGTGACTGTCTGGAGGCCCTGCCACATACGTCTTATGACTGAGCCATTGAATTGCGACTCCACTTTGTCTCTGTACTGACGTTTGAAGCGGTGGATGGTTTGCACACCTACTGAGTCGGACTAAAAGTCCACTCCGAATACCTCTTCTCCGCTGGCGGTGTTTTGAAGCAGGCTTTGGGATAAGTGGATCCGCCTAGGAGGGTACGTACGGACAAAGGATCCAATTCAGGAAAGTTGTATTTCTGGTCGAAATGCTGGTAAACTACCGCTTCTCTGATATCCAAAAGTTTTTTCCGGCTGTATGTAATAATACAAAAAATTATCTGAGCTAATAAAATGTGAGAATAAACAAAACATTTTTTAATTTTAATACTGCAAAGTTGCTTGGGAGCCAGATGTCTATCAGCACCCTCGTTGGAATTACTGCCACATTTACTTTTCCTCAGCCAACCAGACGAGTAACGAACGGCAAAATCACTAGCTTATGTCAAACGAATATCCCCCATAGTAGAAAAGTTGACATTCTATTGGTCAGCATGTTCTGTGCAGGAAAGAAATAGCCTATTCCAAACTCTGGGACAGTTGTGGGAATATAGATCCCAAATTCATACAACCAGTGCGACTAGGCTACATAACATTATTATTTTAGATTTTTTTAAATAATGAGGCTGATGCAACAGATCAGAACATTTAGCTTAAAATGTTTATAAACTTATTTCTTCACATTTTAAGTGCGCAAACGTTCATTCCATAATGAAACCACAGTAGTCAAACGCGAACGGTTTCATGTGACAGAGATGAAAATATCAGTTCGAAATGTATAAATAGGGGAGATCTAAAGATACAACTAGCATGGGTTGCTAACATGACTAGAATGCCTTTTGCTGCTGGACAATGAAAAAAAGTTTATTTGAAAACCATTAGAGCATGAGAGAAATAGGCTACTGGTTTTATTAGCATATGGAAGACTTTAAAATAATTGCCTTCACGTTTCTATGGTCAGATTTTACTTTGAAGCAAGGTAAGACACGCCTCATAATGGAAGTAAAATGTTTTGGTTTCAAACAATTAAGTATAAGTTTTCAAAATGCATAATGCCTCCAACTCATTGCAAAGTGGTGTGTGATGTGCTGAAGCCTGCCTACCGTTGTCTATATGCACTTGAATGGCGAATGGGAAGCGCACTTTAATTAATACAAATAGTAGCTCTTTAAATTGTGGCAATCAAAACTGTTTCAACACGCGATTGCATTTTAAAATTGTTATGCAATGATTGGGCTTATAAAAGCACGTTTCACACCAGAACCAACAAATGAGCTGTTTGAGCAGCTTCGCATATGTATGCTATGCAAATGGAGTGAACATAATGACTAATACACACGCGCCAATTTAATTCCACAAATTAACATATAAGCATGACCGGTCAAGTGTATTTCCATCGACTGGTATTTCCATCAATGAATAGGCAAAAAGCATAATTTTGCAATGGGATTTTTTTTCTTTCTCCCGGACAATTTGCCAGCGGCAGTTTTATTTATTGGCTTTTTATCATTTTTTTGGGGGGGGCTATTACTGACTAACGGAAACCCTGGTGTGTGTGTGTAAGTCTGTGCTTGCATGCATACGTGCATGTGCGTATGGCCATTGACAGCAGACAACCTCGAGTCTGTTCAGACAGGGCTCAATTATTCCTGCAGAGCAGTAGGTGTGTGTGCTGGGATTCCAACTGCGGTTTGTAATTACCAAAACAATGTGTTGTTAATGAATCAAAACAATGTATTGTGAGAAGATGTCCTCTTCAGCATAGGAAAAGCTGAAACATCTCACTACATCAGTTTTGGGTTAAAAGTAAAGAAAATAACAGGATGGGTGGTGGGGAGAAGATACATGCATTGAGAGATTTCAGTATGCACAAGACATTCCCCACTCAGTGAGAGCTAGGCAAACAACACTGAGGCCTATCCCTGAGCCTACTCATTCCAGCCAATGAGACAATCAGCAATGTATGTTGTTTACCACGTTATTACTTGTCAATCAGAACTGAGAAGAACTCACGAAGAAGGTCATGATGACAAAAACACAGATCCCCCCCTGAACTGCAAATCCTTTCCCAGACACATTAGGCAGAAATCCGCAAAATGTCACTGATGTGCACAGTTAAAGGGGAAAATATCTATTAGCTTATTATAACACTTGGCCAAAAGGAACAAGGCCTCATCATCTGCAAACCTGTCTACGTAGATGGAGGAAATGATGCGGCCATCCAGCAGAATGGGCAAACAAGACAAGAGAAAATCCACAACTGGGCCAAAGAGCGATTAAACGTAGTCCAGGACCACCTGTTCTTAAGTGCAGGCAAGCTGTTGACAGAAGTCTGATTGAACTCCTGATGTTTTCCCTGCTCTGGGTAACCAAGTGCATCCAGACAAACAAGACTAATATATTACACAGCTCAGGTTGGCTAGGCTAATGCATTAGCCAACCTGGAAAATAAGCATAGTCTTCACTGAATTACGAGTGGTTCACTTCTTTCTAGTTCTTGACAGAGGGGAAATATGACAGAACTTTCCCCGCAATGACTGATGAACAGACACCTTTTCTTATCTGTCGGATGGGTCAATAGTCAATATTTCTGACATGTGATACAAAGCAAAGCAAAAGAGCCGCAGCGAAATAGGTCATTCAGTCTAAAAAGATAGCCTGTAACCTACCACTGACATGAACAATGATGACAAAAGACAGTCTTCTGCTGTAATACCGCAATTCACGAACATACAGTGCACATAGGCCTACAACAGCCATTGTTGATTTCTGTGTATGATAATGTCATATTGCTAAATATTCATTCAAGAAACAGGAAAAGTTCCAGGTCCTAGTAAATTGTCAGATTTCACACCAGACCATCATCTGTTTCAGACAGACAGAGCATATGCAACAGTCGAGAGAGAAGGCGGCAGAAAAATCAATTCTATGCACCACAAGTTGTAAACCTCCCACGCACCAATTCTATGAAAAGGTGTGTCAAAACTGATGAGTTTTTCCAAAGCCAAGGCAATTTCATGTTGTATCTCAGGCACACAAAAACACAGATCAGCACAAGTTCAATCCAATAGGCTACAATACAGTGGACAAATTAGTATGCAAGAGCACAATGTCTCAATGCCTTTTTGTGGCTTTCCAAGTGGAGTTCTCCCTTCACTACCAGCTATAGAAAGAGAAGACATGCAGACTGCCAGTTGGAGTCAAAGGAACTTTGTGACCGGGGTCTGAGTGACACTGACATGGGGTTGGTCCACTGACTAAATATGAGGGTCATTTGAATGACACCGCTGGGTCGTTCCATGTTATTTCATCAAGCCATGACAACCACCATCACAGATTGTTATGAAATATTTTGTTGAAATCTAATTTGATCTCAGAAATTAAGGTAATTAATTGCACCCAAATTGGCCATTTGACTAGACTGACCAGGTGAATCCAGGTGAGTAAATAATTTGCTTTAAATTTTAATGGGCTGATGGTGCCTGCATCCGAATGTCGGTCTCAGTGGAAGGAGAGAGCAGCAGACTGAGGGCCCGCCTTTCATCGCCCCTCCACTCTCCATTTCCTCCGCTGACACTGACCAAAAAGGGACACCGTGTTCCAGCTGATGGCGAAACTCAAGTTGCACCACATTATTTCTGCCTCATGCACAAATTCATGTTGTTACTCCTATAAAACAGAGAAAGTGGCATATTCCTCGACATGAAAAAAGACCCAAGCCGCTAATAACAACAATGCAAGCCTATCGGTTCACTTTCCTACTCATTCATTACAGCTGCAGTGCTGGTTGTAGTCATTCATTACAGCTGCAGTGCTGGTTGTAGCGCGAGTGGAAGTAGGAAGAATGTGCATTTTATGGCTTATATATAAGTGTTGAGATTGTGTAAGAAATTAAACATGAACTTACTCATAAAACCAGCAGCTCTTTGTATTTGTTGACAGCCTTTCTAGTTATGGTTTTAAAAGTTTAGAAATCTCACAGTATCAACTTTGCTGTAGCTTTCTTTTACGCCTACTACGATACTGCAGACACGGTAACCTGAGCCATCCGATTGACCAGCGGTAGGCCTATAGTGCACTTGATTTGCTCTCCGGGCCTGACGGGAAAGCAGAGTTTGTACCTTCAGACACATGAAATGGTTCAAAATCGGAAAACTTTGCCTACCCGGCACGCAGGGCAGCTGAATCAGGTGCACCTACCGTCAACAGCGCTAGAGAAATAAAACTAAAATAGAAACAAGACTTTATCGTTGGGTTAACAGATATGTTTGACGATCAAATAGAATATTATTGGAATCCTTTACATTAAAATTGTCAATTTGCGTGCAATCAATTAGCTTAATTTCTCAGGAGACCAAATTATACTGAACAAAAATATATACTGAACAAAAATATAAACGCAACATGGAAATTGTTCTCCCCATGTTTCATGAGCTGAAATAAAAGATCTCAGAAATGTTCCATATGGACAAAAAGCGTATTTCTCTCAAATGTTCTGCACAAATTTGGTTTACATCCCTGTTAGTGAGCAGTTATCTTTTGCCAAGATGATCCATCCACCTGACAGGTGTGGCATATCAAGAAACGGATTAAACAGCATGATCATTACACACGTGCACGTTGTTTTGTCACAACACAATGCCACAGATGTCTCAAATGTTGAGGGAACGTGCAATAGGCATGCTGACTGCAGAAATGTCCACCAGAGCTGTTGCCAGAGAATTTAATGTTCATCTCTCTACCATAAGCCGCCTCTGTCATTTTAGAGAATTTGGCAGTACGTCCAACCGGCCTCACAACCGCACCCAAAACTAGGTTCTTGCTCTGTGTGACATTCTAAGACAGCTTTGTTTACAACTGAGAGTCTGGCACTGTGAAATATAGTACTGCCACGTTTTTGTTTAATTTTCACGTAATGTCAAAGACATACTGCCAACATAACCAACAGCAGACATGCTTTACATACAAGTCTGATAAAAGATTTGCGCTGTGGGGTGTAACGTCATCTACTGCCTGCGAGAGCTGTGTGTTGGCTGTGGAGTACAGAATAAATTCAAGGCTAGTCCTATTGACCATCTGCCTGACATATGACTATCGGCAGATAGACAAGGGAGGTAGAGAGAGAAAGAGACAGAGAAAGAAAAAAACATCTTGGCCATCTGTCTGACTTATGATGACTATCAGCAGGAGAGAGTGTGAGACTGAGGAAATGAGATAGAAAAGGAGAGAGAAGAGAGAAAGGCTAAAATAGACTAGGAAAAAGCTTGATTGCAATATTTATTATATAATGGCTCTGGTGCCATTACAATGCTTGTGGTGGTCCTTGACAGATAAAGTACAGGTCCTTGGAATCAAAACAGAGGTAGCTGAGGGGTGAAGGAAAGCTCAGCTGAAATGTCACAAGACTCACTGCCTCCTTCCTCGAGTGTGACGGGCAGCCAGAAAAAAGGCATTCTTTCCACAGGGAGGTGGAAAAATGCACTGCCCTCGCTAACTACAGCAAAAAGACAAAATGGTCCCAGATCCATTGAAAGTTGAGGACAAAGACTACAGTACAGAGACATGCGAGTCATAAAGGAAATGAACAGGTCACCTGATTCTTTCAATCATGCTTTAGCAAAGTTGGAGAACTATCTCCATTTATAAACTACTTCCTGACTGTGTGTGATGTGCACACGTCTTGTTTTAAAAACGAAATACCCTCATATGAACTCTTGCTATAAGTCAATTATGAGACTGAAGTCATTCATAATGTACTTCTCATCTGTTTCACACATAACGAGACACGATCTCTATTTCCACTACCCACATATGAGATGGCAAAATGCACTCTGCCCCTGTTCACACTATGGACCTAAACTGTGTGACGCATATAAATGGTATCATATTTCTCTTTCACATGAGAAGTCCTACTGAAGTAGCTGCAGTACCATTTAACTATTACTTTTCTTCTACCCACAATGCCTAGTAGTGGTGCCCGGTAACCGTTGAGCCCTGTCCGTTACGGTTCCCTTACTTCCTCATTTCCCGTCACAGACCTGGCACCTAGATGTGGCACACAAGTAGAAGTTAAATAAACACATGTACAAAGACACTGGCTATGTTTACACAAGCAGCACAATTCTGATATTTTGCACAGTTATTGATCTTTTGACCAATCAGATATTTTGCCCATAATTGGGAGAAAAAAAAATCTGAATTGGACTGCTTGTGTAAAAGCAGCCAAAGACAAAACACCCACCTGGGGCACATGACCCAGTTTAGAACACTGAAATTGGGAAAAATCTACTCCAACACCCTCACATCTTCTCACAACAGACATGTAGTTAGTACAAGGGTGACGCTTGCTACAAAAGCAGCATTTCAGGGCATTCCAGGGGTTGGGCTGAAAAGATGTGCAAGCTACAAATCTGAATAGATTGAATCATTGTTGTATAGTGCGTTGTTTCCCATGCTCTGAGACAAGTCAGATCATGTTCCTCCCTCACAA
This sequence comes from Salvelinus fontinalis, assembly GCF_029448725.1. NCBI lineage: Eukaryota > Metazoa > Chordata > Actinopteri > Salmoniformes > Salmonidae > Salvelinus > Salvelinus fontinalis. The sequence goes on from NC_074700.1 coordinate 7,922,609, forward strand.
GCGTGAGGGAATACTGTGTCACTAACTGCATTGATATTTGCTACCCTAATGGAAACCGAAATGTGGCAACAGTACCAGTGGTGAAATACCATCCTTTTTGCCCTGCTGGGACCGATGCCACAGACTGGCAGAGATGCCATGGCAAACACACACTTAGAAGGACGCATGGAGGTGGTTAGTAAGGAATGACACTGATTCATATTGTCAGTGCAGCGCCTCAGTTGCTTGCTGGCAATCAGTCAAGTGCTGAGCCACAGATATGTGAGCACTTTGACTTGCACTCAGTGACAGACAATGCACATAGACAGGAACCTATACAGAGCTTCAGACAGACATTCAATTAGGCACAAGGTTAGCAGTGTGGTTAAGGTTAACCTGAGGTTAGGTTTAAAATCTGATTTCACTTAGAGAATATAGAAATAGGCAGGTTTATAACTGTGGCAACAACACATGTCCTCTGCAAGGAGTCAGGGTCACACAATGCAGACATTGCACAGTCAGTCACAAAGGTCATTGGGGATATAGGTCTAGCAAACACACTAAGGCTTGTAGCTTAAACTGAGGTCCACACTTTGAATAATGTAGTAGAGGATTGTTCTGGAATTACTAGGCTACTACAAATGCTCTGCATGTTTGTAAGGGATAAAAAAATACATATTATTTTCCCAGTCGGATTTCCAGTGGAGAATATAGCATTATTAGCAGAAAATAACAAGGAAATACCCTAGGTTGGTGACAAGTCAGTCTGATTGTTAGACTTGATCTTTGAGAGAAATAATTTAATGTTGAGAAAGCAATATTTACATTTACATTACATTTACATTTAAGTCATTTAGCAGACGCTCTTATCCAGAGCGACTTACAAGTACATACATCCATACTTTTTTTTTGTACTGGCCCCCCGTGGGAATCGAACCCACAACCCTGGCGTTGCAAGCGCCATGCTCTACCAACTGAGCCACACGGGGCTATATGTATTTCAATAGATATTTCAAAAGAAAAACGCTGGTTTTGCCTGACAATAAATTGTCTATCGAGAGTGTTGACACACCCAAGCACCTGCAACGTTTGATAAGAGTACAGGAGAACCGATCCGTCACCATATATGAGGGTCTAGACTACAGGGGTCGGGGGAAGAATTATGTTCCAACTGTTGCATCTTTGCCTACGGCTTAGAAGTACTTCAACTTCCGATCACTCATGACAGCGTCTGAAAACAAAACATTTCACTCTCAATAAGAGACTCAATGTGGTAGTTTGCGCAGGGAAATACAATTACGCTGCCCGTCTTTCTGTTGCTCAGTAAAAACTACTATGCAATATATTCACGCAAAGTACTTGAAATGTCTAAAAATTGTATATCGTTAAACTGCGTCATGACAAAGTAACATTTCATCCACTTGTATTGATAAACTTAAAGCCCCTAAACCAACCAAAAAAACGTGATTTGTTCCCCAACCAAAAGAGGCAGACTGCAATACTTACCAGCTCTTTACAACACTATAAGAGACAATGTTATCATGTAGGCAACTTGCAGCTTTCACCCGCTCGAGCTATTCCGTTCGTGTTTTACATTACCAAATTCACCAATGAAGGCACAAAGTGGGTGCACTTCGATAATATCTGAAAACTTTGTTTCCCACTTGTTCGCGACACTCTTTTATTGATAGCTGTCGGTGCAAGCAGGCGCCATGTTCGATTTTGTCAGCTACTTTGGTGAGCTAGTCTTGGTTTGTTTAGACGGCTGCTTGAGACAGAATGGAACCGCCCAGAGAATAATGAGTGGCGCTCAACCAGTATTCTGCCAGCAGCACAAACAATGACGTCATTTGTATGGTAATGTTGAAACCTTCAAAATAAAAGCCTGCATTTCAAAACTTTGCAATGTGGATAACTCATACAAATGATAATGCATTTTAATCAGTGGCCACTTTTATTGTGCCAACAAGAAAATGCCGTAAGTAATTAATGAAAACAAATAAAACATATGGTTTTAAAAACATTAAGAGCAATAATGAAAAAATACAATGTTGACACTGGTATGTTGAGACTACTGGGCTGTAGAGAGAACTTTTCTACCTGTCTCAGCTAAAGTGGGGTGGGAAATACTCAGAGGGTCTCCACTAATCAAATATGGTTAGTTTTGGAGGTGGACTGTGTCCCATGGCCTGCTGCTGGCTTTTCACTCCGCCCCCTCTATAGCTTCCAATGCAATACACTGTAATAAACTGTACATGAGATACATATTGGCTTGTAGAGAGCAAAATGTTCTACCTGTCTCTGTTAAAGTGGACTTGGAAATACTTAGTGAGGTCTCTACTAACCAAATATTGTTAGTTTTGGAGGGGGACTGTGTCAAGTCCAGCCTTGACATGTGCCAAAAGTTGCATCAGGTCAATTGCTTGGCCTGACAAATAAAATATTTTCGAGGTAGTATCCTAGTAAAATGATGTTGCTATAGGTTTATATCACCCTAATTATGCATAGCCTTCCAACAATTGTCTTAAACCCACATTGGTCGCAATCAATCCAAAGGTTTGCCTCTTGGAAACAGGTTTTGGACTGATTCATGGATCATAGCCCATCTCTCCAAATTGTAATTCGTGAGAAGATTATTACTTGGCCTGGGTCTTATTAGAAACGTAATTGTTTATCATTTGACTTCCAAACATTAAAGGCACGCTTGACATTCTTTTCAAGCTAATTATTACCAAGGGAGAAGCACCACACACATTCAGTAAATGCGCACAAACAATTTGGACCCGCTGTCCCAGCCGTTAAAAGGAGCGGACCAAGGTGCAGCATGATGAGCGTACATTTTCTTTATTTAATCCAAAATGACACCAAACAAAACAATAAACACTACAAAAACAAACCGTGAAGCTCAACGGCAAAGTGCTCTAAACAAAGTCAACTTCCCACAAAGACAGGTGGGAAAAAAGACTACTAAGTATGGTTCCCAATCAGAGACAACGATAGACAGCTGTCCCTGATTGAGAACCATACCCGGCCAAAACATAAAAATAGAAAATCATTGAAACACAAAACATAGAATGCCCACCCCAAAATCACACTTTTGACCTTACACAAGAAAAATGCAAGAATATCTGGAGTGCGGGTGTCACACCCGACCTTAGAGATCCTTTTTATGTCTCTTTTTGGATTGGTCAGGGCACTCCAGATATTCTTGCACTTTATGTTTCTTGTGTAAGGTCAAAAGTCACCACTGTAATTCGAAACCCTGTATCCCCATCTTATTTTATTGATCTTCCAGCAATTGGCAATGAGAGGTTGACCTACAGATTGAGCTCAGTAATCTGTCATTCAGGGAAAAATGCAAAAAAAAAGACTACTGGGCCTATCTTATATTTGACTCTCTTAAATTTAAAATAATCTCTATATATATTATCTCTATAAAATCTACAAACATTGAGGACACAGCAGGAGTTATCCATTTTTATGAATTATGTAATGAGGGCCTTCACAGAATATCTGATCTTGAGCAAGTACAGACCTGTGAGTCAGATTCAGATATTGATGTTATTCCAACTATTTCCCGAACCACTTTGAGGGTAAGGTCTTTCCTGTTTTGACATTTCTGAAGAAAACATCCGCTTTCAAGACTGTCACAAAAGATTCCATAAAGCAAACAGTATGAGTAATAATAATGTCACTTTAATAATGTTTACATATCTTGCATTACTCATCTCATATGTATATACTGCATTCTATACTATTCTACTGTATCTTAGTTTATGCCGCTCTGACATTGTTCATCCATATATTTATATATTCTTAATTCCATTCCTTTACTTAGATTTCTGTGTATTAGGTATTTGTTGTGAAATTGTTAGATGTTACTTGTTAGATATTACTGCACTGTCGGAACAGAAGCATAAGCATTTCGCTACACCCGCAATAACATCTGCTGAACACATGTATGTGACTAGTACAATTTGATTTGAGTTGATTTGATGAGTCAAAATCAGCAACTCAAATAAAATTATAATAAAAAATGGTCACATGCACCAAATGCAACAGGTGTAGACCTTACAGTGAAATGCTTACTTACAAGTCCTTAACCAACAATGAAGTTGTAAGAATAATAAGTGTTAAGGAAAAAATAGATAAGTACATTTTTTTATTTTTTTATAAATAAATCTAAAAATTAAAGAGCAGCAGTTAAATAACAGTAGCGAGGCTATATACAGGGGGTACTGGTACAGAGTCAATGTGCGGGGGCACCGGTTAGTTGGGGTAATATGTACATGTAGGTAGAGTTAAAGTGACTATGTTAAAGCGGGGGGGGGGGGGGGGGGGGGGGGGCAATGCAAATAGTCTGGGTAGCCATTTGGTTAGCTGTTCAGGAGTCTTATGGCTTGGGGTAGAAGCTGTTAAGAAGACTTTTGGACCTAGACCGCTTGCCATGCGGTAGCAGAGAGAACAGTCTATGACTAGGGTGGCTGTAGTCTTTGACAATTTTTAGGGCCTTCCTCTGACACCGCCTGTTATAGAGGTCCAGGATGGCAGGAAGCTTGGCCCCAGTGATGTACTGGGCAGTACACACTACCCTCTGTAGTGCCTTGTGGTCAGAGCCCAAGCAGTTGCCATACCAGGCAGTGATGCAACCAGTCAGTATGCTCTCGATGGTGCAGCTGTAGAACCTTTTGAGGATCTGTGGACCCATGCCAAATCTTTTTCAGTCTCCTGAGGTGGAATAGGCTTTGTCGTGCCCTCTTCACGACTGTCTTGGTGTGTTTGGACCATGATAGTTTGTTGGTGATGTGGACACCAAGGAACTTGAAGCTCTCAACCTACTCCACTACATCCCCGTCGACGAGAATGGGGGCGTGCTCGAACCTCCTTTTCCTGTTGTCCACAATCATCTCCTTTGTCTTGATCACGTTGAGGGAAAAGTTAGTACCCTGGCACCACTCAGCTAGGTCTCTGACCTCCTCCCATCGTTGTCGGTGAACAGGCCTACCACTGTTGTGTCATCTGCAAACTTAATGATGGTGTTGGAGTCGTGCCTGGCCATGCAGTCGTGAGTGAACAGGGACTACAGGAGGGGACTGAGAACGCACCCCTGAGGGGCCCTCGTGAGGATCAGCATGGCGGACGTGTTGTTACCTACCCTTACCACCTGGGGGCGGCCCGTTGCAGAGGGAGGTGTTTAGTCCCAGGGTCCTTAGCATAGCAATGAGCTTTGAGGCCACTATGGTGTTGAACGCTGAGCTGTAGTCAATGAATAGCATTCTCACATAGGCATTCCTTTTGTCCAGGTGGGAAAGGGCAGTGTGGAGTGCAATAGAGATCGCATCATCTGTGGATCTGTTGGGGCGGTATGCAAGTAATTTCACAGTTGGATGCAGTGAAAACAGGGCAGACTACACAACCATTGCTTCAACACTGGCTTCAAAACAGTGATATGTGTGACATTATAGAATCTTTCATGAAGGAAATGCTACCTGCAAATGTCTTGATCTCAATAACATTCTCTCAAAATTGCAGTCTGAACGAAGTGCTGCTGGGTATGTTTGACACAGCCCCCCCCCAAACTAACCATATTTGGTTAGTAAAGACCCTACTGATTTTTTCCCATTCCACTTTAGCTGAGACCTGAAGAAAAATTCTCCCTACAAGCCAATAAGTATCCCATATACCGTGTATTGCATTGCAGTCAGTGGTGGAAAAAGTACTTAATTGTCATACTTGAGTAAAAGTAAAAATACCTTAATAGAAAATACTCAAGTAAAATACTACTGGAGTAAAAGTAAAAACATATTTGGTTTTAAATATACTTAAGTATCAAAAGTAAATGTAATTGCTAACATATACTTAAGTATCAAAAGTAAATGTAATTGCTAACATATACTTAAGTATCAAAAGTAAAAGTATAAATAATTTCAAATTCCTTATATTAAGCAAACCAGACGGCACTATTTTCTTCCTATTTTAATGTACGGATAGCCAGTGGCACACTCCAACGCTCAGACATCATTTACAAACGAAGCATGTGTGTTTAGTGAGTCCGCCAGATCAGAGGCAGTAGGATGACCAGGGATGTTCTAATGATAAGTGTGTGAATTGGACCATTTTCCTGTCCTGCTAAGTATTCAAAATGTAACTAATACTTTTCGGTGTCAGTGAAAATGTTTGGAGTAAAAGGTACATTATTTTCTTTAGGAATGTAGTGACGTAAAAGTAAAAGTTGTCAAAAAATATAAATAGTAAAATACAGATACCCCCCAAAACTACATAAGTAGTACTTTAAAGTATTTTTATTTAAGTACTTTACATCACTGACTGCAGTGAATGGAGTGGGTGGAGTAAGGAGTCACGAACTCTGTATTTAACCCGTTGCCCAGCACAAGAGACCCATTTAAGTTTTGCAGACTCAGAATAGTTCCAATAGCATATGTATTTTATTACGTGTATTTCTTTAAAGATCGCCTACACAATAGCCTTCAACATACCAGTATGTTTGTAAAATTTCAAAAGATGTCTTTGCTAAACTTCGGGAAAGCACCATCGTGCGGCAAGCATAATATCCTGCTGCTCGGGAAACAGTAATGGCGTTCAGATGACGAGAACCTTCCTCCTTTTCCATGGGCCTCTTATGCCCCCTATCTGTAATGTAGTGCAGTGCATGATCTTTTTGCACTGGTAGTAGGCCACAGATTCCATAGGCCTCTTATGCCCTCTATCTGAAATGTTGTGCATTATCTTTATAAACTAGTAGTAGGCTACAGATGCAACATATACAGTACCAGTCAAAACTTTGGATACACCTACTCATTCAACGGTTTTTCTTTATTTTACTACTTTCTACATTGTATAATAATAATGAAGACATCACAACTATGAAATAACACATATGGAATCATGTAACCAAAAAGTGTTACATCTAATTATATTTTAGATTCTTCAAAGTAGCCATCATTTGCCTTGACAGCTTTGCACACTCTTGGCATTCTCTCAATCAGCTTCATGAGGTACTCACCTGGAATGCGGTTCAATTAACAAGTGTGCCTTGTTAAAAGTTCATTTGTGGAATTTCTTTCCTTCTTAATGTGTTTGAGCCAATCTGTTGTGTTGTGACAACATATGGGGGGGAATATACAGAAGATAGCCCTATTTGGTAATAGACCAAGTCCTTAATATGGCAAGAACAGCTCAAATAAGCAAAGAGAAATGACAGTCCATCATTACTTTAAGACATGGTCAGTTAATCCTGAAATTGTATGAACTTTGAAAGTTTCTTCGAGTGCAGTTGCAAAAACCATCAAGAGCTATGATGAAACTGGCTCTCATGAGGACCGCCACAGGAATGGAAGACCCAGAGTTACCTCTGCTGCTGAGGATGAGTTCGTTAGAGTCATCAGCCTCAGAAATTGTAGCAAAAATAAATGATTCAGAGTTCAAGTAACAGACGCATCTCAACATCAACTGTTCAGAGGAGACAGCATGTATCAGTCAAATTGCTGGAAAGAAACCACTACTAAATGACATCAATAAGGAAAAGAGATTTGCTTGGGCCAAGAAAGACGAGCAATGGACATTAGACCAGTGGAAATGTGTCCTTTGGTCTGATGAGTCCAAATTTGAGATTTTTGGTTCCAACCGCCATGTCCCTGTGAGATGCCGTGTGGGTGAATGGATGATCTCCGGATGTGTATTTCCCACCGTAAAACATGGTGGTGTTATGGTGCTTTGCTGGTGACAATGATTTATTTACAATTCAAGACACACTTAAGCAGCATGGCTACCGCAGCGATATGCCATCCCATCTGGTTTTGGCTTACTGGGACCATCATGTGTTTTTCAACAGGACAATGACCCAACACACCTCCAGGCTGTATAAGGGCTATTTGACCAAGGAGAGTGATGGAGTGCTGTATCAGATGAACTGGCCTCCACAATACCCCAACCAAATTGAGATGGAAAAGCAGCCGACTCATCCTAAACCTTCACTCAGCGGTCCAACAAGTGTTAAGCATGTTCTGGGAACTCCTTCAAGACTGTTGGAAAAGCATTTCAGGTTAAGAGAATGCCAGGAGTGTGCAAAGCTGTCAAAGGAAAAGAATGGATATTTGAAATAAAATATTTTGATTTAACACTTTTTTGGTTACTACATTATCCCATGTGTTATTTCATAGTTTTGATGTCTTCACTATTATTCTACAATATAGAAAACATTCAAGGGTTTTTATTTTATTTTTACTGAGTAGGTGTTCTATTAACCTTATATACTACAGCAGTCATTATACACTACTGGTCAAAAGTTTTAGGAGTGCTACCGTATTTATTTAGTGAAATCTCAAAGCTACCAACAGTTTGGCTGTCTTCTATAGCCTAAGACTGTCTACTGCATTTATGCAATACTTGAAAAAAATAAAGTAGACATTTCATCAATTGAAAAGTCCAATGACCATCAGAAAATGTTATAGTTTACACCTAACAAGAAAATAAAAACATAATGCAATTGTAAAAAAGGCCTTCAAAGGCCCAGGAAATGCACATAGAAAAATAATGATTAAACAGATTGAAATGTAAGTATCTAGACCATTTATTAACAATATTTTACAATTCATGTTAGTTTCTTAGAAAAATAGGATTGGAACAACTATGGCACACATACGTACAAATATTTGAATTGCATGTGCAGTGAAGTTGGTTAGACTTAATTGGGAAAAAGTGAGAAACTAGAAGATAGTTCAGGTAGTCTATAATAGTCCCCCAACTTAAAAAAAAGATGATATATAAAAAATACATGTTCTGGAGGCACTACAGGTCTTCTATAGGGGAGAATGTTAAGAGTTGCGAGAGGCTAAACTGCTCTTTTCTTGGTGGAGAAGGGCTCTCTAGAGTGTCCAGATCCAGAGAAAAGACTTTGTCCGTCGCGTCAACTGTGGCTGCAGTCTCCAGTGACGTTGCCATCAGCCAGTCTCTGGCATCCAGGCTCCTCTCGTCATGCTGTGGGGGAGACATTTCTTGTGCCCCCTGGTGTCGGTCCATGAAGGAGGCCTCTCTGAAGGTCTGCTGGATCTTGTCTAGACGCCTGCGTGAGACCAGCAGGGCCGGCTCAGTCTCTATTGGAAGGAGGGAGGGGATGTGGGGGAGGAGCAGGTCTTCCTCTTCTGCGTTGGATGTGTCACTGGAGCTCAGGAAGCTGCCGTTGTTGCCCGACAGCTCAGGAAGAGTCTCCTGATCTATACTGAACTGCTCTGGGATCGCCTCTTGGTCGATTCTGAACTGGATCACGTCGCTACTGCTCAGGCTATGGAGAGCCTCCGTGTTGGAGGAGTCCCAGGGCAGGGTGGACATGAGCGATGCCTGCTCGGGGGCTGCAGTACTGCAACCGTCGGTGGAGTTGGTGGGATCCAGTCCCGTGCTCAGGGAGTGCAGGTTGGGGCTGAGGGAGGTCTCCTGTACCTCGCAGAGGGCCGTGAGGTGCCGGAGGATGCCGTCGCTGTCAAACTTACCAGACAGACGGGCCTTCTGAGCCTCTCCTTCCTCCACCGCCCTTCGCCAGGAACTCTTCACATCCAGAACTGATTAAAAAAAAAGTAACTTTTTTAAACATTACTCCTCTGCCCAACAAAAAGCAAAACTGGTAAAAGAGCATTCTGCCTTTCAAAGCACATAATCAAATAAGGTCTAATACGCACTCAAACTCTCTGGGGTGCGTGGAATCTGCTTCCTGGTGGAGAAAGGGTCTGTGCCAAGAGTGCACAGTAAGTCACCCAGCGCAAGTCCTTGTAAACTTCCGTTACCAGAGCTGGTGGTCACAGCCTCTGCAAACTAATACATACACACGCTTAGTAAGACAATTGAAAATATACTCCAGGCATGTTAAGCAGCATGGTACATAGACTACCTTCTTCGGTGACTCAAATCAGTCATGTCTATGCAGATAACGGTTGTCTGCTCCGTATCTGTCCGTAGCGATTTCACTCAACTCGCCCCGGTCATCAGAGAGCAGGTATGCTATAGGGAGGGCTAGTGACGGACAGAGCACAGCTCAGTACTGCCCAGGTATCTGCCTCCCAACAACTACCAAAATAATGACTAGAAGGGTCAGCCCTCATTCTGCATTGTGGCTCGAGTGAGGAAATGTATGGAAACTGTACCTGACTTGCCAAGTTGTCAAACTCAGAGTCCAGGATCTGAGCCTTTTTCTTCACCGCAGACATCTTTGGAGATGCACAAGGTGTCTTCCTTGCACTGGCCTATAAGGAAAGATTGTCACAGGTGATTAAACATGAATTATGGACATTTGTGTGCAGGAGGAACATAGGCCAAAAGCCTTTAAAAATGAAAAGCAGTATTAAAATACAGAATCGGCTAAAAGAATGAGCCTTTAAAAAAAATGTATATATTTTTTTTTAGCTACAGGAGGTTGGTGGCATCTTAATTGGGGAGAACGGGCTCGTGGTAATAACTGGAGCGGAATCAGTGGAATGATAAATACATCAAACACCTGGTTAAGGTGTTTGATGCCATTCCATTTGCTGTTCTGGGCCATTATTATGAGCCATCCTCCACTCAGCAGCATCCACTGGTCTGAACTGAACATGGAATAGGACACTTGGTGCACATCACATACCGGCAGGGGGCTTGGTGAGGTAGCCTTGACAGGGATAGCCAGAGGAGTATCACAAAGTGCATGGAGGGGAGTCAGTGGGGAAGAGACCACACTAGGAAGAAGAGATGCAACCCTCTCAACGGCTGGAGGGCAAAGGCTGTTCAAAAAGAGACGTTATAAAGACTGTGGATCAAATGAGGTTCATGGTAAAAAAAAGACAGGATAATTGTTGTCTGCTCCGTATCTGTCCGTTGCGATTTCTCTCAACTCGCCCCGGTCATCAGAGAGCAGGTATGCTATAGGGAGGGCTAGTGACGGACAGAGCACAGCTCAGTAGTGCCCAGGTATCTGCCTCCCATCAACAACACAATACAGAGGAATCAGACTACTAGTTGCCCATTAGCAATGAAAACAAGGCAGGCCGAGTATTAATTTACCATTTGAGGGCAGAATCCATTGGAATGGAGTCAGTCTCCACAAGCTTCTCCTCAGAAAATTCTAAGTTAAAAAGAAAAAACAAGGTAACGATTGTTAAAATATGCAGTTAAACATTAAAGCAAATTAGAAATGGAAATATTTTGTTTCCCTCTACTCACTGGGTAGCGTTGCCGGATACAGGGAGAAAACGCTGGATTTATAACTGGCTTCTGTGGCTGGCTCAAAGGACAGAGGAGCCATGGGGCACAGAAAGTCAAGGGCCTGAAGGGAGAGAGAGATTAGAGGGGGCGCGGCTCTGTTGCATCCAGCAGTGTGTGTGACGTTTGGTGTGGCATTCTTGTGTTAACATATGTTTTTAATTTGTTCACTTTGCTAGTAAACCATCTGTCAACAATGGCTTTACAGTGGTGGTGTGTTAGTAGCGATCAACAAGATCAGTCTAACAGAATAAATTATGAAAACGCTGGTGGCAGCAAAATCTAATACAGCATAGAGTTCCTACTACAGCGCAACTCAAACACAATGGATATCCCAATGGCCCATCTAATCCCTGATTGTCTGTGAGTGGAAAACACAGGGTTATCAGAAAGACTTTTTAAAATTACCCACAACCTTGCTGATCAATGCCCAGTCACTGAGGGGAAAGCGGATGAGGTGTCAGCGAATCTGCACTTCCAACACAAATACCGGAAGGCCTGTTTGCTGGCGTTTACTGAGACTTGGCTGCATGACAGAGTCCCGAACAGGGAAGTAGAGCTGGCCAGCTTCACACTGGTCAGAGCGTACCGTGACCTGACCGTCACATGGAAACCTCACGGCAGAGTGTCTGCCTGCTTGTCAGGGACCAGTGGTGTAAATTAATCCTGGTAAGATCTCTGTACCCCCGACATTGAACTGTTTTCCGTGTCACTACGACTCTACCATCTGCCCCGTGAGTTCCCCCAATTGTTTGTGACCGTTGTGTACTTACAACCAAAAGCTAATACAGCAAAAGCATCAGAAATCATTTATAATCTGTCGTCACAGAAAACGGAATCCATCTCCCCCGACGCACCCACAATTTAGGGGATTTCAACTGTACTTCGCGCAAGGTCCTGCGCACATACCACCAGTATGTGACATGTCACACTAGGAAAAATAAGACTCTTGATTTGGGCTGTGGGACAATACTTAATGCTCTCTGCCACCACCAGACTTCCCCTGGGGACATCAGACCACAATGTTGTCTACCTCCGGCCAACCCTGGAGGGGGAAACCCAGTTAAAATTGTCCAGATCTGAAAAGACAACAGTATCACTTGTCTCCAAGGGTGTTTTGTTTTGATTGGGAGGTATTGGAGGACAGCAGCTCTGATCTTAATGAACGCACAGATGTTGTTTCAGACTATGTAAACTTCGGTGTTGAGTCAGTTGTGCCTACTGCTTGCCGAACAATAAGCCGTGGGTATCAAAAAAAACAACAACAAAAAACACTTCTTAATAGGAAGAAGGCAGTTTATGAGGGTAATAGACAGGCTTTAAGATGTACAACATGAGATCAAAAGAGATACTGGTGGACAAGGAGGCATTCAAGCAAAGGGGTGGAGAAGACCCTCTCCTCGGAAAACTCAAGGGTGGCCGAGCAAGGGATTAAAGCCATGGCTTGTGCCCCCTACATCAGCAAGGGGAAAACTAATGCTGACCTTGGGAGACATGAGGGCCAGAACATGGCCAATGAACTGAACGTATTCTTCTCAAGATTTGAATCCGACGACCTCGTGTCGGAGGTAAAACAAATGGAAGCGTCATTATAAAATGTTAGAGAGGGTTGTTAAACAGGCAGATGTTTTGAAGTTGTTCAGGGGATATAACGCACACAAAAGCCCAGACAAAATAAGTGGACGTGTTAAAGCACTGCGCTGAACATCTGGCTGGTGTTTTTACAGACATTTTCCAAACCTCACTCAACTAGCAACATATTAATCCCGCTGTGTTGAATGACTACTGTCCTGTGGCCTCGACATCCTTAGTATTCAAATGCTTTGAGAAAATTGTGAATAGTCATTCTAAGCTCCTCGAACCATTTCAGTTTGCCTATCAGCCCAGCAGAGGAGTTGATGATGCCATTTTTAATCTCGTCAACATGGTGCCAAATCACGTCAGGGTTCTGTTTGCTGACTTTCTATCCGGCCTTCAACACAATCAACCAGAGACTTCTCCTTAGATTGGGGGGGGGGGGGGCTGTTGGACTTCCTGAGCCAGAGGTCACAGCGGGTCAAACACACGCGCCACCAACACAGGCTCTCCTCAGGGATGCGTTTTGACCCCACTCCTATACACCAATAGTTGTACTAGTGCCCATCCTGACAGACAACTCGTTAAGTTCACTGGTGACACTGCCTTGATCAGCCTGTTGCATGATGAGAAACACCATGGTCCTAAATTACTTCGTAGAGTGGAGTGAGGAATCAGACTTGGTCCTCAAAAACAAAGAGATGTATGCTTCCTGAAGTCTATGCACAACACCTACCTCTGCAACATCTATCGGAGGTCAGAACATAGAGACTGTAGAGGAATAGAAATATCTGGGTGTCCTCTTGGACAATAAACTACAGCGGAGTTAATGTACAGACCTGAGCTACAAAAATAGTCAGACTGTACTTTCTCAAAAAGCTGGGATATTTTAAGGTTGACTGTACTAGACTGACTGTTTCACAAATCTTTTGAGAGTTTTTACTTTTTGTATTGTTTGTTGGTTTGGCAATGCCACTGTCAGCCAGAGAAATATGCAGAGAAGGATTATCACCACAGCAATTAAGGTACATGGAGTCAAACAGACAGGCCTGGATGAGCTCTTTAAGGTCAGGACCCTCCGCAAGGCTCACAAAATCATTTTAGACCCAAGCCACCCCCTGTACCCGGACTTTGAACTACTCAACTCTGGGCGCAGGTATAGGGCACCACCCGGCAGGAAAAACAGAATTAGACAATTAGTGCCAAGTGTGATATCCCTCATAAATAGCCCGGGCTAATGTTCCTATAGACCCAATAATGCCAGCAGCCTAGTCTCTTTTTATTAGTATGTAACTAATGAAATTTGTATTGTCAATTTGTTTTGTATTTCATGTTCATGACATTGCAACAAAATGTCTCCATGGGGACAATAAAGCCAGTAAAGTTAAAGATTACAGTCGTCGTAGTAGAATAGCACTAGCCTGCAAGGGGTAAGGGCTACTGGTTATATCTGGACAGAGCCTCCATTTAATACATCCAGGTCACAAACCCTAAGAGGCACTTACAGGATCCTCGTTGAGAAACGAGGTCAGCGGCGTGCGTTTCAGACAGTCTGCCCACTTCTGGTCCCACTCCATCTCCAACTTCCTGATGACGCTCTTTACCTCGGGAATTTCCTCCTTTGAAATCCTCTTCCTGGACAGAGACAGTGGGATGCAGTGATACCAAGGAGAAAGGAGCAACACCGTTTAAAATAGCTTTATTACTACAGTTCAAGATGGGTTTAAAAAATAAAAGTAATCGCTGTAACGCACCTCATGAGTCGGAGGTCCTCAAGGGCACGGGACATCTGCAGGTTTCTCTCTTGCAGGAGCAGGGGGTGGAGCTGAGCAATGGGGGTATGTCCTGCCATCTTGACCCTCTCTTCCACCAGGAGGCCTAGGGCCTGGTGGAGCAGCTCCAGCATGCTGAGGAGGTTCAGCTGGCCTGCCTCGTACACACTGCCCACACTCGACTGACAACACACAGCTTAGTGAGAAACACGCAGACTAGAACAGTACCGCCTTCAAGTTCCACTTATTTGATGAATTTCCAGCACTAGCATACCAGATTCAATTGGTCAACTAATCACTACTTGTTCATTTAAATCAGCTGTGCTAGTTCTAGAACATCCGAGTACGAGGAGAGATTCAGGAAACATTGCACTGAAATATGGATCAAGTTCCAAATGCACTGTCACCCACTAACCTAAAAAGGCAACGATATCATTTTTTGTGCTTCTCACCAGGTGGGATAACTGCTCTAGCCGATCCAGCAGAACCCGGGGGATTTTGAGGGCCAGGCCCGTCCCGTCCAGGGTGTACTGGTTCACATCTCCGCTGATCACACACTCCACCACGCGCCGCTCCTCCTCCAGGGCGGACAGCACTCCGTCGATGGATGACCACAGGGAGCGCACCTGGGATTTGTTCATTCAGAGGTGTAAGGGTCAGAACATTACAGATAGAAATGTAATCAATGTCAGTTTCCAGTGATGTTTTACAAACTAGACAGTTATGAAATTAAGGGAAAACCTTTTGAATCTTCTCAGCTTGAGGAGTTTCCTCCTTGTCAGCTTCTTTCTTGTGACGCCTGTGCGGGGGAAATAAAGATTTTAACCAGCTGCCATTGTTTATTGGCACTTTGAGCATAGAGTTTCATGCCAAAAGTTAACTGAAAACAGAACTACAACAAAAACAATTGAAGGATAGATGGAATATCTCATACATACTTGAGCAAATCATCATACTTTGCATCTTCAGCCCTCAAATCCCTCAGAGACTTCACTTGAGATCTACAAGAGGACACAGACGTAGAAGGGCAAAACTAGGCACATTAGAAAAGAACCAACAGTGCTGTGTTTACACAGGCAGCCCAATTCTGACCTTTTCGCATCAGCTTTGTTTCAGAGCTAATCTGATTGGGCAGAAAATAATTAGCTGCCTTTGAATACACAGCCCAGTTGACTGACAAAAGCAAGACATTCAGAGCATACAAACTCAACCTGTGACCATGTTTTATAGTAAGGCTTGATTGCCTGCTCATCATTTGCACATGTGCTAATTAGTCAGAATCACAATGAAAGGATCTTTTTTTTTTATCCAACTGAAATTGTCAACAAAAATGTGACACTTTTCTAGGCATTGTAAATATCCAGAAAATAACTATCTGAAACATATCCAATGCTTGTGGTTTGTACAGTTGCCTGTGACTTACTGGGCCTGCCTCTCGTACTCCTGCAGGAACCGGTCCTGCTCAACAGCTCCCCTCAGGAATCTGGTCTTGACCAGCTGAAACCGCTTCAGTGCCATTTGCACAGAAGAGGCAGGGGCTGCCGCCGCCTCTGGGACCCACGTGCCATCTAATAACACACATTGAAAAACAACTAGACAGACGCTTGCAATTCCCAGGCAGAAGAAAATCGATGGAGTATGCCTTTTATCCCAAACCTTAGCCTTCACAAAGATTATCTATTTGACAAGATAGTAGAGGTACTGCTCTAACAATGGGAATACATGTCCTCAAAGATGGAAGGCAGGCGAGATCAGGTGGTAGCATTCTAGCCAATGAGAGAGGGCAGATACGTGTGGAACAACAGGCACAACTCCGACAGTAATTTTTTTCAAAGTTGCTGAAATGCCATGTGGATCCACTTATCAGTGCATTCTTAAAAATCTCATTACGAAACTTCTATTAATTTCACGTAGCAAATTAACATTAAAAAGTTAACAAATTCCACACTCATTGACCTCCATACAAATATTCCTCACTTCGTGGTCTTATTTTCGTGTACAGATTTTGGGCGGAGTCAACCTTCCCACATCGCCTTCCCCTCTCTGGCCTTCCTACCTGTAGAAAATGTCTGCATCTCCTGAAACTCAACATGATTGGCCAGATGGAGCATCAGGTTGACGAACTTGGGACCACCAGGCGAGAGGAACAGTGACGCCACCACTTTGGGAATTGTGCTGCCCTGCTCATCCTGAAAGCACAGACAAAGTTCAAATGCTTTAGACCTGATTAACAGCCATACTTACAGACAGTATACATCTGCTACAACAAGTATGTCAAATCCTGTACATCTGAAATGAATGCCAAATCCTTACCATCAGATCTCGCAGCCAAGCACAGGTCACCTTACGGAATTCAGCATCTGCTTTGTGGTCCAACACCGGCCAGCAATGCCTGCATACAAGACCCAGCATATTACATGATTGCAGAACATTACAAAAGTGTGAAGAAAAACAAGCTGGGAATGGGACAATCACCATACCTGTATGTATCGTGGAAGCGTGTGGTGTTGAGTTTCTCTAACAGGAAATGGGTAACTATGTAGAACGCATCCTTGTTTGGTTTGTCAAACATATTTCTGTTGAGAGAAAGAAACTGGTGTCAAAACAGGATTTTGACTGACCTGAGAGAATCTGTCTCTGTCTATTAGTTTATTTTAATTGTCATGCCATTGCCAGTTTGTCTCCCTGGATTGAAACAGGGTTGCACTACTGATGTTGATACTGTCAACTTTAACTGTTAACGTTAGCTGTTACCACGACAATCAACACGTACGGGCCAAGAATGATGTGTTTGACATTGGCTTTGCTGGCCCCTGATGATGCTGCGACTTCAGGTTGAAATCCAAGACCCAAAAGCGACCACCACAGATATTTGCCATTCGTTCTCTGAATGTTCGACATACTTCCAGCGAGCTGCAAACGTTTAGATCTAAAAACTAGCTGCTAGTTAGCAAAAGACTGAAAACGTTACAGATACGAGGAAGGCTAAAACGTTAACATTAGTTAGCTAGTTGGGCAGAAACAGAAAGCAAACATGGCTAGTTAGTAATGCGCCTTACCGTCGTCTAAATTCAACAAAGGATACAAACATAGTTAACGACATAAAAAAATAAATGAACACCATAAATATGTAGTTACTCGACATTACGCATGCCAATTTTTAAGAATGTCTTCCTCAAACCGCCAAATATTTTAAGAAAGAAAATAATTAGATCAGCCGGATGTTAGTGTGCATACTTCCTGTGTCGCGCATAATTATGTCCCCCTGCCGATCTCGGATCGATCTCTCGCTGCTAGTCGGTTATCAACAATTACATTTGAATTGTGATGTCTTATATTGAAATCACGACTGGTAAAAATTGAATTATTGAATTCCAATTAGACTAGTTCAACTGCTGGACTGAGAGATACATTTTACGTCTACCTAGATTCATTTATTTCTGCCGGGGTGTGTCTTTGTCTATACAGTTATTGGTCTTTGTGAGTGATAACTAAAATGGCTGAGCAGGGAGTTCTCCTGGACCAGGACCAGTTCTGCTGCTCTATCTGTCTGGATTTACTGAAGGAGCCGGTCACTATCAACTGTGGACACAGTTACTGTAGCAATTGTATTGAGGACTGCTGGGATAAGGATGATCCAAAGGGCGTCTACAACTGTCCCCAGTGCAGACAGACTTTCTCGCCTAGGCCTGCTCTGATGAAGAATAGCCTGCTAGCCATGGTGGTTGGGAACATGAAGAAGATAGGACTCCAGCCTACTCCTCCTGCTATTTGCTTTGCTGGACCTGGAGATGTGGAATGTGATTTCTGCAATGGAAGAAAGCAGAAAGCTCTCAAATCATGTCTGGTGTGTCTAGCCTCTTACTGCGAGACTCATCTCCAGCCTCATTATAATATAGCTCCATTGATGAAGCACAAGCTGATCAAAGCCACCTCACAATTGCAGGACAATATCTGCTCTCATCATGACAAACTGCTGGAGATTTTCTGCCGGACCGATCAGCAGTGTATCTGTTATCTGTGTACCATGGATGAACATAAAGGCCATGATACAGTCTCAATCACAGCTGAAAAGATGGAGAAACAGGTGAGAATGAAGCAAATATTACAGTTATTTTGATAAAAATCACATTTAGATGGGCATATGAGACATATTTGCATTGTCACATCACATCAATACCATGTAGCTCAGTAAAGACCCCCCTTCATTAAGGTGAAAACTCTTTAGCCCCAAACAACTATAGACCTATAGTAATCTGTTCAATAGCAAAAACCTGTGAGAAATTATTGCATTCCAAAATATATCAATACCTAGATAAATAAAATATTATCCTTTTCAATCTGGCTTTAGACCCAACCATTCTACTACTACTAGAATATTACTGAAACTTACTACGATATACAAATTATTCATCTGACCAAGGCATACTAAATGGTGGCATCTTTATTTGATTTAGTTAATCATTCATTCAATGTTACTAGGAAAACTTAAAAACATTGGTTTCACTAAAAGATCACTAAACTGGTTCCATGCCAAGTATTCAACCGGGGGTCCTAGGTACTGCATGGGGTCAGTGAAAATATCTATTTAAAAAAATATATATTCTCAAATCCTAATATTGAGCAAATTACACTCACTGGAGTCAATTACACTCACTTGAGTATCTGACAAAGGCTTTGAAAAAGCAACCGCGAATAGGCTACCAGTGCGACAAGTGCTGCTGGTAACCTTTCTTGACATGGACATACATTTTTGCCAACACATGTCTAAGCGAAAATGTGTTTGGAGTTACCTTTCTAGCTAATAGGCTGTATAGTTAGGTGTTCCTTTATATATACACACAGGGAAATCTAAGTTGATACATTGAAAAATAAATTCGTACCAACCAGAGCAGGGGTCTTCAACCTTTTCTTGCAGAGGAACCCCCTCCCGGGCAAATCGGTGACCCAGGAACCCCCACCATATGTTAGCAAAAACATTTTTTTTACACGTCTTGTCATCAGGTGAATAATAATGACAAGGAGAACTATTCAACACTTTAAAATAATTTGGTCAATAGTTTCAATATTTTCACTTTCCCACATTATAATTGGAAGAGGAAGTGTAAACTCTTAACAATCAAATTTATTTCAATCAAATGTATTTATAAAGACCTTTTTACATCAGCAGATGTTACAAAGTGCTATACAGAAACCCAGCCTAAAACCCCAAACAGCAAGCAATGCAGATATAGATGTACGGTGGCTAGGAAAAACTCCCTAGAAAGGCAGAAACCTAGAGAGGAACCAGGCTCTGAGGGGTGGCCAGTCCTCTTCTGGCTGTGCCGGGTGGAGATTATAAGAGTACATGGCCATTCCCAACTAGAAGACCACTGCATTGGTACCAATTTATTTTTAAATGTATCAACTTAGATTTCCCTGTGTGTATATATAAAGGAACACCTAACTATACAAGACTCAGCAGCAATTACACATTCCAAGGGTACATCATGAGGTTGGAGTAAGATCTTTTCGATGTAAAGTCCCAACTGACTGGAATAATTGACTGTACCTATAGAAATCAGGGCATTAAATTCACACAATGAATTTAAGAAAGGCCTTTTATAAAATGTCAAGAACAAACTGTTTGTGTTTTTTACTATTAGAAACATCACCATGTGGAGATATTAGTAAATATGTATGTATATATTATCCTTAGTTTCATTAGTTGTATAGTAGTTGTAGCAGTAGTTTTTATTAGTTGTAGGGCTATTAGTAGTTGTACAACTACATTTAGATTTTTTTGCTGTTAATGTACGTTTTGAATTATTATTTTATTATTGTTAGACAATAGTTTCCATATTATTCTTGTTTCTAAGTATTGTTTGTTAGATTTGTTTTTTATTTGGACACTCTTGAAAATGAGACGGTGCATCTCAAGAGAGTTCATCCTGCAAAATGTCAAATAAATAACATTTGTTTTTGTCCACAGAAGCAGATAGGGCTGAGTCAGCAGAAGGTCAAGCAGAGAGTCCAGGAGAGGGAGAAGGAGTTGAAGGAAGTGCAAAAGGCTGTGGAGTCTCTCAGTGTGAGTATTGATCTGAGTAGATTAACCATGTTGTTTGCTATCTCAGGAACCACATTGGTATGATATAGCAATCTTCTAAGATGCACAGTATAATTGCAACAAAGATAACCTGGAATCACAACCCATTTCACTGCTTTTTAACCAGTCAGCCAGTTAGAGGCCACTCCAATCCCACTGGGCTCTAAGTTAGGGAGAGAGTAGATTTTTTTTTTAACATGAACCGTTCTCTTGTCTTTGTCGGTCTGATAACAGCGCTCTGCGCAGGCAGCAATGGAGGAAAGTGAGAGGATCTTCATAGAATTTATTGACTCCGTTGAGCGAAGGCGCTCTGAGATGAAGGAGCTGATCGTAGCCCAGGAGTATACAGCTGTGAGTCAAGCTGAAGACCTCATGGAGCGTTTGGAGCAGGAGATCGCTGAGCTGAAGATGAGAGGGGTTGAGCTGGAGAAGCTCGCACACACAGAGGATCACATCCATTTCCTGGAGGTAGCTACACTGAAGGACCATCCGTCTGTTATTGCAAAAGGAACTCATTATTCTGGGGTGGGTTTCCCAAAGCCTTTGTAGCTATCTAAAGTAGAATGTTATTTCTCTAGCTAGCCGACTTAAACTCATCACTCTGGTAGAAAAGCAAAGTGATTCATTTGAGGAATTTATTAGTTCACGCATAGATTGACTGTTTAATCATTTTCTTGTGGCTATGTGCTCTCTCTCGCTCTGCAGAGTTATCAGTCTCTCGCCAGTCCCAGTGTATTTTCAGATTTACCCACCATCGTTGTCCGTCCTCTTCCGTACTTTGAGGATGTGAGTGAGGCTGTGTCTAACCTGAGAGAGAAACTAGAGGGCATCTTGAAGAGAGAATGGTGCAGAATTTCCACCAGAGGTAGGTTAGAAATGAGAGTTTCATCTGCATACTTTGGTGGGATTTCAGTTCGTCTTTTACTGTGTATGATTGTGTGTTTCAGTGAATCTAGTAGATGTTCTACACCCTCCCGAACCCAAGACCAGAGCCGACTTCTTACAATGTGAGTTGCTTTATCCTGAGTTTGCTAACAGTCGTATCTCCAATGATGCTCACCCACACTCATATCATATTTGTATTACTTCATTTCTCTTCCCTCAGATTCCTGTCGGCTCACCCTGGACGCACACACATTACACAGACAACTCTTTCTGTCTGAGCTAAACAGAAAGGTGAAACTGAAGCGCAAAGGCTACTCCTACCCCAGCCGCCCAGACAGATTCACTCAGTTGTGTCAGGTGCTGTGCAGGGAAGGTCTGTCTGGGCGCTGTTACTGGGAGGTGGAGTGGAGTGGGTGGAAGATTTATGCAGGCGCCTCATATAAAGACATCAGCCGATCAGGGCCTGCGGACGATTGTCAATTCGGACACAATGACAAGTCCTGGAGTTTAGAGTGCTGTAGTAATGGTTACTTTTTCCGACATAATAATGTCAAGACTGAAGTGGCACGCCCTCAGTCCTCCAGAGTAGGAATGTATCTTGATCACCAGGCGGGCACTCTGTCCTTCTACAGTGTTTCGGACAAAATGACCCTCCTGCACAGAGTCCACACTAAATTCACTCAGCCCCTCTATCCTGGGTTTTGGCTTCATTGTTTTAAGACCACTGCTGAGCTATGTGAGCTAGAGTAGAGCCCCCTGTCAGAGTGATGCTTTACCATCCCCTACTACTCCGAATTGTTTATCAGAGATAAACATTTCCTTCTATGAATCTGAGGAATGACTTTCACAGATTGAGCTCTCTAGTCTAGATAGAATTTGAGGTTATTTTCCCCCAAATCTTAGGCATAAAGTATATCTAATGTAATGTTCTCGCTTAGGAATAAAGTGAATGTAATGTTCTCGTTTAGGAATAAAGTTAATCTAATGTTCTCGCTAGCCAGACAATCCATATCTCTGGTGAGATTTTACCTCTGAAGGCAGCATGTAGAAGGGCAGGAAATACATTGTTTTCAGAATGATCTCTCAACTTGTCCTGGCTGTGTGTTACGTATTCTATGTCAGAGATGTTGGCAATTTTTATGTAGGCTACTGTTTACACATTGTTTTTTTTCTCTGCATATCGTATTTCTTTTTGTCCTAGAACTCTCAAATACATCATGTTACAGGTCCCCTGCAGGTCCATATTGTATCAATTATCTTTCAATCAACTGAGCCTATATTTACAGTGTTCACTCAATATTGACAATGCTGAACCAAATGCAAACTGATAAATAAACAGCGTATTTGTTGAACTTCTGATTAGTGAACTACTTATTTAACATTCAGAGCCTTTTAATGCTCTAGTGATAATCAGAGGGTGTACTATCCTATCCAGGGTTCCATCTCAAACAGCATGAACACTTTCTTTGGCATTACATTTAACCAAATGAGTTACACTCAACTGTTTTTGTAAAAATAAGATTAAAATAATACAATGGAAATTGAATCCAACAGTATATATGGAGGGAATTGGAACACACGGTCATACAAGTTGATCCAGAGCATCCCCAACATGCTCAAATGGGTGACATGTCTGGTGAGTATGCAGGCCATGGAAGAACTGGGACATTTTCAGCTTCCAGGAATTGTGTATAGATCCTTGCAACATGGGGCCGTGCATTATTATGCTTAAGTGGATGAATGGTACGACAATGGGCCTCAGGATCTCGTCACGGTATGTCTGTACATTCAAATTGCCATTGATAAAATGCAATTGTGTTCATTGCCCATAGCTTATGCCTGCCCATACCATAACCCCACTACCACCATGGGACACTGTTCACAATGTTGACATTAGCAAACCACTCGCCCATACGACGCCATACTGCGGTTGTGAGGTCGCTTGGACTTACTGACAAATTCTCTAAAATGACATTGGAGGTGGCTTATGGTAGAGAAATTAACATTAAATTCTCTGGCAACAGCTCTGGTGGACATTCCTGCAGTCAACATGCCAATTGCACGCTCCCTCAACTTGAGACATCTGTGGCATTGTGTTGTGTGGCAAAACTGCACATTTTAGAGTGGCCTTTTATTGTCCCCATCACAAGGTGCACCTGTGTAATGATCGTGCTGTTTAATTATGCCACACCTATCGGATGGATGGATTTTCTTGGCAAAGGAGAAATGCTCACTAACGGATGTAAACAAATTTGTGCACAACATTTTTGAGAAATAAGCGTTTTGTGTGTGGAACATTTCTGGGATCTTTTATTTCAGCTCATGAAACATGGGACCAACACTTTACATGCTGTGTTTATATTTTTGTTCAGTGTAGGACTTGTTTCAATCGTTTAGCTACCTTTGTATGAAACGTTTCACCTAAGAGTTCACAAAATACTGCACTGTAAGCAACGCACAAATTCTCAGATGAAGAAGTTGAGGAACTTGTGGCACAGATGTCCTTTAACCAAGCCTTGACATTGTCCACAAACACAATAGCCAAAAGGGACATATTCTCAGGAACCTCTGGCTTGTAAAATTACACAATCGTGCTCATAACCTCCTTAGCGGTAAAGTCTAGGAGAAGCTGAATGATCTGAGGGCTAAGAGCCATCATAGGTCTGGAGCTTTCGCTCTGACCACTATGAAGAGCCACTTCTGGTGAGATGGCCCCTGGAAGCATAGGCTCACTCTTGCTGGGTCAAAAATACTTTTGAAGAAACATTTTTAGCTTGCTCTAGATTCTCCTCTTTGTCTCAATCTGAGTTTTTAGGGGCCAAAATTCGAGAGTAAAACAGCATATTCTGCAACCTTTTTTCTTTTTTGTCTTTTACCCCCTTTTCTCCCCAATTTTCGTGGTATCCAATTGCTAGTAATTACTATCTTGTCTCATCGCTACAACTCCCGTACGGGCTCGGGAGAGACGAAGGTCGAAAGCCATGCGTCCTCCGAAGCACAACCCAACCAAGCCGCTGGAGCGCGATGAGACAAGGATATCCCTACCGGCCAAACCCTCCCTAACCCGGACGACGCTAGGCCAATTGTGCGTTGCCCCACGGACCTCCCGGTCGCGGCCGGCTGCGACAGAGCCTGGGCGCGAACCCAGAGACTCTGGTGGCGCAGCTAGCGCTGCGATGCGATGCAGTGCCCTAGACCACTGCGCCACCCGGGAGGCCCATTCTGCAACCTTTTAACGAGCCACCGGGACAGCTTTCACTTTTGTCAAATCTGATTGTTTGCGATATAAAGTGTATTGCACAAACAAATCCATAATTCCAGAGGCCTCAGAACCCACATTAACTGTAGTAGATAAATGTTCTTCTGACATAGCTGGCAGATTTATTTGACTGGCTAGATTACTTGAAGTCTCAGGTCTGCCAGCAGACATTTGTTCAGATAGACTTCTGCTAGAACTAATGAGAACTAAGCTAATAGCTTCAGACTTCTATAGAGAAATATAGAGTTTCTCAATGGTTGACATTGCATTTCTGGAGCTATTTTGACTCACCATGCAGCCAGAGGATAAGGCTCTTCAAGAGATTTGTTTCTCTGATGTATATTGTTCCAGATTAAGACCAACACAATTAAGACCACCAACTTGATGCCTAAATATGTACTTTGTGTGCAACATTATTCTAAACACATCCATTGATTCTTGCTGGCATTCTTCGGAGTCAGCCATAACAGCCATTACCTCTCCTGGCAACGGTGCAAGAGAAGCCTCAATGTCCATATTCTACTTAGATGGATTGGTCTTGGCTTGAGGTGTGGCCAAACAAAAGAACATTGGGTCAACTGACTGAAAATGAAAACTGATGAAAAACGAGAACCCTTGTTTAAACCTATTGAAAGTAACTGATTACTGTGGTAAAGACTGGAGTGACCACAGTGACTCCAATCCTCCGCAGCTTGGCAGAGATGACTAACACCACCTTCTGGGCAGCCTACATGGCATATTGCCTGCCAGTGTCACACAACACTGGGCTTGATTTACCTGAGCTGGAACAGGAGATGATCAGTGAGATGTCAGAGTTAACCTGACTCACGACATCTCTGACCACAGATCTGGTCAATCAAGGTGAGCAAAAGGAGCAGGATTGATCTCCCAGAACCTGAAGAATTGTACCCTCTGTGATCCCAAAGAGGGCACTAAAAGGATCTGTCAGTCGAGCCTCTCCATGTGCCCTCTGCAACAAAGTCTTGGAACTTCAAAACAAAACACAAGAGTTGCTCAATCTTGTCTAATGTTAACCTACTCATCTCCACAAATGAATACTTTGAATTCAACTACATCACAATAATTGTAATATTTAGTTCTCTATAGATGTGGTGTCTGCCTTCCTACTTTACCATAAAAACAGTAGTTCTTTATCTTTTCATTCTTGGAACGGACAAA
This sequence comes from Salvelinus fontinalis, assembly GCF_029448725.1. Lineage (NCBI taxonomy): Eukaryota > Metazoa > Chordata > Actinopteri > Salmoniformes > Salmonidae > Salvelinus > Salvelinus fontinalis. The sequence continues at coordinate 7,948,587 of NC_074700.1, forward strand.
TGCTGTGTAATGTGTGGAAAAAATTCACCTGAATTGAGTATGTATACAGTGGTGAGATTATTTGGGTCAGGCACTCAGTTGAAATGTGGTTGGTAAACATACCTTCAAGAAGTAGTATTGTAATATTGCGTTCCACTGCCACTCGCCCTCAATTCTCTGCTGTTGTAACTTTGTGTTCACACATCAACTCCAGGCTCTGCTCAAATTCAGGGGATGAGGGGTAGGGAGTCTTGACCCGTTGAATAAACTGCCAGGCTTTTTGGGTAGACCTTCATTAATCCTCACCACGTGTTCCTGGATGCTTGCAATGTTGGCACACTCTGATCCAGTCAGCGAGGGGGAAGAGCTAGCTTCTCTAGCAGCATCTAGCTCTAATATGTGTTCAAGGGCCGGGATGAAGATCTCTACTGCTATCTGGGAAGAACTGTTTTCGCTATCTTCCAGCACATTTTGGCAAGGTGTACTTTGGTCAACTGTTTCAATACAAAAAATTATTATATTTATTTTTTAGAGGATGTTGTGTCAAGTGCTTAGTTAGTTGATATGACAAACATTAATGTTAAACTTTCTATCAAATAATCACACATCAAATGTTGACAGAAACTTACAGGAGATAAAATGCCCTCCTGAATCACTTTCCACTGCCTGATAAAGACAGAAGTAAACATGTTCAGTTGTTTTGTACTGGTTCAGACAGGTTTGTTGTATATAGAATGTGCGCTATTGAAACATTTTGAGCATTCCAACAGTGTCAGTGAGATTCGTCATAAAATTGATGAGGATTGGGAAGTAGACATCCTTTTCCATTCCTGAGGGGTGAAGTAAACTCTTGCGTAATAAATGATTATCCCTAATGTGGAACATCAAGTAAAGCAGTCCATTATTTAGCCAATACATGGACAGATAGATTAAAACCTAGCAAATGACCAGAGGACCAATCGTACCTTCCTCTCTTTCTTCAGCTGAGCAACTGGCTCTTCTTCCTTTACCTCCTCCTCCATCCCTTTCTCTTGGTGACTGTCTTCCAATTAAGTGTTGTTAAAATCACCATAGCACATACAGTGTTCATGAAGACATTGTAAAAAAAAATCATGTTTTTTCCTCTGTAACACATTAAAGTTACAACAGGTCTATTTTGTGCAGCTTTGTGTTACAGAGGAAAAAACATGTTTTTTTTTTACAATCATGTTTTTTCCTCTGTAACACAAAGCTGCACAAAATAGACCTGTTGTAACTTTAATGTGTTACAGAGTTAATGTTTAAGTTAATTCATTGAGCTGTATCTAAAGATATTTCTTTACAGTTATTTACATATGTAATTGTATTGGTTAGTATTGAATTACGCTTTTGACTGCAAGTTCCAGAATGCCTTGCGACAGGAAGTAAAGAGTGAACGCGCTAGTTAAGTGCAATTAACAGGTGATTATTTTGGCTCCTTTGCGCTAGCAGCTTGCTGGCATTGCTCTGTAGAATCTAAAGTTGTTAAATGTAACGTGATCAAGTATTATTACTAAAAGAAGCTTTCATATCAAACCCGACGTCCCGAGTCATTACTTTGAAGATAGTTATTCTATAAGACCTAACTCCTTTTTGTCTGCCATTGAATCAAGTTGTAAAACAAAAAAGTGCAGAAATGTGTCTTTTAGGCTAGGCCATCTAGACCCGGCTGAACCACGGACACAGTCTGCCTGAACTGTCTGAACTGCAGCAGCCAAAGTAGCCTATGGATAAACTTATGTTGACCATGATGTCATAGTGGACATCAACCGTGAGCCCGGACAGGAACTTGCATGCAACCATGTCCCATTAAAAATATCCTAATACTGGAGAATCACACCTGGAACCCTCTAATATTAAAAATCGAATTGTATTGGTCACATACATGTGTTTAGCAGATGTTATTGCGGGTGTAGCTTGTGTCTCTAGCTCCGACAGTGCAGTAATATCTCAAAAGTAATATCTAACAATTTCACAACATATACCCAATACACACAAATCTAAGTAAAGGAATGGAATTAAGAATATATAAATATATGGACGAGCAGTGTCAGAGCGGCATAGACTAAGATACAGTAGAATAGTCTAGAATGCAGTATATACATATGAGATGAGTAATGCAAAATATGTAAACATTATTAAAGTGACTAGTTTTCCATTTATTAAAGTGGCCAGTGATTTCAAGTCTATGTATATAGGCAGCAGCCTCTAATGTGCTAGTGATGGCTATTTAACAGTCTGATGGCCTTGAGATAGAAGCTGTTTTTCAGTCTCTCGGTCCCAGCTTTGATGCACCTGTACTGACCTTGCCTTCTGGATGATAGCGGGGTGAACAGGCAGTGGCTCGGGTGGTTGTTGTTCTTGATTATCTTTTTGGCCTTCCTGTGACATCGGGTGCTGTAGGTGTCCTGGAAGGCAGGTAGTTTGCCCCCGGTGATGTGTTGGGCAGACCGCACCACCCTCTGGAGAGCCCTGCGGTTGCGGGCGGTGCAGTTGCCGTACCAGGCGGTGATACAACCCAACAGGATGCTCTCAATTGTGCATCTGTAAAAGTTTGTGAGGGTTTTAGGTGCCAAGCCAAATTTCTTCAACCTACTAAGGTTGAAGAGGTGCTGTTGTGCCTTCTTCATCACACTGTCTGTGTGGGTGGATCATTTCAGTTTGTCAGTGATGTGTACGCCGAGGAACTTGAAGCTTTCCACCTTCTCCACTGCGGTCCCATCGATGTGGATAGGAGGGTGCTCCCTCTGCTGTTTCCTGAAGTCCACGATCATCTCCTTTTGTTTTGTTGACGTTGAGTGAGCGGTCATTTTCCTGGCACCACACTCCCAGAGCCCTCACATCCTCCCTGTAGGCTGTCTCGTCATTGTTGGTAATCAAGCCTACTACTGTTGTGTCGTCTGCAAACTTGATGATTGAGTTGGAGGTGTGCGTGGCCACGCAGTCATGGGTGAACAGGGAGTACAGGAGGGGGCTGAGCAGCGAAGTGGAGGTATTGTTTCCTACCTTCACCACCTGGGGGCGGCCCGTCAGGAAGTCCAGGACCCAGTTGTACAGGGTGGGGTTCAGACCCAGGGCCTCGAGCTTAATGATGAGCTTGGCGAGTACTATGGTGTTGAATGCTGAGCTATAGTCAATTAACAGAATTCTTATATAGGTATTCCTCTTGTCCAGATAGGATCAGGCAGTGTGCAGTGCGATGGCGATTGCATCGTCTGTGGATCTATTGGGGCGGTAAGCAAATTGAAGTGGGTCTAGGGTGACAGGTAAGGTAGAGGTGAAATGATCCTTGACTAGTCTCTCAAAGCACTTCATGATGACGGAAGTGAGTGCTATGGGGGGATAGTCATTTAGTTCAGTTACCTTTGCTTTCTTGGGTACAGGAACAATAGTGGCCATCTTGAAGCATGTGGGACAGCAGACTGGGATAGGGAGAGATTGAATATACCCGTAAACAGCCAGCTGGTTTGCGCATGCTCTGAGGACGCGGCTAGCCATGCCGTTTGGGCCGGCAGCCTTGCGAGGGTTAACATGCTTAAATGTCTTACTCATGTTGGCCACGGAGAAGGAGAGCGGGCTGCGTCGGTGGCACTGTGTTATCCTCAAAGCGGGTGAAGAAGGTGTTTAGCTTGTCCGGAAGCAAGACGTCGGTGTCCACGCCATGGCTGGTTTTCCTTTTGTAGTCCGTGATTGCTGTAGACCCTGCCACATACGTCTCATGTCTGAGCCGTTGAATTGCGACTCCACTGTTTCTCTATGCTGACGTTTTGCCTGTTTGATTCCCTTGCGGAGGGAATGACAACACTGTTTGTATTCTGCCATATTTCCCATCACCTTGCCATGGTTAAATGCAGTGGTTCGCGCTTTCAGTTTTGCGCGAATGCTGCCATCTATCCACAATGCACATGATAAAAATGGCAACAATTATTACACTCCCAGAACCCCCATTCCCACCCTTTGTTGTATTGGGCCTAAATCTAGTCCAAATGACATTTAAGAGAAAGGTAGATATCATGACCTTGAAGCCTTATGGAAAGTTGGGTCACAGAGCAAAATACAATAGGTTTCAACCAGTTCCGGTGCGTGGGTAAAATCACTGGAGAAAGCCAAGCCCGAAAAATAAGCCATATTACAACCTATGTGTTGTGATAATTGCATTGTTTGCTCTATAACCTGTTAGTTAATATGCATTGCCTCCATGATATATAGGCCTAAGTCCGAGACAATAAGAAGACACAGTGGCAGAATAAATTCAACCACACCTTTGTTTCATCACAAAACAAAAGAGTAACATCTGTCCGGTGGAGTCCAGTTGCATGGTCAATCAAGTTAATGTTTTTCGGACTACTAAACAACTATTGATTTAGAACACCGGAGAGTTACTGCAAGTTGCAAAGAAAACAGGAGCTGCCTCCACTATTCCAAGTACAACTTCTTCACCAAATCACCTATGCTTAAGTCTAATACAGTGACAACTAAAAGATCCCAAAAACAATTTAGTCCAATCAACGTAAGCTAAATATCATGTGGCTGTCCATGGTACTCATTTCTGTGTGTGTGTGTGTGTGTGTGTGTGTGTGTGTGTGTGTGTGTGTGTGTGTGTGTGTGTGTGTGTGTGTGTGTGTGTGTGTGTGTGTAAAGAACATGTTGACTCACCCTACTTGTAGAGAAACGCCAATGCCACCCTCCTCTCATGTTGCCGAAAAGGTCTATGACTCTGTCATAAAGTACACGCTTTTAGTTTTTGTTGTCCTAGGCTACCTGGCTAAAATGCTTGCTCGCTTGCCTAACTTCCTTTCGTGGGCAACGATGAGCCAGCTAGTTAACATTAGCCTACTGCATCTAGCTACATATTGAACTTCCATCATCTCAGGGCAGGGGCACAATGTATGAATTTATGGTTGGATCAGAATTAGCATTATAATCATTGGCCAGTATGGAGAATGAAGTAAAACCACAAGTCCAAATCCCTATCTCACTTCCATGGCTAATTTAGGAAAGGCCAATTTTAGCAAGCTAGTTAGCCACTGGAGGAAAACAACACAACGAGATGCAACAATTCAATTTTTTTTCTGTCAATGGCATTTGACTTTTGATGTGATGTGATTGGTGTGAAGCCAATTCCAAACTGTCTTCCCTTGACACTTTTTTTGGGGGTGCTAGGACCATTCATTTGGTCTCCCGTTTTATCAAGGGAGGCAAAATTACCCCTTGTTTAAATGCTATGGGCGGCAACAATATCATACTCTTTTTGACCAGACAGCATCAGATAGATGGGCTACACATACAGAGACAGAGGGGCGCTGTTTCGCTCACTTGCTTTCTCCAGTGAGATACATTCCGCCTCTTGCAAATTGATGGACAATTATGAAACAGAGAGAGGAAATATTAATTATTTTTGCGTGTTATAATTGTGATTCTTATAACTATTGCAATAGATTTTGATTATTAGCCATACAGTTTCAGTTAATTAAAAGGGTTTTAGTATCTTACATTTTCTTCATCCATATTTGTGTTGAATTGCTCATGCGACTTTCTGTGGTTGGATGTAAATTGATTACGATGAACGGTTGGAAACCAAACTCGTCCTGGACATATTAACACGTCATGTATGTTGTACATGGAATCACAAAGGTGTGTGATCTTTTGATGAGGCCCCCAAAAATGCTACCTATTCTATATCGCCCCCTCAATAACACAGTTGTGCCCTAAGCATCTATCTAAACGAATGTTTTGCTGGTGTTAAAAATAACATAAATGACAAACAAATATCCACAAACCTAACTTCACACGATAAAAGCGAGGCAAGAAGCTAAAGAGAGGAAGTCACGATTAACAATTAAGACGTAGAGCCGTTTTTAATTTGATAGGTTTCTGCCTCCCCCCAGTGGTTTACTTTAAATGATACACCTTGTTGGGGTCACTGGAGCTAATGGGAGGCTCTGCTGCATAACACGTGACTCACATAATGCGGAAGAAATTGAGCGTGTTGAAGAAAGGCTGCAGAGACTCGTTTGAAAACATTTCTGGTTGCAGAAAAAAAGTATTTGCTAGTTAAACGGTTGTGACAAGCTGAGCCTAGTAGTTAAGAAAACAGTAAAACCATGTCTTAGGGAGACACATTGTTTACTCGCCAGGCCAGCTGTCGATGATGTTTTGCTGGCAATGAATAGTTAGCTAGCGAACATTTAAAATCACCCTTTGCCGTACCTGCTAGCTAATTGGAAAGTTTCCCCAAGTGAATGGGGAAATGGACCCTACAACATTTTCAGGTTTGTAGAATTGTTATGTTAATGGTTTTTATTGTCTGTAACGTCGACAAGCCTGACCCTGCCACTCTTGTAAGCTAACGGCTGGACAAATACCAATAGTTAGCTAAAATGTGCAAGGACTGGCAGCCCATTTTTGATCTTGTTTCACTAATTGGTGTTTTGACCAATCAGATGAGTTCTGCAAATATGTGGTTGGTCAAAAGATCAGAATTGGGCTGCCTGTCTAAACGCTGCCCATGAGACTTGACACTCACACTGTACTTTCAAACATATAGCCATTTTTTTTTACAGACTCAAATGCCACATGAAAACAGTGGAGAGTACTAACATGAGCTGTCTAACTTCCTCCTCTGGTGACAGGTCCCCATCTCCCTCTATCCTCCCTGCGTCTCCTGGTGCCACCACTACGTCTGATGTCTGCATCCATGTGGCAAGTGGCTCAGCAGCGTAACGTGATGCAGTATGGGAAGCTGGAGGAGTTTGTGACTCTGGTGACAGAGATGGTTCCGGAGCTCCTGACGCTCAAGCAGAGGGTCCAACTCATCCTGGGACTGAGAGCGAGGGTGAGACTGGTGGAAGTGCTGAGAGTTAGTAATGGTGTACGCTGTAGGAGTCAGGAGAATAACATTTGAAAAAGTCTACCACTTAAGTATGATGAAAGGGGTTACCTAGTCATTTGCACGACTGAATGTATTCAACCGAAATGTGTCTTCCGCATTTAACCTAACCCCTCTGAATCAGAGACAAGGGATGCTGACAGAAGATCGCTCTCATCACAATTTACTCAACTTCTGTTCACTCATGATCAGTTACATATTTGACTGTTTGTTTCCTCAGTATATAAATTGTTCAGGCAACTCTTATTAATGCATACATCTTCTGTGTCAGCTGGTTCTTGAATTGTGTCGTGATGTGGAGTCTAGCCCAGCTGGCTACAAAATCATCCAGCCCCACCTGGACAGAATCCATTCATGCACAACACATAAAGGGGTAAGTAACCTGTAATATGTGTAAAACACACCAGTCTGGTAATGGCAAGTCTGCTTTACCTAGTTCTCATTGTAGATGGTTACAGTTGTTTTGTGTGTGATTTACATATTCAGAGCAAAGACACAGAAGTGGAGGCCTCAAAGGATAACTTTGTGGATCTGGTCCAAACTCTGCTAGAAGACTCAATGAAGAGGGAACACTTTTTTCAGGTGAGATATCTAACATCTTCATGTCATAAATCCCTCTTTCAAATCAAAGTTTATTTGTCACGTGCACCGAAAACGAGTGTAGACCTTATAGTGAAATGCTTACTTACAGGTTCTAACCAACAGTGCAAAAAAGGTATTAGGTGAACAATAGGTAAGTAAAGAAATAATGAAAAATAACATTAGCGAGGCTACATACAGGCACCGGTTAGTCGGACTGATTGAGGTAGTATGTACATGAATGTATAGTTAAAGCAACTATGCATATATGATAAACAGAGAGTAGCAGCAGCGTAAAAGAGGGGTTGGGGGGGGGCACACAGTGCAAATAGTCCGGGTAGCCATTTGATTACCTGTTCAGGAGTCTTATGGCTTAGGGGTAAAAACTGTTGAGACGCCTTTTTGTCCTTGACTTGGCACTCCGGTACCTCTTGCCATGTGGTAGTAGAGAGAAAAGTCTATGACTGGGGTGCCGGCGGTCTTTGACAATTTTTAGGGCCTTCCTCTGACACCGCCTGGTGTAGAGGTCCTGGATGGCAGGCAGCTTAGCCCCAGTGATGTACTGGGCCGTACGCACTACCCTCTAGTGCCTTGCGGTTGGAGGCCGAGCAATTGCCGTACCAGGCAGTGATGCAACCAGTCAGGATGCTCTCGATGTTGCAGCTGTAGAACCTTTTGAGGATCTGTGGACCCATGCCAAATCTTTTTAGTTTCCTGAGGGGGAATAGGCTTTGTCGTGCCCTCTTCACGACTCTCTTGGTGTGTTTGGACCATGATAGTTTGTTGTTGATGTGGACACAAAGGAATTTGAAGCTCTCAACCTGCTCCACTACAGCCCGTCGATGAGAATGGGGGGGTGCTCCTTTTCCTGTAGTCCACAATCATCTCCTTAGTCTTGGTTACGTTGAGGGATAGGTTGTTATTCTGGCATCACCCGGCCAGGTCTCTGACCTCCTTCCTATAGGCTGTCTTGTCGGTGATCAGGCCTACCACTGTTGTGTCGTCTGCAAACTTAATGATGGTGTTGGAGTTGTGCCTGGCCGTGCAGTCGTGGGTGAACAGGGAGTACAGGAGGGGACTGAGCACGCACCCCTGGGGGGCTCCAGTGTTGAGGATCAGCGTGGCAGATGTGTTGCTGCCTACCCTCACCACCTGGGGGCGGCCCGTCAAGAAATCCAGGATCCAGTTGCGGAGGGAGGTTTTTATCCCAGGATCCTTAGCTTAGTGATGAGATTTGAGGGTACTATGATGTTGAACGCTGAGCTGTAGTCAATGAATAACATTCTCACATAGGTGTTCCTTTTGTCCAGGTGGGAAAGGGCATTGTGGAGTGCAATATAGATTGCATCATCTGTGGACCTGTTTGGGCGGTATGCAAATTGGAGTGGGTCTAGGGTTTCTGGGATAATGGTGTTGATGTGAGCCATTACCAGCCTTTCAAAGCACTTCATGGCTATGGACGTGAGTGCTACGGGTCTGTTGTCATTTAGGCAGGTTGCCTTGGTGTTATTGGACACAGGGACTATGGTGGTCTGCTTGAAAAATGTTGGTATTACAGACTTAATCAGGGACATGTTGAAAATGTCAGTGAAGACACTTGCCAGTTGGTCAGCAAATGCCTGGAGCACACGTCCTGGTAATCCATCTGGCCCCGCAGCCTTGTTAATGTTGACCTGTTTAAAGGTCTTACTCACGTCGGCTACGGAGAGCGTGATCATACAGTCGTCTGGAACAGCTGAAGCTCTCATGCATGCCTCAGTGTTGCTTGCCTCGAGCGAGCATAGAAGTGATTTAGCTAATCTGGTAGGCTTGTGTCACTGGGTAGCTCGTGGCTGTGCTTCCCTTTGTAGTCTGTAATAGCAAGCCCTGCCACATAAGACGAGGGTCGGAGCCGGTGTAGTACGATTCAATCTTAGCCCTGTATTGACGCTTTGCCTGTTTGATGGTTCGTCACAGGGCATAGCAGGAGTTCTTATAAGCTTCTGGATTAGAGTCCCTCACCTTGAAAGCGTGCGCCGAATAGCTTCTGGTTGGGGTATGTACGTACTGTCACTGTGGGGACGACGTCCTCGATGCACTTATTGATAAAGCCAGTGACTGATGTGGTGTACTCCTCAATGCCATCGGATGAATCCCAGAACATGTTCCAGTCTGCGATAGCAAAACAGTCCTGTAGTTTAGTATCTGTTTCATCTGACCACTTTTTTATAGACCGAGTCACTGGTGCTTCCTGCTTTAATTTTTTTCCTGTAAGCAGGAATCAGGAGGATAGAGTTGTGATCGGATTTACCAAAACAGAGGGCGTGGGAGAGCTTTGTACGCGTCTCTGTGTGTGGAGTACAGGTGATGTAGAATTTTATTCCCTCCGGTTGCACATTTAACATGTTGATAGAAATTAGGTAGAACTGATTTAAGTTTCCCTGCATTAAAGTCTCTGTCCACTAGGAGCGCTGCCTCTGGGTGAGTGGTTTCCTGTTTGCTTATTTTCTTATACAGCTGACTGAGTGTGGTCTTAGTGCCAGCATCCGTCTGTGGTGATAAATAAACAGCCACACAAAGTATAGCGGAAAACTCTCTAGGCAAGTAGTGTGGCCTGCAATATATCACAAGATACTCTACTTCAGGCAAGCAAAATCTAGAGACTTCCTTAGATTTTGTGCACCAGCTGTTGTTTACAAATATGCACAGACCGCCCCCCCTCGTCTTACCGGAGTGAGCTGTTCTATCTTGCCGGTGCAGCGTATATCCCGCTAGCTGAAAATCCATGTCGTCATTCAGCCACGATTCCGTGAAACAGGATACTACAGTTTATGATGTCCCGTTGGTAGGATATTTGTGATCGTGCCTCGTCTAATTTATTGTCCAATGATTGCACGTTGGCAAGCAATATGGACGGTAGCGGCAGCTTTCCCACTCGCCTTTTGCGGATCCTTACGAGGCATCCCGCTCTGTCCTCTGTATCTGCGTCTCTTCCTCTTGCAAATAACTGGGATGTTGGCCTTGTCAGGTGTTTGGAGAATGTCCTGCTTGTTGAAGAAAAAATCTTCATCTAATCCGAGGTGAGTGATCGCTGTCCTGACATCCAGAAGCTCTTTTTTGCCGTAAGATACGGTGGCAGAAACATTATGTACGAAATAAGTTTCAAATTCCACAAAATAAAACGCATAATAGCACAATTGGTTGGGCGCCCGTAAAACTGCTGCCATTTCTTGAGGCGCCATTTTCTGTTCAAAGGACTAGTATGACTTCATGGCAAATATTGAATATCATTACATTTCTACATATGCCTTAGCTAAAACCACTTGACTCTCCCTTTCTACCTCTGTGTTAAAGGAGGTGTTCCCTGTACAGTACAGCACTAGGTATGACACAGCGCTGCAGATACTGGTGTGGCAGTTCTTTGACAGACTGGAGGAGATGATGCCAGTGCCCAGCTTTACTCAGGTACTGTCTCCATCCTATTAGATCATCTAAAACATGTTGAAGTTCATTTGTACACTTGCTTAAAATGTAGGATTTATTGTAATTTTAAAGGACCCTATTCCATGAATAAATAAACAATGGGGTAGTGGCTAGGGGTCATGTGGGATTGGACTGCGCTTTTCTCTGTTTTTCAGACATGCTTATTCTTCTCTCCCTCTCAGACAGCATCCATTCTCAACCTGACCCCTACAGATCTGGAAGAGTGTCAGCAGTCTTTCTCTGATCCTGAGCATCTGAAGACACTGCTGCAGCATCATAGAAATCTGGGCCACCTAAAAAAAGGTTAGGATCTCTCAGGTGATCTATTTGAACTTGTTAACCTCTGGGTGAAATACCTGTGGGGGATTATCCTGAAAGAGAATTTGGAGTTATTTGGATTCTCTCTCTCTGGTTAGGTTTCCATCCAATTGGTGACAGATTTTCATGCGAATATTAAAAAATCTGCATAAAGAAAGTGTTCCCACCAGTGGTGTTTTCACCAAACTGTGTTAATGCGGATATATAAGTCAGTGGGTGATGATGCAGTCACACACTATACTTTAGGTTTTCATGTACCGAATAAAAATCTAAAGTTCAATGTTTTTCCATCGCATTTTCAACATCACCGATAGTTTTGTCACAAATGTGCCAGCCAACAGCTCGCAGATGCAGTGCAGGTAGTCTAGTCAACATGAGAATATTATGCATAAGAGCAAGGAATATTTGTCTAATGGCAGCTTAGCATCGACCTTCATGTCACCACCTATATTTATTGGAAAGGAGCATCAAGCTCAGCACTGTGCAATTTCACCACCCTGTGAAGTTCATTTATTTAATCTGTAGCTTAATAAACTGCATGGTTTCCCGAGTTGTAGAAGGAAGACCACACATCACATGACAAAGTTTACTTCGATTTGGTGGTTACTATGTCAATATTTGTGCATCAAGACGTTTCTCCCATAATACATTTTCGTGCACCAAAAACTCCCATCATGTCAAACGAACAAATTATCTATACATTTATAAAAAAGCTGTCCTGATTTTACATTCCATATACGGTATGACTTGCATAAAAACTGGGTGTAAACGTGGTTTCTCTTCCAGATTTTTTATTCTATGACTCTGATAACATCCTGTCCACGTTGTCCTTCCTCGCTCCCTCACTGAAGTCTAAGCATACCAAAAGAGGCATAGAAGAAGGCACGGTGAAGAACGAGAGTGATGTGAGGAGAAAGGGAGAGAAGGAAGAGGCTGAAGGACTGAAAGAACAGGAGTGTGGTGAGGGACAGCAAGAAGTCAGTGGGGAGGACGAAGACGCCAATGAGGGAAGTGATGGGGGCGCTGAAAGACTGGAAGAGGCTGGGGAATCCTCTGGGAACTCTGGGCAGCAGAAACAGCCATCATTAGTGGCCATCAATGGTAAGGAAATTCAGGGCGGAATACATTGCATACATCCATACACTGGCGAACTGAGTTGGTGAAGTTGATTACTTTGTCCAGTAGTAGAGTGGGGTCAGTAGTAGGGATGTTGCGGTGACCGTATTACCGCCACATTGGCGGTCACAAGTCATGAAGGCAGTCAAATTCCACGTGACCGCTTAGTTACGGTAATTAGGCTTCTCCAAGCTCTGATGCTGCTGCTGGTCATTAGTAGCCTACCTAACTTGCTATCTGCTTTTTACTCAGCACTCTATTGTCCCTCTAATCACCCTGACATCAATGCAAATGTAATCGAAAATCTAATTAAACAATTCATGAGCTCATGTTGCGCAACATTTCTATATGCTATGTAATTGCTCAAGAAAATAGAGTGATGTTCTCCACTAAAAAGAGGAGGATCCCATCAGCTTTCTATAGACTAGGCGTACTATTTTTATTTCTCCACTTTCCTAACATTAAGCAAATTGCATGTATTTACAACAGGAGTATAGCCTACCTGGCTGGGATGAAAATTAACTACGCGAAAAGCATCCTCCAGTCACTATTTAAGTGCATAGATGACATGTGCTTTTTCGATACAGGTGCATGATAATGGTCCATTCTGAATCAAAACAAATTTCACACATATTATTTAGTATATGTAAAGACAAGATTAAATCAAGAATATTCTGATGGGTGACAATATTAGCCTATCACTTGATGAATGAATGATGCCCAGCATAAGAAACAATGCCTTTTTTTTTTTTTGCGACTTTTTCGAATCACAGTTGTACACTTCATGTAGCTTAGCACATATGCCTATATGTTTTAATAAGGTTTGTATCACAACTAAAGTGGCCAACTAACTTAAAATTAAGCACATTAATCAGTTTTACAAGGGGTTAGAGCCTAACTGTCATACATAAGCAGCATGTGAGTTTCAAATTTGGGGAAGATAATTTTCACCATTTTAAAAATGCATATCTACAATAAAAGCAGTACATTGCATTTGCGGTCACTTTTGATAATGGTGTTTTCCTGTTAATGCAACATTTGTGCTTATAGCCTACTACCATGTGCGCATTGCTGCGCTTATAATGTGAAGGACTTTTTTTTTTACCCCCTTCTCCCCAATTTCGTAGTATCCAATTGTTAGTCATTACTGTCTTGTCTCATAGCTACAACTCCCGTACGGGCTCGGGAGAGACGAAGGTCGAGGGCCATGCGTCCTCTGAAACACAACCCAACCAAGCCGCACTGCTTCGTAACGTCTACTTCCACACAATCCCGGATCCGGGAGCACCCCCATCAGTAAAAAAGCTGACTAGCATAGCCTAGCGTCACAAGTAAATACTAGCATCTAAATATCATTAAATCATAAGTCCAAGACACCAGATGAAAGATACACATCTTGTGAATCCAGCCATCATTTCTGATTTTTAAAATGTTTTACAGGGAAGACACAATATGTATTTCTATTAGCTAACCACGATAGCAAAAGACACAACTTTTTTTTCTCCACCATTTTTTTCCTGCATAGGTAGCTTTCACAATTTCGACCAAATAAAGATATAAATAGTCACTAACCAAGAAACAACTTCATCAGATGACAGTCTGATAACATATTTATTGTATAGTATATGTTTTGTTAGAGAAATTTGCATATTTCAGGTATAAATCATAGTTTTACATTGCAGCCACCATCACAACTCTCACCAAAGCAACTAGAATAACTACAGAGACCAACGTGAATTACCTAAATACTCATCATAAAACATTTATGAAAAATACACAGCGTACAGCAAATGAAAGACAAACATCTTGTGAATCCAGCCAATATTTCAGATTTGTTAAGTGTTTTACAGCGAAAACACAATATAGCATTATATTAGCTTACTACAATAGCCAACCACACAACAGCATTGAATCAAGCCAACAATAGCGATAACGAATAAACCAGCAAAAGATTTAAATCTTTTCACTAACCTTCTCAAACTTCTTCAGATGACAGTCCTATAACATCATATTACACAATACATATAGAGTTTGTTCGAAAATGTGCATATTTAACGGCACAAATCGTGGTTATACAATGAGAATAGTAGCCAAGCTGCCAACAAAATGTTGGGAGAAATCTTGGGAGAGGCACCTAATCTAATCATTAACTAATCATAAACTTGACTAAAAAATACAGGTTGGACAGCAAATGAAAGATACATTAGTTCTTAATGCAACCGCTGTGTTAGATTTTTTAAATTAACGTTACTACGACATACAGCGTGCGTTAAAGCGAGACCGCACCGAAATTAATGGCGGAATAGGAGTTTTACATTTTTCAACAGAACAACGAATTAACATCATAAATACTTCTTACTTTTTGATGAGCTCCCATCAGAATCTTGGGCAAGTTGTCCTTTGTCCAGAGGAATCGTTGCTCGGTTGTAGATTGTCGCCTTCAACTTTGGAATTAGCAGTAAACATTAGCCATGTGGCGAAGACGTGTCCAACTCACTATAACGCAGCACTAAGAAATATCCGAAAATCGCTATAAACTGATATAACTCGGTTTAAAATAACAACATTATGATGTCTTTAACACCTATATCGAATAAAATCAGAGCCGGATATATCTAAGGCCTGTAACGGGAGCTTTCCAGAACGCAATCCTGAGGTCTGTCTTGCGTCATGGCGAATGTTGAAAAGACTGCACCCCACGTTCCAAGCCCATTTATATGGCCTCAGATCTGCCTAGCAACTCCATTCCAATTCTCACTATTTGCTGACATCTAGGGGAAGGTGTATGCAGTGCATCTCGACCAATAGAAGACATGCAAATGAATAAACTGACCCCAGAACAGCCTGCCTGATTTCAGATTTCTCACTTCCTCACAGGAAAATTGCTCCAACTTGAGTTCTGTTTTACTCACAGATATAATTCAAACGGTTTTAGAAACTAGAGTGTTTTCTATCCAATAGTAATAATAATATGCATATTGTACGAGCAAGAATTGAGTACGAGGCAGTTTAATTTGGGAACGGAATTTTTGCAAAGTGAAAACAGCACCCCCTATTGAGAAAAGGTTAGCCTCTCTGGGATATATTGGACGCTAGCGTCCCGCATGGCCAACATCCAGTGACAATGCAGAGCGCCAAATTCAAATAAATAACTATAAAAATTTAACTTTCATGAAATCACACATGCAATACACCAAATTAAAGTTACACTTGTTGTGAATCCAGCCAATGTGTCAGATTTCAAAAAGGCTTTACGACGAAAGCACACCAAACGATTATGTTAGTTCATTACATAGCCACAGAAAAACAGCCATTTTTCCAGCCAAAGAGAGGAGTCACAAAAAGCATAGAGAGAAAATTAATCACTAACCTTTGATCTTCATCAGATGACACTCATAGGACTTCATGTTACACAATACATGTATGTTTTGTTCGATAAAGTTCATATTTATATCCAAAAATCTGAGTTTACATTGGCGCGTTACGTTCAGTAATGTTTTGCTTCCAAAACATCCAGTGATTTTGCAGAGAGCCACATCAATTTACATAAATACTCATTATAAATGTTGATGAAAATACATGTGTTATGCATGGAACTTTAGATAAACTTCTCCTTAATGCAACCGCTGTCAGATTTCAAAAAAGCTTTACCGAAAAGCACACTATGCAATAATCTGAGTACAGCGCTCAGAGACCAAGCAAGCCAAAGGGATATCAGCCATGTTGTGGAGTCAACAAAGTCAGAAATAGCATTATAAATATTCACTTAAATATTCACTGATCTTCATCAGAATGCACTCACAGGAATCCCAGTTCCACAAATGTTTGATTTGTTCGATAAAGTCCATTTATGTCCAAACACCACCTTTTGTTCGCGCGTTTAGTACACAATCCAAACTGGCGATGCACTGGCAGGTCCAGGCAAAAGTTCAGACGAAAAGTCATATTACAGTTCGTAGAAACATGTCAAACTAAGTATAGAATCAATCTTTAATGATGTTTTTATCATAAATCTTCAATAATGTTCCAACCGGATAATTCCTTTGTCTTCAGAAATGCAATGGAACGCAAGCTACCAGTGATGAGAATGCGTGTGACCAGCTCGTGGCACTCTGCCAGACCTCTGACTCAATCCACTCTCATTCCCCCCTCCTTTATAGTAGAAGCATCAAACAAGGTTCTAAAGACTGTTGACATTTAGCGGAAGCCTTAGGAAGTGCAATATGATCCCATTTCCACTGTATCTTGGATAGGCAAAGACTTGAAAACCTACAAACCTCATATTTCCCACTTCCTGGTTGGATTTCTCAGGTTTTTGCCTGCCATATGGATTCTGTTATACTCACATATCATTCAAACAGTTTTAGAAACTGTGTTTTCTTTCCAAATCTACTAATATATGCATATTCTAGCTTTTAGGACAGAGTAGCAGGCAGTTTACTCTGGGCACCTTTTTATCCAAGCTACTCAATACGGGCCCCCCTGTCCCAAAGAAGTTAACACAGCGCGCATCCAACCCGGAAGCCAGCCGCACCAATGTGTCGGAGGAAACACCGTACGCCCAGCGACCTGGTCAGCGTGCACTGCGCCCGGCCCGCCACAGGAGTCGCTAGTGCGTGATGAGACAAGGATATCCCTACCGGCCAAACCGTCCCTAACCCGGACGCCGCTAGGCCAATTGCGCGTCACCCCATGGACCTCCTGGTCACGGCCGGCTGCGACAGAGCCTGGGCTCGAACCCAGAGTCTCTGGTGGCACTGCGATGCACCCGGGAGGCCTAGTTTATCAACATTTTAAGCTAAGCGTTCTGATCTGTTGCGTCAGCCACATAGCGTAAAAGCGTTTTTTGATGTTAGTGGTTGTATTCATTTGGGGTCTATCGCATCGCACCACAGTCCCAGACTATGTTTGCAATACTTATTTCTCGCACAGAATAGGTTGACTTTTGTACTGTGGGGGATAGTAGATTGACATAGGCTAGTGCTTTTGCTGTTTGTTAGGCCTGCTCATCTTGATGGCTGACAAAGTAAATGTGGACAGTTCTTCCAATATCTTCAATATGCACCTCGGAATTGGATCAGGACGCGCGCACTTGCGTCCCCGGTGTGTCTGTCTTCACTAGTAGCCTGTGAGAAAGACCTGATCATGTGATGGAGAGCCATGTGAGTGAGCGGTGATTCAGAGTGCTCCTCACTCTGGGAGAAGGGCACAATGGCCACTGGCCGCAAAAGGCATAGATTGTTTTAGGGTGCATTACGGCCACACAAAGGGGATGCCACTCTGAAATACGAGGCATTTTCAAGTGCTTATCAAATTGTGAATGAGACTGATCAAGTGTGTACAGCCTGCGCAAAAAACAAAGCCGAGCTCATGCCTTTCAAGCAACTTTTTTTCAAATCATCATTAGAGACGCATCATGCAGCCTTACAATGTATTACAAATCTAAACATATAGCCCAATGTTTGTAGAACAACTAAAGTTACATTAACTTGAAATTAAGCATATACAGTGGGGCAAAAAAGTATTTAGTCAGCCACCAATTGTGCAAGTTCTCCCACTTAAAAAGATGAGAGAGGCCTGTAATTTTTATCATAGGTACACTTAAATTATGACAGACAAAATGTCGAAAAAAAATCCAGAAAATCACATTGTAGGATTTTTAATGAATTTATTTGCAAATTATGGTGGAAAATAAGTATTTGGTCACCTACAAGCAAGCAAGATTTCTGGCTCTCACAGACCTTCTTTAAGAGGCTCCTCTGTCCTCCACTCGTTACCTGTATTAATGGCACCTGTTTGAACTTGTTATCAGTATAAAAGACACCTGTCCACAACCTCAAACAGTCACACTCCAAACTCCACTATGGCCAAGACCAAAGAGCTGTCAAAGGACACCAGAAACAAAATTGTAGGGTTTGGACCTGCACCAGGCTGGGAAGACTGAATCTGCAATAGGTAAGCAGCTTGGTTTGAAGAAATCAACTGTGGGAGCAATTATTAGGAAATGGAAGACATACAAGACCACTGATAATCTCCCTCGATCTGGGGCTCCACGCAAGATCTCACCCCATGGGGTCAAAATGATCACAAGAACGGTGAGCAAAAATCCCAGAACCACACGGGGGGACCTAGTGAATGACCTGCAGAGAGCTGGGACCAAAGTAACAAAGCCTACCATCAGTAACACACTACGCCGCCAGGGACTCAAATCCTGCAGTGCCAGACGTGTCCCCTTGCTTAAGCCAGTACATGTCCAGGCCCATCTGAAGTTTGCTAGAGAGCATTTGGATGATCCAGAAGAAGATTGGGAGAATGTCATATGGTCAGATGAAACCAAAATATAACTTTTTGGTAAAAACTCAACTCGTCGTGTTTGGAGGACAAAGAATGCTGAGTTGCATCCAAAGAACACCATACCTACCGTGAAGCATGGGGGTGGAAACATCATGCTTTGGGGCTGTTTTTCTGCAAAGGGACCAGGACGACTGATCCGTGTAAAGGACAGAAGGAATGGGGCCATGTATCGTGAGATTTTGAGTGAAAACCTCCTTCCTTCCAGGAGATCTGCATGGAGGAATAGGCCAAAATACCAGCAACAGTGTGTGTGAACCTTGTGAAGACTTACAGAAAACATTTGACCTCTGTCATTGCCAACAAAGGGTATATAACAAAGTATTGAGAAACTTTTGTTATTGACCAAATACTTATTTTCCACCATAATTTGCAAATAAATTCATTAAAAATCCTACAATGTGATGGATTTTCTGGATTTTTTTTCTCATTTTGTCTGTCATAGTTGAAGTGTACCTATGATGAAAATTACAGGCCTCTCTCATCTTTTTAAGTGGGAGAACTTGCACAATTGGTGGCTGACTAAATACTTTTTTGCCCCACTGTAGGAGTACCTATTTCTTTGTTGGCCTCTCAACACAGAATAGTTGCATGTGCGCACTCCCTCAAATCGTTTGCAGAAAATATCCTTTCTATTTTATTCAGCTTTGTTCAATTGTATACTTTATACTATAAAATAATGCCATGGAATTCTAAGAAAATCTTGTCTACTAAATTAACTAGTGTAGCCCATAGCCATTTAACATAGCCACATCAGGACAACTCAGTATGCTATTCTGTTCTTCTGAAATAGATTACATTTTCTTCATATCATGTTTCTTTAGACCTGTCTAAAATAAATAATGGATTTATTGTGAAGGTGTAGGCTATATTACATGGATGAATTAGACTTTATTTACTAGACAATCATCGGCTGACAATTTTGTGACCGCCACACCCATAGTCGGTAGTCACTTATTTTAAACATTTCTTAATGCACAGCTCCACTAGTTTTGATCTATTTAGTGCACAGATTTCTGCATGAATAAACCTAAATCTTTATATTATCGCCTCTTCGGCTACTGACAACAATCTGCAATGATACTTTGAACTCAGCAGCCCTTATTTCACTCTCCTGTGTTTTCTACCTGCAGGACAAGCTAAAGCCAAGCCACCCCAGTCCCAGGGCTTTTCCTGCTCACAGTGCCAGTTCTCCAACAGGAGATGGCTCACCCTTCAGGAGCACATCAAGAAGAACCATCCAAAGGAGGACAGTGGGATCCTGGGCTCTGGAGAAGCTGGAGCTGAGAACAACGTCCTGCCTGTCAGTGAGACGGAAAGCTCCTCAGCCAAGAAGACCAGGAAGAACAAGTACATCTGCTCCCAGTGTGGGAAGGGTCACAAATGTTCATATGAGCTGAGACGACACGAAACCGTTCACTCTGAGGTGAAGCCCTTCCATTGTGACCAGTGTGAGAAGAGATACAAAACAAAGGTGGCTCTAAAACAGCACCATCGAGTTCACACTGGAGAAAGGCCATATGTTTGCTCACATTGTGGCAGAGGCTTTAGGTCTGCGGGAACTTTACAATCACATGTACGCACACACACCGGGGAGCGACCTTTTGTCTGTTCTATATGTGGGAAGGGATTTATTCAACATCAAATACTGATAGGTCACCTCCGGTGGCATAGAGGGGAGAAGCCGTTCTTATGTACCGTTTGTGGAAAGAGTTTTAGTACTTCAGGTGCCTTGTTGGTACACTCCCGAACACACACGGATGAACGCCCCAAAAGCTGTGAGCATTGTGGGAAGAGGTTTAGAAGATGTTACGATCTCACAATACATCGGCGGATCCACACTGGTGAGCGGCCGTTCTCCTGCACACAGTGCGACAAATGCTTCACGTCCCACAGCGACCTTAGCAGACACATGCGAATTCATACAGGAGAGAAACCTTACCAGTGTAGAATGTGCGATCGGAGATTCACTGAAAGCGGCAACCTGAAAGTACACCAGCGGGTTCATCGGGGAACAGCCACAAATGTACGGGTTTCAGTGTGTAATATCAGTACGGCCCACCACAAGTCACCAAGTGTAGCAAGAAAGAAGGAAAGAAAGAAAGACAATGTTCCACCACTCCTTGTTGGACAGGAGTTGCCGTAGCCACAGTGTGTTTTTTTTTTAATTTTACATTTTTTAATTGTCACTTTTTTTTATTTATTTAACTAGGCAAGTCAGTTAAGAACAAATTCTTACTTACAATGACGGCCTACACCCTATGGGACTCCCAATCACGGCCGGCTGTGGTAGCACTGAGATGCAGTGTCTTTAGACCACTGCGCCACTCGGGAGCCCAGAGGGGAGAAACCGTATCCATGATCTAAGACCACACATTATATTGGAACTTTATGATTCCCGGGCCATTATAATAATTTTTATTTTAGAATAAGTTGACTTAAATCGTAATAACTTATTTCTCATAGTAGCAAGATAATTGGCTATTTTGTGATGGCGAGGCATTTAATGACCGCGTAATATGATTTTTATTTTAATGAGGTAATTGGTTACTTTGTTTCTCTAAGTGGTTTCTCTAGCTTTTTAACACCATATATTAGGTAATCGCACAAACATATTCACTGTATTCTGCCCACTAACAGTCACTGAAATCAGTCAGGGAAGGTCAAACATTTCACAACAGATTGATACAGGGGTACTGTTTTTGTGAAATTAGACAGCATGGTAATATATTACATTTGCAGTGTGGCCCTCTGGACCTCAGCGAAGACAGAATGTGGCCCCTGAAGAAAATGAGTTTGAGACTCCTGGTCTTGAGGGAAATTGATCTGTACAGGACTAAGGTGGTGATGATCAGTAGATCCATAGTTTGTGACTATGGTGACTTGGCTAAACCAGTGGTTCCCAACCGGCACTAGTGTGCCTTTTTAGGAGCTCTCTGATGTCCCGTGAAAGTTCTGGTAATCTTGATTTAAAAAATAATAATAATAAAATAACACTCACAAAACGTGACCTGTGGAATGCACATGGAATTTTGATTTGGGAGCACTAGTGCTGGTCAGATAATACATTAAATGGCACATGGTTACATTTTTATCATTGTTTCAAGTCCAGTGCATTCAGGCTGTTACATTTGTATAATTTGAGGGTTGCGCATCATGAGAAAAGTCATCAATAATTTTTACTTCATTTGTATCATTGAATAAATACCATGTCATTTTTTTAAAGAACAAGCTAACTACTGACTTGCAGCATGCATATAGGGAAGGGCACTCAACTTGTACTGCACTAACTCAGATGACTGATTGGCTAAAATAAATGGATAATAAGATAGTTGGAGCTGTATTGTTAGATTTCAGTGCAGCCTTTGTTATTGATCATAATTTGTCTTTAAAAAAAATTCACATATGGCTTTACATCACCTGCTATCACATGGTTGGAGAGTTACTTATACATCCATTAGAACTCAAGAGTATTCTTCAGTGGAAGCTTCTCTAACATCATATGTACAGTGGAGTATCCCTCAGGGCAGTTGCCTTGGCCAACTCTTCTCTATTTTTTACAAGAAACTACAATTATTATGCATGCTGATGATTGCACACACTACACATCAGCACCTACAGTCAGTGAGCTCACTAAGACTCTTACATGCTGACCAAACCGCATGCAAGTTGATTTTGTTCACCCACATCAGACGCGATCAGGACACTCAGGTTGAAATATCAAAACAAACTCTGAACCAATTATATTAATTTGTGGACAGGTCAAAAAGCATGAAACATGTATGGCAATTTAGCTTGCTGTTGCTAGTTAATTTGTCCTGGGATATAAACATTGGGTTGTTGTTTTACCTGAATTGCACAAGGTTCTCTACTCCGACAATTCATCCTCAGATAAAACGGTAAACCGGATTTGTTTCTCGTCATGTCTACACCTTCCTTCTTTTTCTTCATTGGACTTCATATGGCGGTTGGCAACCAACTTTTATGGTGCATTACCACAAAGATTTAAAATTATAAACTTGGATTAGCAAACACAACATGCCATTGGAACACAGGAGTGATCGTTGCTCATAATGGGCCTCTGTACGCCTATGTAGATATTCCATAAAAAATCTGCCGTTTCCAGCTACAATAGTCATTTAAAACATTAACAGTGTCTACACTGTATTTCTGATCAATTTGATATTTTAATGGACAACAAATTTGCTTTTCTCAAAAACAAGGGCATTTCTAAGTGACGCCAAACTTTTGAACGGTAGTATATGTGTACATTTATTTTGCAATGCAACGCGAGCGGTGGGGTCAGCATGTTAGCAAGGAGTTAGTCAGTGTCAGAATGGGACATTAACAAACTGATCTTAAATGCATCTAAAACCAAAAGCCTTCTCTTAGCCCTAAACCTCATCTGGAGTTGTGCATAAAGGGTGTGACCATTTAACAAGTTGAGGAAGCTGTACTCCTAGGAGTAACATTGGATGGTCAGTTATCATGGTCAAGTCATATTGACAATGTTGTTGTGAAGATGTTTTGTGTTTTTGACACACAAACTGTACTAGTTGTTCAGGCTCTGATCTTGTCCCGTCTTGATTACTGTCTGTTAATATGGTCATGTGCAGCAAAGACAGGCCTAGCAAAGCTGCAGCTGGCTCAACAAAGCAGCACGCTTTGCCCTTAACTGCACACACAGAACTAACATCAACAACATGCATGATAGTATTTCATGGTTGAAGAGAAATAGACTAGAAGATAAATAGTATTTTTAAGAAACATTTGTGTTTTAAATGCCTAACCACTTTGTATAATCTATTTGCATACATTTCAGACATACATACGCCGCTATAGGTTTCTTCACTGTACCCAACCAAAAACAGATTTTAATGCGTTGCTCAGTTGTGTTTAGAGCCATGTCATCGTGGAATGCTCTGCCACCAGAGGTTAGTCTAGCAAAAAGCAAGTTTTTAGCTTAAAAAAACCAAACATCTTTTATTACAGCACCTCTCCTCCTTTCTAAAAATCTAATTTAACTGTACTGTATATGTGAATATGTACACTGAACAAAAGGATAAACGCATCATGTAAAGCATTGGTCCCATGTTTCATGAGCTGTAATAAAAAAATCCCAGAAATGTTCTATATGCACAAAAAGCTTATTTCTGTTTTTTGGCCCACATTTGTTTACATCTCTGTTAGTGAGCATTTCTTCTTGGCCAAGATAATCAATCCACCTGACAGGTGTGGCATATCAAGAAGCTGATTAAACAGCATGTTCTTTACACAGGTGCACCTTGTGCTGGGGACAATAAAGGCCACTTTAAAATGTACAGTTTTGTCACACAACACAATGCCACAAATGTCTCACGTTTTGAGGGAGTGTGCAATTGGCATGCTGACTGCAGGAATGTCCGCCAGAGAATTGAATGTTACGCCTCCAGTTTTTTAGAGAATTTGGCAGTACATCCAACCGGCGTAACAACGGCAGACTACGTGTCACCATGCCAGCCCAGGACTTCCACATCCGGCTTCTTCACCTGTGGGATCATCTGAGACCAACCACCCGGACTGCTGATGATACTGAGGAGTGTTTATGTCTGTAATAAAGCCCTTTTGTGGGGAAAAACTCGTGTGGATTGGCTGGGCATGTTCCCCAGTTGGTGAGTCTTGCTCCCAAGTGGATGTACCTATGCCACCCATGGCTACGCCCCTGCCCAGTTATGTGAAACATAAATTAGGGCCTAATTTATTTATTTCAATTGACTGATTTCCTTGTGTACTGTAACTCAGTAAAATCTTATTGTTGCATGTTTATATTTTTGTTCATTGTGTGTGTGTGTATATAAATAATAGTGTAAATATTTTTTTGAAAACGCTTATTTTCTTGTCTATTACAGTTCAGTACTTTGTCTTGTATTTTAACGATTTATGTAGACCCCAGGAAGAGTAGCTGCTGCATGTGCAGTAGCTAGAGATCCTCATAAACCAAACTAAACTTTGTCTGAAAACTGGCACAGGTAAATCTGATTAGGTTTGCTTAGGGAGTGAACGTTATTTATAATAAGGATTACATGGAGAAAATCGGACCACTGAAATTAAAATGAATGGCCCTCGCTTCAGCAAAATATGTTACCTAAACCCTCCCTGAACGCTTGAAAAAAAACAAGTGACCCTCCCTATACCCCAAGTGGATAGCAGAGAACGTATCCTCACTTATTGGACCGACCAGAAGCTTAGATATGCAGTTTAAGAAATTGTTCTTCGTCATGTAAGCGTTACATGGCAATGCAGGAAATTTGATCACTACGGGTGTAATGTATTTCTGGCCACTGGATGGTTTTGTGTTAGTTTTGTGGCGTTGTTCCACTCCCTATGGGCAACTGTAGAAAGGATACTTTCAGCACATGAGACAGATTTTTCACCGGATGTTTTTAAGTGTGAAGTATTGTTAGGGTTGCGAAAGTTCAACTGAGATAGGAACAGTAGCACACCTGAACTTGGTTAAAATAATTGTTTAATTCAAAAGTTAATAAATGGCAAATACATTTTTCGTATATACGGGTTCACTGCACCACCCCGCAGGGTGGAACAGAGAAGACACTTGTTCCTGACAAAGATAGTATATTATACTCGTGACAGAGATTAGTTCCCACTTCCGAGCCGGCCTGTCAGAGTAGAGACTGGGCGTGGTTTAGACTCACCCAGCCTATCGTTGGTGTTGGCACATAAGCTGGTCCCAGCCCCTTTGCGCTCTCTGGTGTCCTTTCGCTGTTGCTGTGTAGATTACGCTCCTTCACCCCAGAGACTGGGGTCAGACATTTTTATAACATTGTCTGAGATATCTGCACCTGTATACAATGTCCACTGTTCTCGCTCAAGGCTAACTACAGCTTCCCAGCACTCTTATCTGAGCTAACTGTTACTTCCAGCACACACACACAGACACCCAGGCGCCCAGGCCAACAGTTTGTCAATATCCAATCACATTTAATACAGTTGCTAATCACGTTTGTTATAGTATTCAATCACATATAATACAGTTGCTAATATTCAATCACGT
Source organism: Salvelinus fontinalis (assembly GCF_029448725.1). Lineage (NCBI taxonomy): Eukaryota > Metazoa > Chordata > Actinopteri > Salmoniformes > Salmonidae > Salvelinus > Salvelinus fontinalis. The sequence continues at coordinate 7,974,350 of NC_074700.1, forward strand.
GTGTTATAGTATGACTTCCAAGATGGCTTAGCAGTTCAGACGTCATTTTTGTCCTCGTACTGTCTTGTCCTGTATATATATATTTACACCTTCTTCGCATATCTTTTATATTTTTTTATTATCCAAGAACTTAACTACAAAAGCTTTCCTGCAACCCGCCTCACCAATTACAACAAAAAAGTATTATTTACCTCAAATCTGAAAATCCACAGTGAAGCTAACCAGGGGCTAATCAGAAGTTAGCCAGAAAGCTAACCAGAAGTTAGCCGAAAGCTAGCCGAAAGCTAATTTGAAGCTGCCCAGAAGTTAGCCGGCTTGCTGGCTAGCGTTGGTGTTTCAGCTGCCCACGTTTTGTGGTCATCAGCTATTCCTTTAGCTCGATAATCTACCGGCACTTTTGTGCAACGCGACTCGGACTGGAGCATACCGGGCTTTTTTTTTCTCTCAGTTTCCCCGGATTTTAGCCGCAGGCTCTGGACATTTGCACCTTGATTTCGCAGCTAGCTAGCTGCAAAACGTGTGACTATTGGCTTACGTCGATCCCGGAGCAAACTTAAATTATTCCGGAGCTAGCCAGCTGAGGAGTTCCATCAGCCATTCCTGGGCTACAGTCACCTATCCGGACCCGGGTTTTTTTGTTGTTGCTGCAGATACGGAGCCCCACCGGGCCTTCACGATTGACTGCCGACGTTATCTGCCCGAGGGAGTTATCCAACTGGCACGTCCGTCGCGACGTTACCTGAACGCTCACCTGGGGCCCGCTAATCGTTAGCTGTCTTATCGGCTGCTATCTTAATAAGTATTTCGGACAATTTTTTTTCTTTTATTTATTTTTTCTTGGGTCACTATATCTATTTTGCCAATTGGATTGATCCCCTCTACAAGACACGGAACCCCACTAATCTACCGACGGAAACGCACGAGGTGTCTAAAAATAGACCTCCATCCTATGCTATCTTGCTACCGATAGCCATCTACCCGGCCAGCTGTCTGGATCGCCGTGACCCCAACCAACCTCTACTCACTGGACCCTTATTGATCACTCGATTAAGCATGCCTCTCCTTAATGTAAATATGCCTTGTCCACTGCTGTTCTGGTTAGTGTTTATTGGCTTATTTCACTGTAGGGCCTCTAGCCCTGCTCACTATACCATATCCAACCTTTCATTTCCACCACCCACATATGCGATGACATCACCTGGTTTCAATGATGTTTCTAGAGACAATATCTCTCTCATCATCACTCAATACCTAGGTTTACCTCCACTGTATTCACATCCTACCATACCTTTGTCTGTACATTATTCCTTGAAGCTATTTTATCGCCCCCAGAAACGTCCTTTTACTCTCTGTTCTAGATGCTCTAGACGACCAATTCTCATAGCTTTTAGCCGTACCCTTATCCTACTCCTCCTCTGTTCCTCTGGTGATGTAGAGGTGAATCCAGGCCCTGCAGTACCTAGCTCCACTCCTATTCCCCAGGCGCTCTCTTTTGATGACTTCTGTAACCGTAATAGCCTTGGTTTCATGCATGTTAACATTAGAAGCCTCCTCCCTAAGTTTGTTTTGTTCACTGCTTTAGCTCACTCTGCCAACCCGGATGTTTTAGCCGTGTCTGAATCCTGGCTTAGAAAGACCACCAAAAATTCTGACATTTTCATCCCCAACTACAAGATTTTCAGACAAGATAGAACGGCCAAAGGGGGCGGTGTTGCAATCTACTGCAAAGATTGCCTGCAGAGTTCTGTTTTACTATCCAGGTCTGTTCCCAAACAATTTGAACTTCTACTTTTAAAAATCCACCTCTCTAAAAACAAGTCTCTCACCGTTGCCGCCTGCTATAGACCACCCTCTGCCCCCAGCTGTGCTCTGGACACCATATGTGAACTGATTGCCCCCCATCTATCTTCAGAGCTCGTGCTGCTAGGCGACCTAAATTGGAACATGCTTAACACCCCAGCCATCCTACAATCTAAGCTTGATGCCCTCAATCTCACACAAATTATCAATGAACCTAGCAGGTACCACCCCAATTCCGTAAACACGGGCACCCTCATAGATATCATCCTAACCAACTTGCCCTCCAAATACACCTCTGCTGTTTTCAACCAAGATCTCAGCGATCACTGCCTCATTGCCTGCATCCGTAATGGGTCAGCGGTCAAACGACCTCCACTCATCACTATCAAACGCTCCCTGAAACACTTCAGCGAGCAGGCCTTTCTGATCGACCTGGCCGATGTATCCTGGAAGGATATTGATCTCATCCCGTCAGTAGAGGATGCCTGGATATTTTTTTTAAATGCCTTCCTCACCATCTTGAATAAGCATGCCCCATTCAAGAAATTTAGAACCAGGAACAGATATAGCCCTTGGTTCTCTCCTGACCTGACTGCCCTTAACCAATAGAAAAACATCCTATGGCGTTCTGCATTAGCATCGAACAGCCCCCGTGATATGCAACTTTTCAGGGAAGCTAGAAACCAATATACACAGGCAGTTAGAAAAGCCAAGGCTAGCTTTTTCAAGCAGAAATTTGCTTCCTGCAACACAAATTCAAAAAAGTTATGGGACACTGTAAAGTCCATGGAGAATAAGAACACCTCCTCCCAGCTTCCAACTGCACTGAAGATAGGAAACACTGTCACCACCGACAAATCCACTATAATTGAGAATTTCAATAAGCATTTTTCTACGGCTGGCCATGCTTTCCACCTGGCTGCCCCTACCCCGGTCAACAGCACTGCCCTCCCCTCTGCTACTCGCCCAAGCCTTCCCCATTTCTCTTTCTCCCAAATACAGTCAGCTGATGTTCTGAAAGAGCTGCAAAATCTGGACCCTTACAAATCAGCCGGGCTAGATAATCTGGACCCTTTCTTTCTAAAACTATCTGCTGAAATTGTTGCCACCCCTATTACTAGCCTTTTCAACCTCTCTTTCGTGTCGTCTGAGATTCCCAAAGATTGGAAAGCAGCTGCGGTTATCCCCCTCTTCAAAGGGGGGACACTCTTGACCCTAACAGCTACAGACCTATATCTATCCTACCCTGCCTTTCTAAGGTCTTCGAAAGCCAAGTCAACAAACAGATTACCGACCATTTCGAATCCCACCATACCTTCTCCACTATGCAATCTGGTTTCAGAGCTGGCCATGGGTGCACCTCAGCCACGCTCAAGGTCATAAACGATATCTTAACCGCCATCGATAGGAAACAATACTGTGCAGCCGTATTCATTGACCTGGCCAAGGCTTTTGACTCTGTCAATCACCACATCCTCATCGGCAGACTCGACAGCCTTGGTTTCTCTAATGATTGCCTCGCCTGGTTCACCAACTACTTCTCTGATCGAGTTCAGTGTGTCAAATCGGAGGGTCTGTTGTCCGGGCCTCTGGCAGTCTCTATGGGGGTGCCACAGGGTTCAATTCTTGGGCCGACTCTCTTCTCTGTATACATCAATGATGTCGCTCTTGCTGCTGGTGATTCTCTGATCCATCTCTACGCAGACGACACTATTCTGTATACTCCTGGCCCTTCTTTTGACACTGTGTTAACAACCCTCCAGGCGAGCTTCAATGCCATACAACTCTCCTTCCGTGGCCTCCATTTGCTCTTAAATACAAGTAAAACTAAATGCATGCTCTTCAACCGATCGCTGCCTGCACCTGCCCGCCTGTCCAACATCACTACTCTGGACGGCTCTGACTTAGAATATGTGGACAACTACAAATACCTAGGTGTCTGGTTAGACTGTAAACTCTCCTTCCAGACTCACAAACATCTCCAATCCAAAGTTAAATCTAGAACTGGCTTCCTATTCCGCAACAAAGCATCCTTCACTCATGCTGCCAAACATACCCTTGTAAAACTGACCATCCTACCAATCCTCGACTTCGGTGATGTCATTTACAAAATAGCCTCCAAAACCCTACTCAATAAATTGGATGCAGTCTATCACAGTGCCATCCGTTTTGTCACCAAAGCCCCATATACTACCCACCACTGCGACCTGTACACTCTCGTTGGCTGGCCCTCGCTTCATACTCGTCGTCAAACCCACTGGCTCCAGGTCATCTACAAGACCCTGCTAGGTAAAGTCCCCCCTTATCTCAGCTCGCTGGTCACCATAGCAGCACCTACCTGTAGCACGCGCTCCAGCAGGTATATCTCTCTGGTCACCCCCAAAACCAATTCTTCCTTTGGCCGCCTCTCCTTCCAGTTCTCTGCTGCCAATGACTGGAACGAACTACAAAAATCTCTGAAACTGGAAACACCTATCTCCCTCACTAGCTTTAAGCACCAGCTGTCAGAGCAGCTCATAGATTACTGCACCTGTACATAGCCCATCTATAATTTAGCCCAAACAACTACCTCTTTACCTACTGTATTTATTTATTTATTTTGCTCCTTTGCACCCCATTATTTCTATCTCTGCTTTTTTCTATCTCTACTATCTCTACTTTTTTTACTTTTTTTTACTTGCTATATTGTATTTACTTCGCCACCATGGCCTTTTTATATTTTTATTTATTTATATATATATTTTGTTTGCCTTCACCTCCCTTATCTCACCTCACTTGCTCATATTGTATATAGACTTATTTTTCACTGTATTATTGACTGTATGTTTGTTTTACTCCATGTGTAACTATGTGTTGTTGTATGTGTCGAACTGCTTTGCTTTATCTTGGCCAGGTCGCAATTGTAAATGAGAACGTGTTCTCAATTTGCCTACCTGGTTAAATAAAGGTGAAATTTAAAAAAAATAAAAAAATAGTATAATTCAGAACCTCACATATGTTCTTCGTGTGTATAGCTTATCTGTTATTGTCCATTGTACACCACAGTCAGCAGTCTCATGATTCACCCCCTCCTGTGTCTCTCTAAGATTAGCAGTCTCGGTCACACAGTACAGCTTCACACTACTGATACATTTGTTGCATACACACACATATTTCATACACACACATATTTCAGGTTGTGGCCTCATGGTTAGACAGAGCACTGGTAAGAGTAGAGACTAATGGAAAATACAGGTTCACATGAGTCAGTAATTCAAACTTTAATGCATAAGAAGCCCTACTAGCTTATAGTTAGTTAAGCATGTCAAAAAACCTTATAAAACCCCACAGTATATGGATGGCGTTTCCACTCACTACAAAATAAGGTGCTGAGTGACTGGCAGTGGGAGACGATGGATTTTGGCCAACATGCGTTCTCATCGATTAAACATTTTATCTCAATAAGGTTTTCTGTACCCAAAACTAGAATATGTTACGAACAGAGTGTCTATGTTTTGTAGATTTTACCCTTTACCTAAGTTAAAAGAAATTGAATTGTTTAGGAGTGCAAGGGCGAATTGAGTTATTGCACACGCCCTTTTAAAGAAGGCGTTCCATAACGTAAATATGCAAAAACATGCCTGAACGCGCCAATAGGATCTCACCCCTCCTTGCTTGTTCTGCCTACTTTGACTGATTTGTTCCCATTTCAAACGACACAGGCTGTGGTCGATCTTGGGTTAGTAAGAAAAATATTTGCTTTCAGTCTGTCTATTTATAGTATAGCTACCTCGCGGAGTGAACAACCATCACTGTACACATAGATCGCAGTTATTTAACGTTATTACAGACAGATCTGGCATTTCTCCATCTGGAAATTACAACTGCAAGTGTTTTCATTTATGTCCAAGAGCTAGCTAGCTACTGTAACTGGCTAGCTAACTAACTTTAGCAGGCTCTAGTCTAGATCAATTCGCCAGCTGCAGAGCAGCACTCACTAACAAGACCGGTAAGTCACTTGCTTTAATCATCTCTGAAGTTGTTTGGGATGCGATCACACTAGCTCCATATATTTATCTAAAGTATTTGATGAAATAGGTTGTTTCTTTAACTAGTTTAGCAAGGTTATAGTCTGTAGGCTAGTATTTAGTTAACGTACACCTTTAGGAAATGCCCGCAATGCAGCTGTGGTGGTGCCACTTTTGTTACGCTATCTACCTGCTTTAAAGAGTGGAAAATACTCGAGCCTTTATCCATAGCTGTTGATCTCAGTTCCGTGAAAAAGTGATGTTGACTTAAATGGATCAACCAGGTAAGTTAATTAAAGGTAAAATGTTCTGTACACTCACTAAATATTTGTATTTAACTAGGCAAGTCAGTTAAGAACAAACTATTATTTACAATGAAGGCCTACCCTGGCCAAATCCGGATGACGCTGGGCCAATTGTGCGACGCCTTATGGGACTCTCAATCACAGCCGGATGTGATACATCCTGGTTTCGAACCAGGGACTGCAGTGCCTTAGACCACTGCGCCACTTGGGAGGTACGTGTGTGGTTCATTGGCAGATTTTCAAAAGAAACTAGACAAAGATAGTATCAGCAATTCTCAATCAGATGAGACAAGCCTAGTCTCATTCATTTACAGATCTTACTTAGATCGAGAATTATTTGCATATCTGTTATTGCTCATGGTGTAACTGTGCTGTTTTTAAACACACAGCAAGCCGAATGCTGCTACAATTGCTGTGGGTGCCGGATAGACAACGGTGGTAAATCTCATTCAAATTGAATTTAATTCATAAAACGCTTCCACTTCATTTACTGTGTGGATATCTTAAGTTATGCATACTTAATGTCAATATTCCATTACCCTAGGTCTTCCATTCCCAAACTTGAAGCCGTCTGACCCTAGCAGGAAGGACCAGAGAAAGGTGACTAAAATTGGACCATTAACTGGCTTAGTCTACACTTTGGAGGAACAACAGATTTGCAATGCATTTATCAGCAACGGTTTGGGGGGGGGGGGGGGGGGGGGGGGGGGGGGGTGGTGAGTGACCAAGAACCTGATGGTCACTCTGACAGAGCTCTAGAGTTCCTCTGTGGAGATGGTTGTCCTTCTGGAAGGTTCTCCAATCTCTACAGCACTCCACCAATCAGGCCTTTATGGTAGAGTGGCCAGATGGAAGCGTCATGTCTGGAGGAAACCTGGCACCATCCCTTCGGTGAAGCGTGGGTGTGGCAGCATCATGCTGTGGGGATGTTTTTCAGCGGTAGGGACTGGGAGACTAGTCAGGATCGACGGAAAGATGAATGGAGTAAAGTACAGCGAGATCCTTGATAAACCTTCTCCAGAGCGCTCTGGACCTCAGACTGGGACAAAGCTTCACCTTCCAACAGGACAACGTCCCTAAAAACACATCGAAGACAATGCAGGAGTGGCTTCGGGACAAGTCTCTGAATATCCTTGAGTGGCCCTGCCAGAGCCTGGACTTGAACATCTCTGGAGAGACCTGATAATGGCTGTGCAGCGACGCTCCCCATCCAACCTGACAGCGCTTGAGGATCTACAGAGAAGAATTTGAAAAACTTCCCAAATACAGGTGTGCTAAGCTTGTAGCATCATACCTAAGAAGAGTCGAGGCTGTAATCACTGCCAAAGGTGCTTCAACAAAGTACTGAGTAAAGGTTCTTAATAATTATGTAAATGGTATATTTCAGTGTTATTTTTTGTAAATTTGCACAAATTTCTGAACCTGTTTTTCCTTTGTCATCATGGGGGGGAAACAAACTATTTCATCCATTTTAGAATAAGGTTGTAATGTAACAATTTGGAAAAAGTCAAGTGGTCTGAATACTTTCTGAATGCACTGTACATTGCTGTATATATATTATTGTTCATTGCTACTTTGTGTAAATGTTGCACCAATACCAACATTTCATTCTATAAACCAATTGCTATAGTTGGTGTGTGATTTAAGTTTGTTGTACAAAGGATTGTGCTCCAACACTAATGAAATCAAAGCCATCTTTATGATAAAGTAAACCTCAATGTAAAGCAATCTTTTTTTACATTGCCATTTGAATGCATATAAAGACAAATGCAACGTCCTCCAGTGATTTCTGAACTTTTAATTTTGAAAAGCAATATCCCAACTATAACTACAGTACACACACTAAAAGGGTAAAAAAAAGATACATTTTTAACCAAATACTGCTGGGGCTTTTTAGACTACTTTTTAGGCATTCAAGGAATCCACATCATTAGTCTCCCCCTCGCTTGAGGAACAAAAGAGGAAAGCCACACCCCCCACGTGCTATGCCATGACTTACCGTGACCACCTATTGAGATGTGCTTTTTGTTAAGTAAATCAGATGTTAAATGAGGTGAAAAGGAGACAAGTAACATTAAGAAAATTAAAAGTAATGCACTTAGTCATATATCAAACTGTTTACACTAAACAGACCTAAAACAACTATCCAGGTTTGTTGCATGAATAAATAGATGTTGATCATGAAGCATGTAACTGCCGACAGAATATTTTAAAGTGGAACATTCCATCTCACAGGATATGGATGCCTTGCTCTGAAGAGGCACTCAGTTAATCAGTGGGTCCCCTCTCCTGTAAAGTTATTTGCTCTGGGCGAATAAACACAAAGAATTGAAGACAAATTATTATTGTATTAAAACTAAATTGTATTAAAACTATCAAAAGTTCTAATATTGTTTTAAGTACAGTGTACCAACTTCTGAGGGAATACAAAGTTCACTGTATTAAAATAAACATATTTGTTTTAAGTACAGTGTAACAAGTATTGTAAATACTCATGTGGTGTCCCTTGGTGGGATTGAACGGAAGAAAAGGTCGGAAAAACGGAAGAAAAGGTCAAATAAGACCCCCGAAATCGTGCAATGGCTATACACGATCGGCCAGGCAAGAGTAGGGGTGGAAAGATAAAATTGTATTTTATAAACATTTCATGCAATTCTACATCATTTGACATATTAGCAGAATCGTTTTTAATACCACACAAATTACCTAAAGGACAGGCTAATAATGGACATATTTCTCCAATGCCAAATCAGTGCAACGAAACTATGACTGTTTGCAAATAATTACATCAGAGACGTCATTAGGAATCTGAACATGGTACTTTCAAAAGTTAGGCCTACCTTTCCACCCCAGACAGAGTAGGCCTACAGACACAGACGCGGGAAGTCGGGGTGTACCGTCACCCACAAACTACTTCACGCAGCTATGACTACAGAACCAGAACATTAAGCTTTAACTGTTGGCTACTCTTCTTCCATGGCTTAACCCAACGAGAGGTCACAAGTGTTTCCCCAAAAGCTGTCTGGGTTTAAACATCTTGTGAATAGCTTAATCAATTGATAGTGACAGAATTTGGTTACTTCCCAAGCAAAGTAAATGTTTTGTCTCCTCGGATATAGAAGGTTGGAGTCCAGCCTCTGAATGTCAAAGAAATGAAGAAAAGATATCCCCATATGCATCTTTTACAGCTTGTTTCTAGTGTAAACCATCTCTGATCAAGGCGCTGTTATATATCACTTTATATAATCGGATCCGTTTTATTTTTTTCAAAATATTAAGCTAACAAGGGGTAGGCCTGTGCTTTTTGCCATTTTCTTTAATAAAAAGTAGGCCCTGGGCATACCCTCTCAATTCAAGATGTGAGAATATATTCTGTTGTGTTACAGCCTGAATTCAAAATGTTTTCCCACTCATCTGCACACAATATCCCATAATGACAAAGTGAAAACATGTTTGTAGACACTTTAGCAAATTTGTTGAAAATAAAATACAGAAATATCTAATTTACATATGTATTCACACTACTTAGTCATGTCATGGGCCATCCACTGTGAAGCTATCTGAAGAACAAAAATGAAAAAAATGCCAGAAGATTGAGTGCCAGGAAAGGGAGGGGGTTCGTCAACTGCCCGTAATTGATTAAGACTTGTCTGATATTGTTATTTTGGAGTATCAGGTTGATTGAGGTTTATACACTGCTAAATTTATAGTAATTTAGGCTAAGAATGCATTGAGATACTGATCTGTAATTATAACCCTGATGAGAAATGTAATACTAGAATTATGAGATTAATATATTGTATGGTAATATAAATGTACATTCTGCCAGTCTTGATGTGTGTTAAGTTGAGGGTTTTAATTTTGAATGATAGAACCAATGTGAATCACTGAGCAATGTCATTCTAGATTTTGGTTGGATAATTAATTATGATTTAGAAGCTGAATGATTTTTTTAAACTGCCTGGTTGATTTGAGTAAGTTTTAGTATGTTAAATCAGAGCAATTAATGTATTATGGATTGATTGTTTTGATTGTTGTTATGCTGATTGTGACATAGATAAAGATGTTGTGTACCGAAAAATGTTGACCAATGACTATTCTCAGCATGCCTTGGTGAAGTGAACTCTGGTCCTGAGAGTGAAACTGATCCCAATCCATTTGATTTATATCCATTGCCAAATTGTAATTTTTGATGATAATACTCAGGAGCTATAGCAGGTTTATGCTAATGGACAGAGTCCATTATACATGGTGGAATCATGATGCGTTTCCTGGGTCATGTTCATTAAGCACTAAAAGGAATAAATGTTTTTTATTTTATTTTTTAAAACCTTGTAATTCTGCTTTTAAATTGAGAGAATTTCCAAAATGGGGGAATGTGGTAGCAGGATTATGTTATATTTATGCACCAAATGGTTGTTTCATTTAATAGGGTAAGGTTCTTAGGACTCTCTCCTTTTCTGAGTTAACTGAGAGGAGTCTTTATGGAGCTTGGGCTGGCAACTGACTAAGTGATGGCTTGGTGATAAAAAACCTACAGCTGGCATTCCATAGATCAGATATGGTGAGTGTCACAGAGCTAGAGAGGGCCTGGAGGAACAGAACAAAGGTCTCAGTATTCCTAATTATCCTGGCATTTGGGAGACAGCACCAGAGGCAGATGCCCACAGGAGGAACCCAAAGTGGCTTATGGTGCCCCCAATATGGGGGGGGGGGTTAAACCAGCTATGACTGAGCAATCTTGGTATCAGGTATCATTGCAATAATTAATCAATATTGAATAAAGATGATTGTTTAAAGAAATAAAGTCTCTCTCACTTGAATAAAATATTCCACCGCAAACACCGACTGCGAGCCAGGCCTAATCTCCCGACCTCACTAATGCTCATGGGTGAATGGAAGCAAGTCCCCGCATCAATGTTCCAACATCTAGTGAAAAGCCATTAAAAAGAAACGTTGTTTCTATTGAACATGCAATACTAATAAAGGCATTTTAATTAATCATATGAAGAGTGCCTTGGTCCTCCTTTCTTTTTGATGACCAATTTACCCCTTTTACCAAAGAGCACCTTCTATGGACCAAAATGTACTATTGTGTACCTTAGTAGCGCTTCCCTTCCTCCTCTTTCTACTATCTAGTGAAAAGCCTTCCCAGAAGAGTGGAGGCTGTTATAGCGGCAAAGGGGGGACCAACTCCATATTAATGTCCATGATTTTGGAATGAGATGTTCGACGAGCAGGTGTCCGCATTCTTTTGGCCATGTAGTGTAACTTTATGGTGATAACGGTTCGAAACCAAGACTTATACATTTAAAATATGTAATGAGCCTTAATTATGTTTTGCAGTAGAATGATATTGTAAGTAACGTATGCTAAATAATGTATAGACAGACATACTGTATGGTTTCGTAACCAGAATATGGCGCTGTATTCTAATAAACAAAAATAAATATGTAAAATCTAGTCCACAATAGAACCAAATTCTTGTTTTGCATAGATTAAACTATCACATATTTCCTTTTACAAATAGAATGTCACTGTCAATTCCACTGCCAGGGTTCCCCTACTGGCGGCCCGTGGGTCAAATGTGGTCTTATTTGGCCCCCAAAGTTTTCTAAGCTCCCCCCTCCCCCACACATTAGAGAGACATGTGACGGTATAAAAATGGAAGCAAGGTTTGAGTCAAATATTATATTTGCTTGGGCTTCTTGCAGTCAATTTGCAGTCTACAAATTATTTGTGATTGTTTTCTGGCCCCCAGACCATCCGCTCAAGAAAAAAATTGTCCCATGGCTGAATCTAGTTGATGATCCCAGCCTTATGCATTTTATAAATACTGTATGTCCATTACCTGTTTATACAGTTTATTTGAATGACTTATAAGCCAGTAACTATAGTTGAAGTCGGAAGTTTACATACACATAGGTTGGAGTCATTCAAATTAAATTTTTCAACCACTCCACAAATTTCTTGTTAACAAACTATAGTTTTGGCAAGACGGTTAGGTCATCAACTTTATGCATAATTTTTCCAACAATTGTTTACAGACAGATTATTTCATTTATAATTCACTATATCACAATTCCTGTGGGTCAGAAGATTACATACACTAAATTGACTGTCTTTAAACAGCTTGGAAAATTCCAGAAAATTATGTCATGGCTTTAGAAGCTTCTGATTGGCTAATTGACATAATTTGAGGCAATTGGAGGTGTACCTGTGGATGTATTTCAAGGCCTAACTTCAAAGTGCCTCTTTGCTTGACATCATGAGAAAATCAAAAGAAATCAGCCAAGACCTCAGAAAAAAATTGTAGACCTCCACAAGTCCGGTCCATCCTTGGGAGCAATTTCCAAATGCCTGAAGGTACCACGTTCATCTGTACAAAAAATAGTATGCAAGTATAAACACCATGGGACCACGCAGCCGTCATACCGCTCAGGAAGGAGACGCGTTCTGTCTCCTAGAGATGAACGTACTTTGGTGTGAAAAGTGCAAATCAATCCCAGAACAACAGCGAAGGACCTTGTGAAGGTGCTGCAGGAAACAGGTAAAAAAGTGCCTACAGTGGGGGGAACAAGTATTTGATACACTGCCGATTTTGCAGGTTTTCCTACTTACAAAGCATGTAGAAGTCTGTAATTTTTATCATAGGTACACTTCAACTGTGAGAGACGGAATCTAAAACAAAAATCCAGAAAATCACATTGTATGATTTTTAAGTAATTAATTTGCATTTTATTGCATGACATAAGTATTTGATCACCTACCAACCAGTAAGAATTCCGTCTCTCACAGACCTGTAAGTTTTTCTTCAAGAAGCCCTCCTGTGGGCCTCCCGGGTGGCGCAGTGGTCTAGGGCACTGCATCGCAGCGCTAACTGCGCCACCAGAGTCTCTGGGTTCGCGCCCAGGCTCGTCCCGGCTGCGACCGGGAGGTCCGTGGGGCGACGCACAATTGGCATAGCGTCGGTCGTCCGGGGTAGGGAGGGTTTGGCCGGTAGGGATATCCTTGTCTCATCGCGCTCCAGCGACTCCTGTGGCGGGCCGGGCGCAGTGCGCGCCAACCAAGGGGGACCAGGTACACGGTGTTTCCTCCGACACATTGGTGCGGCTGGCTTCCGGGTTGGAGGCGCGCTGTGTTAAGAAGCAGTACGGCTGGTTGGGTTGTGCTTCGGAGGACGCATGGCTTTCGACCTTCGTCTCTCCCGTGCCCGTACGGGAGTTGTAGCGATGAGACAAGGTAGTAATTACTAGCGATTGGATACCACGAAAATTGGGGAGAAAATGGGGTAAAATTATTTAAAAAAAGAAAAAAAAAAGAAGCCCTCCTGTTCTCCACTCATTACCTGTATTAACTGCACCTGTTTGAACTCGTTACCTGTATAAAAGACACCTGTCCACACACTCAATCAAACAGACTCCAACCTCTCTACAATGGCCAAGACCAGAGAGCTGTGTAAGGACATCAGGGATAAATTGTAGACCTGCACAAGGCTGAGATGGGCTACAAGACAATAGGCAAGCAGCTTGGTGAGAAGGCAACAACTGTTGGCGCAATTATTAGAAAATGGAAGAAGTTCAAGATGACGGTCAATCACCCTCGGTCTGGGGCTCCATGCAAGATCTCACCTCGTGGTGCATCAATGATCATGAGGAAGGTGAGGGATCAGCCCAGAACTACACAGCAGGACCTGGTCAATGACCTGAAGAGAGCTGGGACCACAGTCTGAAAGAAAACCATTAGTAACACACTACGCCGTCATGGATTAAAATCCTGCAGCGCACGCAAGGTCCCCCTGCTCAAGTCAGCGCATGTCCAGGCCCGTCTGAAGTTTGCCAATGACCATCTGGATGATCCAGAGGAATGGGAGAAGGTCATGTGGTCTGATGAGACAAAAATAGAGCTTTTTGGTCAACTCCACTCGCCGTGTTTGGAGGAAGAAGCAGGATGAGTACAACCCCAAGAACACCATCCTAACCGTGAAGCATGGAGGTGGAAACATCATTCTTTGGGGATGCTTTTCTGCAAAGGGGACAGGACGACTGAACCGTATTGAGGGGAGGATGGATGGGGCCATGTATCGCGAGATCTTGGCCAACAACCTCCTTCCCTCAGTAAGAGCATTGAAGATGGGTCGTGGCTGGGTCTTCCAGCATGACAACGACCCGAAACACACAGCCAGGGCAACTAAGGAGTGGCTCCGTAAGAAGCATCTCAAGGTCCTGGAGGGGCCTAGCCAGTCTCCAGACCTGAACCCAATAGAAAATCTTTGGAGGGAGCCGAAAGCCCGTATTGCCCAGCGACAGCCCCGAAACCTGAAGGATCTGGAGAAGGTCTGTATGGAGGAGTGGGCCAAAATCCTTGCTGCAGTGTGTGCAAACCTGGTCAAGAACTACAGGAGACGTATGATCTCTGTAATTGCAAACAAAGGTTTCTGTACCAAATATTAAGTTCTGCTTTTCTGATGTATCAAATACTTATGTCATGCAATAAAATGCAAATTAATTACTTAAAAATCATACATGAAACTGCTGTTCCAGTTTCAACTGTTCTGCCTGCGGTTATGGAACCCTAACCTGTCCACCGGACGTGCTACCTGTCCCAGACCTGCTGTTTTCAACTCTTAATGATCGGCTATGAAAAGCCAACTGACATTTATTCCTGATTATTATTTGACCATGCTGGTAATTTATGAACATTTTGAACATCTTGGCTATGTTCTGTTATAATCTCCACCTGGCACAGCCAGAAGAGGACTGGCCACCCCTCATAGCCTAGTTCCTCTCTAGGTTTCTTCCTAGGTTTTGGCCTTTCTAGGGAGTTTTTCCCAGCCACCGTGCTTCTACACCTGCATTGCTTGCTGTTTGGGGTTTTAGGCTGGGTTTCTGTACAGCACTTCGAGATATTAGCTGATGTACGAAGGGCTATATAAAATAAACTTGATTTGATTTGATACAATGTGATTTTCTGGATTTTTGTTTTAGATTCCGTCTCTCACAGTTGAAGTGTACCTATGATAAAAATTACAGACCTCTACATGCTTTGTAAGTAGGAAAACCTGCAAAATCGGCAGTGTATCAAATACTTGTTCTCCCCACTGTATATCCACAGTAAAACGAGTCCTATATCGACATAACCTCAAAGGCCGCTCAGCAAGGAAGAAGCCACTGCTTCAAAACCTCCATAAAAAAGCTAGACTACGGTTTGCAACTGCACATGGGGACAAAGATCGTAATTTTTGGAGAAATGTCCTCTGATCTGATGAAACAAGAAAAGAACTGTTTGGCCATAATGACCATTGTTATGTTTGGAAGAAAAAGGGGGATGCTTGCAAGCCGAAGAACACCATCCCAACCATGAAGCACAGCATCATGTTGTGGGGGTGCTTTTCTGCAGGAGGGACTGGTGCACTTCACAAAATAGATGGCATCATGAAGGAGGAACATTATGTGGATGTATTGAAGCAACATCTCAAGACATCAGTCAGGAAGTTAAAGCTTAGTCGCAAATGGGTCTTCCAAATGGACAATGACCCCAACCATACTTCCAAAGTTGTGGCAAAATGGCTTAAGAACAACAAAGTCAAGGTATTGGAGTGGCCATCACAAAGCCCTGACCTCAATCCCATAGAAAATTTGTGAGCAAAACTGAAATGTTGAGCAAGGAGGCCTACAAACCTGACTCAGTTACACCAGCTGTCAGGAGGAATGGGCCAAAATCCACCCAACTTATTGCGGGAAGGCTACCCAAAGCATTAAACATTAAACACCCAAGTTAAACAATTTAAAGGCAATGCTACCAAATACTAATTGAGTGTATGTAAACGTCTGACCAACTGGGAATGTGATGAAAGAAGTAAAAGCTGAAATAAATCATTCCCTTGTAACGGCGTTCCTCTCTCTCTTCATAAGAAGAGGAGGAGTAGTGATCGAGCCAAGACGCAGCGGGTTGTGAATACATGATGAATTTTATTTACAAGACGAAACAAACTATACTTGAATAAACTAACAAAATAACAAAACGAAAGTAGACAGACTTAGCACGACGAACTGACATAACACACGCAGAACGAACGAACAAGTACTTACTACAAAAACGCACGAACAAACCGAAACAATCCCGTATGGTGTAACATCGACACAGACACAGGAGACAATCACCCACAAACAAACAGTGAGAACACCCTACCTAAATATGACTCTTAATTAGAGGAGAACGCAAAACACCTGCCTCTAATTAAGAGCCATACCAGGCAACCAAAACCAACATAGAAACAGATAACATAGACTGCCCACCCAAAACACATGCCCTGACCTAAACACATACAAAAACAACATAAAACAGGTCAGGACCGTTACATCCCTCTACTATTATTCTGACATTTCACATTCATAAAATAAAGTGGTGATCCTAACTGACCAAAGACAGGAAATTTTTACTAGGATTAAATGTCAGGAATTGTGAAAAACTGAGTTTAAATATATTTGGCTGAGGTGTATGTAAACTTCCAACTTCAACTGTACATACCCATATGTCCCCAGTCCACCTGGCAGTGCTGCTGCTACAGTTTCAACTGTTCTGCCTGCGGCTATGGAACCCTGACCTGTTCACCGGACGTGCTACCTGTCCCCAGACCTGCTGTTTTAAACTCTCTAGAGACAGCAAGAGCAGTAGAGATACTCTGAATGATCGGCTAGTAAAACCCAACTGACATTTACTCCTGAGGTGCTGACCTGTTGCACCCTCGACAACCACTGTGATTATTATTATTTGACCCTGCTGGTCATCTATGAACATTTGAACATCTTGGCCATGTTCTGTTATAATCTCCACCTGGCACAGCCAGAAGAGGACTGGCCACCCCTCATAGCCTGGTTCCTCTCTAGGTTTCTTCCTAGGTTCTGGCCATTCTCGGGAGTTTTTCCTAGCCACCGAGCTTCTACACCTGCATTGCTTGACGTTTGGGGTTTTAGGCTGGGTTTCTGTACAGCACTTTAAGATATCAGCTGATGTAAGAAGGGCTTTATAAATTTGATATAATCAGTAACAATGTTCACCTTTATTGAGTGGTAGTGTATTTTAGAGTCTGATCCTTTTGGTGTTCTTCTAGGTATACCACAAGGGGCTATTCTACCCGGCACAGGGACACTGAGGTGTCATGATCCCAAAGCCTAAACCCTGGGTAGAGAAGTTCAGTGAATGTCGTCTGGAATGTGTGCAGGTGGGTCAGTGAGTTAGATGAGACACTGTAGAAGGACAGAGTGCCAGCCAGCCAGTCCAGATACATTCCTACCCTTTTGGGGACAGGGGAGGGGACCAATATGGCTTCCCCCTTCTTCTTGTGCCAGGCATTGAAACAGCCATCAAAGCAGCGCAGACTCCAAGACATGTCATTGTATCCAAGCACACAATCATTACCCTCCCCTTTCCTGCTGATTCCTTTATATGCCACTCCTACACCAGCCCATTTCCCAGTCCATTCTGCCTCCCAGTAGCAGCGCCCAGACAGACCCTCTCTACACAACGCCTGGCCCCAGTCCTTAAATCTATCAGAGCTATCAGGATATACTTGCGCCGCCTCCATCCGTGTCATCTTTTTATTTGCCTCACACAGAGAGAGGTATGTGTGTGCTGTGTTTGGATCCAGTGTGAGCTCACATGCATCTGACGGAAGAGACGGAGACAATAAATAACAGGAACAGTTCCTATGAATACCCTCTTCACGTATTGCAGGTACATTTATGTATTGTAATATAAAAATAGGCACAATTCAAAACGTACATTTCTTCAGGGCAGATTTCAACCAGCACTCAGCATTATGATCCACACTGTTGAAAAAGCAGAACACACTGTTGGAGTGGCAAATATCCCTTTTGTGGCAGTAGCAGCATGTAAACTCAAAGCTCTGTGAGATATACAGTGGGGCAAAAAAGTATTTAGTCAGCCACCAATTGTGCAAGTTCTCCCACTTAAAAAGATGAGAGGCCTGTAATTTCCATCATAGGTACACTTCAACTATGACAGACAAAATGAGAAAAAAAATCCAGGAAATCACATTGTAGGATTTTTAATGAATTTATTTGCAAATTATGGTGGAAAATAAGTATTTGGTCACCTACAAACAAGCAAGATTTCTGGCTCTCACAGACCTGTAACTTCTTCTTTAAGAGGCTCCTCTGTCCTCCACTCGTTACCTGTATTAATGGCACCTGTTTGAACTTGTTATCAGTATAAAAGAAACCTGTCCACAACCTCAAACAGTCACGCTCCAAACTCCACTATGGCCAAGACCATAGAGCTGTCAAAGGACACCAGAAACAAAATTGTAGACCTGCACCAGGCTGGGAAGACTGAATCTGCAATAGGTAAGCAGCTTGGTTTGAAGAAATCAACTGTGGGAGTGATTATTAGGAAATGGAAGACATACAAGGCCACTGATAATCTCCCTCGATCTGGGGCTCCACGCAAGATCTCACCGGCTCCACGCAAGATCTCACCCCATGGGGTCAAAATGATCACAAGAACAGTGAGCAAAAATCCCAGAACCACACGGGGGGGACCTAGTGAATGACCTGCAGAGAGCTGGGACCAAAGTAACAAAGCCTACCATCAGTAACACACTACGCCGCCAGGGACTCAAATCCTGCAATGCCAGACGTGTCCCCCTGCTTAAGCCAGTACATGTCCAGGCCCGTCTGAAGTTTGCTAGAGAGCATTTGGATGATCCAGAAGAAGATTGGGAGAATGGCATATGGTCAGATGAAACCAAAATATAACTTTTTGGTAAAAACTCAACTCGTCGTGTTTGGAGGACAAAGAATGCTGAGTTGCATCCAAAGAACACCATACCTACTGTGAAGCATGGGGGTGGAAACCTCATGCTCTGGGGCTGTTTTTCTGCAAAGGGACCAGGACGACTGATCCGTGTAAAGGACAGAATGAATGGGGCCATGTATCGTGAGATTTTGAGTGAAAACCTCCTTCCATCAGCAAGGGCATTGAAGATGAAACGTGGGTGGGTCTTTCAGCATGACAATGATCCCAAACACACCGCCCGGGCAACGAAGGAGTGGCTTCGTATGTCCTGGAGTGCCTACCCAGTCTCCAGATCTCAAACCCATAGAAAATCTTTGGAGGGAGTTGAAAGTCCGTGTTGCCCAGCAACAGCCCCAAAACATCACTGCTCTAGAGGAGATCTGCATGGAGGAATGGGCCAAAATACCAGCAAGAGTGTGTGAAAAACCTTGTGAAGACTTACAGAAAACGTTTGACCTCTGTCATTGCCAACAAAGGGTATATAACAAAGTATTGAGATAAACTTCTGTTATTGACCAAATACTTATTTTCCACCATAATTTGCAAATAAATTCATTAAAAATCCTACAATGTGATTTTCTGGATTTTTTTTTCTCATTTTGTCTGTCATAGTTGAAGTGTACGTATGATGAAAATTACAGGCCTCTCTCATCTTTTTAAGTGGGAGAACTTGCACAATTGGTGGCTGACTAAATACTTTTTTGCCCCACTGTACATCCTCACATTATCAGAACTTTTTCTCATTTATCATATACTATTCAGTGCGCCAACCTGCAAAGTTACTTTGACTTCTGTGGAGGAAATTATTTAATTACCTATTATATTGTTTAATTAGACATACTATGCTGTTTTTACTTAGAAGAATTCTCCATTGCTATATGCTGGTATTTTATACTGATACAAGCTTGCCTTGTGTGACTTAGTCATAAATCTGAGCATACAGATTTATGAGCTTCT
This sequence comes from Salvelinus fontinalis, assembly GCF_029448725.1. Taxonomy (NCBI): domain Eukaryota; kingdom Metazoa; phylum Chordata; class Actinopteri; order Salmoniformes; family Salmonidae; genus Salvelinus; species Salvelinus fontinalis. The sequence goes on from NC_074700.1 coordinate 7,994,238, forward strand.
TAGGTGCGACCGTAGTACGTGACCTCCAGTGTTTACGATCGGCAGGAATTTAGCCACAGTACCAGTCAAAAGTTTGGACACACCTACTCATTCAAGAGTTTCTTTCTTTTTTGCTATTTTCTACATTATAGAATAATAGTGAAGACATCAAAACTATGAATTAACACATATGGGATCATGTAGTAACCAAAAAAGTGTTAAACAAATCTAAATATATTTTACATTCTTCAAAGTAGCCAACCTTTGCCTTGTTGACAGCTTTGCACACTCTTGGCATTCTCTCAACCAGCTTCATGAGGAATGCTTTTCCAACAGTCTTGAAGGAGTTCCCACATATGCTGAGCACTTGATGGCTGCTTTTCCTTCACTCTGCGGTCCAATTCATCCCAAACCATCTTAATTGTTTTGAGGTCGGGTGATTGTGGACGCCAGGTCATCAGATGCAGCATCATCACTCTCCTTCTTGGTCAAATAGCCCTTACACAGCTAAGAGGTGTGTTTTGGGTCATTGTCCTGTTGAAAAACAAATTATAGTCCCACTAAACGTAAACCAAATGGGATGGTATATCACTGCTGAATGCTGTGGTAGCCTTGAATGCTGTGGTGTGCCTTGAATTCTAAATAAATCACAGACAATGTCACCAGCAGGGCACCCCCACACTATCACACCTCCTCCTCCATGCTTCACGGTGGGGACCACACATGCGGAGATCATCCGTTCACATTTGGACTCATCAGACCAAAGGACAGATTTCCACCGGTCTAATGTCCATTTCTCGTGTTTCTTGGCCAAGCAAATCTCTTATTTTTTATTTAACTAGGAAAGTCAGTTAAGAACAAATTCTTATTTACAATGGCCTAGGAACAGTGGGTTAACTGCCTTGTTGATTTTTACCTTGTCAGCTCGGGGATTCGATCTAGCAACCTTTCGGTTACTGACCCAACGCTCTAACCACTAGGCTACCTGCTGCCCCCCTTATTGGTGTCCTTTAGTTGTGGTTTCTTTGCAGCAATTTGACCATGAAGGCTTGATTCATGCAGTCTCACCTGAACAGCTGATGTTGGGATGTGTCTGTTACTTGAACTCTGAAGCATTTATTAGGGCTGCAATCGAGGTAGTTAACTTAAATTAATTTATCCTCTGCAGCAGAGGTAACTCTGGGTCTTCCTTTCCTGTGGCGGTCCTCATGACAGCCAGTTTCGTCATAGTACTTGATGGTTTTTGCGATTACACTGTTCTTGACATTTTCCAGATTGACTGACCTTCATGTCTTAAAGTAATGACGGACTGTCGTTTCTCTTTGCTTATTTGAGCAGTTCTTGCCATAATATGGACATGGTCTTTTACCAAATAGGGCTCCCACCCCTACCTTTTTGGGTTACTACATGATTCCATATGTGTTATTTCATAGTGTTGATGTGTTCACTATTATTCTACAATGTAGAAAATTGTAAAAAAAAATAACAATTAAAACTTAAATAAGTAGATGTGTCCAAACGTTTGACTGGTAATGTCTGTGGGAAGTGCAGTGAGGAACAGAGAGTGGTGGCGATATCAGCTATCTTGATCTACACAGACGAGCTAAATTACTTTTTACCACTCTGTTCCCATGGCCTGTTTTTGCACATCTGTTAACTGTCAAAGATAAAATAATGTACTTTCTATAAAAGGAGAAAGACAGCTCTGTCCGTGGAACTTTTCAACTCTTAACTATTCTTAGTGATGGTTGATTGCTTAACTTTTGCAATTCTGACAATAAACTGTTGTTTGAAAGAAATCTGCAGTCTCTCTTCCTAGAATTTCTGCGACACTTCAGCTTTCAATATGCGGCTGACTAATTGTTTTACTACCTGAGTGTATGCAGTTGACAGTGTGGATCTTCCAGTATGGCAGAGACCAGCTCCACTCCTGTGTCTCCAGGGTGGTTGTAGCTCAGATCAAGCTCTTTCATGTGAGAGGGGTTTGATCTCAGAGCTGATGCCAGGGAAGCACAGCCTTTCTCTGTGACACCACAGAATGACAACCTGCAGAAAGATAAATGTAACCGTTTTGGTAAGATTGCTTGCTCGGTCTTAAAATGTATGCTCCCTTTTGCTCCCATCTTCAACTCCAAATATACTTGCCTTAGTGTCTCCAATTTACAGTGTGGACTCGCAAGTCCAGCAGAGAGCAGCTTGACTCCTGAGTCTTGCAGGTCATTGTCACTCAGGTCCAGCTCTCTTAGGTGTGAGGTGTTTGAGCTGAGAGCTGAGGCCAATTCTTCACAGCATCTCTCTGTGAGATTACATCCTTTCAGCCTGAAGAAGAAATGTTAAGATTAATTGACTGAATCAGGGATGTCCAATCTTATCCACAAAGGGCCAGTATGGGTGCAGACCTTTGCTCCAGCCAAAGCATTGACACACCTGATTCAATTGAAAAAGTTGACGATTGAAAACTATGATTAGTTGAATCAGGTGTGTTACTGCTTTGGTTGAAGTAAAAGCCTGCTCCCACACAACCCTTTGCGGATAAAATTGGACACCCCAGTGCTAAAAGCATGATGGATATTCCAGAAATTCAAGAATCATTGCACTCACACAGCTGTCCTGGTGATTTTGACCACTGGCAACAGCCTCCGAACACCCTCTTCTGATCTGGAATATTTCTTCAGGTCAAACACATCAAGCTCCTTTTCAGATGTCAGCAACACAAAGACCAATGCTGACCACTGTGCAGGCGAAAGTTGGGCTTCTGAGAGACTTCCTGAGCACAGGTAGCTCTGGATCTCCTCCACAAGAGAATGGTCATTCAACTCATTCAGACAGTGGAACAGATTGATGCATCTCTCTGGAGAGGGATTCTTCCTGATCTTCTTCTTGATGTACTCAACGGTTTCCTCATTGCTCTGAGAGATGCCTCCTATCTGTGCCAGTAGGCCTCGTAGGAGAGTTCCACTGGACTCCATTGAGAGACCGAGAAGGAAGCGAAAGAAAAGGTCCAGGTGTCCATTCTCACTTTGTAAGGCCTTGTCTACTGCACTCTTGTGAAGAAGAGTTACAGGAATACCTTTGGTTATCTGAAGCTTTCTGGTGATGGTTTCCTGTTCGTCTAATAGATTTAGACCGCTGTTGATGAATGTGTGGAACACATATAATGCAGCAAGAAACTCCTGAATGCTCAGATGCACAAAGCAGTACACCCTCCCCTGGTACAGCCCACACTCCTCTCTAAAGATCTGAGTGAACACTCCTGAGTGCACTAACACTTCTCTGACATCAATGCCACACTCTCTCAGGTCTTCCTCATAGAAGATCAGATTTCCTTTCTCCAGCTGTTCAAATGCCAATTTTCCCAGTGTGAGGATCATCTCTTCGTCTGTTTTAATCTCTGAATCTGCCCCCAATGTCTCTGATCCCACTGAATATTTCAGATTGATCAGTATGATGCAAATCAGATAGTGTGTGTACATCTGAGTCAGTGTGTTGGGCATCTTTCCACTCTCTGCTTCCCCCAACATTTTCTCTAGGACTGTGGCAGAAATCCAACTGAAGACTGGTATGTGGCACATGATGTACAGGCTCCTTGATGACTTTATGTGTGTAATGATTATTTTGGCTAGGTTTTGATCACTGATTCTCTTCTTGAAGTATTCCTCCTTCTGTTGGTCATTAAACCCTCGTACTTCAGACACCTGGTCAACACAATCAGGAAGGATGCGGTAGGCTGCGGCAGGTCGAGAGGTTATCCAGAGGAGAGCAGATGGGAGCAGATTCCCCTTGATGAGGTTTGTCAGCAACACGTCCACTGAGGTTGACTCTGTGACATCAGAACAGCTCTTATTGTTCTGGAAGTCTAGAGGAAGTCGGCACTCATCAAGACCATCAAAGATAAACACAACTTTGTACTTTTCAAAGTTGGATATTCCTGATTCTTTTGCTTCAACGCAAAAGTGATGGAGGAGTTTGATCAAACTGCATTGATTCCCCTTGAACAAATTGAGCTCCCGAAAAGGGAGAGAAAATATGAGCTGGACATCCTGATTTGCCTTTCCTTCAGCCCAATCCAAAATGAACTTGTGTACAGTGATGGTTTTTCCAATGCCAGCGACTCCCTTTGTCAGTACAGTCCTGATGGTTTTGTCTTGTCCAGGTAAGGGTTTGAAGATGTCATTGGATTTGATTGGTACCTCTTGTGTTGGTGGTCCTCTGGATGCTATCTCAATCTGTCTGACCTCATGTTCATGATTGACCTCTCCACTTCCACCCTCTGTGATGTACAGCTCTGTGTAGACCTTGTTGAGAAGTGTTGAGTTTCCTTGCTTTGCTATTCCCTCGAACAGACATTCAAACTTTCTCTTCAGATTGAGTTTGAGTTTATGCTGGCATACAGCAAGCTCACCCAGAAGACCTAATCGTGCAGAAAACATTCCTGAAAATGTGACTTTTAATGTGGTACATGTACAGTGCAAAAAGTACTGGAAGGTATAGCTTGGTACACATATTTGGGGAGTTTCTGCTTTTCTTCTCTGCAGATCCTCTCAAGCTCTGTCAGGTTGGATGGGGAGCTTTGCTGCAAAGTTACAGTATTTTCAGGTCTCTCCAGACATGTTTGATCGGGTTCAAGTCCAGGCTCTAACTGGGCCACTCAAGGGCATTCAGAGACTTGTCCCAAAGCCACTCCTGTGTTGTCTTGGCTGTGTGCTTAGGGTTGTTGTCCTGTTGGAAGGTGAACATTTGCCCCAGTCTGAGGTCCTGAGGGCTTTGGACCAGGTTTCATCAAGGATCCATCCATCTTTCCCTCAATCCTGACTAGTCTCCCAGTCCCTGAAAAACATCCCCACAGCATGATGCTGACACCACCATGCTTCACCGTAGGGATGGTGCCACGTTTCCTCCAGACGTGACGTTTGGCATTCAGGCCAAAGAGTTCAATCTTGGTTTCATCAGACCAGAGAATCTTGTTTCTCATGGTCTGAGTTTTTATGTGCCTTTTGTCAAACTCCAAGCAGGCTGTCATGTGCCTTTTACTGAGGAGTGGCTTACATCTGGCCACTCTACCATAAAGGCCTGATTGGTGGAGTGTTGCAGAGATGGTTGTCCTTCTGGAAGGAAAAGTCTTGGTGGTTCCAAACTTCTTCCATTTAAGAATGATGGAGGCCACTGTGTTCTTGGGGACCTTCAATGCTGCAGAAATGTTTTGGTACTCTTCCCCAGATCTGTGCCTCAACAAAATCTTATATTGGAGCTCTACGGACAATTCCTTCGACCTCATGGCTTGGTTTATGCTCTGACATGCAGTGTCAACTGTGGAACATTATATAGACAGGTGTGTGCCTTTCCAAATCATGTCCAATCAATTGAATTTACCCCAGGTGGACACAAATCAAGTTGTGGAAACATCTCAAAGATGATCAATGGAAACAAGATGCACCTGAGATCAATTTTGAGTCTCATAGCAAATGGTATGAATATATACGTAAATAAGATATATATAAACACACATTTGCAAACATAAATAACTTTTTCACTTTGTCATTGAGGTATTGTGTGTAGATTGATGAGGAAAATGTTTGATTTAATCCATTGTAAAATAAGGCTGTAACGTAATAAAATATGGAAAAAGTCAAGGGGTCTGAATACTTTCTCGAATTCACTGTATATTCATTAACATAAATATTAATTTCCTATAAATGATCTAAATGATGTTTTAAGTATGTAAAAGGGTACTTTAATCTGGTATAAAAAGACTACAGACAAATAATTCATACTTTTTTCCAACGTGTCAGCAAGTTCCTTCTGGTTCATGTTCCTCAGGATGTGCAGTGTGATCTTCAGAGCCCCCTCTCTGGCATTGCTCTGCTGCTTCTCATCTTCAGAGCCCACTGCTTTTGCATCCTTATTCTGACTCTCAAAGCATTCTGGGAGATCTGGACACAAAATCCTCTTAAATCTTTCCAACTCCCCTCTCACAAAAGTGATGATACTGTCTTCAACAGACTGAAAAAAAGAAAAAGCATATTCATATCAAAATAACACTTCACTAAACTAATAATACACTATGACATGCAACTAACTAAGGTAGGATGTGTTTTATAAGTTGATTGAAAGGTGTGTAGAACCATAAAGCGTACTGTATTGTGGCTGCTCGCTGATGATCGTCATGGTTATTGATAATGGTTATCATTCTAGGTGTGGACGATCCTTACTTCTACTTTAGTTACTGTATGAGAAAGTACAACCTACCCTGAAAATGGAGGACAGATCTTCCTTATGATCCTGGGCAGACTGACCACTGGGAATCTCAGACTCTGATCTCTGTTGTTCATCGCTGTGGGCAAGATATTAGATTATCACGTTAAAAGAAATCGAAACGTTTTCACCAGAATCGGCAGAATGAATACACCCCTGATCACGTGTAAACATAGTTCACTTTCATAGCAGCCACGTTCTATTCCTTCTCGCAACTATGCGCTCTCCTCCTCTCACATTTTCCCTTCGTTTGTGGACTTCAATGCATAACACATCAGTTGTATTGTGACCAGGAAAAAAACTAAAAAAACTTTCCAATCCAAACCATATCATAACCGCTATACACAGCCTACATCGTTGTCACCAAATTAGCTAAAGTAACGTCATAGTCAACATAGCTAATAGCACTAACGCATTAGTAAACATGCTACAATCATGCAGTAACATTACAGTGTACAGTCGTGGCCAAAAGTTTTGAGAATGACAAATATTAATTTTCACAAAGTTTGCTGCCTCAGTTTGTATGATGGAAATTTGCATATACTCCAGAATGTTATGAAGAGTGATCAGATGAATTGCAAATAATTGCAAAGTCCCTCTTTGCCATGCAAATGAACTGAATCCCCAAAAAACATTTCCACTGCATTTCAGCCCTGCCACAAAAGTACCAGCTGACATGTCAGTGATTCTCTCGTTAACACAGGTATGAGTGTTGACGAGGACAAGGCTGGAGATCACTCTGTCATGCTGATTGAGTTCGAATAACAGACTGGAAGCTTCAAAAGGAGGGTGGTGCTTGGAATCATTGTTCTTCCTCTGTCAATCATGGTTAACTGCAAGGAAACATTTACTGTCACCATTGCTTTGCACAAAAAGGGCTTCACAGGCAAAGATATTGCTGCCAGTAAGATTGCACCTAAATCAACCATTTATCGGATCATCAAGAACTTCAAGGAGAGTGGTTAAAATGTTGAGAAGAAGGCTTCAGGGCGCCCAAGAAAGTCCAGCAAGCGCCAGGACAGTCTCCTAAAGTTGATTCAGCTGCGTGATCGGGGCACCACCAGTACAGAAATTGCTCAGGAATGGCAGCAGGCAGGTGTGAGTGCATCTGCACGCAGTGAGGCGAAGACTTTGGAGGATGGCCTGGTGTCAAGAAGGGCAGCAAAGAAGCCACTTCTCTCCAGGAAAAACATCAGGGACAGACTGATATTGTGCAAAAGGTACAGGGATTGGACTGCTGAGGACTGGGGTAAAGTCATTTTTTCTGATGAATCCACTTTCTGATTGTTTTGGGCATCCGGAAAAAAGCTTGTCCGGAGAAGACAAGGTGAGCGCTACCATCAGTCCTGTGTCATGCCAACAGTAAAGCATCCTGAGACCATTCAAGAACACAGCCAGGAATAAAGAATGGTACCAACACATCCTCCAAGAGCAACTTCTCCCAACCAGCCAGGAACCGTTTGGTGACGAACAATGCCCTTTCCAGCATGATGGAGCACCTTGCCATAAGGCAAACGTGATAACTAAGTGGCTCAAACATCAATATTTTTGGTCCATGGCCAGGAAACTCCCCAGACCTTAATCACATTGAGAACTTGTGGTCAATCCTCAAGAGGCAGGTGGACAAACAAAAACCCACAAGTTCTGACAAACTCCAAGCATTGATTATGCAATAATGGTCTGCCATCAGTCAGGATGTTGCCCAGAAGTTAATTGACAGCATGCCAGGGAAGATTGCAGGGGTCTTGAAAAATATTGACTCTTATATTGACTCTTTGCATCAACTTCATGTAATTGTCAATAAAAGCCTTTGACACTTATGAAATGCTTGTAATTATACTTCGGTATTACACAGTAACATCTGACAAAAATATCTAAAGACACTGAAGCAGCAAACTTTGTGGAAATTAATATTTGTGTCATTCTCAAAACTTTTGGCCACGACTGTATAGTCAGTAAGCAATTACTAATTTATTGCCATGGGGCCCGTCAGTGTAAAACCAAAAACTTACCTTGACTTGGAAGAGTTCCAGTGTTGCGTTGGATAGTCATAGCCAGCTAGCTAACATAGCATCCCTCTGTTTGAGGAGGGTGTTTGAGCAGGCTAAACTAGCTAGCTGCATTTGCTAGCTAAGTAAGCGAAAATGAAAGTGAAAATAAATCTCTCCCCCTCTTGCTTCTTGTTAATTTTTGAAGAAATGTTTGTTAAAAACTGTTCCAACTATTGTATTTTTCTCTCTTTTACTCAACTACACCACATTTTATGCACTGCAGTGCTAGCTAGCTGTAGCTTATGCTTTCAGTGCTAGATTCATTCTCTGATCCTTTGATTGGGTGGAAAACATGTCAGCTCATGCTGCAAGAGCTCTTATAGCTTGGAGGTTGGACCTTCTCTGGAAGTTGTTACAATCACTGTGTAAGTCTATGGAAGGAGGTGAGAACAATGAGCCTCCTAGGTTTTGTATTGAAGTCAATGTACCCAGAGGAAGACGAAAGCTAGCTGTCCTCCGCCTACACCATGGTACTACCCTAAAGAGTGCCGTTGAGGCTACTGTAGACCATTGCAAAACAGTGTGTTTTAATTGATTATTTGGTGACATGAATATACAGTGGGGAGAACAAGTATTTGATACACTGTCGATTTTGCAGGTTTTCCTACTTACAAAGCATGTAGAGGTCTGTAATTATTGTTATTTATTGTTTTTTATATATATTTTAAAATTTTTACCCCCTTTTCTCCCCAATTTTCATGCTATCCAATTGCTAGTAATTACTATCTTGTCTCATCGCTACAACTCCCGTATGGGCTCGGGAGAGACGAAGGTCAAAAGCCATGCGTCCTCCGAAACACAACCCAACCAAGCCGCACTGCTTCTTAACACAGCGCGCCTCCAACCCAGAAGCCAGCTGCACCAATGTGTCGGAGGAAACACCATGCACCTGGCTCCCTTGGTTAGCGCGCACTGCGCCCGGCCCGCCACTGGAGTCGCTGGTGCGCGATGAGACAAGGATATCCCTACTGGCCAAACCCTCCCTAACCCGGACGAAGCTAAGCCAATTGTGCGTAGCCCCACGGACCTCCCGGTCGCGGCCGGCTGCGACAGAGCCTGGGCGCGAACCCAGAGTCTCTGGTGGCGCAGCTAGCGCTGCGATGCAGTGCCCTAGACCACTGCGCCACCCGGGAGGCGAGGTCTGTAATTTTTTATCATAGGTACACTTCAACTGTGAGAGACGGAATCTAAAACAAAAATCCAGAAAATCACATTGTATGATTTTTAAGTAATTAATTTGCATTTTATTGCATGACATAAGTATATGACATATTCTTCCAACCAGTAAGAATTCCGGCTCTCACAGACCTGTTAGTTTTTCTTCAAGAAGCCCTCCTGTTCTCCACTCATTACCTGTATTAACTGCACCTGTTTGAACTCGTTACCTGTATAAAAGACACCTGTCCACACACTCAATCAAACAGACTCCAACCTCTCTACAATGGCCAAGACCAGAGAGCTGTGTAAGGACATCAGGGATAAATTGTAGACCTGCACAAGGCTGGGAGGCAACAACTGTTGGCGCAATTATTAGAAAATGGAAGAAGTTCAAGATGACGGTCAATCACCCTCGGTCTGGGGCTCCATGCAAGGTCTCACCTCGTGGGGCATCAATGATCATGAGGAAGGTGAGGGATCAGCCCAGAACTACACGACAGGACCTGGTCAATGACCTGAAGAGAGCTGAGACCACAGTCTCAAAGAAAACCATTAGTAACACACTACGCCGTTATGGACTAAAATCCTGCAGCGCACGCAAGGTCCCCCTGCTCAAGCCAGCGCATGTCCAGGCCCATCTGAAGTTTGCCAATGACCATCTGGATGATCCAGAGGAGGAATGGGAGAAGGTCATGTGGTCTGATGAGACAAAAATAGAGCTTTTTGGTCTAAACTCCACTCGCCGTGTTTGGAGGAAGAAGAAGGATGAGTACAACCCCAAGAACACCATCCCAACCGTGAAGCATGGAGGTGGAAACATCATTCTTTGGGGATGCTTTTCTGCAAAAGGGGACAGGACGACTGCACCGTATTGAGGGGAGGATGGATGGGGCCATGTATCGCGAGATCTTGGCCAACAACCTACTTCCCTCAGTAAGAGCATTGACGATGGGTTGTGGCTGGGTCTTCCAGCATGACAACGACCCGAAACACACAGCCAGGGCAACTAAGGAGCGGCTCCGTAAGAAGCATCTCAAGGTCCTGGAGTGGCCTAGCCAGTCTCCAGATCTGAACCCAATAGAAAATCTTTGGAGGGAGCTGAAAGTCCGTATTGCCCAGCGACAGCCCCGAAACCTGAAGGATCTGGAGAAGGTCTGTATGGAGGAGTGGACCAAAATCCCTGCTGCAGTGTGTGCAAACCTGGTCAAGAACTACAGGAAACGTATGATCTCTGTAATTGCAAACAAAGGTTTCTGTACCAAATATTAAGTTCTGCTTTTCTGATGTATCAAATACTTATGTCATGCAGTAAAATGCAAATTAATTACTTAAAAATCATACAATGTGATTTTCTGGATTTTTGTTTTAGAATCAGTCTCTCACCGTTGAAATGTACCTATGATAAAAATTACAGACCTCTACATGCTTTGTAAGTAGGAAAACCTGCAGAATCGGCAGTGTATCAAATACTTGTTCTCCCCACTGTATTTAGTATAGTTTAATCTAAAAAGGCAAACTTTTAAATGTTTTACTTTTTTTAATGAAATTCACTGAGGGGCCTCCTGAGTGGCACAGCGGCCTAAGGCACTGCATCACACTACAGACCCGGGTTCAATCCCAAGCTGTGTCATATCCGGCCGTGACCGGGAGTCCCTTATGGGGTGGCGCACAATTGGCCCAACGTTGTCCGGGTTAGGGGAGGGTTTGGCTGGACGGGCTTCACTCTAGCGACTCGTGGTGGGCCGGCCGCCTGCAGGCTGACTTCGGTCATCAGTTGAACGGTTTTCCTCCGACAAAGTGGTGCAGCTGGCTTCCGGGTTAAGCGCGTGGGTGTTAAGGAGTGCGGTTTGGCAGGTCATGTTTCGGAGGACGCATGACTCGACCTTTGCCTCTCCTGAGCCCGTTCGGGAGTTGAGACAAGATCGTAATTGGATATCATGAAATTGGGTAGAAAAAGGGGATGGAGGGGCCTCCCGGGTGGTGCAGTGGTCTAGGGCACTGCATCGTAGTGCTAGCTGCGCCACCAGAGTCGCTGGGTTCGCGCCCAGGCTCTGTCGCAGCCGGCCGCGACTGGGAGGTCCGTGGGGCGACGCACAATTGGCATAGCGTCGTCCGGGTTAGGGAGGGTTTAGCCGGTAGGGATATCCTAGACTCATCGTGCTCCAGCGGCAGGCCGGGCGCAGTGCGCGCTAACCAAGGGGGCCAGGTACACTGTGTTTCCTCCGACACATTGGTGCGGCTGGCTTCCGGGTTGGAGGCGCGCTGTGTTAAAGAAGCAGTGCGGCTTGGTTGGGTTGTGCTTCGGAGGACGCATGGCTTTCGACCTTTGTCTCTCCCGAGCCCGTACGGGAGCTGTAGCGATGAGACAAGATAGTAATTACTAGCGATTGGATACCACGAAAATTGGGGAGAAAATGGGATAAAATTTTAAAAAATTAAAAAAAATAAAAAGGGGATGGTCCTCCCCTTCCTCCTCTGAGGAGCTTCCACTGTTGTAAACATAGATCAGGGGTGGCCAACCCTCTTAGAGAGCTACCTCTAGGCAGGATGATTTTCTGTGGTCCTATTTTAAAAGGGATAGCCTAATTCACCCAAATGAATGACATATTTACATGTTTGTTTCTTATGGACAAGGAAAGACTGCAATCCATCATATGGTTAGTCACTGCTACCAACTGTTAATATTAGCATGTTCTAACCAAAAACCAATGTAATTCAATCTCCTCCAGTTAACATACTCTAAATACTATGCCCAAATAATTTAAAATAACTTAAAACCAAGTGGTTGAATTTTGAGTGTGTATTCGACTTTAAAAAACAATCCTGAATACATCCAACCTGTGATAAAAAAAATTACAAATATTTCACCCTGGTCAAGGGCCTAAACAATGTAGAGTTGCAGGAAATAAGCTTTAAAACATCAATTTTCCTCAACTAGGGGTGGCGCCAATGACATTAACCGTAGGAAATCTCTCTCCAAGCTATCTTCGAAAGTTAGCAGCCCTGTCTACGAGTTCATCTGAATTCGATGGGGAAGTACAATGCCTTCAGAAAGAATTCATACCCCTTGACTTATTCCACATTTTGTTGTGTTACAGCTGAATTCAAAATGGATTACATTGAGGGGGGGGGGGGTTCTCACCCATCTACAGACATTGTACACTTTTTGCACATTATTCTTTAAAACATTGTTGAAGCTCTGTCAAGTTGGTTTTTGCTCATTGCTTGACAGCCATTTTCAAGTCTTACCATACATTTTCAAGACGATTTAAGTAAAAACTGTAATTAGGCCACTCAGGAACATTCAAAGTCTTGGTAAGCAACTCCAGTGTATATTGGTCTTGTGTTTAAGGTTATTGTCCTGCTGAAAGGTGAATTTGTCTCAGTGTCTGTTGGAAAGCAGACTGGACCAGGTTATCCTCTAGGATTTTTCATGTACTTAACTCTATTCTGTTGATTTTTATCCTAAATAACTCCCTAGTCCTTGCCGATGAAGCATACCCATAACACAATGCAGCCACCATCATATTTAGGTTAGTATAGTGGAGTAACTACAATGTTGTTGATTCATCCTCAGGAGAAAACTATCTTCACCATGCTCAAATTAATATTCAAGGTCTGCTTTTTTCCCCCCTTTACCCATCTACCAATAGGTGCCCTTCTTTGTGAGGCATTGGAAAACCTCCCTGGTCTTTGTGGTTGAATCTGTGTTTGAAATTCACTGCTCGACTGAGGGACCTTACAGATAATTGTATGTGTGGGGTACAAAGATGAGGTAGTCATTCAAAAATCATGTTAAACACCATTGTTGCACACAGAGTGAGTCCATGCAACTTATGTGACTTGTTAAGCACATATTTTCTCCTGAACTTATTTAAGCTTGCCATAACAAAGCGGTTGAATACTTATTGACTCAAGACATGTCAGCTTTACATTTTGAATTAATTTGTAACATTTTCTAAAAACATAATTCCACTTTGACATTATGAGGTATTGTGTGTGTGCCAGTGACACAAAATCTAAATTGAATATATTTTAAATTCAGGCTGTAACACAACAAAATATGGAAAAAATAAAAGGGGTGTGAAAATGACCAAAATGGCCTCATTGCCAAAATCCAAAAGTATCCCTTTAAAGGACACAATGCTGGGTTCATGTGAGACTGACCTCTCCTGCTGGACCCTGTCCAAAGCACACAATCACATTTACTCTGAGTTTCATTTAGAAAAATAATTGTTCCACTGATAATGCACTTTGATGTTTTCAAATAGTGGAAAATGTTAATGTATGTTCTTTGTTACCTTTGATTGTTATAAAAGTCTCCTTTGCGGAGGTCTATTGGAGCATCCATTGACCAGTCACTCTTCATGGACACACAGGTGGGTGCAGGTGAATGTGGTCTTTTTGCCTGGATTGTGCTTCAATACAACAAAGAGACTTTTAGAAGTGAATAACAAACCAAATGGTTTTAGTTGGCACAGCAGATTACACCGAGCTTGATGCAAGTGAAGCAAGGTCAGAAAAGAGTAGGTACTGCACATCTTAAAGGGCAGGTGTTTTTCTGACCTTGCTACAAAATTATTATCCTAATTATCTTCAGTGATAAACCACAAAAGCAAAACAGTAAATCAGCTGTGAAGTAGGTTTTATAAGTAAACAATGGTAATGATGGCAACACTTTATTTGAATGTACACATTAGCCCCTAAATAGTAGATTATAAGTGTATATGTTACATGGTGGAAAAGTGACAGGTCCTTTTGGATCTGGGTTGAGCAGGTAGAGTGGAGTAGAAAGTACTTTTTCTAATTTCAGTCACAGTGGCCATTCTCCGGCTCAGGAACACATTTGAAACCCATGCAAGTTAAAAATGAATCAACAAACTACAAACAAACCATAAAGACAGAAACCAAAAAGGGGCACAGGACGTGATGCATTCCAGGAGGCATGCGTCCATTTTCTTTAACAATTTATCTTACGATACTCAGTAGCCATGTGCTCTCACCAAAATGCTGCCCAATATTGTGCGCGAAGAAACACTTGTGAAAAGTGGGTGAGACTGAGGGGATTCGATTAAGCTGCTCTGGGTTGAACCGGGTTATGCCCTGTCACGTGAATGGACAACAACGCTTAGGCTTCTACATACTATATACATTTTACGGACACAGTATATTTCACAATAGTTATCTTTTTTTTATTTTTTATATATGTTTTAGTCCCATTCTTTAGCTCCACTCAACCCCATTATCATTGTCAAAATGATTTACATTGTGAGACAACAGCGCTCGTCTTACCTTTGGGCTTCTTTGTCAGGTTTCTCAAAGAGACTCCCTTTGGAGGTCTTGCCTCCCTTCTGTCTATCTCCTTGGAGGCTCATTTTAGGCTGTGCAGGCGAGGTACGCTACGATAAATAACCTATTGTTGTGGAAATTAAAACAAGTTGAGACAGTCATCAACCTTGACTAAGTAGGCTAAACTTCGTGCAATTAAGCAATTTGTGCACCCATCATGTTGTACTAATGTTGTAATATGGTTTTTCATTTTACATTATTTTGCTTTAAATATTATACTCAGCTAGTCCTTACCTTGCTGCTTGCTCCTCTCCAACTACGCAGTTAACAATTGTGAATACTTTCACTTTCGATAAACAACAAATGAGGCCTACTTAAAAAAATATACATATAATATGAGGCCTAATCACTAGTCTCTAAACTGAATGAATTTGTCCCCACATGGCCAACATGATAAAAAGAAAATGTTATACAAAAGTGCCACATGTCATCAAAAGTAAAACATTCTCGTTTATGGTTTCCAAAATTGGGCATAGAATAACAGAAAACAAATAAAAACGTTTCAAATAGTTTTTTTCATACCTGGAAGTAACATAATATTCACGGCGCATAGAGGTGTATTTACAGTGGTTGAGCTGCAGTGTCCGATGCACAGAGAAAGTATTAGACGTTTGTGTGACAGGAAAATAAAAATAGTAATGTTAGCTGAGATGCTTAACTTTTGTGAAACATCACAGCACAGTTGAAAAATATATGCCAAATAGAAATCAAAACTGGATCGTGTTCAGAGCTAGATGGAAGGGGTTGAGTGGAGCTGAAGAATGGGACTAAAAACAAACAAAATTACTCAAATATACTGTGTCCGTAAAATGTATATAGTATGTATAAGCTGGAAGTAGAAGCCTTGTTGCCCATTAGTTTGTTCCAATTAGGGGAGGGATGGTCGGGTTAGGTGAAAATAATAAAAGGAAAATATATTTAAAATAAATATTTTAGATAATTTACAAAATAAATATGGTGGATTGGAAATGATACAGACATTGATGGAAGCCACAATATATCTGCAATATTAAAGCTGATCTACCCCCTAACAAAAAAAATTATATATGCACACACACACAACCGGTCAAAAGTTTTAGAACACGTACTCATTCAAGGGTTTTTCTTTATATTTACATTGTAGAAGAATAGTGAAGACAACAAAAAAACTGTTAACAAAATATATTTTATATTTGAGATTCTTCAGTAGCCACCCTTTGCCTTGATGACAACTTTGCACACTCTTGGCATTCTCTCAACCAGCGTCATGAGGTAGTCACCTGGAATGCGTTTCACTTAACAGGTGTGCCTTGTTAGAAGTTAATTTGTGCAATTTCTTTCCTTCTTAATGTGTTTGAGCCACAGTTGTGTTGTGACAAGGTAGGGGTGGTATACAGAAGATAGACCTATTTAGTAAGATACCTTGTCCATATTATGGCAAGAACAGCTCAAATAAGCAAAGAGAAACAACAGTCCATCATTATTTTAAGACATGAAGGTCAGTCAATCTGGAAAATGTAAAGAACTTTGAAAGTTTCTTCAAGTGCAGTCCCAAAAACCCATCATGCGCTATGATAAAACTGGCTCTCATGAAGACCGCCACAGGAAAGGATGACCCAGAGTTACCTCTGCTGCAGAGGATAAGTTCATTAGAGTCACCAGCCTCAGAAATTGCAGCCCAAATAAATGCTTCAGAGTTCAAGTAACAGACACATCTCAACATCAACTGTTCAGAGGAGACTGTGTGAGTCAGGCCTTCATGGTCGAATTGCTGCAAAGCAACCACCACTAAAGGATACCAATAAGAAGAGATTTTCTTGGGCCACGAAACACGAGCAATGGACATTAGTCCTGTGGAAATCGGTCCTCTGGTCTGATGATTCCAAATTCAAGATTTTTGGCTCCAACCGCCGTGTCTTTGTGAGTCGCAGAGTAGAAGAACGGATGATCTCCGCATGTGTGGTTCCCACCATGAAGCACGGAGGAGGAGGTGTGATGGTATGGGGGTTCTTTGCTGGTGACACTGTCATGATTTATTTAGAATCCAAGGCACACATAACCAGCAATGGCTACCACAGCATTCTGCAGTGATACGCCATCCCATCTGGTTTGCGCTTAGTGGGACTATCCTTTGTTTTTCAACAGGACATTGACCCAACACACCTCCAGGCTATGTAAGGGTTATTTGACCAAGAAGGAGAGTGATGGAGTGCTGCATCAGATGACCTGGACTCCACAATCATGAGACCTCAACCAAATTGTGATGGTTTGGGATGATTTGAACTGCAGAGTGAAGGAAAAGCAGCCAACAAGTGCTCATTATATGTGGGAACTCCTTCAAGACTGTTGGAATCCATTCCAAGTGAAGCTGGTTGAGAGAATGCCAAGAGTGTGTAAAGCTGTCATCAAGGCAAAGGGTGGCTACTTTGAAGAATATAAAATATATTTTGATTTGTTTAACAATTTTTTGGTTACTACATGATTCCATATGTCTCTTTCATAGTTTTGATGTCTTCACTATTATTCTACAATGTAGAAATAAAGAAAAACACTTGAATGAGTAGGTGTGCCCAAACTTTTGTCTGGTACTGTGTGTGTGTGTGCGCGCGCGCGCGCGCATCTAATATATATTATATAAAACACCCAGGAAAAAAAAGAAACATCCTCTCACTGTCAACTGTGTTTATTTTCAGCAAACTTAACATGTGTAAATATTTGTATGAACATAAGATTCAACAACTGAGACATGAACTGAACAAGTTCCACAGATGTGTGACTAACAGAAATGGAATAATGTGTCCCTGAACAAGGGGGAGGGGGGGTCAAAATCAAAGGTAACAGTCAGTATCTGGTGTGGCCACCAGCTGCATTAAGTACTGCAGTGCATCTCCTCCTCGTGGACTGCACCAGATTTGCCAGTTCTTGCTGTGAGATGTTACCTCACTCTTCCACCAAGGCACCTGCAAGTTCCCAGACATTTCTGGGGGGAATGGCCCTAGCCCTCAACCTCCGATCCAACAGGTCCCAGACGTGCTCAATGGGATTGAGAAACGGGCTCTTTGCTGGCCATGGCAGAACACTGACATTCCTGTCTTGCAGGAAATCACGCACAGAACGAGCAGTATGGCTGGTGGCATTGTCATGCTGGAGGAAGGGTACCACATGAGGGAGGAGGATGTCTTCCCTGTAACGCATAGCATTGATATTGCCTCCAATTACAACAAGCTTAGTCCGATGATGCTGTGACACACCGCCCCAGACCATGATGGACCCTCCACCTCCAAAATCGATCCCGCTCCAGAGTACAGGCCTCGGTGTAACGCTCATTCCTTCGATGATAAACGCAAATCTGACCATCACCCCCGGTGAGACAAAACCGCGACTCGTCAGTGAAGAGCACTTTTTGCCAGTCCTGTCTGGTACAGTGACGATGGGTTTGTGCCCATAGGCGATGTTGTTGCCGCTGCGGTCTGGTGAGGACCTGCCTTACAACAGGCCTACAAGCCCTCAGTCCAGCCTCTCTCAGCCCATTGCGGACAGTCTGAGCACTGATGGAGGGATTGTGCGTTCCTGGTGTAACTCAGGCAGTTGTTGCCATCCTGTACCTGTCCTGCAGGTGTGATGTTCGGATGTACCAATCCTGTGCAGGTGTTGTTACACGTGGTCTGCCACTGCGAGGACAATCAGCTGTCCGTCCTGTCTCCCTGTCTTAGGCGTCTCACAGTACGGACATTGCAATTTATTGCCCTGGCCACATCTGCAGTCCTCATGCCTCCTTGCAGCATGCCTAAAGCACGTTCACGCAGATGAGCAGGGACCCTGGGCATCTTTCTTTTGGTGTTTTTCAGAGTCAGTAGAAAGGCCTCTTTAGTGTCCTAAGTTTTCATAATTGTGACCTTAATTGCCTACCGTCTGTAAGATGTTAGTGTCTTAACGACCGTTCCACAGGTGCATGTTCATTAATTGTTTATGGTTCATTGAAGAAGCATGGGAAACAGTGTTTAAACCCTTTACAATTAAGATCTGTGAAGTTATTTGCATTTTTACGAATTATCTTTGAAAAGACAGGGTCGTTTCTTTTTTTGCTGATATACACACACACACACTATTCTGCTAACTAGCTAGCTAAAGTCTAGTCAGTGACTAGCTAAGATAG
Source organism: Salvelinus fontinalis (assembly GCF_029448725.1). Lineage (NCBI taxonomy): Eukaryota > Metazoa > Chordata > Actinopteri > Salmoniformes > Salmonidae > Salvelinus > Salvelinus fontinalis. The sequence continues at coordinate 8,013,162 of NC_074700.1, forward strand.
AAAACGCGGATGCAAATTCATGGATTGGGCACAGAAGGTCTCTGGGCACAAAGGTCTCTGATCGTGCTAGTGAACGGTAGCTGACAGTGTCGGCTTCCTGCAGGAATTAGTAGACTTGCTGAGGTCTCTGTTGCTAATTAGCATTCCTAATTTTTGTGAGTAAATTGAGGCAAATATTTTGAGAAAACTCACCTTGTCCGAGAGAGAATTACATGGCTATCAAAATGTCACGCCAGGGTAAACCTATGAATGAAACCTATGAATATGAAGTAGTTCTAAAATTACAGACGCAAAAAATGTATGGGGAAAAACAATTGGAACCATTACCAGGTTTTACCTCTAGGTTTTATGGGTATTATGACGTGTCCACTGTGCCGGTCTGCTGCACAGAGAAAGGATTAGACATTTGTTACAGGAAGATAAAAATAGTATTGTTAGCCAAGATGCTTAACTTATCATGAAGTTACCATGCCAATAGAACGAACTTAACAAAAACTGAACAAAGTTGGCTTCCACTACCTGGCTAGCTAGCATTAGCCAGCTAACATTACTGCTGACTAGCAAGCAGGCTGGCAAGCTCTACCTGGCTACTGGCTATAGTCATGCTAGCTCGTGGAAATAAGTTAGTCCCTCATGATAGCTAGTAGTAGTTACCCATCTGGCCCTTTGCATAGCTAGTTCTTACACATTAAATACAACAATACCCAGTTAAGCTACAGTCAATGCTGATATTGTGTATGTGTGTGTTTGTGGAGAAGGATGTGCCTGCAGAAGGACACAGTATGGCATCTGAGCAGATCATCATGAACTTCATCCAGTTACATCAGCAAATACAGTAAGTTAAAATCAGCCTTTTTATTGGTGTGGGTATAATTCACAAACCTGATTTCCTGCTTACTGAAAGGCATATGTAGAAAAGGCATAATGGTGAGGATACTACATTAATTGCTATGACAATTTACCTACTTTTAAGAATGTATGCATACCACCTTTCAGGTGGGCTGATGATCAATGATATGGAGAAAGTCTGATATTACTTGCTTACTGATTTCCCCCACATGATACCATGTGTTATTTCATAGTTTTGAGGTCTTCACCATTATTCTACAATGTAGAAAATTATACAAATAAAAACCCTTGAATGAGTAGGTGTTGTAAAACTTTTGACCAGTAGTGAATAAAACATTAAAAAAATCTATATCATTTTTTTATTTGTATTAATTAATAAAAAAAGACAATTCTAGTGCAATTGTATTCACTCAACAACAACAAAATCACTATGGATAATGTCTTAACAATATTATTAAATTCAATCAAAAATATTTGTAATTTTGGTATAGAATTCTGGAACTTTTGTTTGTGTATAAAGATTTTGGCAACAAGAATAAAGAAATTCACAATCATTTGAATAGTCTTATCATTGCAATTGTAACATATCATATCCTTCATGTCAAAAACATGGTTAGTGTTCAAAAAAAGGTAAATAAGTATTCTACAAGATTTTTCAAAAAAATCATTCACAGATTTACATTCATAGAGCAAGGGAATCAGATTTACATTTTTCACAGAAAACGCAGATATAATCAATATCAACAAATTTGGATAACATAGAATTACATGGATATATCTTATGTAGAATCTTAAGGTGCACTTCCTTAAGTATGTTTGGTATACAATATTTGTAAGGCATCAACCAACCTTTTTTCCAGACAATGTCAGGAATAAGCATGTTCCAGAAACATTTTCCTCTAGGCGTAGCTAATATCCCCCCCAACATCCGACACCCCCTAACTTCGAACACTCTAAAGGTTGGAGGATTAAATCACCTTGAGTTCAACATTTAAATGGCCTGGAAAGTAACGGTACGTTTTGCGACTAAAGACAACATTCTAGCTAGCTGCCCACCGATTTTAATTGCAGTTTATGTAAGTTAAGTTAGGTTTTGAGAGTTTAAAAAATGTAAAATGTATATACACACACATTTTGTGGGACACGCTGTAATTATATTATAAAATTCGACTGCGCGGCAGACCACACAATTTAATACCCAACTTTCTACCTTAATTATACTAATTTATATGTTCGTATTAAACTGTTAACTACTTCCTCAAAACATAAGATTAATCTGTGAAACAAATAATCAGACATTATTTGGTTACAACACACATTTTTAAAGAGTCTACAGGCGGGCGCACCGGGCTACACAATGAAAAGTTGAAAGTCTTTTTTTTTTACTGGAAGGCTAGCCAACTATCTAGTAAACACTTCGGATTCGAGGTTGGTCTCTCTTTTTTTTAACAAAATTCAATGGATATATCTTGTAATTGAACATAGTAATAGTAAGGTGGCCAATAACTGGGGACTGTATGCCGATATTACGGGACGTATTGTTTTGCTAAAGCTTATCAAAAAGCTGTAGTAGTATTTCCACTGAAATATCAAACATGCTAATTGCTAACCCGTTAGCTAACATTTTTCGACACCAATAATCACAAAACATTTATGACTTGATCACAAGATAACACTGTTGAAGGTAATATATTTCTTAAACGCTGTTGAATATGCCGATAATACAGGGTGCTACGGGTAGGTTGGTTCCATGAATGGAAAATGTGGGTTACGTGTTTGTTACATCAAGATTTCTCAAGTAAGCCCACACCTTCCAAACTGAGTTCTGGGTAATCTCTGTGATCATCACCAAAGCTAAGAGTTTTCATTAGTGTAGTAAGGCTTTGATCACAGAAATAAACTATCTGAAAAGTATTGGAAACTCATTCAATGTTATAAATTGTTCATATGAAAGAATATTACCCCTTTTATCGAAAACATCAAGAACAAAGTCCATATTCTTCTCATGCCTCTCATCCCCACTCTCAGAAATGGAAGTTAAATCCTTTTGTTACCACAGAGAGACGTTGCAGTACGCTAACATCAAATGGTTGAAAAATTACAGTATTTCAGTATTCCAAACATTTAGAATGGTCTGTGGATATTTTAACGAACAATCCTGCGAATTTGGTAATAATTTGTGATGTAGCTAAAGACGGTAGGACAACATACCTGTGTCTCTGAATGTGTATAGTTCCCCGTTACCAGACTTACATATAAATGTTGTGGAATGTACACTACCGTTCAAATGTTTGGAGTCACTTAGAAATGTCCTTGTTTTTGAAAGAAAAGCAAAACAAATGTGTCCATTAAAATAATATCAAATTGATCAGAAATACAGTGGTATACAATATTTGTTAATGTTGTACATTTTTATTTTATCTTTATTTAACTAGGCAAGTCAGTTAAGAACAAATTCTTATTTTCAATGACGGCCTAGGAACAGTGGGTTAACTGCCTTGTTCAGGAGCAGAACGACAGATTTTTATCTTGTCAGCTCGGGGATTCGATCTTGCAACCGTTTGGTTACTAGTCCAATCCCGGAGTCGCCTCTTCACCGTTGATGTTGAGACTGGTGTTTTGCAGGTACTATTTAATGAAGCTGCCAGTTGAGGACTTGTGAAGAGTCTGTTTCTCAAACTAGACACTCTAATGTACTTGTCCTCTTGTTCAGTTGTGCACCGGGGCATCCCACTCCTCCTTCCATTCTGGTTAGGGCCAGTTTGCGCTGTTCTGTGAAGGGCTCACAGTGATTTTCCTATTTTCTATTCATAATACATAACAGTGATACAATTTAAATTCATTGTGTTTAATGCAGGCCTGAATCACTTCTCTGGGCGGCAGATAGGTGGCAGTATAGCGCAGCTGGCTGAACAGAAAGGCCAAAATAGAACATTTGCCGAAATAGAACGCAACTGCACAGCAACAACAACCGACACAACAGTTTGCTTCTACAATTTTGCAGCCTGGTCGACATGGATCGATTCATTGAAAAAAAGAAAAGAAAAGAGAAACGTTAATCTATTGACAATGAAAATGTGGGGGAAGAGCTGGAGAACAACGTGACAGCTATGAACGAACAAACACCGGACAACCAGGAAAATACAGCTATGAACGAACAAACACCGGAGAACCAGGAAAAGCAGGAATATGGCAGCGGGGAACTGTAGCTAGCTAACATAGCTGATGTGGCTCCGGTGGCTAAGAGAAGGATACGGTCGATTCAAGAAGAACACGAAGTTCCAAAATAAAAATTCCCCAAAAAATTGAACTGCATAAATGGGACTAGCTCACTTTGTTTATTTGCCTGAAGGCAGTCAAACGAGCAAATTTAGAGCGACATTTCCATGCCCACTTTGGCAAAACATATCCGCCACAAAGCAACCTCAGAAACGACAAAATAGCGCAACTCAAAGGACAACAACAAAAATGGACAGATCTAGCACGGTTGCAGAGAAAACAAGTGGCAACATGAGATTGCTTGGATACTTGCGAGAAACAAGGCCTACACAGACGCAGATATTGTCAATTAATGTTTTTTTGGCCTCAGCCGAAATATTGTATGAGGTTGTCACAAACAAGGAAGCTATTTTAAAACATATTACGGGACTGCAACTCTCAGACTTGACCATAACAAGACATCGGCGAGGACATCGGTAAGCAACTGATTAGTGACATATCCGTGCGCGTGGTGTAATATTTATTGCGAGGGCACTGAATCACCTGCAATTCCACGAGTTGCTGGAGGAATACCAGGCAGAATACAGCGACTTGATATTCCAGAATGAGGTGAAACGGCTGTCTCATGGCAGAGTTTGAAAGATTTCTCTTCCTCAAATCTGTGAATTTGTTGCAAGCAAGGGGAGAGAGGAGCCTGATCTGGATGATCCACATTGGATATTAAAGCTGGCTTTTTTAACTGACATCACCTTCCACCTGAACACGGTGAATCTCCAGCTCCAAGGGAAAGCTAAAACTTCATGCAAAATTATGCGTGTGGTCACAGCATTTTAAAATAAAAATCACCACACTTCATACCTGACAGTTTGCTCTGAGTTTTGGGAAATTAACCACATCCAACCCAGACATACTGCAACATTTTAGCTATGATGCATTTGTGAGTGTGTTGGAAGAGTTGGAGTCAAGATTCAAGGATATCATGGAGTGAAAGGAGTTTTTCTACTTTATTGAGAACACCTTTCATGTGCCAGTGTCATCTCTGATCACAGCCCTCTGTCCATCTCTGTAACAAGTTTATAATAACAATAAGGCACCTCGGGGGTTTGTGGTATATGGCTAATATACCACGGCTCAGGGCCGTATCCAGGCACGCCGCATTGCATCATACATAAGAACAGCCCTTAGCCATGGTATATTGGTGTCACATCGTCTATGGGTGAGAGAGGACCAAGGCGCAGCGTGTGCAAAATACATTCTCTTTTATTTAGAGAAGGGAAAACACGAAACGAACAGTGAATACAAACTAAACAAAACAACAAACGACCGTGAAGCTAAATGACGTAAGTGCATAGACAAGCAACAAACGTTCAACATAGACAATTACCCACATTAACCTAATGCCTATGGCTGCCTTAAATATGGCTCCCAATCAGAGACAATGAATGACAGCTGTCTCTGATTGAGAACCCTTCAGGCAACCATAGACTTACCTAGACAACTACACTAGACACTGCCCCATACACATACAACACCCCTAGACACTACAAAACCACATACATTCCCCATGTCACAGCCTGACCTAACTAAAATAATAAAGAAAACAAAGATAACTAAGGCCAGGGCGTGACAGTACCCCCCCCCCAAAGATGCGAACTCCGGCCGCAAAACCTGACACAGAAAGGGGAGGGTCCGGAGTGGGCCCCATCATGGCGGCGGCTCGGTTGCGGGACGTGGCCCCCACTCCACCATTGTCAATACCCGCTTTGGTAGCCTCCTCCAAATGGCCACCCTCCAAATTAACCCTACTGGATTAAGGGGCAGCACCGGACTAAGGGGCAGCACCGGACTAAGGGGCAGCACCGGACTGAGGGGCAGCACCGGACTGAGGGGCAGCACCGGACTGAGGGGCAGCACCGGACTGGATGGCGGATCCTGGCTGGCTGGCTCTGGCGGATCCTGGCTGGCTGGCTCTGGCGGATCCTGGCTGGATGACGGCTCTGGCGGATCCTGGCTGGATGACAGCTCTGGCGGATCCTGGCTGGATGACAGCTCTGGCGGATCCTGGCTGGATGACGGCTCTGGCGGATCCTGGCTGGATGACGGCTCTGGCGGATCCTGGCTGGATGACGGCTCTGGCGGATCCTGGCTGGATGACGGCTCTGGCTGCTCCTGTCTGGCGGTAGGCTCTGGCGGCTCCTGTCTGGCGGTAGGCTCTAGCGGCTCCTGTCTGGCGGACGGCTCTGAAGGCTCATGGCAGACGGGCGGCTTTGCAGGCTCAGTACAGACGGGCGGCTTTGAAGGCTCAGTACAGACGGGCAGTTCATGCGGCGCTTGGCAGACGGACAGTTCAGACGGCGTTGGGCAGACGGGCAGTTCAGGCGCCGTTGGACAGACGGGCAGTTCAGGCGCCGTTGGGCAGACGGGCAGTTCAGGCGCCGCTGGGCAGACGGGCAGTTCAGGCGCCGCTGGGCAGACGGGCAGTTCAGGCGCCGCTGGGCAGACGGGCAGTTCAGGCGCCGCTGGGCAGACGGGCAGTTCAGGCGCCGCTGGGCAGACGGGCAGTTCAGGCGCCGCTGGGCAGACGGGCAGTTCAGGCGCCGCTGGGCAGACGGGCAGTTCAGGCGCCACTGGGCAGACGGCAGACTCTGGCCGGCTGAGATGCACTGTAGGCCTGGTGCGTGGTACCGGAACTGGAGGTACCGGGCTAAGGACACGCACCATCAGGCTAGTGCGGGGAACAACAACAGGGCACACTGTACTCTCTAGGCGTACTATAGGCCTGGTGCGTGGTACCGGCACTGGTGGTACCGGGCTGAGGGCACGCACATCAGGGCGAGTACGGGGAGAAGGAACAGTGCGTACAGGGCTCTGGAGATGCACAGGAGGCTTGATGCGTGGTCCCGGAACTGGAGGCACTGGGCTGGAGACACACACCACAGGGAGAGTGCGTGGAGGAGGAACAGGGCTCTGGAGACGCACAGGAAGCCTGGTGCGTGGTGTAGGCACTGGTGGTACTGGGCTGGAGCGGGGAGATGGCGCCGGAAATACCGGACCGTGCAGGCGTACTGGCTCCCTTGAGCACTGAGCCTGCCCAACCTTACCTGGTTGTATGCTCCCCGTCGCCCGACCAGTGCGGGGAGGTGGAATAACCCACACCGGGCTATGTAGGCGAACCGGGGACACCATGCGTAAGGCTGGTGCCATGTAAGCCGGCCCGAGGAGACGCACTGGTGGCCAGATGCGTTGGGCCGGCTTCATGACATCCGGCTCAATCCTCAATCTGACCCGGCCGATACGAGGAGCTGGTATGTACCGCACCGGGCTATGCACACATACAGGAGACACCATGCGCTCTACTGCGTAACACAGTGTCTGCCCGTACTCTCGCTCTCCACGGTAAGTACAGGGAGTATGCGCAGGTCTCCTACCTGACTTCGCCACACTCCCTTTTAGCCCCCCCCCCCCCCCCCCCCAAGAAATTTTTGGGTTGTACTCGCGGGCTTCCAGCCTTGCTTCCGTGCTGCCTCTTCATATCGCCTCATCTCGGCTTTAGCTGCCTCCAGCTCTTCACGAGAGAGGCGATATTCTCCCGGTTGTGACCAAGGTCCCTTTCCATCCAATATCTCCTCCCATGTCCATGAATCCTTTATGCGCTGCTCCCGTTGCTGCTTTACACGCCGCTTGGTCCGATTCAGGTGGGTAATTCTGTCACGATCGTCTATGGGTGAGAGAGAGGACCAAGGCGCAGCGTGTGCAAAATACATTCTCTTTTATTTAGAGAAGGGAAAACACGAAACAAACACTGAATACAAACTAAACAAAACAACAAACGACTGTGAAGCTAAATGACGTAAGTGCATAGACAAGCAACAAATGTTCAACATAGACAATTACCCACATTAACCTAATGCCTATGGCTGCCTTAAATATGGCTCCCAATCAGAGACAATGAATGACAGCTGTCTCTGATTGAGAACCCTTCAGGCAACCATAGACTTACCTAGACAACTACACTAGACACTGCCCCATACACATACAACACCCCTAGACACTACAAAACCACATACATTCCCCATGTCACACCCTGACCTAACTAAAATAATAAAGAAAACAAAGATAACTAAGGCCAGGGCGTGACAATTGGCCATATACCACACCCTCTCGGGTCTTATTGCTTAATTAACCCCCGCTGTACCAAACAAAATGCTAGGCTGGAAGAAACGGAAAATAATGTGCGAGTTGAGATAAATACGAGATGATTCAGACAGCAACATGAACATGATATTCTTATGGAGGCACAGTTATACTTTTCAGATGGAACGGTTAGCAGGCATAGTGTGTCTGAAAGCCAATACAATTCTAAATGACACCAATGCTCACCTGACCTTTAATACTCAGACAAGTCTATGAAAACACACTGTTCAGACCCCTTCAAAAGTTTGCCTACAATATGAGGGAGAAAACAATTCTGAAACAATGCAAGCAGAGCAGTATGCAGATGTAATTCGTAAAGAATTAGTGTTGAATTGAGGATGTATAGTGGATTCGGAAAATATTCAGACCCCTTCACTTTCTCCACATGTTGATACTTTACAGCCATGGATTAAATAATGTTTCTCAATCTACACACACTACCCCATAATGAAAAAGCGAAAACAGGTTTAGACATTTTTGCAAATGTATTGAAGCTGAAGCGTCACCCCACTCTGAGGTCCTGAGCGCACTGGAGCAGGTTTTCATCAAGGATCTCTCAGTACTTTGCTCCGTTCATCTTTCCCTCGATCCTGAATATTCTCCCAGTCCCTGCCACTGAAAAACATCCCCACAGCATGATGCTGCCACCACCATGCTTCACAGTAGGGATGGTGCCAGGTTTCCTCCAGACGTGACACTTGGCATTCATGCCAAAGAGTTCAATCTTGGTTTCAATCTTCAACCGTCCAGAAGGACAACCATCTCCACAGAGGAACTCTGGAGCTCTGTCAGAGTGACCATAGGGTTCCTGGTCACCTCCCTGACCAAGGCCTTTCTCCCCCGATTGCTCAGTTTGGCCGGGCAGCCAGCTCTAGGAAGAGTCTTGGTGGTTCAAAACTTCTTCCATTTAAGAATGATGGAGGCCAATGTGTTCTTGAGGACCTTCAATGCGGCAGAATTTTTTTTGTGCCCTTCCCCAGATCTGTGCCTCGACACATTCCTGTCTCGGAGCTCCACAGACAATTCCTTCGACCTCATGGCTTGGTTTTTGCTCTGACATGCACTGTCAACTGTGGGACCTTGTATAGACAGGTGTGTGCCTTTCCAAATCATGTCCAATTAATTGAATTTATCACAGGTGGACTCCAATCAAGTTGTAGAAATATCTCAAGGATGATTAATGGAAACAGGACGCACCTGAGCTCAATTTCGAGTCTCATAGCAAAGGGTCGGATATTTCCGTTGTTTCTTTTTTTAATAGATTTGCAAAAATTTCTAAAAACCTGTTTTTGATAAACTGTCCCTAATGCTTAAAAAATAACTAAAGAAAATATATGAATAACAACTTTTATATCTACTTATAGTGGGCAGACGCTTTTGGGAAATCAGGTACTCTTCGTCTGTATGGCTTCAGGTCACCAACATTTGTCTTCTAAATGCCCCGCTCATTTTCCAGAGTAGCAGCACCTTTCTCAGACACCTATTTTACAATGAAAGGGCCTCCAATCTTCTTCTTTGATTTTCCCCCCTCTCTTGGCGCCTTGCCTTGTGTCACGCTTCAGGATGTCGTTTTCGTCCTTATCACAAAGGACCTCCCACGTTGCCTTTTTTTTTACTCGTATTGGATCTTCTGCTTTGCCTGGGCCTTCTGAATGTTTGCCAAAACCTCTGCATGTAGGGCTGTAACCTTCTCAACAATCAATTCCATGTCCTCAGCCGGATCTCAGATGACCATATCATCACCCATGGGACATGCATTCAGTGCCTCTGGAATTTTTGGGTGCCAGTGATGATGGCGAAAGCAGCAACCTTCAAATGGAGATCCCATTCTTCTGGATGGTCTTCACAGTATTTCCCAGAGTCCTTTTAATGGTTTGGTTTGTCCTCTCGTCTTGTCCATTTGTCTGAGGATAGTAGGCAGACGAGACTGTTCGATTCCAAACTTTTCAAAAATAGTTCTGTAGAGCTGAGGGGGGAAAAGTAGCACAAACCTAGCACTTGCATGATTGGGATTCGAAAGTGTTCGACTTCATGACCAATGTTTGACAGTGACAGTATGACTGCGTACATCGCTTGCAAACTCCCCATCCCGGTCAGTGATGATTTTGTCCACAAGTCCAAAATCAAGAAGTTTGTTGGTGACTATCGAAGCGGTCTTTGGTCCCAATTTTCCTTCCAAGGGTTCAGCAGTCACCCATTTTCTGAAGAGGTCAGTCATGGTAAGGGCATACTGGTTACCAGCTGCGTTTTTTCTCCTCAAAAGGGCATATGAGATTGATGCCCAGGACAGCCCATGCCTGTCTAACTTCGATAGGACGCATCACAGGGATCCGCATTTTCATGTTCGTACAGTTGACAGTGGGTACTCCTCAACCTTATAGAATGAGAAAGCATTGTACTTTAGATCTAACAAGGACAAACACACTTGGGGGAAAGTTTCCCCAAGTGAGTGGGGAAATGGACCCTACATCAACATTTTCAGGTTTGTTGAATTGTTATGATAATGCTTTTGATTGTCTGTAACGTCGACAAGCCTGACCCTGCTACTTCTTTGGTAAGTTAAAGGCAGGGGAAAGGCAAATATTGTAGCTAGCTAATGGTTGCAAGGACTGGCAGTCCATGGCAGTGTTTAGACAGGCAGCCCAATTCTGATATTTTTTTCACTCATTTGTCTTTTGACCAATCAGATCAGCTCTGAAAAAGATCTGATGTGATTGGTCAAAAGATCAGAATTGGGCTGCCTGTCTAAACGCTGACCATGAGACTGACATTCAACAGTGTACTTTCAAACATATAGCCTAATTGTTTACAAAGACTCAAATGCCACACGAAACAGTGGAGTGTACTTACATGAACTGTCTAACTTCCTCCTTTGGTGACAGCTCCCCATCTCCCACTATCCTCCCTGCGTCTCCTGGTGCCACCACTACGTCTGATGTCTGCATCCATGTGGCAAGTGGCTCAGTAGCGTAACGTGATGCAGTATGGGAAGCTGGAGGAGTTTGTGACTCTGGTGACAGAGATGGGTCCGGAGCTCCTGACGCTCAAGCAGAGGGTCCAACTCATCCTGGGACTGAGAGCGAGGGTGAGACCGGTGGAAGTGTTGAGGTTTGGGAATGGTGTAGGGTTGGTGGAATAATTAGAGAAATGTCTACCACTAAAGTATAATGTGGGCCATTGGGTGATATTCAGACCTTTGTTTCCCCCTAGCCCCTGGATCTCACAGTTATCAGTTACACTCGTTATCAGTTACATATTTGACTCCCCAGTTTGTGTTTCCTCAGTATATACATTGAACAAAACATAATTCAATCTAAAACAAACAAAAAAATGTCTCCCTGCTGTCAGAGGGGGGGCTGCTAAAATGTTTTGCTCAAAATGTGGTTGTGGTGGTGGGGGTATGCACATGTGGGTACGCAGACTCGCTAGCAACTGCGGCCCCTGATGGGTTCAGATTTTTAGTTTCCCCCACCCCCATTAAAGCTGCCCATCCCTCGACTAGAATGACCTCAAGGCGAATATTGAATACGATTAAATTACTACATGGGCCTTGGCTAAAATCACATGACTCTCCCTTTCTATCTCTGTTCCCTGTACAGTACAGCACTAGGTATGACACAGCGCTGCAGATACTGGTGTGGCAGTTCTTTGACAGACTGGAGGCGATGATGCCAGTGCCCAGCTTTACACAGGTACTGTCTCCATCCTATTACATCATCTAAAATATGTTGACGTTCATTTGTACACTTGACACCCTTGCATGAATGAATAAACATCAATAAGTCTCAACTGGGTAGGGCCTAGGGGTCATGTGGGATTGGACTGCGCTTTTCTCTGTTTTTCAGACATGCTTATTCTTCTCTCCCTCTCAGACAGCATCCATTCTCAACCTGACCCCTACAGATCTGGAAGAGTGTCAGCAGTCTTTCTTTGATCCTGAGCATCTGAAGACACTGCTGCAGCATCATAGAAATCTGGGGCACCTAAAAAAAGGTTAGGATCCCTCAGGTGATCTATTTGAACTTTTTAACCTCTGGGTGAAATAACTGTGGGGGATTCTCCTGAAAGAGAATTTTGAATTATTTGTATTCTCTCTCTTTTCAAGATCTTTTATTCTATGACTCTGATACCATCCTGTCCACGTTGTCCTGCCTCGCTCCCTCACTGAAGTCTAAACAGACCAAAAGAGACAGAGAAAAAGGCACGGTGAAGAACGAGAGTGATGTGAGGAGAAAGGGAGAGAATGACAATGCTCAAGGACCGAAAGAACAGGAGAGTGGCGAGGAGGGACAGCAAGAAGTCAGTGGGGAGGACGAAGGGAAGTGATGGGGGCGCTGAAAAACTGGAAGAGGCTGGGGAACCCTCTGGGAACTCTGGGCAGCAGAAACAGCCATCATTAGTGGCCATCAATGGTAAGGAAATTCAGGGCGGAATACATTGCATACATCCATACACTGGCGAACTGAGTTGATGAAGTTTGAGTAGCAGAGCCTAGTTGTTAGTATTGTCAAAATACCAGAATTTTGACTTTGATACCAGGTTTATTGTCATGACACTCAATACCAAAATGATACCATGGGCAAAAAAAGAAGGCATATATTAGCCAGTCACAGAATTGTACTTTATCTAAATAGATCAACTCTGCTACTGCTTTGTTCAATCGTTGGGCATCTTTTGAGTTCAATATCATTACATTAGAATCTTTTTACGGTAACATTTTTCAGAGACTCCCATGTATGCATTAATGAATCAATTATAAAATCAAACAGTCAATTTCTAACTACAGTAAATAACAACATAATGGCAGTCATTTATTTGAATAGTAAATCTCGATTTGATAAACTGAGTAAATCCAGATTTAGCCTAGGCCTTTTCACAATACAGGTGAATGTATATTCAATAGGAGTGTGTGCATGCATTGAGTTATTGAGTTTGTTTTGGCTGATTTCACGGGGCTCCATTTGACAAACAATCTGTTTCCCTTCAATTTGGGACTCATTTTATTGTACTGATCAACAACATTTGCATAGAAGTAGCTTATTTTATAAAAGTGCGCTCTGTCTCTTTAGCCAGTATTGACGAGGTGGAGCCCTATTCACACACAGTCAGTTTGCTGAGGCAATAGATAATATTTGGGAGAGATGTGATAAAGAGACCGAACAAGCGAATTAATAATGTTTTTTGGTGGCGTTTAGCTTCTAAATCAGCAACATTTTGCACTACAAAGGGTAGTGAATTGATGTTGGCTTCAGCTGTAAACTAGCAAGGAAAGTACTAAGCTGGAAGCTACCGGTATCATCTTGCATTATAAAGTGTTTTAGCCTGTGTGGATATTGTTTTGCGAACCGTAATTAACAGTTTCAACATTTCTGCATGCCTGATGTCGTGTCGTATTATTGAAGTGTGTTAACTTCTGTACAGCCTGATAAGGGGGACATCGTCTGCGCTGATATACTTTTTTGTATTTATATTATTATTACATTTTTTACTTTTTACCCCTTTTCTACCCAATTGGTAGTTAGTCTTGTCCCATCGCTGCACCTCCCGTACGGACTCGGGAGAGGCGACGGTCGAGAGCCATGCATCCTCCGAAACAAGACCTTGCCAAGCCGCACAGCCTCTTGACACACTGCTCGCCGCACCAATGTGTCGGGGGAAACACTACAACTGGCGACATGAGTCAGCGTGCATGCGTCCGGCCCGCCACATGTAGTCGCTAGTGCTTGATGAGACAAGGACATCCCGGCCGGCCAAACCCTCCCCTAACCCGGACGACGGCGGGAAAATTGTGCGACGCCTCTAGCACTGCGATGCAGTTCCTTTGACCGCTGCGCCACTCGGGAGGCCCTTGCGCTGATAGACTTGATCCGTGAGACACGTTTGACAGAAGTACCGAAAGTTACAAATTCTAGTACCAAACAATATTTTCATGTTCTAGTATCAGAAAAAATACAAAAAAGTACAAAAGTTTCGGTATACCGTGCAACACTAGTTGTTAGTCAAACTTATTTTAAAGTAACTTTGTAAAAATGTATTTTAAAGTAACACTTAATTTTTCAGGAATTTCTTACTCCACTCCATAACTCCACTAGTTTAGATCAATTTAGATCAGATTCTATAATTGCACAACAGCATGGATAAAATACAAATCTTTATATTATCGCCTCATCGACTACTGACAACAATCTGCAATGGAACTTTGAACTCACCAGCCCTTATTTCACCCTCCTGTGTTTTCTACCTGCAGGACAAGCTAAAGCCAAGCCCCCCCAGTCCCAGGGCTTTTCCTGCTCACAGTGCCAGTTCTCCAACAGGAGATGACTCACCCTTCAGGAGCACATCAAGAAGAACCATCCAAAGGAGGACAGTGGGATCCTGGGCTCTGGAGAAGCTGGAGCTGAGAACAACGTCATGCCTGGCAGTGAGACGGAAAGCTCTTCAGCCAAGAAGATCAGGAAGAACAGGTACATCTGCTCCCAGTGTGGGAAGGGTCACAAATGTTCATATGAGCTGAGACGACACGAAACCGTTCACTCTGAGGTGAAGCCCTTCTGTTACGGAGTCTAGTTGATAGGTAATCGACTAGCTGGACTGTTCCCCAGACTCCACGCGTAGGGATTTGTACAAGGCTTAACAAGGCTATTAAACTTGACATTGGTGTCTGTCTTTATTCCATAATCCGACATATCATACTGAAACATGGTATCAGAAGTGGCTCGGAAAACACACATTTGTTATTTTTGTAGCTAAGTACAGTATAGGCGCAGTTACGTTCCATATGCGAACACACGCCGTTTCCTACTCACAACACTGATCAACTCGATGTTAGCTGGCTAGCTAGCATCACTACCTACCTCCATGACTGAAGGCAAAGAAATCTCCTATTCCATTGCTATGGCAGCGAACATTCCGCCACCAAATCACATGGTTCTCACAGGGGACTGGAATACTAATTGGGACAACTTCAGGGATGAATTCGAGGACTATGCGCTGGCGACCGGTCTACATGAGAAACCCAACGAGGTACAAGCGGCAACTCTGAGGACTTTAATGGGCAGTGAATGCAGGCATATCTACCGGCACAATCTCACCCTCACGGCACGACAACAGTGTGATGCAAAGGCTATATTGGATGCATTGGAGAATTACTTCAAACCCGCCAGAAACGTCATTTACGAGCGGTTCGTTTTCGGAAGCTGCAAACAGGAAGAGGGTGAGTCAGTACACAACTTTGTAACCCGTTTGAGAGAGAAATCCGCCACTTGTGAATACGGGGGATTGAAAGATGAATTGATTCGTGACAAAATAGTACTGGGAATTGCAAATGAGAATACGCGCCGGCGTCTACTGAGAGAGAGAGGCTTAACATTAGTAACTGCCATCGAAATGTGCCGCACTGCTGAAGTCACTGACATGAGAATGAGAGCAATGGAAACGGAAACCCCACGCTCCGACATTGATACTGTTCACGCTGTTGCTAGGCAGACATTCAGACAAAACCAATCGAGGCAGAGTAATTCACCACGAACGGTGAACACAAAGAGCCCCGTAGCATGTAAATACTGTGGGAATACACACACACGTGGCAAAGAGCACTGCCCTGCCTACGGAAAACCATGCAGAGCTTGTGGAACTAATAATCACTTTGCAAAAGTGTGTCTCAAAAGCAAAAGAAGGGTGAGTGAGGGCAAGATTCACTGTGTTGATGATGTTACTCAATGTTCAGAGCTGAACACTGAAAGTGACATTTACATGCATGAATCCATTGGGGCTGTACACTCAAGAGGGAAGAAATGGTTTGTGACACTACGATTACACAACAAGCAACAACAATGTCAACTGGATTCGGGTGCTACATGCAACGTAATGAGCTACAAAGACAAAATCAATCTGGCACCTGACACACATCTATTGCCCAGCGATACTAGACTAAAGCTGTACTCAGGAGAACTAATGAGCTCTATGGGCCCCTTTGAGACCGAATGTGTTATTCGGGGACGCAAACACAAGCTGGAGTTTGAGATTGTGAAAACCAGTCAAAATCCTCTCCTCTCAGGCTCTACATGCGAACGCCTGGGACTGATGCAGTTCACTGTACCAAATGACCTGCACATTGTGGATCATGTCCAGCATGGACCCCTGTCCAAAGAACAACTACTCAGCAGATATGACGATGTATTCAACATGCCCGTTGAATCAGTGCCTGGGGAGGTACACTTTGAAGTGGATGAGAGCATCACTCCAGTCCAGTGTGCTCCTCGCATGGGCCCATTGCAATGAAAGTGGCTGTGAAGGCCCAGCTGGACAAGTATGAGGCCGATGGGCACATGACATCTGTGACTGAACCAACTGACTGGATCAGCAATATGGTCATAGTGAAAAAAACAGAGAAGCTGAGGCTCTGCATCAACCCAAAGCATCTGAACCAAGCACTGAAACGATCCCACTACATCATGCCGACACTAGAGGATGTCCTCTATAAGCTTCGCAAGGCCAGGATTTTCACCTTGGTGGATGCCCGAGATGCATTCCTTCAATGCAAGCTGGACGAAGAAAGCAGCTTCATGACTACCTTCTGGACCCCCTGGGGTCGGAAACGCTGGCTCAAGCTCCCGTTTGGTGTCTCAGTGGCGCCTGAGGTATACCAACGCAAGCAGCACAAGTTACTGGCTGGGCTCAAGGGCATTGAACCCATCGCTGATGATATCCTGATTGTAGGCTGTGGTGAAACAGACGAAGAAGCAGAACGCGACCACAATGTGAAGCTCCTGGCACTGATGGAGCGCTGCCGATCAGTTAAGCTTTGTCTTGGCCTGAACTGAAGAAGCTGCAGTTCAAGGTGAAAGATGTCCACTTCCATGGCCACATTCTCTCGGCAAAAGGCCTGAAGCCGGACCCAGACAAGGTCCAAGCGATCCTCGACATGCCAAACCCGTCTGATGCGAAAGGAGTACAGCGTCTCATCGGCTTTGCAAACTATCTTGCAAAGTTCATGCCACACCTATCAGCAGTCTGTGAGCCTCTGCGCCGGTTGATGGACAAAGACACACCATGGCACTGGCTACCCAAGCACGAGGCCACAGTGCAGGAGATGAAATCTCTGGCTTCATCCATGCCAGTGTTGCGCTACTACGACGTCACGAAGCCTGTCGCAATCCAGAGCGACTCTAGCCAAAGGGGACTTGGATGCTGCCTTATGCAGGAAGGCCAGCCCGTTGCGTTTGCCTCGAGAGCGCTCACCCCCACCGAACAAAACTATGCACAAATTGAGAAAGAGTGCCTCGGCATCGTCTTCTCCTGCCAGCGATTCCATCACTACTTATATGGTCGAGAGCTGGTCACCGCTGAAACTGACCACAAACCACTCATTGCCATATTAAACCTCTCCTCAACGCGCCCAAGAGGCTTCAAAGCATGCTCCTGACTCTGCAAAACTACAGCCTGAAGGTCATTTACAAGCCAGGACCTGAGATGTACATCAGCGACACACTGAGCAGGGCAACAGCACAATGTACAGGTAGAGGCACTGCCTATCAGCGGCAGGCCATCTGTTCGCTACAGCAGGAACAACAAGATGTTCAACAGATCAATCAGGCCGACTACTTAAACGTCACAGATCACTGCCTAGCCCAGATCAGGCAACATACTGACAAGGACGAACACCTACAGTCACTGAAGTCCATGGCTCTCGCAGGTTGGCCATATCTGAAAGAGGAGACACCTTTCACAGTGAGAGAATACTGGACCTTTCGAGATGAGATCAGTGTGCAAAATGGCGTCTTGTTCAGAGGTCAGAAGGTCATTATTCCCAAATCACTACGTCCAGAGATGCTTACCCGCATACACTCCAGTCACGTTGGAGGTGACGCATGCTACCGCCAGGCTCGTGAAACATTATACTGGCCAAACATGCAAGCAGAAATTAAAGACTTTGTCAGCAACTGTACCACATGCAACGAGTACGCTCATGAACAGCAAAAGGAAACCATGATGTCACACGAACTGCCCACAAGGGCCTGGCAAATCATCAGCATGGACTTATTCAGCCACAGACAAAAGGACTATCTTCTCATTGTTGATCATTACTCTGACTTTTGGGAAATTGAACTGCTCCCTGACTTGTCTGCAGAGACGGTCATAAAGCGCTGCAAGGCGCAGTTTGCAAGGCAAGGTCAGCCTGACAAGGTAATCACGTACAATGGCCCACAATTCACTGCACAGTTCAAGCGTTTCGCCTCAGAATGGGAGTTTGACCACGTGACCTCCTCTCCAAGACACCCAAAAGCAAATGGCAAGGCAGAATCAGCTGTCAAGATTGCAAAAAACCTGTTAAGCAGGGCCTTGCGCGACAGCAACGACCCATGGAAAGCGATCTTACAGTTGAGGACCACACCCACCGAAAACATGGACAGCAGCCCAGCACAACGCCTTCTGTCCAGACGTCTGAAGACTACCATCCCCGTAGCTAACAAGCTACTTGAGCCCTGCGTCATGGTTGGCGTCACGGACAAACTGCGTCACAGAAAGCAGCTCGCTAAGTGCTTCTACGACCGGACTGCTCGAGACCTACCAGAGCTGGAGGTGGGTGAAACTATAAGGATGAAACCGCTGCCGGGAGACCACATAGGACTTTGGAGGCTGGGCACATGCCTACAGAGAGTTGCACCACGTTCTTACCTGGTGGATGTTGGTGGCTCCCTCTATCGTCGCAATTGGGTGGTTCTGCGCATAGCAGAGCAGACAAACCAGAACATGCCATACACTCACCTAGATGAGCTGGATCACAGTCCAGGCCTAAGGGTAAGGGGTGCAGAATTGAGACATGAGCCAACTGAAGGTGAAGCTTCTACCCCACCAAACTCTCCAGCTCGTGGCCTACCCCTGTCAGAGCCAATACTTACTCACGGGTGGGTCGGCTGTGCAAGCCACCGGACAGGCTTACTCTGTAAGCAAGAGACTTAACTTGTTGTCTGTTAATTAAAAAATTAAAAAATGTTTAAAAAAAGGAAGATGACAACTGAAGTAAAAAGAAAATGTTATGCTTTTCAATTGTTATGACTTGACTGTTAAGAACTCAATGTTATGCCGTTATGTTTGCACTTTCTATTGAAAAGGATGATGTTACGGAGTCTAGTTGATAGGTAATCGACTAGCTGGACTGTTCCCCAGACTCCACGCGTAGGGATTTGTACAAGGCTTAACAAGGCTTTTGAACTTGACATTGGTGTCTGTATTTATTCCATAATCCGACATATCATACTGAAACACCTTCCATTGTGACCAGTGTGAGAAGAGATACAAAACAAAGGTGGCTCTAAAACAGCACCATCGAGTTCACACTGGTGAAGGGTAGGGCTGGGACAATACCAGTAGTGCAATATTTTTTCCATGGCAAAAATGAAAACACAAAGCAGACCAAACTCTTTGGTCCTTTAAAAACCTGCTATATGTAAAATATTGTGTGCTATAGCTTCATGACATCATGATGTTTGTTTCCAACATTGAGGTTGTTTTCCTAAAGAAGTTAAATCCTCTTCCTGTTTTGTTTCCTTGCGCGATACTAACGAGTATTGCGATACTGGTATTGTCCCGGCCCTAGAGAAAGGCCAAATGTCTGCAGGAACTTTACAATCACATGTACGCACACACACTGGGGAGCGACCTTTTGTCTGACCTATATGTGGGAAGGGATTTATTAAACATCAAATACTGATAGGTCACCTCCGGTGGCATAGAGGGGAGAAGCCGTTCTTATGTACCGTTTGTGGAAAGAGTTTTAGTACTTCAGGTGCCTTGTTGGTACACTCCCGAACACACACGGATGAACGCCCCAAAAGCTGTGAGCATTGTGGGAAGAGGTTTAGAAGATGTTACGATCTCACAATACATCGGCGGATCCACACTGGTGAGCGGCCGTTCTCCTGCACACAGTGCGACAAATGCTTCACGTCCCACAGTGACCTTAGCAGACACATGCGAATTCATACAGGAGAGAAACCTTACCAGTGTAAAATGTGCGATAGGAGGTTCGCTGTCAGCGGCAACCTGAAAGTTTCAGGGTTTCAGTGTGTAATATCAGTACGGCCCACCACAAGTCACCAAGTGTGGCAAGAAAGAAGGAAGGAAAGAAATACAAAATCCCATCGCTCCTCGTTGGACAGGAATTGCAGTAACCACAGTGTATCCATGTTCTAAGAACACACATTATATTGTAACAACGTTATGTTTCCCATTTATAACGAGAATTGTTATTTCATAAGAACAAGTTATTAACTTACATCGTAATAACATCTTTCTCATAGTAGCAAGATAATTGGCTGTTTTGTAATACTGAGTCATTTAATGACAGTGTAATATGATTTTTCTCGTAATATTGATGTCATTGGTTACTTTGTTTCTCTAGGTGGTAGCTTTTCAACACCATATATTAGGTAATCACACAAACATATTCACTGTATCCTCCCCACTAACAGTCACTGAAATGAAAGCTAGGCTGTTAGTCAGGGAGCATCAATTGTTTTTTTTACATATTTATACAGTTTTAGTATTACACAATTTGCAGTGTGGCCTTTGGACCTCAGGGAAGACAGAATGTGGCCCCCAAACAAAATGAGTTTGAGCTCTGTACAGGACTACGGTGGTGAAGATAGTGATGCTTCACCACCGTAGCTCGGTTGTTCTATAGTTCCTTGACTAAACCACCTTATCATATCTTGTCTTATCAAATCAACAGGTACACCTGCTCCCAGTGTGGGAAAGGTTTCAGAAACCACTGTGACCTGAGACGACATGAAAGTGTTCACTCTGAAGCCAGGCCGTTCCAATGTGACCAGTGTGAGAAGAGATACAAAACGAAGAGATGTCTAAAACAGCACCAGAAAGTTCACCAGGCAAATCGCATTGAAGACAGGACATACGTTTGCTCACATTGTGGCAGGGGCTTTAGGAAAACAGAAATCTTAAAGTCACATGAACGCACTCACACCGGGGAGCGACCTTACGTCTGTTCTATCTGTGGGAAGGGATTTATACAGTCGAATGGCCTGACGCAACACCTCCGGATGCACAGAGGGGAGAAACTATTCTTATGTAGCGTTTGTGGAATGACCTTAAGCACCTCAGGTCAGTTGAGGGTACACATGAGAACACACACAGGTGAGCAACCCTACAGCTGTCAACTTTGTGGGAGGAGGTTCAAACAACCTGAAAGTCTCACAGTGCATCTGCGGAGTCACACAGGCGAGCGGCCGTACCCCTGCACACTGTGACAAACGTTTTGAATCCAGCAGCTGCGTTAAAAAACACATGAGAACTCATACAGGGGAGAAACCTTATCAGTGTATAAGGTGTGGTAAGAGATTCACTGAAAGCGGCAACCTGAAAATACACTAGCGAGTTCATCGAGAAAAAGTCTAAGTTGTCCAAAAGTTCTTGAGGGTTGTTGTGCTCTGTACAGCAGGGTTCCCTAACTGGCGACCCGCGGACCAAATTTAGATTTTCATTGCTGGACATAAGACTGTAAAAACACCAGGAAATCAGCTATAGGTTTTAATTTCGGAAATATATTCCCAAGTACTGCCACGCATAATAGAGAGACATATTTGATTGTATACAAATAATAATAATCGATTGGATTTATATAGCACTTTTCTGCTAACTGAGGTACTCAAAGTAGTTTACATAGTAGGGGGAAACTCACCTCATCCACTATCAATGTGCAGCACCCACCTCAGTGATGCACAGTGACCATTTTTATGCCAAAACTCTACCCCACACATCAGCTATCAGGTGGAGAGGTGAGGAGGGATATATTCCAATTAGGAATGAGGGGGATGATTCAGTGGCCATGATGGAATTTAGCCATGACACTGGTCAACATCCCTACTCTTACAATAAGCACCATGGGATTTTGAAAGACCATGGAGAGCCAGGACACCCATTTTAACGTGCCATCCAAAAGAAGGCACCCTTCGCAGGACAATGTTCTCAAATGTAATCAAGGTTTGAAATGGTTGTTTTAGTCAAATGTCTGTTTAGGCGTCTTGCGGTCATTTTGCAGTATAAAACGATTTTTTTTATTATGTTCCGGCCCACGACCATCTGCTCCAGAAAGAAATTGGCCCGTGGCTGAATCTAGTTGATGATCCCTGCATGACACATTATGAAGGCTGTCATAACTGGCAAAGTTTTTGTATAGATTTTGTGTATATGACTATTCCTCTTGTTAATAAAGAAGACATTGTTATGAGCAGCAATGGGGCAGAACACTTTGTCTCTATTTACTTATTAAAGAACTGCTAATTAGAACATACAACCCCACACTGGTTACATTTACTCCTAAATCTTCTGCTACTATGAGAAATAGCATTCTTATTCTGGAGGCCTCAGTCTATATCCCACTACATTTACATTATATTCTGTAAAGGAAACCATAGCTACTGTATAGCTGCAATATTTATTTAAATGCTCACACGCCTGCCATGAAGATACCCTAGGAAAGTGACCGCCTTGTAGTTTACCTTTTTGAATGTTTTCAAGTGCAAAATCTACAAAAATGAAAACCCAATCAAACATGTTCATAAAAGGCATCGAGTAGAAGTAAATTAATCCACAAACACCAATTTTATTATATCTTAAATGACCGCATTATGAATTTTATGATATCTTGAATCTGATTCAAAACTGGATATGTAAGTGGGAGAGGCGGTCACTTAGCGAATGCAAAAATGTTTCAATCCACAACAAAACAGAGTTGAAATACATGAGTATTTACGTATTGTATTTAAAATTTAAAATACACTGGCCAAGTCAACTACTTGTATTTGAACTATTTGAATGTCTACCAATGGTATTTGAAAGTATTTTGAAAATAAAATACTATTTTCAATAACTAACCATTATATCAGACATACGTGCTATTTAGCTGACAATGCAGGCTATTGGTGGGCAATGGGAGCTGATAGAGGTTCGTTGGTGCTGGTCTCATCTGACATTTCATCGTCCTCAACTGAGGAGAGGTCAGGTTCCGAGGCCAGGTCGGACAAGGTGAAGTCTGGTACCTGTAAATGGAAAACACAACTAAGCACAAGAACCTGCCTTACTGTATGACCTTTGGACTACTAGGTATTAATACGGGGGAGGGTTACATCATTGCCAAACCTAGTCCTGGAAAACCATACAACTACAGTTTAGTTAGTTGAACCACTCACAGACAAACCTCATATCCAAGCTATCTCAATGTATTACAGACATTGAATTCACTGAAGCTGAAGATGGGGTTTGACAATGTATAAAACATCCAATTCCATTCCCAAATGCTTTCACACTGGTTGGTCATTTTCAAGGCAGCAAGACAACACACAGATGACATATTAACTTATTTATTAGAATTGTACAAAGATGGCAGCATACAAGGTAAGGTATTAACACAAGGCTGTATCTACTATATGGCAGGTTATGATTACAACAGGATATAAAGTGATATCAAAAACAACAGTAGCGTCAAAAGCAATGTCCTGCATAAGAAAAGGCTAATGGAAATTAAGCTAGATTATTGAGCACACACTGAGCAACATTCAAACAGTTGGTCAACATTTATTCATCAACATGCCGAATAAATGCAAGCTCATTAGTGTGACTATTAAGGATACTTGATGGAGGAATAATATGGGATAGAAAGTCGTTAAACAGGCAGCTAGTTATTCCAGTGATTTCATCTCCACCTCTGCGGGGGCTGGTGTCTTCTGAGACTGGGAGGACGTGGCGGTGGGGGGTGGTGTCAGCCGGGGGTAAAAGGGACCTACCAGCCAGTTGAGGGACGTGTTGTTAACCAGGTAGTCCATGACGTCGTCCAGCGACTCCTTCATCTTGCCCAGCTGGGCTTTGCTGCTGGCCAGCACGCCGTCCGACAGGTCCCCAAACGCCGCAGCTTTGCTGAAGCTGGAGTAGACCTGGGAGGCTGAGTAGCTGAGGAACAGCGCCTCCTTCTGGATGTTCTGGGGAAGGCCCTGCAGGCCAGACACCAGTACCTGGCATGTTGTCTGCAGCTGCTGGGTGAGGGAGCGTGCTATAGCCAGGGTCCTTGACTCTATATTCTGGGGGATAAATGATGAAGACCATTTAATTCACCTGTACCTTCACATAAAATAAAGTAGCTTTTTCCTCAAGGAGTAGCCAAATAAAATAAATATGCAATTTGGATGCAAAACTGCAAGAGATGGTCCATGTACAATATGATGTGGCTAAAATGGTATTCTATGATGAGTGCTCTTTAGTATGGTCATTACCTCAGCCTCATTGCCATCTCCTTCCTCATTAGACTTCCACTCAATCAGGGAGCTCAGTTTCACTTTCACCTTCTGGTTAGCTCCGTCAATATTCTTTCTGGCGTATTCAATCTAAAAGGTTTGAAAACTAAATGATAGACTTCACAACGAACATCTCATTCCCACATAATTTATATGAATCCAGTGCAAGGGAACCTCATGAGATCTTATTACATCTCATGGAAGACAGTTAAAATAATTTCCATTTACTGCAGAATTTACACATTCTATGGAGAATAAAGTTTTACATTTACATTTAAGTCATTTAGCAGACGCTCTTATCCAGAGCGACTTACAAGTACATACATTCATACTTTTTTTGTACTGGCCCCCCGTGGGAATCGAACACACAACCCTGGCGTTGCAAGCGCCATGCTCTACCAACTGAGCCACATGGGGCCTCTTTCCATTTCCACTTCTATCATTTGATGTCAACACTCACCAGGTCTACAGTGTGGTTGAGTTGTGAGATGGACTCCTGGCTGCGCTGCTTGGCATCTTTGACCTGGGCCAGAGCCTTGTGGTATGCCCTCTTACGCAGCTTGGTAGACAGAGAGCCCAGACGGACATAGTAGCTAGGTGCATCCTTCGCCACGTCGAATCCTTCGACCATCTTAGCCTCCATTTCTGTCAAGGTGAAAAGAGGAACATGAAATTAAAGCATCAATCAGGAGTTGAAACAATAAAAGGGAATTAGGACTAGAGAAATGTAACCACTCTCATATTCAAAGATAGCTATGGATGCAAGGACTGACCATCCATGGTATCAAAATTATAGTTTTAACCATGTTTTCGGGCTATACAGTGATTGTTTACATTTTGTTCACAAACATTGGATTAGAAGAAGCTTATACTTTGGGTTCTGATGGGGTACGACAGTTGAACTAAGCTCATGAGGCATTTATAAATTATATTCTTCAAGAATCAATGGGTGCGTATTGAGTTTATTGACAACATATATGTTTTGGAAGTGTTGTATGAAACATTGTGTACCCGATTAGCTGCCTTTTCTCCGGAATGTGGATGAAGATCAACAGCATAGCTAAATAGTATCAATGACTGATCTTAATGCTCTTTGGTGTTTTTGCTAGCCCCAGTCCAATTCTTCAGTCATCACTGAGAATCCATTGTAAGAGACTGTTAGGTTATAAGCCTAGCTCTCACTCACCCAACTCGTCCTCAGTGCAAGGCAGGTACTGGTCCACCAGGCTCTCGGAGGTGGTGAGTGCCGTGTCCATTCCGTTGCTGACCATCTGGGCCACACGGCTCTCCATGACCGTATTCACGCTACCGTTGACCGCAGCCCGGGTCATCTGCATACCATCCTGGACCGCAGCACGGGTCATCTCCACTCCGTCCAGCACGGCACCCCTGGTCCGGTCCACTGCATTGGTCAAGGTGTGGGACACACTGTCCTTGGCCCCTGTGACGGTGTCGGACACCACGTCTTTGGCACCGGTCACAGCATACTTGGCGTTGGCGACAATCTAGACAGGAAGAATGGGATAGGGAGAAAAAAGGTTGTTTTTCATTTAACCAGGAAAGTCACATTGAGATTGAACTTAATCTTTCAAATGAGTGAGCCCTGGCCTTTGGATTACCGCTGACTGACTAGACACTTTCTTACGACAGAGGGAGAGCACGGTCCAAATAGATGATGCGTCACTGATTTTGACACACAGGTTATGAGTCATTGCTCCTCCCTCTATGGTTGGCCAACCTGACTGGCATCCGCTTGATTCATTGTGAAATGCGGTGTTGCGTTGTGTCATTCGGTACCAAGTAATAACTGGGCAGTGAGAGTCATGTACCTGCTCAGAAGGCTGGTGCAGGATTGGCAAGGTCTTCTCAATCTTATCCAGACCTTTACAGGCCAAGTCATTGGCCATGGAAACTGGTGGCAGAAAAAGAGGGCATAACATTATAAGCAAAATGTTTCACATTCAAGGTTGGGAAGGGAGAGTCACAAATTGTAGCACTACAGAAGAATACTAAAAAAGTGTTACTGGTTCAAGACAAGGCCAAAGATGTGCTTACTAGGTGAAAGGTTATGTTGTTGAGCAACAGCTCATAGATGACTGGACAGACTTCCTACTCCTTACACAATTAGGAAGTGTAACACAATATTTCTTTCCACGATCTAATGCTGAGCGATTAACCAATATTTCCGGGATTTTCGGTTATTAAACAACTAATTGACCGATGTCGGTTCAATTGCTTGAATTCCATTTACTTCGGGGGTTTTGTGAGCCCAACGCGCCGTTTCACTAGAGAAAATTCTAATCATTCACGAGAGAAATAAACTCAATAACTACGTGGGTCGCTGGGCTAAAGCGAGTTGTAGTTTTTATTAATCTAATATTCAACCTATTTCAGTGCATAAATGTGGTAATTAACTACAATGACGATAATCCATTGCGCCAGTTTTTTTCGGCTCAGGCAGAGATATAGTTAGGTTAGATACAAACACCGCATAGACCGCAAGGGATAGAGACAGTTCGTGATAGTATGTCTTATCTTTGAAGAACCAGTACAATTATTTTGTCAGACAGTTCTGCAGCTAGCCTAGCTAAATTGGGGTGCTGAGAAATATAATAATTAAATAAAAAATATATTTTAAAGTTTTGGTTTTTGAAAAAGGTAGACCTGTATATCCGACCGATATGGGCTTCTGTAGCGATGGGTGTATTCTCAGCACCCCGCTTTGGAATTGCCATTAAAAAGCTCCAAAGTAACTGTAATGTTTAAAAAATATTATCGAAACCGAAAAACCCTGCCTATTTCTTTATCATCGAAACCAAACCGACCTAGAAAAGCACAGTATTTCTGTAATAAGCATATGTTTAAAATCTTATACTAGAAATACCATTCTGGCAAAGCGCTTGCTTTTCCATTTTCAGCTCTCTAAATTTGACCACCACATAGGAAATGAATCAAAATAGATTAAACTCAATATGTAGGTCTACGTTAGTGAAAATAAACGAGGTGGCTATAGATTTGGTAATGGCTACAGATTCTTACTTTGTGGCTCCAGCTTGCCGATGATGGGTGCTGCACCGGTGAGCGCTGCAGTGGTGAGGTTCCTAACCCCCTGCTCGGCCACCTCACACATAGACTTGAGGTAGGGGTGGTTATCCTTGGTGGTGCAGTAGGCACTGGACACCATATCATAGGTAGAGCTCACCAAGGGGAGGCTGGCCACCCTCTCAACTACATTCTGGTGAGAAATGAGTTGAAAATGGATGTTAGAACACTGCGTGTTACAATATCTCAAGAGTAATGTCAGCAATGCTACAAGTAGAAACCCTAAGTATGCTATAGGCTTCTGAATTTGTAGCTTTTCCTTCAGATTTAAGATGAGCAACCTAACCCATCTGAGGTCCAAAGGATCAATGCCTAGCATCTCCTGACTAAAGTTGGCTACTGTAGTATGAAACTTTAACTTGCTATACTTTATCATAACATTGGACCTGTAAACACACAATCAAAAATAAAGACAAACCTATAACCATGCCAACTGAATGTCAACTATTTGAGGAGTTGTAGCCTACTTTCGATAATTTTCTGTATATGCACTTATATCCTGTTTCATTATCAGCTGGCACACACTACTTTGACCCGTTTCACTCCCCAAAAGAGACACACCTGGTTATTGACGACTTCAACGACTTCCATGTCTGCAAACCTAAACAAGAGGAGAAAGACAAATTCATGTTTTGGACATTTCATTTCTTTCAACAATACAAAAATAGGTTATTTTCTGCTGCATTGCTTTGATAAACTCACAAGGAAAAAATACGATTTAATATTTCAACATCATTATGTCTACTCAATTATCTACCTAAACAACAACAGGGAAAGTGATATTGATTGATACAGTGTAGCAGCAAACGTTACTGTATGCTGTAAAATTCGAAAGAGGAACTCTCGCGTTCAGACAAATATCCACCAAATTGGTTGATAATGAAATCAAATAAACACAAAAGTATGATAATAATGTTTTAAACAAGGTTACCTACCACGTTAGTTGGTTAATTTTGGTGAATGATGATGATCCCAGCAGTGTAATAACTTACTCCGTTTCAGGTTTGATTTGATTGTGAACTAACAACGTCCCATTTATATTCTCTGCTTCTCGCGAGATATTGCTAATAACTTGACGTAATCGCCACAAAAAAATCTAGGGCAAAGGTAACGAGGGGGGAAATGGCAGGGGATTTCCTAGATAAATGAATGGCCTGACACAGTCCTGCATCAGTTGAGGATAAACGATGTCAGACATTTAACACATTGCATGTGGTAGCTTCTTACACGAACAACCTCTATAGTGGGTATCCCATAGATGATATATTTATTTTTGTATGATTACTGGGATAACATGTATACGAATATATAATGTACAGCTGTTTGGATTCTATTCCACATTCATTCAGATATTCCTTTTTAATAACCCTTAAAGTAGGCGGTGGCCATTTCGGGAATACATCCCTAGCCAAAAAGTCATTGAATTTCATAGACTGACCGGCTATTGAACCTAGGTTTTACGGTACTAGAGTCTTTACAGTGAGGGTTGTCAGAAGAATGGATACTTTTATCAAACCATTTAGGCTGTATGACCTAACTGTGTGTTACACTATAATTACAATGGCTGTAATACAGTGTAATTCATACTTAGACTATGAATCATCATGCCATGTGATTTTGGAATACAGTATTACTCAATGAACTATTCCCCAGTTGGCCATCATTTTTGACCTTGCTCAAAAGTCTGGATTAAAGAGATATTGGACTAAAATAGACATTTCTACATAACTGAACTCCCTTTTCTTAGCTTTTTATATTTATAAGTATGGAAGTAGTGGTAAAGTAGGTTAAACCCTGAGCACCATGGGTAAATAGGTGGGCAAATGCTAATGAAAAAGGGGAAAAAATGATCTAGGGTAATAAAAAGGTGGGTAAAAGCAAAATTTACCCTCCACTACTTCAATAGTTCTAAATTGTAATAGACTAGAATTGACCCTTCCAATGACTAAGTGACGTTTGTGATTACTTTTCTGTTTTGATCTGGACTATAATCCAATCACATAGTGTCATATAGTGTCATATAATCCAATCACATAGTTATATAATTTTATTTGCCTGGCCTGATGTGATGTCAAGCAAAGTACAACCTGTGGACCAAGAACGAATGTCGTCACTTTATTGTTGCACTTTGGGATATCACCGTCAACTGTACAGAATCAGTAGGCCTACATAGCATGGACAATATGGGATATTTGACAAGTTGCAGTTGTCTAGAAGCACATAATACATGTGTAGCTTTGTGTTTTTGTCACGTTGGTTTTTGCTGTTTGGTTTAGGCTATGTCTCATGTGACATGAGAAACTGACAAGATTAGGTATTTGTACAGGATGTGGTAGGTTTTGTAATCCAACTTTATATAAATGTTTACTTAGTGTTGCTAGTAGTGAAAGCATCTTCAATGGCCTGTTGAGTGTGATCAAAGTTCATTGTCCTTACTTGACTTCTCTGACCGCATCTGAGTCATGCAAAAGCTTTATAGTTTATAGGTCTCTCCAGTAGTGGTGCGTGGGTAAAATCACTGGAGAAGCCAGAAAAAAATGCATTTTACAACCTACAGTATGTGTTGTGATAATTGCGTTTGCTCTATAATCTGTTAGTTCATATGCCTTGTAACTGTGATATATATACGGTGCATTCGGAAAGTATTCAGACCCCTTGACTGTTCCACAATTTGTAATGTCACAGCCTTATTCTAAAATGGATTAAATAAAAAAAAATCCTCATCAATCTACACACAATACCCCATAATGACAAAGCAAAAACAGGGTTTTAGAAATTTTAGCAAATCTATAAAAAAAGTAAAACAGAAATACCTTACTTACATAAGTATTCAGACCCTTTGCTATGAGACTTGAAATTGAGCTCAGGTGCATCCTGTTTCCATTGATCATCCTTGAGATGTTACTACAACTTGATTGGAGTCCACCTGTGGTAAATTCAATTGATTGGATATGATTTGTAAAGGCACACACCTGTCAATATAAGGTCCCACAATTGACCGTGCATGTCAGAGCAAAATCCAAGCCATGAGGTCTAGGGAATTACTTGTAGAGCTCATAGACCAGATTGTGTCGAGGCACAGATCAGGGGAAGGTTACCAAAACATTTCTGCAGCATTGAAGGTCCCCAAGAACACAGTGGGCTCCATCATTCTTAAATGGAAGAAGTTTTGAACCACCAAGACTCTTCCTAGAGCTGGTGGCCCGGGCCAAATTGAGCAATCGGGGGAGAAGGGCCTTGGTCAGTGAGGTGACCAAAAACCTGATGGTCATTCTGACAGAGCTCCAGAGTTCCTCTGTGGAGATGGGAGAACCTTCCATAAGGACAACCATCTTTGCAGCACTCCACCAATCAAGCCTTTATGGTAGAGTGACCAGACGAAAGCCACTCCTCAGTAAAAGGCACATGACAGTGCACTTGGAGTTTGCCAATTGGCACCTAAAGGACTCTCAGACTATGAGAAACAAGATTCTCTGGTCTGATGAAACCAACATTGAACTCTTTTGCCTGAATACCAAGCGTCATGTCTGGAGAAAACCTGGCACCATCCCTACCGTGAAGCATGGTGGCAGCATCATGCTGTGGGAATGTTTTTCAGCAGCAGGGACTGAGAGACTAGTCAGGATCGAGGGAAAGGTGAACGGAGCAAAGTACAGAGAGATCCTTGATAAAAACTTGCTCCAGAGCACTCAGGACCTCAGACTGGGGTGAAGGTTCGCCTTCTAACGGGACAATGAACCTAAGCACACAGCCAAGACAACGCAGGAAAGGCTTCGGGACAAGTCTCTGAATGTCCATGAGTGGCCCAGCCAGTGCCCGGACTTGAACATGATCGAACATCTCTGGAGAGACCTGAAAATAGTTGTGCAGCGAAGCTCCCCATCCAACTTGACAGAGCTTGAGAGAATCTGCAGAAAATAATGGGAGAAACTCCCATATTCAGGTGTGCCAAGCTTGTAGCGTCATACCCAAGAAGACTCAAGGCTGTAATCACTGCCAAAGGTGTACAATTACCTTTTTTGCCAAAGTGGAAATACTGAAAATGTGTTTTTGCCCATGCTACAGACCTCTATATCGGTCCAGTAATACTAGTAAAGGCCCAGTGCACTACTTTTGTATAAAAACTATATATTTTTTTTAACTATTTTCATTTAATTGTGATTTTTCATGATTTTTCAGCACTACTTCCCGCAGCTATGCTTCCCTTGGCATCTAGGAATACCTGCCACTGGGTCTTTCGCTCTGTATCTCTTTCTCTTTGTCTCCCTCTATCAACGTGATTAAATAACTTGACACAAAGCAGGTAGTATGATTTTGATTCTGTGGTGATATTGTAAAATACAGGGTTTTGCTGCCCCTGTGTGGACTCTTTGATATATTGCAAGTTAAGATTGGATATCCTTTTTAGATCGGGGCCCATATGCCCAGCCGTGTATTTTAAAATTTTTGATTTAACCTTTATTTAACTAGGCAAGTCAGTTAAGAACAAATTATTATTTACAATGACGGTATTAATGGCAAAACAGGTTGAGTTCAGTATGACAAATCCATACAAAAAGAATAAGAACACCCCAAATGTATATGTCAGAAAGTTTGTCACATTCAAAGAATGATCACACCTGTGGAACAAAGCCTTCATTATGACACAAACAACACATTCTCGAATATTAAATTCCAATTTTGGAATGATTATTCTCTCAACCACAAAATGATGTTCAAAGTTTAAAATGACAGAAGGAGTTGAGTGTATAATCAACAGACAGACACCATGACAATCCAATGTTTGTGCCAGATATGCACCTGCGGGTAAGTACCAACATCTCAACCGACGGTGCACTCACACATCGATTTCAGCTGTAGTGTAATTTAGTGCTTTTTTGGCAAAGAAAATGTCACAGATGGAGAGAGCTGCAACTACGACACAGCCTACGAGGTCACACTGGCTCAAAATCTGCTGCAACATGTCTCATAGCCTATTCTCTTTGATGTCTATCACCAATTTCCACTCCAATTTCGTAACTGGAGTGGATATGGGATGACCAATATGTATGCTCAGCATTCATTTAATTGTTAGTATTTTGTTTACTTAAAGTAGCTGGAATTTACATAATCCATTCCCCCAACGAATGCCCTGTAAATAACTCTACATAGAGCAAAAGCACAGCGGCGTCCTCATCCTTCGAGCGAGCCCGAGCTGGGAGAGAGTCTAAAACCCCGTTTATACCTACTTCTAACTTGCGTCCTTTGTCCTGATCGTGCGGACATTCTGATTCTGCCCACATTTTTAGACAGGTGTGACAATCAAAAGACACATTGTGATCTGATTGTCATCAGATCATCCCGCCCTCCCCCATAGGTAGTCAGACACGCATTGTGTCTGGATATCTTACAAGTGTAGACAGATCTGGGCAGAGAAACAATATAAATCATATTATTCCGCCCTCTAAAATCATTGACAGGTGGCACCATTGACTGATTACATCAATATGTGTCTTACAATAAATATAATTCTAAAAGAATAGCTGTGAAATCATTTGCATAAAGGAAGGGACCAGGAAATATGGTCACAATGCAGACATAGTGGACGGATAATAGACACATTGTGTGTAGACACATTTCTGGAAATGTAGGCACAATCAGAATGTAGACAAGATCCGGATAAAGGACCCATATAAGCATCAGGTATAAACAGGGCTTGAGAGAGTGAGAGTAGAGAGAGTGAATAATCCCCGGGCATTTATTTTTAGAAGCTCTCTCGTTTGCTACGCACTTCATGTAGCCTACTACAACACGGCCCATGTTCTTCTGGTCAATAATTTAAACGGGTTTGGTACATTGGATTGGAACACAACACCCGAGCGCACAGCGTAAAGACGCGCAGGCCTATTCCATAGTGTGATGTTTCAAGCTATATCCGGAATTTGGAGATGCCCACCTTTGCCAATGAGGTAAAATCATTAACGTTTTAACTTTGCGGTCGTTAAATACCTCGGATCGTGCATGGAGTGTGAGTTAGATTCTGATGATGGAGAGAGGATATGGCTGTAAAATCCTTGATGGGAGAAAGGGGAGTGGGTTGCAATACAGTTTTACCTGAAGGCAGGGTAGGGTACGCGCGTACCAACGTAATGCAAATATATTGACTGTGACCCAATGAAAGCACATGATCATTATACATCATGCTAGGGTTATCGTTCATCTTCTAATTACATTTACAAGTTTAACTACCGTATAATTATTTTGCATGCTGTGTGTTACACCAAATTATGTTTATCTGAGTTTATCTGAGAGAAGAGAGACAAACCTAATCGGAGCTCAATATAATTGTAATATTATTCTGATAAGAACTACATTCGCTGAGGCTGCTGAGGGAAGGACGGCTCATTATAATGGCTGGAACTGAGCGAATGGAATGGCATCAAACACATGGAAACCATGTGTTTGATAGCGTTCTGCTCCAGCCATTACCATGAGCCAGTTCTCCCCAATTAAGGTGCCACCAACCTCCTGTGGTTCAGAACACCACTTTGACCAACAGCAGATTCTCAACAACACACTCTATTGCGCCATTCCAACCAATCCCAACACATAATCCCTTTCCTCTGGCAGGCATCACCACTGCTCACAAGGATCCCTTCGAGAGGAGCCGTGTGTCCTGATCCCAGGCTGCATGGTCTCGGAATACCAGGAAAAGTACCCTGCCTACTGCACCACTGTTGTCCGGGCAGCCAAGAAGCAGAATAATGAGTATCAGCCACTGGAGGGAAGGATATCCAACATGACCACTTTCAAGTGAGACACACATAATTCATCAAAGAATATATGATATTCTGGTAGAAAAAGAGTGAAACATTCACAGTTTAATTGTTTGCGTAGTTTATTCAGTCTGCACGTTGCAAGTCATGAGGGTAATGTCTTCCAGGTCAGACTACGTGGCCCATGAAGTGACCCAGAGGCCCCCAAAGGTCACCAAGGTGTATGTGCCACCTGACGGGAGAATGAGACACATCAGCACCTACGCCAGGGACTACCCAACACACCCTGTTCAGAAGCACATCGTGACCAAGCCGGAAGAGTATCATCCGCCCACAGCAAAGATGGTCGCTCAGTCCTTATACAAAGGTACAGAATCTGTGTCTTTAGTAGGAGAATAGTTTAAGATTCAGGCTACTCAGTATACGGAAGATTAATAAATCAGTTGTAATCAAATCAACAATAAGATGAATACATCTTGGAGTTAACATTGGGTCGCTCGTAGAATTTGTAAATGTTTTTAATGATCAGAGATGACAATGGATTGACATAAAATGTAGTCCTCTCACTCTATTGTTTCCAGGGGAATTCCGAGCATGGCACAACCAGAAAGTCCAACCCTACAGGACCTGTGACAACCTGAAGATGAACGACAGCAAGTTCGAGGTGACCACCACCTTCCAAGACGACTACTGCCACAAGGGCCCGGCCGAGGCCAGGGAGAGCTTCAAACCGGCTGCCGACGCCCGGGAGACCCTGCCCTTTGACGGCGCCACCAACTACCAGACGCAGTATGTCCCCCACCCAGTCCAGCCCAGGCAGCCCAAAGAGAGGGCCGTCTACAGGCCCACCAGTGCCCCCCTCAATGGGGTCTCCACCCACAGGCAGGACTACCGGGGACTGCCAGCTGAGCCCGCCAAGCCCTTTAGGACCAAGGTGGCCTGGGAGAGCAGCCCGGCTGTATTCCAGGGGACCAGTGAGTTCCGCGACCAGTACAAGGCCTGGCCCCTGCAGCCCAAGCACCGGCACCAGGCTGAGGAGTACTGCCCACCCGAGGGCACTATGGTCGGTCTGTCCACAGCTCATGCTGACTATGTCGACCACGAGAGCCATCAGCGGCCCCAGTCCGCCCGTCCCCCTGTCGAGGCCTGGACAAAGGAGGCCAGACAGCCCCTCCAGACCAGATCCACCATGAAGGAGGACTCCCGGACCTGGGATGTGGTCCGTCGTCCCCCCATGGTCTACGCAGATGAGCTAGAGAAACCCAAGGGGGCTTTCGCCAACACCACCACCTTCCGCTCAGCATACACGCCCAAGACGGCCCAGCGCGCCACCAGCTTTAAACCCACCCAGAAGCTATTGAGCCCCCAGACCATGGATGAAGACTCCATCTATCGCTCCACCTACACACCCAAGGAGGTCCCTCCTTGTCCAGCCCGGGATGGCTGTCCTCCTGGCTTTGAGTACAGCTCCATGGGGGCTGGAGGACACAGGCTGTACCGAACCATCTCGGTACAGGAAACGGGGCTGAGTCAGCTGGCCGCTGCAACGTCCGATAAGCCTTCTTACTCCCACAGCAGAAAGAGCTGCAGGGTCCCCAGCCGAGCCAAGAGGGCGCCATAGAGTCCCGATCACAGACCTGCACACACACAGCTAGCTAGAGGGGATTCTTATATTTCTATTCAAATATATTAATTGACATTTTAGATGAATTCATCACGAGCACCTCAGGTATTTTGTATGGTCACTCACATAAAAAAAAACATAACCCTGATTGTGCATGCGTTTTTTTTTTTTATATACAAAGAATTCATAACAATTCTTACTTTGAATATTATGTAATTGTTAAGCTGTTTTCTATTTAATGTTAACAA
Source organism: Salvelinus fontinalis (assembly GCF_029448725.1). Classification (NCBI taxonomy): domain Eukaryota; kingdom Metazoa; phylum Chordata; class Actinopteri; order Salmoniformes; family Salmonidae; genus Salvelinus; species Salvelinus fontinalis. Next base: position 8,049,460 of record NC_074700.1, read on the forward strand.
TGTGGACACGAAGATCAGACACCATTTAGCATGGTAATGCACCTAATGCGTGTGAGCAATATAATCCATGAGGCTTTAGTTCATGGGCTGAATAAAAAAGCCACAAGTCCATTACTATGCACCAAAATGTATATTTATTATTTAGAAAATAGTAAATTTCTTCAAAAAGAAAAGGTTATCGTTGCCATGTTACCGAAAAAACATTCTTGAACAAAGCTTTTCTGGGCACGTTTTGAAATCATATTTACAGTATATACACATTCACATTTACTGAAATGTCACATAACTGAAATGTTGGCACCTCTCACTGCAACACAAAAAAATAGTGAGCGAACCTATTCCCAATTTAAATAACGTAGCAGCTTTCTGCTTGTAAAACAGTCGCCATACATGATAACCTTCCAGTCAGTGGAAGGTTATCATGTATCCCTTTTAAAACTACAACATCCCCTTTAAAACCATGGCTTCTCTCTGCTTGTACCATTCTTATGAAGAAGGAAAAAAAAGCTTCACAAAAACATCATCCTAAATGACAAAATGGCCGACAGTCAAACTCTTAAGGAAGAAAATTATTCAGAAAAGAAAGGACGCACAGTAGAACTTGACAGTCTTGATCAGTCCTCCGTGATGCGGTTGTGTTTAGTGGCCTCCTTGGCCCTGGCTATGATGATTTTCTCAGCTTTGGAAATGAGTTGGGGCTGAAAGAGATAAAACAGAGACATTGTTCTGTTAAAATCAATTTAAGGCATATAATAATGAGTGAACAACATGCTCATTAACAAAATGTTTTTCCTCAAATTAAAATGGTTGGGTACTGCTAGAGATCCTTGTAAATAATCCATAGAAAATTTAAATGGAGGGGAATCTTACCTTCTCTGAGCCCCTTTTCTTGTCTCTGGGTCGGTTCAGCTTAGCTTGGCGGTCCACCAGGATCTTCTGCCAGTACCTTTGTTCATGTTCGCCTAAAAGTAAAAATGTATGAACAATTGAGCAATTGTTCATTTCAATGTGACATAATTCAGCCACATTTTTCTCCTAATGAGCAAATGAAGCCAAATTAATCAAACATCTTTCGGTAAAAGACATCCATTCATGAATATGCTTTCTTGATCCTCTAATGATGACGCTGTAAGAGGAATCGAAAAACAACTGTTAATATATAATATTATTATATGCCGTTTAGCGGAAGCTTTTAACCAAACCGACTTAGTCATGTGGGTGGTCCCTGGAATCGAACCCATTATCCTGCCGTTGCAAGCGCCATACTCTACCAACTGAGCTACAGAGGATCCCCAACTATCAATTGACCATTATCTTACATCTCCATTGCTTCTGTTCAGATGTAGTAAATAGTTTATGGCCCTGTTTGAATTCTTCCAAATACATCCCTCCTTCCTCCCATCCTTGAATAAATCACTGATCTCTGTGTTGCCATGTCAGCTCAGTGATTGCCTCAAGATAGGGAGGAAGGGAGGACGCAATTAAAGATGATTTGAACAGGGCCCTTGATGACCTACAGAGAAGTAATGGGAGAGTCAGCATAACAGAGAGGATCTCTAGCTGCCAGCTGTGTTTGTTCTGCAGCCCAGTGCTAGCGTCAATGATGACCTTGGCCTCGACTGGACTCTTGAAGCGGACGTAACCCTCAGCGTCACCCTCTATGGTGTCCACATATACCACGGGGGAAACCTCTGCGAGAGCATCCTAGACACACGGGCAAACACAACATTTTGGTTAGAAGAATACATGGCTGTAATAATTTTTACATGGTAAAAACCTTGATGACTTTTCTGCCAGGGAAGGTTTTGGTGAGTGTGATCTTGATGATGCAGCCACTCTCAAACTGAGGACAAAGGGAAGTCTCCTTTTCACCTGCCTTACTCTCCTCAGCTTAGGAAAAAAAGAAACAAGACTGAAATACATGGTGAAGACATAATATTGTCTTCGGATATACTCAATTGTAAGGGGACCGGTTTCAAATGTTTTTCAGCATTTATTATAAAGTAATATGTGGACAGCAAACTAACATTTGACTCGATATGTTCAATATTTGGGGAGTTTATATGACACTACTAAGAGGTTTAATTATGCAGAAGTTGTACTACTGACAGATAGCTAAGTAGTGGGTAAATATTAGGCAATAACGCAACATGCAACAATTCCAAAGATTTTACTGAGTTACAGTTCATATGAGGAAATCAGTAAATTGAAATAAATTCATTAGGCCCTAATCTATAGATTTCACATGACTGGGAATACAGATATGCATCTGTTGGTCACAGATACCGAAACAAAAAAAGTAGGGGCGTGGATCAAAAAAACGGTCAGTAGCTGGTGTGACCACCATTTGTCGCATGCAGCGTCCCATCTCCTTCGCATAGAGTTGATCAGGCTGTTGATTGTGGCCTGTGGAATGCTGTTCCACTCCTCTTCAATGGATGTGTGTAGTTGCTGGATATTGACGGAAACTGGAGCATGCGGTCGTACACGTCGATCCAGAGCATCCCAAATATGCTGAATGGGTGACATGTCTGGTGAGCACGCAGGTCATGGAAGAACTGGGATATTTTCAGTGTCCAGGAATTGTGTACAGATCCTTGCGACATGGGGCCGTGCATTATCATGATGAAACATGAGGTGATGGCGGCGGATGAATGGCACGACAATGGGCCTCAGGATCTCGGCACGGTATCTCTGTGCATTCAAATTGCCATTGATAAAATGCAATTGTGTTCATTGTCCGTAGTTTATGCCTGCCAATACCATAACCCCACTGCAACCATGGGGCACTCTGTTCACAACGTTGACGTCAGCAAACCGCTTGCCCACACTGCCTTGGCAAAGGAGAAATGCTCACTAACAGGGATGTCAACAAATTTGTGCACAATTTGAGAAATAAGCTTTTTGTGCACATGGAAAAAGTCTGGGAGAAATGCTCACTAATGCACTAAAATCGAATTTCTCTCAAATTGTGCACAAATTGGTTTACATCCCTGTAGACCACAGGTGTCAAACTCATTCCACGGAGGGCCGAGTGTCTGCGGGTTTTCGCTCCTCCCTTGTACTTGATTGATGAATTAACATCACTAATTAGTTAGGAACTCCCCACACCTGGTTGTCTAGGGCTTTATTGAAAGGAAAAACCAAAAACCTGCAGACACTAGGCCCTCCGTGGAATGAGTTTGACACCCCTGCTGTAGACCAATTTGTGCACAATTTGAGAGAAATAAGGTTTTTGTGCGCATGGAAAATTTCTGGGATCTTTTATTTCCGCTCATGAAACGTCATGTATATTGGGACCAACACTTTACATGTTGCGTTTATATTTTTGTTCAGTATATGAACTTACATGTCTGTTGCAGACTGGTTTCCATCTCCATCTTCCCTCCTGCCCCCTTGTGGTGGAACTTGGTCAAGCAAGTCTTCGGAGCTCCCATGCTCCTCTTCTGCAGGGTCATATACTCCAGCTCCAGCCAGTCTTTCCTTCCATCCAGAGCCAGAAGGAGAGATAGATAAAGAAGAGAGAGAGAGAACAAAATAAAGTGCTTGATTCTAAATAATATCTTGTCACTTGGGTATTGGATTGTTCAATAAAGATGCTATGCTTTAGACTAAGTTATTTAGGGATTTATTTAGATTACATCAATGCTGTTGGTCTGATTGACCATTACATATCATTTAAAAAGAGAGGTCCTATCAATACACCTACCCACTAACACATTTTGTTTTTGTAAATGGCAAGTTAAATGGTCAAAGAATGTCCAAATATTACAACCAAATTTGAACCACAGCAATGCACAGACACCATTAGTAACACAACCTCTTCCCTGATCTTCACCCTCTCCTTGTGCTTCTTCTTCCTTGTCCTCTTGGCTTTCAGCAGGGAGTTGTCCATCTTCTCCTCCTCTTCCTCACCCTTGACTTGCAGGTCTGAAGAACACAACATTTAGTCAAACCTGCCCACGAGTTATTCTGAACCAGGAGCATCTACCTGTTAATGAGAGGCGTTTTTCACAAGCAATTAGTGATGGTGGGGAGGTGGGGATCGATAGTTACATATCGGGAAATAATTTGACGATATATTGTATAATTTTGACAATATTGCAATATTATTTTTGCACTAGTTGCACCAAAACTCAATTTTCCCTTCATAGCTGGTTCTCCATCTTTTTAAATAAAGAGACAATTTGTTTTTATCACTTTTATTTCCATGACTGATCAAAACTCGTTCTCATGGCTCTCTTGTCTCTCTGCAGCAGACAAATGGTGAGCAATATGTTTGGAGCATCGCAATAAATCACAGTATTGAATCACAATAATATAGAATTGTGCGATATTGCAATACATATCGTATCGGCACCAAAGTATCATGATATCGTGTCGTGAGGTCCCTAGTAATTCCCAACCCTACAAGCAATGTGATGCGAGTTCAATATAATGAAGTACCTTTCCCATCGCTCTCCACCTTGTCACTCGTCTTCCTCAGCTTGGATGGCATGTCTCCCTGTGCGTTACTCTCTGAGCTCTCCCCCGTCTGGGACCGCTGTCTCTTCTTCTCTAGCTTTCTGGACGGGTGGCTTCCCTGTGCCCTCCGCAGGTGCTACGCCCTCTGCAACCTCGGCCGTGTGTTTCCTCTTCCTGTCAGACGGTTTAGACTCAGATTCTATTTCCTGTTTGCCCACCGCCCACTGTCGTCTCCGTCTGTGACGAGGCATCCTCTTTGGCGCTCCCTCTGGATTTCTTCTCCTCCTCTCCCTCGTCTGCAAAGACAGACACACACACACACACACAGTTGATTAACAGATGGTAAAGGGTGTTAACTTGACACTTTAAGCGTTGGCACTTAAATTCAAAGTGGCCAGTATACGCATTTGTTCTATTGTGTGTAGTCACTTTGGAGTTAACCAGTAATGCTTCATTCTTCCCAATACCCACCTTGTGTGGTGTTCAGGGAGGGTGGATCAGGGATAGGCTTTCTGTTCTTGGTCTTGGGAAAGATGCCAGGCTTCCTGGGGGTGTCCCCTGGAGGGTTGTTTAGCATCTGGACAAGGAGAAAATGGTTAGTTATCTACCGGTTTGCTACTACATAGGACATATCAATGAAATACAGAGGAATCTTTATGATATCTCACCTCTACGGCTTTCTGTGCTTCCTCTTCCGTCTCAAACTCAACGAAGGCGAACCCTTTGGAGTGGCCCGTGGTTTTGTATCTCGGCACGCTGACGTAAACCACATTTTCACATTTGGTGAACACTCACTCTAGCCAGTCGTGGGTTACTTTCTTGGGCAGAAGTTCCTGGGGGGAAGCTGTATTTTATAATAGCCAAAGGACCACGTCATGAATTGACAAACATGAATGTAACTGGTATTTACCACATAGATTGGTCGGTTGTCTACATCTTTCGTAACCTTTCCTATTGGACGCTGCTGTCACACTTTAGTTCCCTCTAGGTTGACCTAAAGGACCAAAACGGATCACAGTGAACATCGTAAGTCTATGGATTCAATACAAAACTCCAACCAGCATGCAAATGAACAACTGAATATGTACAGTAGTACTTTACCTCAACCACAGATACATTTTTCAGCGCCCTTGCAATCAGTTGTCAGATTGTTCATTCGGTTGAAGGATGTCAACACTGATTAATCAACATCTGTAGAAAATAAAACCACTGATAGTTGACAGTAGCCGCTCAACTCACTTCAAATGAAAGGAACTTACAGGGAAAGTAAACTGGACGGCTACTACACCAGTGCTGGTCATTGCTATGACTTACATCCATCTCGTGACTCCTCAATGAGTCGTCTCAGAAGCCTGTCCTTGTGAAGGTTGACATCCCCCAACTAGACGTCCACCTGTTTCTTCACATCTGCCATCACTTGTTTCACACGGGACCGCTTCTTCTTCTCATTCTCTTTGTTCTTTCCCCTGAGGTCTATGGTGGATGTGGCACCACAGCCCACTGCTCTTTTCTCGGTGTCAACCATGATGTGATAACACCTGAGTGAGTGGTACATAAAGCATGATCATATAGCTACACATGTCATGCGTGATGTATTGTTGTCTCTACCTTCTTGCTGTTGTCAGTGCCCAATAATGTTTGTGCCATGTTTTGTGCTGCTACCATGTTGTGTTGTCATGTGTTGCTGCCTTGCTATGTTGTTACCTTAGGTCTCTCTTGTCATGATGTGTGTTTTGTCTTATATTTAAATATTTTTAATCCCAGCCCCCGTCCTCGCAGGAGGCCTTTTGTTAGGCCGTCATTGTAAATAATAATTTGTTCTTATCTGACTTGCCTAGTTAAATAAATATATTTTTAAGTGTAAAATTATACTGAAGGTAGCTATTGGCATTAATTCATCATAAGCTATCTAGTGTTTTGAATTCTGCTAATTGAGAACACGGAGTCAAATGTTAATTTTATGTAGCTAACGTGCATTTAGTTAGCTAGCTAGAAAGGCAGTCGGCACTGATAGCCATAGCAGGGGGACCCCTCACCTCAAATAGCGTTATATTTCAGAAGGAAGTAGGTAGCAAATTGAACAGAAGACATGACCTTATTATATGCGGTAAAAATGTATAATTTAGCTAGCAAACGTATGTTTCAGATTTAAGACTAGAGCTACTAGCGTTTGTTTTGTTTTCGCCAACTGTGAGGTCTTCATACACTGAGAAACAGTGTATGACAACCTTTATTGACGAATAATTAGTTGGCAAACACACTCTAATTTAGCAAATGTGTACACCCAAATTCCACGTCATTATACACGTTAGAGGAAACACGTTAAACACAGACTCTATTACCAAAAGCTAAATAAGATTGTCTTTTTCTAACCAAGCTTTCTTTCTTTCTATTTTGTCTCTTGTTGATGACATCCGTGGGAATTCAAAAAAAGGAGGGAAATACCATAGAGAATGATAGAGGCCTCTAGTGACCAAACGGCTATATTAGCATGGCCAGCGGCATTGAGGGCCTCCACCATGCTTCTGCCGTTTTAGTCAACTGAGTGGGGATTCATATGGGTTGTAGCCTCAATGGCGCTCCCCATGCTGTCACATTTGCCATGATTTAAAACATATAAAGATCTTCTATCTATCTCTATGGTAAATACCAAATACTGTAGCCTGTTCAGGAAATGTACTCTGTATTTTCACTAGATAGCCACCTATGCAGATGAAAGGCACATTTTGTTTATTTTTCTTACGGATATAATTAGATATATTCTAGTTGTGTAAGAAAACCTTACTACGCCTCATTTTATGGATTAAGAATCAGTTTGGCCTACATTGTGATTGCCTAGGGCAAACTTTTTTATTATAAATCTAAGCCTTTCTTCTGCCCCATGAAAATATTGATACCACCTCTCTCTCTCTCTCTCTCTCTCTCTCTCTCTCTCTCTCTCTCTCTCTCTCTCTCTCTCTCGCTCTCTCTCTCTCCCTCTCTCACACACACACACACACACACACTCAACCTCAATAGAATTAGGAATTATAATACTCATTCTAATCTCTATGCATGATGACGTATTTCAGTAATAAGGAGAAGTTTGGTTATCCACCGTCCATCATAATGAGAGATGGGGTTGCACAAGAGACGGCCGCTGTCCACCGCACGGTGGTGCTGAACATCAGATCGCGGGATTCTGCTTCAGTCGCTGTCTGTTAAAATTGTGTTGAATAGCCAATAGCATCTGTTTTCTTGTTGTTCAGAATCGTTTTTTTGGCCGACAGCTGTGACAAATTTACCACACAGGTCTACAAAGTAGCACATGAAGATCATGGTTTGTAGACAGTTCGGACACACCGTCTGTGCTGTGTCCACAGTTCAGACACGTTTAGATAGCAGTCTAACCTAGAACTTGGACAGATTTTTGCGCTTTTTGGTTTTTGTTTTACAAATTTGACTCAATATCAAACGACAAGAAAGTAAGTCTATTTTGGCAGATTTGTGTTAGACTCTTTTCAACAACCGTTTATACAATGTCTACAGATAGGTTAACAAGCTTAATTTGATTAACACTTTATAGGCTATGATGATAATAACATTAACAACACTTGTATATAACAGGACTTGGAAGACAGTCACCAAGAGAAAGGGATGGAGGAGGAGGCAAAGGAAGAAGAGCCAGTTGCTCAGCTAAAGGAATAGTGGAAGGACAAGTCTGGCAAGGTAAGATTGGTCCTCTGGTCATTTGGGTTCTTTGATATGTTTAGCCTAATCTGTCTGGTACAAACTTGATTCAATGTCAGACAAAAGGTGGAATGTCTATTTTGGCCACTTTTTGTTACAGTCGTTTAAACAAAACGTTTATAGAATCTCTACAGATTAAAAAACTCATTACGTTCATTTTGATGAACAGGACTTGGAAGGTAGTCATCAGAAGAAAGGGATGGAGGAGAAGGTAAGAAGAAGAGCCCGTTGCTTAGCTGAAGGAAGAGAGAATGGTAAGATTGGTCCTCTGGTCATTTGGGCGCTTTGCTAGTTTTTATCTATCTGTCTATGTATTAGCTATAAAATGGGGTGGTTTGACTTGATGTTTCACATTAAGCATAATAATGTGGGATTTGAAATGTTTTTCTTGAATGTCAAAGGGAAGTCAAGTGCCAAGAAGACCTCAGCCGAACGTGACACTGAAGCAGGTTAGAGATTTTTCGATATTAAAACATTACTTTTCCCAGTACATGTACTTTTTAGTTAGTGTGCCCTTTGTTGTGCAGATTCATTATGAAAAAAGGGAAAAACTCATAATAATTGTTGTCCTTTAGGTCCCTCTGTGGCATTCTCTTTGGAAAAATACCAAAACAGGGCAGCAGTAATTCAACTCTTACAGGAGGAACTTCTCAATAGTCTACTTCACCCCTCAGGAATGGCAGAGGACATCTGATTCTTTATCCTCACCAATTTCATGAGCAATCTCACTGATAGGTCCAGTGCATTCGGAAAGTATTCAGACCCCTCCGCTTATTCCACATTTTGTTGTTACAGCCTTATTCTAAAATGGATGAAATTACCCCCCCCCCCAATCTACACACAATACCCCATAATGACAAAGTGAAAACATTTTTTTTAAATGTGTAAAAAAGAAGAAAAAAAACACACACCTACCTTATTTAAATAGGTATTCAGGCCCTTTGCTATGAAACTCGAAATTGAGCTCAGGTGCATCCTGTTTCCGTTGATCATCCTTGAGATGTTTCTACAACTTGATTGGAGTCCACCTGTGGTAAATTCAATTGATTGGATATGATTTGGAAAGGCACACACCTGTCTATATAAGGTCCAGTAACAGTACATGTCAGAGCAAAAATCAAGCCATGAGGTCGAAGGAATTGTCCGTAGAGCTCCGAGACAGGATTGTGTCGAGGCACAGATCTGGAGAAGGGTATCAAAAAATATCTGCTGAGTAAACGGTCTGAATACTTATGTAAATGTGATATTTCAGTTTAATTTTTTTATACATTTTCAGAAATGTCCAAAAAACTGTTTTTGCTTTGTCATTATGGGGTATTGTGTGTAGATTGATGAGGAAACAAATATATTTTAGAATAAGGCTGTAACATAACATTTTGAAAAAGTCAAGGGGTCTGAATAGTTTCCAAATGCAGTGTTTCAGTAGCACACATTCTGTATACAACAAACCTGTCTGAACCAGTACAAAACAACTGAACATGTTTACTTGTGTCTATATCAGGCAGTGGAAAGTGATTCAAGAGGACATGAGAAATCCTGTAAGTTTATCTGTCAACATTTGATAGATTATATGATAGAAATTTGAACATGAAGTTTGTCATATTGACTAATTAAGCACTTGACACCACATCCTCTCAAAAATACATCTCAAGCTCTTTTTGTATTGAAACAGGCGACCAAAGTACACCTTGCTAAAATGTGCTGGAAGATAGCGAAAACGGTTTCCCTATAGCTGTAGAGATCCTCATCCCAGCCCTTGCACACATATTATAGCTTAATGCTGCCAGGGAAGCTAGCTCCTCCCCCTCGCTGACTGGGGTGCTTCAGCATTGCAAGCATCCAGGAATGTGTGTCGAGGTTCAATGAAGGTCTACCCAAGATCCCTGGCAGTGGAAAGTCTGTTCAGCCAACGGGTCAAGGCTCCATACCCCTCTGCCACTGACTTTAAGCAGTCACGCATGGTGACGTTTAAATGACAGATCTACCCACAAGGCCTAGCAGTGGAAAGTCTCTGGGTGGTCAAGACTCCCTACCCTCATCCACTGAATTTGAACAGAGGCTGGAGTTGATGCGTGAAAAGTTACAACAGAGAATTGAGGAAGAGCGGAAGTGGTATACATTATTACAACTCCCGCACACCCACTCCACGTTCTTCTTCTGGAAGGTATCTTCATCAACCACATGTTCACCAACCTCAACTGTGGGCCTGACCCAACTGATCTTATCACTGTATACGGTACATACTCAATTCAGGTGAACTTTTTCGTATTGCACAGCATTCGACTGTTAGAATACAAAGTTAAGAAACTACAATATGTATTGTAAAATAACAAAGCAGACATCCCATATAAACATATTGGTTAGATAATTAACTATTGGTTCATTCAAAGCAACAATTTGTAAAGATCATCAATATGTAAACATTAGACAAGATTGATAAAAACATTATTTTTTTATTTAAATTTAGATCTTGTTGCAGAGGGCACATGGAGGAGAGGCTCAACTGACATATCCTGTTAGTGCCCTCTTTGGGATCACAGAGGACACAATTCTTCAGGTTCTGGAAGATCAATCCTGCTCTTTTTGCTCACCTGGATTGACCAGATCTGTGGTAAGAGATGTTGTGATTCAGGTGAACTCTTAGATCTCACTGATCATCTCCTGTTCCAGCTCAAGGTAAATCAAGCCCAGTGTTGTGTGAACTAGCAGGCGAAATGGCATCCAGGCCGCCAAGAAGATGATGATGTTTGTTATCTCTGCCAAGCTGCAGCGGTTTGGAGTCACTGAAAAGGCTGCGCCTCAAGCCAAGCCCAATCCATCTATGGAGAATATAGACATTGAGTCCTCCCTTGCACTGTTGACAGGAGGGGTTATGGCTGTCATTGTCAACTCTGGAGAATGCCAGGAAGGAGAGCAAGGAACAATGGATGCACTTCGAGAAATCGCACACAAAGTTTAAAAAAAAATAGCTTCAAAGGATTGTGTTGGTGGTCACCTGGAAGATTCCCTAGTGGAGAAAAAAATGTCTGAAAAGACTGTATCCTATGGCAGCTTGGTGAGTCAAAACATCCTCATACTTTAATCCTGACAAAATGCTTGACTCTCCTGTAATGTCAACCATTGAGAAAATATCCAGTGTTGAGCTGAAGTCAGAAGTCACTGAAGCTATTACAAGGTACCTCAATTTCTTCTGTGACTTCAACAAAGAGCTGGCAAAGTGGTGTTGCCATTTCTGAATAAAAAAATGTGGACTACAGCACAGACTATTTGAGAGTTTTTCACTCGGCATCATCAACCAGATGTGAACACCACAGAAAAGCATCAGTCAAATCTTGGTTGCCATCCAAGGGGACCTGATCAGTTCAGAGGAATTGATGACCTCCGGGGAGCTGGTGCAACTCCATGACATGGTGGGAACAATACTGGAGAGTGTGGAGACAGTTTCCAGTAAGGGGGATAAAGAGCGTAGTGAAAGACTAAAAGGCCTTCATCTTCTTTCTACTGTGGGAAATGTCTCAAGATCTCAGAGATTTGGCAATACTCCCAGGAACTCCAATGTCAACTGAGTTGCTGGACAATAGTTCCCTATCGTTAGAAGCACATGTATTGAAATGAAGAATGATACTGTGTCGGAGGCCTCATTGACTGGCCCAAGAAATAATGGGGTCGTCATTGAAAATCTTGATCCTGAAGTGCTGCAGCAGGTCACTACTCCAGACTCTGTTCTAACAAGGCTGGACTTTTTTTTATCTCAAAGGAGGAGATTCGTGATTGCTGCTTCATTTGACCTTCCCTCCTTCATAATGGGGGTGGGTCAGGAAGCCTCCTTTCACAATGTTCCATCAAGAGCGTCTAGTCACCGTAGCTCAATTTCCACTACTTCTCGATTGACAGAACTTGATGGTAGTAGTTAAATGATATCATTGAGTATTGTTGTAATTATTTGGTGTTTATTACTTACTTTGGGTATCTTACTACACAATATGAAAACCTATCAATGGTATTACTTTATACTTGTCTTGTTTTCAATTAGTAACCCTGTGAATTGCTATTGTCTAAATTATGGCGTTTTAAGAAATATTCATTAAGACTATTTTTATTTTGAAACAATTAGCCCTTCAAACTGATCAACAAAAAGCTCCAGCCCTCAGAGGAAGCATAGGACCAGATTAAGTTTCCCCATGAGGAGGAGCATTGCATACGTAAATATTACATCATTATTTCATCACATACTGTATTTTCCAGTCCCACAACATTAACAACATTGCATTCTTTTGAATAGCACAAAATTTGGATCTGTTTAAAACATAAAATATGTGTATGCTTGTAGACTGAAGTGCATGCCAACTTTCTCTGCTGTCTCTAGCACCCCGCATAGTGCCGATGGCTCGGCTCCACTAGAGAAGAGTCTTCCTGCAACTTCCAAACCCGAGGACAAGAAACACAAACCCTTCATCTTTGTCAGGATGTTCTTGGCCATCAACAAATGCCTTCGCAACACCTTCAAACCTTCATTACAACAAGTAACAACACCTAATTAAGTAAAGACTTATTGCATTCAGTCAATCTCCATTGTAATCTTTTCATGTCTATTTTATTTAGCAAAAAGTCACTGTAAAATTAAATGTAATTCACTTGGTAAATATATTTTGAAGACATATTATGCATACTGCTTGAGATGGAACCTTGGATGGGATATTACACCAACCACTGATTGTCTCCAGAGCATTAAATGTCTCAGACTTTTAAAGAAGTACAATAGTTCACTAATAAGATGTTCAACAAATAAGCTGTTTGTTTCTAATTAGTTTTCATTTTGTTCAGCATTATCAATATTCTGTGAACATTGTAAATGGGGGCCCTGAAAACTTGTTACTGCAGTTTATTGGGAAAACTATTGAAATTATAAGGACATATGTCACGTTTGTCGTATTGAGGAGACCAAGGCACAGCGTGATATGAATACATTCTTCTTTTAATAAAGGAAGAACACTGAACAAACTAACAAAAACAACCGTGACATTATATAGAACGAGTGCTGACACAGGCAACTACACATAGACAATAACCTACAAACCTAAATGGAAAATGGCAGCCTAAATAGGATCCCCAATCAGAGACAACGATAAACAGCTGCCTCTGATTGGGAACCAATTCAGGCCACCATAGACCTACATTCCTTAGACGTACAAAATCCCCATAGATCAACAAAAACCCTAGACAAGACAAAAACACACATACCCACCCTCATCACCCCCTGACCTGACCAAAATAATACAGAAAACATAGAAAACTAAGGTCAGGGCGTGACAACACGCAAGGAACCTGTAACATCATGCATTTGAGATATCTAGGATATTTAAAAAAATATATACAGGAAACAGTCACTTTTTACAGCAAAATACAGATCTTAATTTGATCACACTTTTGTTGTCGAATTTGCAGACTTGAGTTGCCGAAAAATGTATCAACCCCTTGTAATGGGTGCGTGTTGATGGCAGGGAAGTCAGGCGCAGGAGAATCAAACTTGGTATAAATGGAGTCGTTTAATAAGTGCTTCACAAAACTCCAAAACCAAAATATAGAAAATAATAAAAGAGGGTGCAAAACCCGTCGCGCACCAACACATAACTGCACAAACATACAATAAAACAATCTCCGACAAGGACATGAGGGGAAACAGGGTTAAATACACAACATGTAATTGATGGGATTGGAACCAGGTGTGAAGGAAGACAAGACAAAACCAATGGAAAATGAAAAATGGATCAGTGATGGCTAGAAGGTTGGCGATGTCGACCGCCGAACACCGCCCGAACAAGGAAAGGGACCGACTTCGGCGGAAGTCGTGACACCCCTACAAAAATGTTCATTAATTATAATCCACATAATAATTCACATTTACTCTTGCTGCAGGATTAGTTTCCTGCTGTAGAGAACTGGCTCAAATTAAGCTCCTACATCTGTACAGATAATTGTGAATAAATAACATGTTCATTCACTCCTTTCACTTCACAGAAATAAAGCAGGAGTTATAAGGTTAGAATAATATAGAAGGGCTTTTCAACATATACAGTTGTAAACATGCTTATACGGTAGGCTTAACTAACGGAGTTGTTGTGTGTCTCTACAGTATACACTGAGTATGCCAAACATTAAGGACACCTTCCAAATATTGAGTTGTATCCCATTTTGCCCTCAGAACAGCCTCAATTCGTCGAGGCTGTCACGTTCCTGACCTATTTATGTTAGTTGTTATGTGTGTTAGTTGGTCAGGACGTGAGGTTGGGTGGGCATTCTATGTTTTCTGTTTCTGTGTTGGTTTTGGGTTGCCTGGTATGGCTCTTAATTAGAGGCAGGTGTTTGGCGTTCCTCTAATTAAGAGTCATATTTAGGTAGGCGTTGTCACAGTGTTCGTTGTGGGTGATTGTCTCCTGTGTTTGTGTATGTCGTTGCGCCACACGGGACTGGTTTCGGTTTGTTTGTTAAGTGTCATTTATGTGTAGGCTTTTTCCCTGTTCGTGCGTTCTCGTGTGTTATGTGAGTCCGTCGTTCAGATCTGTTCTACACCGTTTATTTGTTTTGTTAGTGTATAGTCAAGTTCGTGTTTTTTCCGTCTTGTCATTAAATTCATTATGTATTCAAACTCCACTGCGCCTTGGTTCAATCCCTGCTCCTCTTCGGATGAAGAAGAGGAGGACAGCCGTTACAGAATCACCCACCACTCCAGAGCCAAGCAGCGGAGGCAAGGGAAAGCTCGACAGGGCAACAAGGATTTCTGGACTTGGGAGGAAATATTGGACGGGAGAGGTCCATGGGCACAGCAGGGAGAATATCGCCGTCCCAAAGCTGAGCTGGAGGCACGGAGGAGAGCAGAGGCTACCGGAGAGAGGAACCGGAGCTATGAGGGAACGCGTCTGGCACGGAAGCCAAAAAAGCCCGTAAGTAATTCCCAAAAATTTCTTGGGGGGGGGCTAAGAGGTAGTGGGCCAAGGGCAGGTAGGAGACCTGCGCCCACTTCCCAGGCTTACCGTGGAGAGCGGGAGTACGGGCAGGCGCCGTGTTACGCAGTAGAGCGCACGGTGTCTCCTGTACGAGTGCATAGCCCAGTGCGGGTTATTCCACCTCCCCGCACTGGTAGGGCTAGATTGAGTATTGAGCCAGGTGTCATGAGGCCGGCTCAACGCGTCTGGTCTCCAGTGCGTCTCCTCGGGCCGGCATACATGGCACCGGCCTTACGCATGGTTTCCCCGGTTCGCCTACATAGGCCGGTGCGGGTTATTCCACCTCCCCGCACTGGTCGGGCGACCGGGAGCATTCAACCAGGTAAGGTTGGGCGGGTTCAATGCTCAAGAGTGCCAGTACGCCTCCACGGTCCGGTATTTCCGGCACCACCTCCCCGCCCCAGCCTAGTACCTACAGTGTCTACACTACGCACTAGGCTACCAGTGCGTATCCTGAGCCCTGTTCCTCCTCCACGCACTCTCCCTGTAGTGCGTGTATCTAGCCCGGTGCCTCCAGTTCCGGCCCCACGCACTAAGCTACCAGTGCGTCTCCAGAGCCCTGTACAAACTGTATCTTCTCCCCCTACTAATCCTGATGTGCTTGTCCTCAGCCCGGCGTCACCAGTGCCGGTACCACGCATCGGTTATAGAGTGGGCTTTGAGAATACAGTGTGCCCTGTCCCTGCTCCCCGCACTAGTAGGAAGGTGCTTATCATTAGCACGGTGCCTCCAGTTCCGGCACCACGCACCAGGTCTACAGTGCACCATATCCGGCCAGAGCCATCCGTCTCCCCAGCGCCATCTGAGCCATCCGTCTCCCCAGCGCCATCTGAGCCATCCGTCTCCCCAGCGCCATCTGAGCCATCCGTCTCCCCAGCGCCATCTGAGTCATCCGTCTCCCCAGCGCCATCTGAGCCATCCGTCTCCCCAGCGCCGTCTGAGCCATCCGTCTGCCATGAGCCTGCAAAGCCGCCCGTCTGCCATGAGCCTGCAAAGCCGCCCGTCTGCCATGAGCCTACAGAGCCATCCGCCAGACAGGAGCCGCTAGAGCCGTCAGCCAGACAGGAGCCGCTAGAGCCGTCAGCCAGACAGGAGCCGCCAGAGCCGTCAGCCAGACAGGATCTGCCAGAGCCGCCAACCAGACAGGATCTGCCAGAGCCGCCAACCAGACAGGATCTGCCAGAGCCGCCAACCAGACAGGATCTGCTAGAGCCGCCAGCGAGCCATGAGCAGCCAGAGCCGTCAGAGAGCCATGAGCAGCCAGAGCCGTCAGAGAGCCATGAGCAGCCAGAGCCGTCAGAGAGCCATGAGCAGCCAGAGCCGTCAGAGAGCCATGAGCAGCCAGAGCCGTCAGAGAGCCATGAGCAGCCAGAGCCGTCAGAGCGCCATGAGCAGCCAGAGCCGTCAGAGCGCCATGAGCAGCCAGAGCCGTCAGCCTGCCATGAGCGTCGAGAGCCGTCAGCCTGCCATGAGCGTCGAGAGCCGTCAGCCTGCCATGAGCGTCGAGAGCCGTCAGCCTGCCATGAGCGTCGAGAGCCGTCAGCCTGCCATGAGCGTCGAGAGCCGTCAGCCTGCCATGAGCGTCGAGAGCCGTCAGCCTGCCATGAGCGTCGAGAGCCGTCAGCCTGCCATGAGCGTCGAGAGCCGTCAGCCAGCCATGAGCGTCGAGATTCGTCAGTCAGCCATGAGCTGCCCTTCAGCCTGAAACGGCTAGATACCCAGAACTGCCCATCAGTCCAGAGCTGTCTCTCTGTCCGGAGCTGCCTTTCAGTCCGGAGTTGCCCCTCTATCCTGACCTCCCTCTCTATCTTGATCTACCTCTATATTCTTATCTATCCCTCTGTCTTGATTTATCTCTCTGTCCCGGTGCTGTCCTTATTAGTGAGGTTATTAAGAGGATTTTGTGGGGGTAAAAAGAGGGTGGACATTCTTAGAGGGAGGAAGCTAGGATGGATTATGGTGGGGTGGGGACCTCGCCCGGAGCCTGAGCCACCACCGTGGTTAGATGCCCACCCAGACCCTCCCCTAGACTTTGTGCTGGTGCGTCCGGAGTTCGCACCTTGTGGGGGGGGTAATGTCACGTTCCTGACCTATTTATGTTAGTTGTTATGTGTGTTAGTTGGTCAGGACGTGAGGTTGGGTGGGCAGTCTATGTTTTCTGTTTCTGTGTTGGTTTTGGGTTGCCTGGTATGGCTCTTAATTAGAGGCAGGTGTTTGGCGTTCCTCTAATTAAGAGTCATATTTAGGTAGGCGTTGTCACAGTGTTCGTTGTGGGTGATTGTCTCCTGTGTTTGTGTATGTCGTTGCGCCACACGGGACTGGTTTCGGTTTGTTTGTTAAGTGTCATTTATGTGTAGGCTTTTTCCCTGTTCGTGCGTTCTCGTGTGTTATGTGAGTCCGTCGTTCAGATCTGTTCTACACCGTTTATTTGTTTTGTTAGTGTATAGTCAAGTTCGTGTTTTTTCCGTCTTGTCATTAAATTCATTATGTATTCAAACTCCACTGCGCCTTGGTTCAATCCCTGCTCCTCTTCGGATGAAGAAGAGGAGGACAGCCGTTACAGAGGCATAGACTCTACAAGGTGTCAAAAGCATTCCACAGGGATGCTAGCCCATGTTGACTCCAATGCTTCCCACATTTGTGTCAAGTTGGCTGGATGTCCTTTGGGTGGTGGACCATTCTCGATACACACAAGAAAATGTTCAGTGAGAAAAACCCAGCATCGTTGCAGTTCTTGACACAAACTGGTGCGCCTGTGTAACGGATGTGAAATGGCTAGCTAGTTAGCGGGTACGCGCTAGTAGCATTTCAATCAGTTACGTCACTTGCTCTGAGACTTAAGTAGGGTTGCCCCTTGCTCTGCAAGGGCCGCGGCTTTTGTGGAGCGATGGGTAACGACCGTGCTTCGTGGGCAACCGTTGTTGATGTGTGCAGAGGGTCCTTGGTTCGCGCCTGTGTCGGGGCGAGGGGACGGTTTAAAGTTATACTGTTACATTGATGCTGTTGACCTGGATCACTGGTTGCTGCGGAAAAGGAGGAGGTTGAAAGGGGGGTGAGTGTAACGGATGTGAAATGGCTAGCTAGTTAGCGGGTACGCGCTAGTAGCATTTCAATCAGTTACGTCACTTGCTCTGAGACTTAAGTAGGGTTGCCCCTTGCTCTGCAAGGGCCGCGGGTTTTGTGGAGCGATGGGTAACGACGCTTCATGGGTGACTGTTGATGTGTGCAGAGGGTCCCTGGTTCGCGCCCGTGTCGGGGCGAGGGGACGACGTAAAGTTATACTGTTACACCTGGCACCTACTACCATACTCCGTTTAAAGGCACTTAAAAAGTTTGTCTTGCCCATTCACCCTCTGAATGGCACACATACACAATCCATGTCTCAACAAACAAGTGGTTTGTTGGTTTTCAACAAAAATCCTTATTTAAAACCTGTCTCCTCCCCTTCATCTACACTGAGTGAAGTTGATTTAACTAGTGACATCAATAAGGGATCATAGCTTTCACCTGGATTCACCTGGTCAGTCTATGTCATGGAAAGAGCTAATTCCTAATGTTTTGTAGACTCAGTATAGGCTATGTCTTGTGTCTCTGTCTGTCCATGTCTGTCGAGGGAAGCTCCATCATGTTGTGTTGTTCCAGTATGCTCTGTGTGCGTGTGTGTGTGTGTACTTCTCTCATAACGTTTATAACAATGTTGAGCACACACTATGTCCAGGAACAGTGTTCTATCTGGCAGCACTACAAACACCAGCTCAGCTGCCCTGTGGAACAACGGTGGGCCAGGGCCATAGTGTACGCTTCCTTAGGGAACAGGGGCAAGGTTAGATTTAGTGGGTGTGTGTGTGCGAGCGTGCCTATGAGTGAGAGAGCAGGCATCAGTGCCCACGCTGCTGGGAAGCTGGCATGGCCACCGGTATATGGGTAGTGTGGGATAATTCAGTGAGATTGTGAACCGACCTTTAGAGTGTGTGTGTGTGCCCACGTGTGTATCTGTGTGCGTTCTGTCTGGCCTTTACCTAACAACTCCTCACTATATCATTCATGGCAAGTTTAAAAGATGTTCCCCTTTTAAACACTTTCTTTCTTTCTCTCTCTCACACACACACAGAAACACACACACTAGTCGCACTTGATGAGCTCGTCCCAGCTGTAGAGGTAGTGTTCCAGCAGAACGTCGTCAGTGTGTGCAGCCATGGAAGAGGTCAGGTGGGGCATGAGACGCCACACCTGGAACTGTTGACCTGGACACACCTGGAAAGGGGGCACGGAATGCAACATTACACCCTTGTCACCCTGCTGTCCCCCACTCTGCACTTCTCCTGCATCTGGAATAACAGGGGTCTCCAGCTAGAAGTGGAATGCACAAAAAAAAGAGAAGTATCACATAATTTTCCTAGATATCTTCACAGTTGTATATTCAAATCTTTCACTTTGTTTTACACTAGAATATCAATTGCACTAATACTTTTCAAATATAACTACATTTTCCTACAGACTAAATCACGTGTGTGTGTTACTCACCTTTGGATGGTAAAAATGGAAACTTAGACAGGGGTGCCAGAAGGTCTCGGGAATCACACATTCCAACCCGAGCAGTGAGAGGGACACGTGTATGTCACATTATACAAACAGAGCCACACGGAGAACAGTTTCAGTTCAACACTATGATTAAAGTGGAAACTTAGGGAGCCAGAAGGAGCTGAGGAAGAGCAGCAGAGCCATGGAGGCCAGCAGCAGGTAGCATTGCAGTTGCCCATAGAGTCCCATCTTGTCTACACACACGCTATGTCAGTAGACCCCCCTTCACATAACCTACCGGTAATTAACCTCGCCCCCAGGTTAATTGCTACCAGGACAGATCCGGCTGGTGAGCAAATCTAACCGGTAGTAAACGGCTATCTCCTACTCTATTTTTCTACCTATAGCTCATATCTCCCCCTCTTTCTCCCTCTGCTGTCTCTGTAATTTCTCATTCTTCCTGTACTCTCTCTGCCTCTTACACTCTTTCTTAGTACTGTTTTCCTTTCCCTCCCTTTCTAAATGTAACACAGTAAACATACACTTCCTATTTAAGCCACACCCCCTGGAACACTGTACAGAGTGTTCCAGGGGGTGTGGCTTAAATAGGAAGGGTATGTTTACTGTGTTACATTTAGAAAGGGAGGGAAAGGAAAACAGTACTAAGAAAGAGTGTAAGAGACCTCTAACCTTTGGCTTTTATCTCAACCACTGTTATATCACCCCTGTCAGCTACCACACACGAGCGGTAAGTTATGATGTCCCCGTATCTCATGATGTCTCTGGACTCTGGCTATGGGTTGGATCTTATCAGGGATGTGACACCCACACACACCCACAATACCGAGACAAACAAGTGTGTTATGATACATTTTATCATTTATTTTTCAAGAGAGAGGCATGCCTCAGCTCAACACATTGCTCTCCATGTCTTACATGAAGAGCTACAGTGTGTTCGTCTGTCGGTTAGTTTGCATTGTGTTTATTGTTGGCACATGGCAGTATAGATAGTGTTTGATCATGTATCATATTCAGGCCACAGTACTACTGGTTTTCATTAATATCAATAACATTGACACTATACAGCAGCTGGTTTCCTCAGAGGCACTTTAACTTAGTCTAACGCTATGTCCCATTGGACAGCCTGGGACCCGCCTGTCTTCTTTCATTGGCCGTGGAGTCTGAGCGGAGTGTCTGGTTGGTTGCTCCTGAGGCAGGGGCAGAGCTAGAAGTCTGGTGCACAGAGAGGGAGAGAGAACGAGGGGAGGAGGGGGGGGGGGGGGTCAGGAGGAGTTTATATTTACCCCAGTAGATAAGTTCTCACATCATCTCCCAATAATTTCTGTCCTCACCCCTGCCAGAGAAGACAGTGGTGAGACACACACACCTTACCGTTACGCCCCTGCCCCGTCCACAGAAGACAGTGGTGAGTCCTTTAGAGATGGAGACGTGCTTCATAGGACGGGACTGAGACCGACGCAGCTCTGTCAGCAGCTCAGGACTGGAAAGAGACAGGCGAGTAGCGCGACCTGCACACACACACACACACACACACACACATATATTATTGTACACCACTACACACAGCAGCTCTTGACTGGAGAGAGACACACACATTACTACTGTATTATTATACTACTACTACTAGGGATGCACGAACATATCGGAATCGGATGATATAAGCTAAAAATGCCAACATCGGTATCTATCAGCCCGATGTCTAGTTTAACAACAATGTTAAAAACCGATGTCAAAGCTACCCTGCATACCTATATAATAAAATGTTGCACTACAAGTGTAACACAGCATTCCTAACCTAGCCCACAATGTCTGCTGTGTGGATCGAGCAGTCAACAAGTTGAGCAGTTATTTGAAAGAGTAAGAACATTTTAGCAAGACAACTCAAAGGCGAAATCCATTAAAGCCAAGATAATGGAATTCATTGGCCTTGACAATCAACCGTTCTCTGTCGGGGGTGATGTTGGCTTTCGCCGACTGGTCAAGCCTGGAGTTACACAATAATAGTGTCACTGCTATTAGCTTCACACATACATACTATGTTACTGTTAGGATTTATGTTTATGCATAATGACCCGCTATCATATTGTTTGAAGATGAATATTGTTTTGTTACATCTGCATTGTTTGTGTGTGTGTGTGTGTGTATGTGTGTAAAGATTGAGCAACATAGAGTGCCTTGATGCAAAAGCTGTGGTCAATCTGGAGAGGGGAGGGATGCATATCTCCAGGCCAACCAGGGAGGGTAGGACACTGGACAATACCATATATGGAACTGTTTGAGTGTAGAATCTGGGGTGAGACACAAGACGGATCTAATCTACCCAACGACCAGATGCGGACAGCTGAGAGCACCAAGAGACTGGGACCAGTGAGTGCCGGCGATAGGCTGAGCAAAGTTTAAACCACGCTCAGCCTCTACTGTGATAGGCCAACAGATGGGTTGGAAATACGTCTGTCACGGTATAAGAACAGCTGTTTACTTACTTCCTGCCAGTTCCCTGTTCTACCCTGCGCGGTGATACAGAGAACCCGTATATACGAAAATTGCATTTACCATTTATCGCCGGAGTTTAATTAAAATACTTAAAGTATATTCGGTGACTCTGAATCACATTTTGTCCTGATACCAGATTTGAATTGACGCAAATCTCTCACATTACACCGTTTGGGTCTTTGCGTGTCAAAAAAGATACAGTAGCACTGTCAAAGCTGTACAAAAAAGTTTGCAAACACCGGCCACGAACGATGTGTTTACAACACCGTGTTGGTAATAAAGCATGATTTATTCGACCGAAACATCTGGGGTAGCTAGCTTTAGCTTGGTACCTAGCTAGCACCAATACAACCAGCCTGAAAACAATGACCAGTAGAAACTGCAGTCATTTTCATTATTCTTATCAATGATTTAGGAATCCTTGTGAGTAAGTATTTGCTAGGTTGCCACTTGTTGTTCGCCTATTGAAATTGAACTTCAGTTCATGAAAATAAATGGCTAGCCAGCTACTTAACCCTGTTTCCCAAAGCTAACATTATAAGCAGCCAGCTAGCTTCATCTGGCTAGTGAGGCTCGAACGGACTGCGTTATGTGTTGTGTAGCTAGCCACAGTAGGGGATTTTGCGGTTTGCCTTCAAAATAAAAGTATGTCATTGACAGAGATGCAAATGCATGCAAATAGTAGAATTATGCTATACTTTGATTTTGAAGGTCAACCGCAAAGTCCACTGCTGTGGCTAATCCTTATTGTGGCTAGCTTCACATAGATGGGTCCGACCACATTAATCTAATAAGAACTGTCTTTTAAATTAGGGTTATTTTAGATGATGACACCTAGCTACTGAAACAGCACTGCAGGTGCGTGAGACAGCTTTACGAGCACCATAGCATACGTATCGATGAATCGTTGTGACATGAAATACGAGTGATAGTGTAATCAATGTGTAATAATTACGTAAAAAATTTATGAATGCATTCAATTATTATGTGTCATGCAGTCATATTCAGGTCCTGATTGGTCAAAATGTGTTATTTGACGTGTATCTTTTTTGACACGCAGAGACCCAAATGGCGTTCCATAGAAATCCTGGTTGAGAATGAAACAGTACAGCAAGTAAGTGAAAGAAATAGGTTTTGATTATATTTTACTGGTAATGGGGACAATAACTTTTTGGTCAGTGTGTGTGTGTGTGTGTGTGTGTGTGTGTGTGTGTGTGTGTGTGTGTGTGTGTGTGTGTGTGTGTGTGTAACCTTTATTTAACTAGGCAAGCCAGTTAAGAACAAATTCTTATTTACAATGACGGCCCGGACGACGCTGGGCCAATTGTGCGCCGCACTGTGGGACTCTCAATCACGGCCGGATGTGAGTAAGCCTGGATTCGAACCAGGAACTGTAGTGACACCTCTTGCACTGAGATGCAGTGCCTTAGACCGCTGTGTCCATGTCTGCGTGTTAAATAGTTAACTGTACTAGAATGCTTAAAAGGCCGCTAAAATTTTTAAATATTGGTTATTGGTATCGGCCAAAAATGTCATATCGGTGCATCACTAACTACTACTACTACAACAATGCTGCTACTACTACAACAATTATTATACTACTACAATGCTGCTACTACAACAATGCTACTGCTGCTACTACTACTAAAACAACAACGCCGCTTTATTTATTTTATTTATTTTATTTTTATTTATTCGTTATTTTACCAGGTAAGTTGACTGAGAACACGTTCTCATTTGCAGCAACGACCTGGGGAATAGTTACAGGGGAGAGGAGGGGGATGAATGAGCCAATTGTAAACTGGGGATTATTAGGTGACCGTGATGGTTGAGGGCCAGATTGGGAATTTAGCCAGGACACCGGGGTTAACACCCCTACTCTTACGACAAGTGCCATGGGATCTTTAATGACCTCAGAGAGTCAGGACACCCGTTTAACGTCCCATCCGAAAGACGGCACCCTACACAGAGCAGTGTCCCCAATCACTGCCCTGGGGTATTGGGATCTTTGTTTAGACCAGAGGAAAGAATGCCTCCTACTGGCCCTCCAACACCACTTCCAGCAGCATCTGGTCTCCCTTCCAGGGACTGACCAGGACCAACCCTGCTTAGCTTCAGAAGCAAGCCAGCAGTGGTATGCAGGGTGGTATGCCGCTGCTGCTACTACTACAACAACGCCGCTGCTACTACTACTACTACTACTACTACTACTACTACTACTACTACTACTACTACTACTACTACTACTACTACAACAACAATGCCGCTGCTGCTACTACTACAACAACGCCGCTGCTGCTACTACTACTACTACAACGCCGCTGCTACTACTACTACTACTACTACTACTACTACTACTACTACTACTACAACGCCGCTGCTGCTACTACTACAACAATGCCGCTGTTGCTACTACTACAACAAGGGCCGCTACTACTACTACTACTACTACTACTACTACTACTACTACAACAACAACAATGCCGCTGTTGCTACTACTACAACAACGCCGCCGCCACTACTACTACTACTACTACTACTACTACTACTACTACTACTACTACTACTACTACTACTACTACTACTACTACTACTACTACTACTACTACTACTACAACGCCGCTGCTGCTGCTACTACTACTGTAACAACAACGCCGCTGCTGAGACAGACTAGCAACACATTACTCAGATTATACTATCAGTATTACACCATACACTCACCCTCTGTAGTGGGCGTGGAGGGGGAGAGGGGCTGTGGTGGAGAGCTAAAGGGGGAGGTGGGGGAGAGAGCTTGAGGTGGGGAGGTAAGGGGGGAGGTGGTGGTGGAGGTAAAGGGTGAAACCAGGGGGGAGCTGGGGGAGGTGAGGACATCGTCGGTGTCGCAGGAGACAGTTCTGAGACCACGGCTAGCTCTCCTCAGAAACTCCGCCTGGAGCTGGGGACTGGACAGACAGAGGGGTGGAGGAGGGGAGGAAAGAGGGGGAGGAAGGGAGGAGCGGGGGGCCACAGAGGTGGGGGGAGAGGGCTGGAGGGGAAGGATTTGGGATCTAGCCGAGTCCTTGTCAGGGGAGGCAGCTCTGGGAGCTCTCCTCAGAAACTCAGCCTGGAGCTGGGGATTAGACAGAGAATGGGGGGGTGGAGGGGAGGAGACAGGAGGGGAAGAGGGCTGGAGGGGAAGGGCTTGGGGTCGAGCTGAGTCCTGGGGTGAAGGTGAAGTCGACGTCATTGGAATGATGAGGACTTCGCCGACTGGATACTGAAGAACAAGAAAGAGAGAGAGAGAGGGATAGATAGATGAGAAGGAGATAGAGGCAGGTTGGGGTAAGAGCAAATGTTCTGCAATGGATGCTGTTTCATTGTACATCACAATCAAATATTCCGATGTCTTACCTCCCTCCTCTCCATGGCAGCAGCAGTATCAGTGGGAATCTAGCCTATAACCCTACACAGAGAAACACACACACACACAAAACATATTCACACAATATGTGCAGTGTGCACACACCTCTTACCCAATAGGAGCCTTGTGCTCCTCAGAGAACACAGAGCTTGGCCAATCACAGCATTGTCTATTGCCACCGTTGAAGCGGATTTTCAGCGTCAAATAAATACACAAAAATCGAAAGAACAAGCAAATCATGCTTCTTATCTCTGAGCTCGGTGAAAATGCGTTATGTGGGGATACCTGGCTGAAATGAAAGCCTGCGGTAGCCTATAGTTTTACTGTGCGTATTGATCAACGAGCCATTGATCCTAGGATCAGAATGATGAATCTGCCCGCGGTCTCTTCCATCCCCCCATAGTGGTTTGGGTATAGTAATCGGATCATAGTTGTGTGTTAAAAGGACGACCAATAGGCTACATCCATTCATTACATCCTACTCACCTGGCGCGCTTCAGCGATCGGCTCGCACTTGACAGCTCGAGGCGCCCCCGTTCCGCTGTTAGATTCGCTTGCCAGCTGCCTGTTACTGAATTTCCGTACACACTTCCTCACTGGGTAAAGTCTGCCGTGCGAACAGGTGACCGATTTTTGTACGGAGCCTAGCCTAGTCATCCGCCATTCACACAACACACGATGCCCGCGCAGCTTTCACTCGTTGACACTCCCAAGTGCTGTCAATTGAATACAAACACACCAAAGCACTAAACGCACACACTCTGGCACTCCGAAGTCCGGTCTGGGCCAAATTCAGGGCTACACTTCATGCTCACCTCCATCCCGCACATTAATAATTTACGTCCTTTTCAGCTCGAGGTTCAGGGGTTGTTGCCCTTGGTTACCACTTGCCCCCACCCCTTCACCATATAAGTTATATAACCTATTCAGTACATGCAATACATTAACATATATTCATATACTCAACCACTGCTAGACTTTAGTCAGTTGTGTGTGCGCAATGGTTTCAGAAAATAAAGTTTTTTATTCATACCCCTGGAAGTTAATAAGCGTACAACCTTTTGTTCCCTCTAGGAACATTCCTTCTATCAGGTCAGAGTTCATAAACAAACATCTGTATACAAACCTGGACCAGGGTACACCCACCAGTCACACGCACAGGCTCAGTGAAGACACACAGCCGCTCAGACACAAACGACAAAATACAGGAGACTAAGCTAAAACATAAAGGACAGCAGACACAGAGTCATATCAAAACATGTTTAATTAATCTTCACAGCAGGACAGACCGACAAACATAGACATATGCATGGGACCAAGTGCCCTCCTTACTACTCCCCATATGACACAAACCCACCTCTCTCCTTCCTGCCCCCCCTTCAGATCCTACTCCACAACACTAACATCACACTGCAGAGTGCTGTGCCACTGTGTGCATGCTGTAACGTTCTAGTAGCATTCCCTATCGTTCTCTGGTAGCCTTATATCCATAGCATCTTTGAGGAGACATTGTAGCAACGTTCGGGTACACTAGTAGTTCTCCGTAGTGCCGATCCTGTATTGTTGTAACATTCTATATATCTACAGGTGGAGGTGTTTACCATCAAAATTCTATGAGCATGACCAGATATGGTCAGATTAGCAGCTGCAGACAGGTTACCGCGGCAGACAGGTAGTTAGGCTCCTCACTTTCAGACACGTTCTGCCAATCACAACACAGCAAGGACAGGTTATAGGGTTAGACTCAGCAAAGACGGGGAGAATCTCATTTGGTTTTGCAGAACTCCTGCGTCGTCTCTCGCCTCCTTTTGAAAAAGGTCCAAGGTAACCAAGGAGATGCGTCGAGGAGAGGGAACGTGGATGAAAATGTGCTTGCCACTGCAAGGATACTTTTGAGGTGTCCTAGTTCTATTATCTACCTCCTCTTCTAGTAGAGTCTGGAAGTTTTTGCGTTATCTCTGTTTGAAGTGATCGCCTCTAGTTTTCCTCTTCTTCTTACCTAGAGACAGAAAGAAAGAGGGAAGGAGGAGGAAGAGAGAGGCAGGAGAAAATGGAGCGAGAGAGAGAAATAAATAAAAAAAGGAGAGAAGGGAGGGAAGTGTATGTAAGGCAGGAAGCGGGCGGTAGGACCGGTGGGAGGCAGGGAGGAGAGAGGGTCATCCTGGAAGTTGTCCTTCTCTAAAGCATCCAGCTGCCGATTTAACCTCCGCTGTCGTGTTGCATCGTCTAACACACGCCTCTGTCCTGCCTCCGCTACACGGGCTGGGGAGAGAGAGGCTTCGAGGGGACTCCTATGGTAGGTACAGCTATAGCTCATCTCTTGGCAGTAGTACTGTAGACTACTTTATCACTGACCTCAACCCAGAGTCTCTTAGAGCGTTCAGTCAGTCCACTGACACCCCTATCAGATCACAGCAAAATCACACTACTTGAACAGAGCTATAATCAATCATGAGGCATCAAAGCCAAAGGAACAGAATAATATTAAGAAATGCTATAGATGAAAGGAAAATAGTGTGGAAATCTACCAAAAAACAATTAGGCAGCAACAAATTAAATCCCTTCTAGACAATTTCCTGGACAAAAAGGTTTCACTGTAATAATGAAGGTGTAAACTTGGCAGTAGAAAACCTAAACAGTATATTTGACCTCTCAGCTTCCCTCAAATTGAAAAACTTCAAGCAGACAACCTAAGAAAAGTAACAACAATGAGAAATGGTTTGATGAAGAATGCAAAAAAATATATAAGAAATTGAGAAACCTATCCAACCAAAAACCCAGAAAACCTGAGCCTACGCCGCCTTCACTGTGGTGAATCACTAAAACAATACAGAAATACACTACAGAAAAATGAACAGCACGTCAGAAATCAGCTCAATGTAATTGAAGAATTCATAGAATTGAACCACTCCTGGGAAAATTGGTAAACTCTAAACACGAAGAGTTATCTACGCAAAACAGAGATTTATGGATAAACCACTTCTCAAAACTTTTTGGCTCTATAACAAAGAACAAAAACAAGAAAATATACATGATCAAATACAAATCTTAGAACCAACTATTAAAGACTACCAGAACCCTCTGGATTATCCAATTACATTGAATGAACTACAGGACAAAATACAAACCCTCCAACCCAAAAAGGCCTGTGGGGTTTATGGTATCCTAAATTAAATGATAAAATTTACAGACCAATAACTACCGGGGGATATGCATCAACAACAACCTTGGGAAAATCCTCTGCATTGTCATTAACAACAGACTCGTACATTTCCTCAGCAAAAACAATGTACTGAGCAAATGTCAAATAGGCTTTTTACCAAATTACCGCACGACAGACCACATATTCACGCTGCACACCCTAATTGACAAACAAACCAAAACAAAGGCAAAGTCTTCTCATGCTTTGTTTATTTCAAAAAGCTTGACTCCATTTGGCATGAGGGTCTGCTATACAAATTGATGGAAAGTGATGTTTGGGGAAAAACATACAACATTATAAAATGCATGTACCCAAACAAGAGTGCAGTTAAAATTGGCCAAAAACATTTATTTCCACAGGGCCAGAGGGTGAGACAGGGATGCAGCTTAAGCCCCACCCTCTTCAACATATAATCAACAAATTGGTGAGGGCACTAGAACAGTCTGCAGCACCCAGTCTCACCCTGGTTGTAAGGTCTGGGGTCCGGTCAACAACCAAGAATTCACAAAATGGCACAAACACCAAATTGAGACTCCGCAAAAATATTCTCAGTGTACAACACCAAATAATGCATGCAGAGCGGAATTAGGCCGATAACCGCTAATTATCAAAATCTAGAAAAAAGCCATTAAACTCTACAACAACCTAAAAAGGAAGCGATTCCCAAACCTTCCTTAACAAAGCCATCACCTACAGAGAAATGAACCTGGAGAAGAGCCCCTTAAGCAAGCTGGTCCTGGGCCTCTGTTCACAAACACAAACAGAACCCAGCAACACAATTAGACCCATCCAAATCATGAGAAAACAAAAAGATAATTATTTGACACATTGGAAAGAATTTACAAAAAAAACTGAGCAAACACTATTTGGCCCTAAACAGAGAGCACGCAGTGACAGAGTTCCTGACCACTGTGACTGACCCAAAATTAAGGAAATCTTTGACTATGTACAGACTCAGTGAGCATTGCCTTGCTATTGAGAAAGGCCGCCCGAAGGAAGACCTGGTTCAAGAGAAGACAGGCTATGTGCACACTTCCCACAAAATGAGAATGAAACTATATGTGCACTTAATTCCTGCCAAATGTATGACCATCGAGATATATTTCCCTCAGATTACACAGACCCACAACTCCCATATATATATTTGGTGAAATACCAGTGTGCCATCAGCAAGATGTGACCCGTTGCCACAAGATAAGATGTGACCCGTTGTCTAACCCTAACCCACCAGTGAAGAACAAAACACCATTGTAAATACAACCTATATTTATTTATTTCCCCTTTTGTACTTGAATTATTTGCACATCAGTACAACACTGTTTAGAGACAATGACATTTGAAATGTTATTCTTTTGGAACTTGTGAGTGTAATGTTTAGTGTACATTTCTTTATTTCACATTTGTTTATTATCTATTTCACTTGCTTTGGCAATGTAAACATATGTTTCCCATGCCAATAAAGCCCCTTAACCCTTGTGTGGTGTTCATGTTTTGTTATTCACCAAATGTTTGCAGGTCTGATGGACCCACAACAATATTGGGGTTTTAAAACAACACAGCCATAACATTTTATGTAAAAATACTTAGATGTTGACCTATATCAATTACAAGCAATATATGTATTTTCATCCTTCTAGATTGCAGCCGGTAGCAACAAGAAGAAGCGCTGCGATGTGTGTGGACCCAATATTTGCCATTTACCTCTGCTAGATCACATTTATCAATAAAAGCGCTATTAAAAATCAACATGGGTGGAATAAATCATGTTTATCTTGAACAAATATAAATGAAACAATTTTTCCATCACTATTTATGTTTATTGCTTTGAACTGAACAAATTGGAAGGACAATTTACATACAGTATTTTATGGAAATGATAAATGAAAACCATTGAACACAAATTAAGGCCAGTGAGGGACAGAGTTTTACTGTGCGTGTGTTGCAAACGTATTTCTTGCACTTGACGCATGTGTACTGTGTCTTCCTGTCCTTCTTGGGTCCACACACATCGCAGCGCTTCTTCTTGTTGCTACCGGCTGCAATCTAGAAGGATGAAAATACATAGTTCAGGAATTTTACTAACATCTCACTCACCACACACAGCAGGCCAAGGTAGGAGAGTCAGACACACATCATCACTCACACTTCCGGTATTGGAGTTGTTGGTTCTGTGGGTCGGGCGAATGGGGAACCAGCATCCTCCTCACGATGTCTGCAGAAGCTGGGGTCCATGGCATATGTTGCCTCCTATGGATTTGAGGTCTTACCAATGCCTTGCCCAGCTCCCTGAGAAAGAGTTGTCTCCTCTGGAGCTTCCCTCTGTTTAAATCTGGGTTCAACGCTATCCAGATGACAAACGCGTTGTACGCTGAGATGTCCAAGATGTTGAAGAATATCACAAGTGGCCAATGTAGGGTTCTTCTTTTGCAGCTGTAGCCAGTCACCACCTTGTCTAAATTGTCCACCCCTTCTTGTGGCATTGTAATCAATTATGATTTCTGGTTTTGATGTTCTTAACCACAGATTCTTCCATTCCTATGCAGCATACTCATGAGTAACACATTTTTTAACTCAAAAATGTGTTACTCATGACATGTGATGAAGCAGCATCACAGGCAGCCCAGATCTTGATTCCATATTTTGCGTGTTTAGACAGTATGTACTGCCTGAAGGGGCAGTGGCCCCTAAATGACATAAGCTGCTCATCAACAGTAACGTTGGGCTCAGGGTTGTAAAACGGTAAGGCGATTCACCCACTTGTCCCACTCTGACCTGATCACAGCTAGCTTGTCTCTCTGCCGCCGAGCTGGTCTGGTGTCTCGGTTATAGAAGCGGATAGTCCTGGAAAAAATGTGGAAGTTTTCCAGAGACATTGTTGCACAGAAAAGTTCTGCATCCCACAGGGATTCTGTGGATTCTCCACTGGATCTGAAAGCACCAGCAAGGATAAGAACCCCAAAGTATGCATGTAAATGAGTTTGGTCCATCTCCCATCTCTCTCCAAAAACACACCTTCCCTCCAAATTAGTGCAGTCCATTAGTTCAGAATGATTTTCTGGATGCTGTCAGGGATGAACAGTTCAAAAGAAGACTATGTCCTGCACATGAGTAACCGCCATCCGCGTCAGCCCTGGTTGCATCCTTGTCACATTGGCAACCGCCTTACCATGGCTTATTCCTTGGGCAAGAAGACCATTCAATTTCACTTTTTTCTTTACATCCATATTTCTCCTTCTGCAGGCTGCTGATGAGCTGGTTCCTGACAGGCTGGTCCTGTGGCCTGGCTGAGGGTTAATCTCATCTTCTTCTAACTCACTGTCAGACTCCGAATTGACAGAGACATGATCCTTATATTTGGAAAATTGTTAATCTTCCAAAGTGGAAGACGCTCCTTCCACACTAGCTCCCCTCTGTGCAAAAATGATTTCTAAGGCCCTCTGAGCAGAGATAATTTTTGCCATACTGACAGATTGTGGTAAGGAGCCACACATGCAAAGATATTTATTTGTTGTGTCCCTCCCCCAATTTGCACCTGGCTGGGGTAGAATGTGGGAATACACTGAATTTTTTACAATGTATATCAAAAGAAAACATGAGCTGGCGCACACCCAGAAAAATGTGTTTGTGTGTAGGTGCTGACTACTGGCTAATAAAGAGAGTTGCACACTCCATATATAAACTCCCAGTAATTTATTGGGTATTTACCAACAACGTTTTGCCGAAACGTTGGTAAATACCCAATAAATGACTGGGAGTTTATATGGAGTGTGCGACTCTATTGTGATAGTTCAAAATTATGTATTCCAGCAAGACGTTGTTTCACACACACACACACACACTACAAAGGGTAGAGAGGGCAAGAGAAAAAAGGACAGGCAGGGAGGAAGAAAGATAGGTTATTGGTGCTGTTGAACCAGCAGGCCCAGGGAAGAGGAAGAAAAATAGGTTATTGGTGCTGTTGAACCAGCAGGCCCAGGGAGGAGGAAGAAAGATAGGTTATTGGTGCTGTTGAACCAGCAGGCCCAGGGAGGAGGAAGAAAGATAGGTTATAGGTGCTGTTGAACCAGCAGGCCCAGGGAAGAGGAAGAAAGATAGGTTATAGGTGCTGTTGAACCAGCAGGCCCAGGGAAGAAAGATAGGTTATTGGTGCTGTTGAACCAGCAGGCCCAGGGAAGAGGAAGAAAAATAGGTTATTGGTGCTGTTGAACCAGCAGGCCCAGGGAGGAGGAAGAAAGATAGGTTATTGGTGCTGTTGAACCAGCAGGCCCAGGGAGGAGGAAGAAAGATAGGTTATAGGTGCTGTTGAACCAGCAGGCCCAGGGAAGAGGAAGAAAGATAGGTTATAGGTGCTGTTGAACCAGCAGGCCCAGGGAAGAAAGATAGGTTATTGGTGCTGTTGAACCAGCAGGCCCAGGGAAGAGGAAGAAAAATAGGTTATTGGTGCTGTTGAACCAGCAGGCCCAGGGAGGAGGAAGAAAGATAGGTTATTGGTGCTGTTGAACCAGCAGGCCCAGGGAGGAGGAAGAAAGATAGGTTATAGGTGCTGTTGAACCAGCAGGCCCAGGGAAGAGGAAGAAAGATAGGTTATAGGTGCTGTTGAACCAGCAGGCCCAGGGAAGAAAGATAGGTTATTGGTGCTGTTGAACCAGCAGGCCCAGGGAAGAGGAAGAAAAATAGGTTATTGGTGCTGTTGAACCAGCAGGCCCAGGGAGGAGGAAGAAAGATAGGTTATTGGTGCTGTTGAACCAGCAGGCCCAGGGAGGGGGAAGACAGAGTGAAGGAACACAGTGGGGGGGGGGGGGGGGGGGGGGTGCAGAGTGCACTCAATGAAAATGTGTTATTTTGCAAGTTCTTCACAGAAAATGAGCCAAGGCCAATGAGTCTCAGGTTGAAAAAAAAAACAATCGTATCATTTTTATTTTAGTAAACATTGAAAATGGGCCCCACAGCCCCAAACACCACACAAGGGTGAAATGTGAGAGATACATTTTCTATAAAATATCTGTAGTCTTATGGATTAAGTAATTTGTCTACATTGCAATGGTCTCATGTTTTAAATGCAACAGTAGCCTAAACAAATCCTCATGGACAGTTACTGGGTGTCCAGGCTTGTTTTAGACCTGCTCAAACACACCTTGCTGTTGGAAAAGTACTAAAACGGACTTTCTGTTGTCATGTACTTCCTCT
Source organism: Salvelinus fontinalis (assembly GCF_029448725.1). Taxonomy (NCBI): domain Eukaryota; kingdom Metazoa; phylum Chordata; class Actinopteri; order Salmoniformes; family Salmonidae; genus Salvelinus; species Salvelinus fontinalis. The sequence continues at coordinate 8,083,481 of NC_074700.1, forward strand.
CACTTATTTTGTCTGCTTTAGGCTTTCAATCAAAGATGCTCTATGTTCCAGTATAGCATGTCAACGTACTAACTACCGACACGTCACAACCGGTTAGCCACTTAGCTAGCAAGCTCAAGTGACAAAAGAAATTCTACGGTTGTTTAGTCTTACTATTACTTTTCTTGTTTTTGTGACTTGTGAACTTAAGTTATGTACTGGATATCGTTAGGCTATTATAACCAGAAGCAACTACTTCTCACGCGAAGACTTCTCAAAAAAATATTTGTTCCTTCCTTAGCAGCAAGCGTGTTCGGATGATCTACGGCGGACTGCAACAAACATTTTGACCAAAGTTGTTATTCTTCTTTGAGATTGGGTTGGCGGATCGCATCCAACTTTAAAGTAGCATACACCGCCACCTATTGTACTGGAGTGTGAAGTCAGCCACGGCCTACCTACATTCGATTATCTGCTGTTCCTCTAAGAAAGTGAAATAGAGCCTTGACACCGCTTCCCTCTCCCCACTACACCAACCAAACCCCAATCCCGTCCAGCCTTTCTAACACTTTCACACAATATCTCCCTCTCTATGTCATACGGTTCCCAAATATCCATACATGCTCCACCATTTCCTCCACTAAAAACACAGCCAGTTTCCCTATCATCCAAAACGTGACGATCAAAACTGTCCCCAAACCGTAATCTACTCCACACAAGTCCCTCTCTCTTACATTTTTGTCATTCAGCAGACGCTCTTATCTAGAACAATGTACAGTAGTGAGTGTATAGATGTATAATACTTTTTTCGTACTGGTCCCCCGTGGGAATAGAACCCTGCCACTGCAAGCACCATGCTCTACCAACTGAGCTTCACGGGAGATGACATCAAGCCTCTTCATTTACTAACCAGTGGCTTCTATATTCCAGAGTTTGTAGTGAGTGGAAAAGCCAAACGGATGCTTCACATTTATACATCCGGTGAAATATCTGTCTCATCGTTTCAGCCGTGCTATTGTCCCACTCACTCCATTTTCCCCAAAGTTATTTTAAGTAGCGCATTTCTCTTTGTGGGACATGATCGCCATCTTGTGGTTAGTATGAGCATGGAATTATAATCATATTTCTAGGGGTGAGAAATACATAAAGATGATCATATGATATGATATTGGAAGGGATAAGATAATTTCTTGACCCAAATAGTCACACAAATAAATACATAATAATTTAGCGATATTAAAATGTGAAAATTGTATTTCTCAATCTCAAGTGTAACAAATAATTGAATTTAATGTTTACTCATCACAAGATAAAAAAGTGTACGTTTCTTCCACCTGAGCGAGTCTGACCACAAGTCAGAGACCACTATGATGACACACCAAATGTGTTTGATGGATCGCGGGAAAGGAGCAGGAATATGCTTTTGTAGGCTACAGTCCAAGCTATGTCTTCCAATGGTGCGACTGTTGTCGGCATCCAAAGATTATCCAATTTGAATACACGCTATGGATGACAGCAGTGGTGTAGTCTACGGCGATACGGATATCACTTATTATTGATATCTACATAGCGCATTGATGTGAATCACACTGCTGCTCTCTCATTTAGCCATTTGCGCCTTATGGATTGTGGTTGTTGTTGATGTCTGTTCACAAATCTAAATGTTTATTTGAACCCAATAATGGTTGAATTCCAGAAGTTTAGTCTGCCTATCAATCATTGTTTTTGAAACCAGTGGACAGACAGTGAAAAATGCGCTCTTGCAACAGCGGATCCAAGCCTGTGGAATAAAAGTGGGCCTTTTATTGCTCATTCTAATTCATGCTGATAAAAAAATCCATAGGCCTAATGGACACATGCTCAAACTTACACTCTTTTGATAGACTTAAAGGGGCAATCTGTAGTTGCTACATCCATTTTTGGATTTATAAATTATATATAACCATTGATTCTTGAAGAATATAAATGCCTCATGAGCTTAGTTCTGTCACACTCCATGAGAACCCAAAATATAAGCCTGTTTTACTCCAATGTTTGTAAACATTGTAAATGTAAACAAACACTGTATTGCCTCAGAACATGTTTAAAATAATACTTTTTATATCAACAAAATCATAAAAAACTGAGTAGGGCTGGCTAATAAGTCCTTAGTTTTGGGGTCATGCTCAGGTAAAACAATTTGGCTAATATATACTTCCATATTTCCAAGTCCTATTCTTAAAAATCAAGGGGTATAACATTTATTGGAATGACTGGAATTCTGATAGATTTTGGTTTTTGATGTAAAGATATAATGTAATATTATTATTATATGTAGTAGAAAGTGATGGGTTAGAAGAAGCCTACATAACCAACCCATAAAGTAACATTTAACATCCATATATGACCAGCTATGTAAACTTTAACATTGATTTATCCTACAATAGATGTTGTTCAATTGGTAACGTACATTTTTGTCTTCTTCTAATGCCTCTTAAGGGGAAAGTAATCTAAAAGTAACTCAATGTAATCAGATTACGTTACTGAGTTTGGGAAATCCAAAAGTTACGTTACTGATTACAATTCTGGACAGGTAACTAGTAACTGTAACGGATTACATTTAGAAAGTAACCTACCCAACCCTGCATGTATACCCATATATGTCCAGCTTTGACGTGGTCAATTACACAGCTTTTTTGCTGTTGTCATATATGTGCAAATATAGACAGAATGTGTCACACGCCCATAATCATTTCACTTGTCATGCATTTTAGACACCTTCTGGTGGTGGGTGGGTCGTACCTGAAAAACAAGGGACAAGCAGAACTGTGCATATATGGCCTGGTATGCTTCATATGGTTTAACAGCTTTTTTTTGCTGACATAATGTAATGCCATGCAAATGTTGACAGAATACGTCACTTACACACCCGTTATGTCCACCATTTGATATGCATTTGAGTTAGTACAGTAGGGCTTTGTGTAAGTGCAGCAGCCCAATCGTTGGGTAATGCGTTGGATACAACGCTATATCAAAGAGTTTCTATTATATTGACAAGATACTCGAGTGACCGCTCTAACAATGGAAATGCATATCCTCAAAGATGGAACGCATGCGGGAGGAGACGGGATCAGGTGGGAACCTTCTAGCCAATGAGAGGGCAAATACGCGGAAACCGCTGATTTACAGTTTATTTTATTGTATTTTTTGAAATGTCACGTGCGTCCAATTCTATCAGTGCTTTCGTAACAACCTGAACATTACGAAACTTGTATTCCATTAAATAAGCCTCACGTAGGAAAGTAGCAATACATGATTTTGTTGACCAAATTCGACATTCTCTCATTGACCTCCATTCAAAAAAATCCTCTCTACGTGGTATTATTTTCGTGAACAGATTTTGAGCGGAGCAAACCCTCTCGCTTCACCTCTTCCTCTCTTGCTACTTCCACTATATCCTGCCAGGGGCGGAAGTCTGGATTTCTGTTCCAAACAGTAATCATTCCAAAACGGAGTGCGTAGTGTCAGCATCTTTTCGGTCGCACGCCCATCATTCGCCGTTACCATTCCCTTGTCTTCGTCTACATTTACGAAAATTTTGTCATGCTTGCTCAGGTTAAATATTGCATCACAGATACGCAATTTTTAACCAACTGGGTGGGTAATAATTTTGCATCGGGATTGTGCGCTGCGCGTATTTATTTTTCTTGAGCTCTAATCATCAATCACCTGGCTGTGTTTAATCATCTACAACAATTATTTCCTGCCATCGCAGTAAATCGGCTGTGTAGCCTCCTCTCCAACATAGCAAAGGATTAAGTTACTGCTGGTGGCGGATTATTTTATTGGCTTCCTCTTGTCACGGTTTAGCTTCAGCCTTTTTATCTTTTCCAATTAAGAGGTTGTCTGAAATCGAGGTATAGTAATTGAAAAAATGTCATTCTCTTTGTAAAACACCTTGCTATTGTATTTACCTTTCCTAATCTCTTAGAACCACACATTGTCGACCCTCTTCTCGATAATGTAGGCTACTTAACGTTAGGTTATTTGTCGTCTGTGACATTCATTCCCTTAGTTGTATTTTGTGTCCTTATATGGACATTTTCCGACCCATCTATTAAATTCTTGTTGATGCTGATAATAATGTGCCTTGTGCAGATAATCTATTTGGAAACTACACCTGCCACTCCCACAGGCATTCCTACATTCAAATGATTTGGATGCAAGCCAACGTTTCGTCATGTTATTATAATTTACAAACAATTTGTTACTTTGGAATGTAACATGTTAACATTAACATGTTAGATTAGATTATACTGTAGCGTCAACTGTAAAGAATTGGGTATCACCCTGTATAGGCCTATAGAATTACCCCGTCCCCCCCTTGTGTTTTGACTGCAGGCGGATCATGCCCTCTTGTCCAGTCAGCCTTGACTGTTCTTTTTAGAACTGACTGACTCACAGTATGGGGGAATTTGGCTGATGTTTACTTGCTTCCTTCTCCTCAGTATTAACATTCATTAAATGTTACTGATTAACTGAATAAACAAGTTTGTGTTGGTCAATGCCATATCCTGTACTTTGATCTGATAGGCTTAAAAAAAAAAGTTAAGCTTGACTCTTGACATTGTAGCCTGCTTGAGGTTGTTCTTAAAAGAACATGGCTCACTTTAGGAACTCATTGGCTTAGTATTGACTTGCAAAACTAGCCCCACCAGAATTCAAATACTTTTTAACCACCACTTGCATGTGACTATTTCAATATACAAGGAGTATACCAAACATTAATAACATCTTCCAAATATTGAATTGCATCCCACTGAATTTGTCGGAACATGGACTCTACAAGGTGTCAAGCATTCCACAGGGATCCTAGCCCATGTTGACTCCAATGCTTCCCACATTTATCAAGTTGGCTGGATGTCCTTTGGGTGGTGGACCATTCTTGATACACACGGGAAACTGTTGAGCGGGAACTACCAGGCAGTGTTGCAGTTCTTGACACCTACTACTGGGTCACCGAATTGACAAAAGTGATCCGCTCGAACGCTCCCAATATCTCTCTTCACAGTCATGTCGTTCCGAAGAGGTGTGGTCAGACAGAGCAAGTTCAGGCACGTCTTCGCCCAGGCTTGGAAGGCAGAGCACTGCATCGATGACGTCCGAGTGTCCCGTGTCACATGGGACGGGCCCCTCTGCGCTGTGAACCCCAAATTCACCGCAGTCGTCATCGAATCAGGTGGAGGGGGGGCCTTCCTAGTTCTGCCACTCAACAAGGTTTGTGCTAGCACACTTAAGCATCCACCCAGGGGTTCCTGGAGAAGTTGGTACAATCAAATTTTGCCCCAAATTTTCCAATCAGCCCGCCCGGCCAAAGGAAAGGTGCCATGCATGAGAAATAATTTGAGAAACAGTCGCATGTACTCTGAATGACCTAAAATGATACATCCCATGTTGGTCTTTCAGTCCGGCCAACCTAAGCTGTACTGTGCGAGTAGTGTAATAGTAGGCCTACTATTGAAACTGATAAATTATGTTTAGTTTAATCAACTAAGTTAGATTTTTTTGCTCTCAGTCACACTTTTGTAAGAGAAAAACAGCAAAATTGGTGGTCCTAAGTACATAAAAATGCTTAAACCACATCAGGAGACCACTTTCGATGTCTGGGAAAAATCTACAAAATGTTGATTTTTGATTGTAGTTACCCTTTAATTCAAGTGCACAGGTACCTAGCACTGTTGCTTGTTTTGCAGTATTTCTGTAGCACATGAGATTGAGTTTGCAAAACAAATGGCCACTTGATTGATGCATATAATCATATCATTCTGCCAGGTAGGCATAGGCTACTTTGTAGCTAGTTAACATTTAATTAAGAAGACTGTTAGGCCCATCATTAGCATCATTATATTTTTCCTGTTCCTTAATTGTTTGAAACCTGGACGTTTTGCTTAATGTTATGAGCCATGTATTACTTTGCTTCAAAGGAGCCTATAGCCAAAATCCCATTATAGAAACATGGAGGCACTTCCTCATATGCGTTCTGTTGGTTTTCTTTCAACTTTCTTTCATTGTGTAGCAGCCAAAGGCGGCATCCTGGTCGTATTAGCAACCCATGATAGTCGTTGCATCTTTAGATCTTCCCGCTTTCATTTCTAACGGATGTTTCCATCTCTGTCCATAAAATCGCTCGCATGTGCGAAACGTATACTGTGTTTTCCCGCACATTACATTATGGAACATTCGCGTGTATGCCTATAGCCCTGTGCACAGTGCTGCTCCTAAAATGTGAAAAAATTAAGCAAAACATTCTGATTTGTTCCATCAGACTTATTAATTGATGCAGCATATACCTCTACTACACTACTTTGATACGCACGGTGGGGATTAAGAAGTGAGTATATGCAATGCCCACTAAAAAATAAGTGGGTATATGCGCTCCCGAGTGACGCACTGCATGACAGGGCAAGAGGCGACACTACAGACCCTGGTTCGAATCCAGGCTGAATCACATCTGGCCGTGATTGGGAGTCCCATAGGGCGGCGCACAATTGGCCCAGCGTCGTCCGGGTTTGGCCGGGGTAGGCCGTCATTGTAAATAAGAATTTGTTCTTAACTGACTTGCCTAGTTAAATAAAAAAAATGGCATATACCATCCACTACACCATGGCATCAAACCTCTCAGATGGAAGATTAGGATCAATACCCTGAAAGTGCCCACCTATCTTGATATCGTATCCCTGTAATTTTATGACAAATGTAACAGATTAAAGGCCTATTATTATAAGAAACCATTTGCATTGTGAAAAGTAACTTAAAAATAGTTTATAACGCCATTGATACTCCCAACCAATATTTTTTTCAAATAACAGACCACCAGTTGAAAACCACTGACCTGGAGTTTTGTGCCAACCAGATGATGATGACCATGCCCACCTGCTTCTTTTCCACAGAGTGGCAGAATTGACCAGGCCACACCCACAGTGTGTGGACACGCAGCTCCAGTGCTGGATGTCCAGTGGTGTCCCCATGATGACAACGTCATCGCCAGTGCCTCAGAGGACTGCACTGTAAAGGTAGGTGGTGATGTGAAGGTAGCTGCCCTCTAAAAAGAAAACATAAACAGTTATAGGGTTGCAAAGGGAGGGTATATTACTGGAAACTTTCGAAGTTTACTAGTAAACTACCAGAATTTTTGTTAACTTTAAATAGTTTTGGGGAATTGTATCAGGTGAAATCTAGTGTCCTTTTTGGATACTTCAGATTCTCAGGTGTCTTTAATTATCAGGTAAAATATGATTATATATTATTTTACATACTTTTATTTATTTGACTATGTCTTTGTTGTAAATGTTTTGGCGCCAAATTGGTGGGTGTTGTACATTTTTTTTAAATAATAATTATTAGTTGGAAGAGTTGCAGAGTTCATTGAAAAAAATGCCGTTGTTGATTAGGTACTTTTTTCATTAATTAGGCTATTTTCTCTTGAAACATTTGGTCTATCCACTAGAAACCCATGGACATAAATTACTAAAGTTACCATAGATTATCGGTTAATTACCAAATTTACTGAAGATTCTGGTAACTTTGTTAAATTACCGGTAGCTTTGCAACCCGTAGCAGCTCACTATTGTTTATGAGAAAAGGTTCAACCATTTGTCCAGACCTTTGCATTGATTGAGACGGGCTGTAAGATGGCATAAAGCTGGATGAATAGTCATAAGTGTTTTAAAAGGAGTAAATAACATGCGCTGCTCTAAGATGGCCTTATGACTACTATCAAGAGGGCATATCTGTGTTGAAAATGCTGCAGATCAGCAGATGTATGCCGATGGGAGGGAGGGTCATCTGTATGCTCTACCCCTGTAACAAAGCATTGTTATTGGTTGTGCTGTCTATTAAAGGTGTGGCAAATCCCTGAAGGAGGGCTGAATGGACCAATGACAGAGCCCGTGGTGACACTGGAGGGCCACAGTAAACGAGTGGGAATCCTAGCCTGGCACCCGACAGCTTTCAATATCCTCCTAACTGCAGGTAACTTAATCTATCTGCACCTCATTGTCGTACGTCAGATAGAGCGACATCGTCTGCACTGATGGTTCGTGGCAACACATGGCAGAGGACAATGTCTTCACCTCGAACAGTGTATGTCTGTGCAAGTTTGGACTATCCAGGTCACTATTCACAAGCAATGGCTCCTATGTCAGTGAATGTGTGTGCTTAAAGCTGCAAGGAAAGGTTGACTAGACATATTGATAGTATTATGACACACGTTGGTCACCACCAGTCATGATAATGTGAGACCGCTTATGCTAGGACTTTGATTTTTATGCATAATAGGTCCGTGGTCTGAGAAAGAGGAAATGTGGTTTTTTTTTTTAGGGGGAAGTGTTGAATGTAGTCACAACTGCAAATAGACATGCTGATAGTGTTGGGACATAGCTTGGCCACGAGTCATGGTAGCATGTAGTCCTAGTCACCCATGTGTTAAACATTGGCCCTCCAGAGAAAGGGAAGATGTGGTAGTCAGTCAGGGTAAACAGTGAGAGTTGAAGGACAGCTTTAAACGTACTGGAGAGGTGTTCCATGACAGACCGTTCAATTCCCAATGCATTATGCAAGCCAGGAATTGAGTATCCCTGCCTTGCAATTAACAGCATGTGCTGCACGTTTTAAAGGAGAATGTAGTTAAGGTTAATGGGAAACTGAGTATCCTTCAAGAGGACATCGGAAGGTTTCAAAAGTCAAAAGCAATTGATTTGTCTATGTATGTGTCTGTGTTACTTAGAATGGTATGTCTATACGTTTAGTATGTGCCAGTAATTGTATGTTTGTCTGTATTTTTAGATGCTACGTCTCTATATCCTTTTGATTATTTGAATGTTTTGCATATCCATATTTATTGTGGGAACTCTTTAAAAAAACACATGATTTTACAACTTTTATTGAGATCGACGTTTCGGTAAAATAAGCTTGGTAGCGTGCGTTTTAACCCTCTTCTGTGAACTTAGTTTTGTCTGTGCTCTCCCAGATTCTGTGTTCACGGCTGTTTTTGACTGATGCAACTCTCTCTCATTCTCGCTCTCAGGCTGTGACAACCTGGTGTGCGTGTGGGACGTGGGCACGGGGGAGCTGGTGTACCAGATAGCCGATGCCCACCCAGACCTGATCTACAGTGTGAGCTGGAACCGGGAGGGCAGTGCCATCTGCACCGTGTGCAAGGACAAGGCGCTGCGTGTCATTGACCCGCGACGGGGGACCGTCCTCAAGGTGCTTCATGTCTAGCCCATGAATGACACGCATGCAAATGAATTGAAATAAGTCAAATTAATAGTACCAAATACCATAAAACTTCCCTTATCCTTCAAGGAGAAATTCAACAACACACAGGAGACCAAAGCAAATAAGCACCACCTTGTTCACATAATGTCCTTTTTTGAAAGAAAGTGACCTTTGCCATGCTAAATTGGCTGCAGCTAATCAGCACTTGTAAATACAGCATATTTGATACAGTGCCTTCAGAAAGTATTCAGACCCCTTGACTTTTCCCACATTTTGTTAGGTTACAGCTTTATTCTAAAATCGATTAAAATGTTTTTCCCCCCTCATCAATCTACACACAATAAATATCCCATATTGACAAAGCAAAAACAGAAATATCACATTTACATAGGTATTCAGACCCTTTACTCAGTACTTTGTTGAAGCACCTTTGGCAGCAATTACAGGCTTGAGTCTTCTTGGGTGTGATGCTTCAAGCTTGGCATACCTATATTTGGGGAGTTTCTCCCATTCTTCTCTGCAGATCCTCTCAATCTCTGTCAGGTTGGATGGAGAATGTTGCTGCACAGATATTTCCAAGGCTCTCCAGAGATATTATATTAGGTTCGGGCTCTGGCTCTGGCTGGGCCACTCAAGGACATTCAGAGACTTGGCCCAAAGCTTATGGTTGTTGTCCTGTTGGAAGGTGAACCTTTGCCCCAGTCTGAGGTCCTAACCTGCTCCAGAGCGCTTTTCATCAAGGATCTCTCTGTACTTTGCTCCGTTCATCTTTCCCTCGATCCTGACTAGTCTCCCAGTCCCTGCCGCTGAAAAACACCCCCACAGCATGATGCTGCCACCACCATGCTTCACCATAAGGATGGTGCAAGGTTTCTTCCAGACACGACGCTTGGCATTCAGGCCAAAGAACTAAATCTTGGTTTCATCAGACCAGAGAATCTTGTTTCTCATGGTCAGAGAGTCTTTAGGTGCCTTTTGGGAAACTCCAAGTGGGCTGTCATGTGCCTTTTACTGAGGAGTGGCATCCGGCTGGCCACTCTACCATAAAGGCCTGATTGGTGGAGTGTTGCAGAGATGGTTGTCCTTCTGGAAGGTTCTCCCATCTCCACAGAGGAACTCTTGAGCTCGGTCAGACTGACCATGGGGTTCTTGGTCACCTCCCTGACCAAGGCCCTTCTCCCTCGATTGCTCAGTTTGTCCTGGCGGCCAGCTCTAGGAAGAGTCTTGGTAGTTTCAAACTTCTTCCATTTAAGAATGATGGAGGCCACTGTGTTCTTGGGGCCCTTCAATGCTGCAGGCATTTTTTGGTACCCTTCCCTAGATCTGTGCCTTGTCTCAGAGCTCTACGGGCATTTCCTTCGACCTCATGGCTTGGTTTTTGCTCTGACATGCACTGTCAACTGTGGGACCTTTATATAGACAGGTGTGCCTTTCCAAATCATGTCCAATCAATAGATTTTACCACAGGTGGACTCCAATCAAGTTGTAGAAACACCTCAAGGATTTTCAATGAAAACAGGATGCACCTGAGCTCAATTTGGAGTCTCATAACAAAGGGTCTGAATAATTATGTAAATAAGGTATTTGTTTTTAGTTTATCAATTAGCTTTTTTTTTAATAAAACATGTTTTCGCTTTGTCATTATTGGATATTGTGTTTAGATTGCTGAGGATTTAATAAAATAAAAATATATTTTTTTAGAATAAGGCTGTAACGTAGCAATGTGGAAAAAGTCAAGAGGTCTGAATACTTTCCGAAGGCACTGTATGTCTACATTAACTACAGGCTGTACATAGAATGACTTATTGACATTGACTCTACCTTCCCTTATAACACCTGTGATGTTGTGTGTGTCTCAGGTGAAAGAGAAGGTCCATGACGGCACCAGGCCCATGAGGGCCGTGTTCCTCTCCGACGGGAAGATCCTGACCACCGGATTCAGCCGCATGAGCGAGAGGCAGCTAGCATTGTGGGATACGGTACGGCGGATAGATGGATACATGTCATAAACATGACTTTGCAAAGTCCTATGGGAGTGTATGAGACATTGACGCCTCAGAAACAATGCTCTGACTGTATGGTAGAGGAGAGTGGTGACCTAAGGTATCATGACAGTACAGGTCAGGTCAACCCTGTTTATTTTCAGTTGACTCAACTCACACAGCACTGAGGGGTTCGCTACACACACTGACCGGATCTTCTAATGATTGTATCTGTGTGTTGCAGAGGGATATGTCTGAGCCAATGGCAGTGCAGGAGATGGACACCAGTAATGGCGTTCTCCTCCCCTACTATGACCCTGACACCAACATGGTCTACCTGTGTGGAAAGGTACAGTACACCTGTTTCCAAGCAACATTTTCAATAACAAATTCAGCTAGTGTCAAGTGATCAATTCTCCCCACCGTATGTTTGGTTTAGCTCGGTTTATCTGTTGATCACTCTCAGGGGGACTGCACCATCCGGTACTTTGAGGTGACGGACGAATCGCCCTATGTCCACTTCCTCAGCCTGTACAGCAGTAAAGAGCCCCAGCGAGGAGCAGGCTTTCTCAGCAAGAGGGGCGTGGATGTCAACAAGTGTGAGATTGCCAGGTGAACAGGTTTTTCAGCATGTCTTTATGGTTATTACTTGAATTGTTTCTCAGTGTATTCAGTGTATTTTGCTCTCTTTTTCACCACTCATTTCCACCTCATACGTTCCCTCTTTCATGCCCTCCCACTGTAAATCATTTATTTATTTAATTAATTCACTCTCTTTCATTCACCATTTCTTTCTCTTTTTCGCTCTTGCTCTCTCTCTGTCTCTCTCTCATTGCAGGTTCTACAAACTGCACGAAAGGAAAGTAGAGCCCATTTCTATGACGGTACCACGGAAGGTAAGCTGCCATGCACACAATTTGAAACAAAAGCCCTTCCTCATTTATGACTAGAACTATGTTCAAATAGCCATACTAGAACCCCAATTACTAGCATGCCCAAAACATTGCTTTACACTAAGTGGCATGCTAATGTGGATATTGGAACCAGTCAAGCTTGACTGAATTTGACTTAAAACGCTCTCCCTGTGACCCCCTCCCTCTTTTGCCCCCCAGTCAGACCTGTTCCAGGGGGACCTATACCCGGACACGGCCAGCGTGGAGCCCTCCCTTCTGGCCGAGGACTGGATTGCCGGGCAGGATGCGCCGCCCCTGCTGGTCTCTCTGAGCGGTGGCTACGTGGTCGCCCCCTCCAAGAACAGGGACACCCTCCGCAACAAGCCCAAGCTGTCGTCACAGGGCTCCGGGACAGACTCTCCCCCAGTCCCCCAGCAGGCCGCCATGCCCACCGCAACAACCAGGGAGCCGGAGAGCGAGGGGGTGGGGGTGGTGCAGCAAAGGGTCATTCAAGGAGAAGGAGCATCCGATAGGGTGAAAAGAGAGGTGAGAATGGAGTTTGGGTGTAGGTGGGTATAGCAGTAGGCATAGCAGGGGTGTATTCACTAGTGCAAACCGTAGCAAAACTTTTGTAACCGACAACGTTTTGCAACGAGCGAGAGTTTCTTGGTCAAGTTCAGGTAGTCCCTCCCTGTTTTGGTCTGTTTTCTTCTGTTTTGGTATGAATAAGAGGTTAGAGCTGTAGGTATGAGTACGACATAGAAGTGCCAGAGAAGTGTTGAGTAGACTTGTGTAGTGCCTTGTGGATTTAGGATGTTATCATGTACAATACCAATCAAAAGTTTGGACACACCTACTCATTCAAGGGTTTTTCTTTATTATTACTATTTTCTATATTGTAGAATAATAGTGAAGACATCAACACTATGAAATAACACATATGGAATCATGTAACCAAAAAAGTGTTAAACAAATCAAAATATATTTTATATTCTTCAAAGTAGCCACCCTTTGCGTTGATGACAGCTTTGCGCACTCTTGGCATTCTCTCAACCAGCTTTATGAGGAATGCTTTTCCAACAGTCTTAAAGGAGTTCCCACATATGCTTAGCACTTGTTGGCTGCTTTTCCTTCACTCTGCAGTCCAACTCATCCCAAACCATCTCAGTTGGATTGAGGTCAGGTGATTGTGGAGGCCAGGTCATCTGTTGCAGCACTCCATCACTCTCCTTCTTGGTCAAATAGCCCTTACACAGCCTGGAGGTGTATTGGGTCATTGTCCTGTTGAAAAACAAATGATAGTCCCACTAAGCGCAAACCAGATGGGATGGCATATCGCTGCAGAATGCTGTGGTAGCCATGCTGATTAAGTGTGCCTTGAATTCTAAATAAATCACTGACAGTGTCACCAGCAAAGCACCATCACACCTCCTCCATGCTTCACGGTGGGAACCACACATGCGGAGATCATCCGTTCACCTACTCTGCATCTCACAAAGACACGGCGGTTGGAACCAAAAATCTCACATTTGGACTCATCAGACCAAAGGACAGATTTCCACCGGTCTAATGTCCATTGCTCATGTTTCTTGGCCCAAGCAAGTCTTCTCTTCTTATTGGTGTCCTTTAGTAGTGGTTTCTTTGCAGAAATTCGTCCATGAAGGCCTGATTCACACAGTCTCCTCTGAACAGTTGATGTTGAGATGTGTGTTACTTGAACTCCGTGAAGCATTTATTTGGGCTGCAATCGAGGTGCAGTTAACTCAAATGAATTTATCCTCTGCAGTAGAGGTAACTCTGGGTCTTACTTTCCTGTGGTGGTCCTCATGAGAGCCAGTTTCATCATAGCGTTTCATGGTTTTTGCGACTGCACTTGAAGAAACTTTAAAAGTTCTTGAAATTTTCCAGATTGACTGACCTTCATGTCTTAAAGTAATGATGGACTGTTGTTTCTCTGTTCTTATTTGAGCTGTTCTTGCCATAATATGGACTTTTACCAAATAGGGCTATCTTCTGTATACCACACCTACCTGGTCACAACACAACTGATTGTCTCAAACGCAATAGGAAGGAAAGAAATTCCACAAATGAACTTTTAACAAGGCACACGTGTTAATTGAAATGCATTCCAGGTGACTACCTCATGAAGCTGGTTGAGAGAATGCCAAGAGTGTGCAAATGGTGGCTACTTTGATGAATATAAAATATATTTGATTAGTTTAACACTTTTTTTTGATTACTACATGATTTCATAGTTTTGATGTCTTTACTATTATTTTACAATGTAGAAAATAGTACTAATAATGAAAAACCCTTGAATGAGTAGGTCTGTCCAAACTTTTGACTGCTACTGTGACTACATTCTCCTTCTTAACCTCCATCTCGCCCTATCCATCCATCCCTCTTCCCCACTCCAGGAGGAAGTGCTGAGCGAGGTGCTAGCGGAGGTGAAGGCCCTACGTTCGGTGGTCTTGGCCCAGGGCCAAAGGATCGAGCTGCTGGAGAGGCAGCTGGCCCGCATCGAGGACGGGGACGTCTGATTGGCTGAGGGGCGTCACCACTACACCCGAAGGGCGTTCTTACTAAAACTCCATAGACCATAGCCTTACTAGAATCAACAACAGTACCTTAAGCTGTGTGCGTGTGGGAGTGGGAGGATGTAGTGAAGTGTAGCTGAGTTACTAAACTGTGGGAATCACAGAGGGGTCGAGAATAAGGTGAACTATTATAGTGAAGGTGTACAGAGACCAATTGGATTCTGCGGGTGAATCGCAATTGTATTTCCTCGTGTCCTCCTCTCTCCTCGCCTCCTCAAAACGTGTTGGAGGAAAAGGTCAGAGGTTCCAGAGGTTCAGAGGACCTTCTCCAATGCATTTTGAGAAGGTGAGTAGAGAGGAGGACACGAAAAAATAAGGAAACACCATTGAGATGCACCCTACAACTCTTTAGATGCTGATTCAGTTGTATAGTGGGTGATATAGGATGAAGGGGGATAATCTGCATAGGACTTCCATACTGCAGTAAGATATGTTACCGGTTTTTATTAAGGAGCGTTAATGGTGACACTATTTGAAGGTGTACACATTTAAGTATCCAATATTGTGTATCACTACAAAACTTAAGACATGAGGATTCAATTGTAGCCTTCTCACGAATCCTTATGCCATACTGTATGACAACTGGCACAAAGGTCTATGTTAATTTGGCACATTTACAAAAGGGCACATCTGTCTATATTATTTTGTATAATATGAATGCACCCTCAACAAGTGTTGTCAAGTAGATAGGCAGATCATTTCCTGTTGCTGCTCTCATTGAAGCACTCGCATTGTGAATCCGTTAGGGATTGTTTAATCGGGTAGTTAGAGCTGCTAACCGTGATGCATATCAAACGTCATACTCCAGTTTATTATTCGTGCTTATACATTTGTACATGTATGCATCTATACATTATTTTTCCATTCCATCATAGGAATCTCTTACCCTAGATTAGCTGAAGAGATGAAGTCGGACCATTGGTATTAAGCTAAAATTGATATATACTGTTTACAAAACTGCACTGGTTAATTGCGATTGGGTAAGTTGTATTAAACTGTGCTGTATGGCGCCTATATCGACATATAAAGAAAAAACATTGGTCAATTTCCAAATAATGTTGATTTTTGATATGGGGCTTTTTCTTACAAATGATGTGAAGGACTTGAGTTGGAGGTACCTTAAATGATTGCTATCATGTATGTTGTTAATCTCTTGTGTGATTTGTATTTACATTTTTTGCCTTCGAAGAGAAGGTAACACTAAATTTGTGCTCTCCAACTTAAGTTGTCTTAGGTGAATGATCCCCCTTTGGTGAAGCCAAAAGCAGACTGACTAGCAACATGTAGTATAATTTGTCACAAGGTGTTGTGAACTCCAATGACAGTTTATAACAGAGAGCTCAAGTAAAGTGTTACCTCAGAAAATGTGTTCTCAGTAGAACAAACTTAATATCATACCATTTAAATCATAGCAGTTCTATGAGTGTCATGAGGCACAGAACTAAAGAAAGTTGCAATGAAATTTGAGGAGTTTTTACAAACTGTGTGAATGATGTATTCCAAGTCAGTAGAACTAAATATAATCGTTTTAGAACAGTGGTATTCAAAACTTTTTTAGCTGGGACCCCATTTTTTTCCGCAAGTATATCTCTCGACCCTACCTCGAAAACTAATAACAACCTTAAAATCTGTACATTATGATTTTTACGTGCACAACCATCCACAATACATTTACCCAATAAAATTGTATTTTTCAAATTATCTTTCTCAAAAAAGTTTGTATATTGTTCCATTTTATAATCTTACCCCCCAAAAAGTTGGCAATTAATGAACACCGATTTGACAACGATTTTGAATACCATTGTCTTAGACTAATATAGCAGCAGCTGTGGATTGTATTTGAAGATAGGAAAGAAAGGGCATACAATGCTCAACTGTTAGACAGAACTGAAAATAATAGTTCACTGTGTTACATTTAGATTTTTTGCATTTGTAAGCAGTTTATACTTCACCGTTTTGCAGCCCTCGGGTACAGTTCATATCTAGCCTTATCCCAGATCTGCTTTTGGCTGTATTGTCGACAACGACCACAAGAGGTGGCGAGACGGCACAAATGGGTCTGGGACCAGGCTAGTTCACATCAAGCTCATCACGATTAATTTATTTACTAGATTCATATTTATTTATGCACTGTCATACTACACATCATGTTTTGTGTGGTTGTGAACCAATAGGGGATGAAAATGACACTCCACTGTGCGACTCTTCCAATAAACAGTCTTTCCTCTTTTGCGGTTGTAGAATGGCCACTTATTAACCCTCTCAGGTCACATGACAGGAAGTCTTAGCTCTCATTGAAATTACTTCATAAGGCAGTGTATTGACGCACCAAAAATAGAAAAGTGAGTACACAAAACATTAGGAACACCTGCTCTTTCCGTTACATAGTCTGATTAGGTGAATTCCGGTGAACACTGATCCCTTATTGATGTCATGTCAATCAGTTTAGATGAGGAGAAGACTGATTAAAAAATGATTTTTAAGACTTGAGACATGGATTGTGAATGTGTGCAATTCAGAGGGTGAATGGACAAGACAAAATATTTAAGTCTCTTTGAATGGGGTATGGTAGTAAGTGCCAGGCTCACCGGTTTGACTGTGTCAAGAACTGCAACGCTGCTGGGTTTTTCACTCTCAACAGTTTGCCGTGTATCAAGAATGGTCCATCACCCAAAGGACATCCAGCCAACTTGACACAACTGCGGGAAGCATTGGAGTCAACATGAGCCAGCATCCCTGTGGAATGCTTTCGACACCTTGTAGAGTCCATGCCCTGACGAATTGATCCTGTTCTGAGGGCAAAAAGGGTGCAACTCAATATTAGGAAGGTGTCCCTAATGTTTTGTACACTCAGTGTTTACAACCAGTAGTACAATTATTTAGTTTCATATTAAAAACAGTACATGAATGTTTATGATACACTGTGTGACACAGTGGTTATCTTGTGTTATCATGCAGGGTAAAGCAAGCATGTTACTAAGGCTGTTCTGATTGATTCCTCAGAGAAGGGGGCTTCTTTGGAAAGAAGAAAATTAGAGTCGTTGGAAAGAAGTCAATGAAATTCTGCATTACAAATGGAACATCAAGTGTAGTCCTCCCACAACGTTATTGCTGAAATGTAATCAAACTCAATTAAGAGACCACACAGTGCATTTGTTAGTAGGTTTTAAACATACAGAATCTGAATGGGTACCCAGTAGTGTCTGGTGAAGTGTTTGTACTAGCCAGTGGAGCACATAACAGGATGTGGTTCAAGGCTGAAAGCACATCAGCTCTGTGCATTTCTTTTGAACCTGCCCGTGTTCCATCATTCACTTCCTGCTTCTGGGCTCTGCAGTGTCAGCTGAGTGGTTCTGCACTTCAGCGGACAAACTCAACTCTAACCATGCATTGACTGTTTAAAACAAATAAAAAAAGATGTATACATATTATTTGTGTAAGTCTGGATAGAACAAAATGGGACCTGGTGCAACTCAAATACATCTCACATCTCACTTGCTTAGAGTTTGCATTGATGAGAGTTTGTGTTTATTAGCAGAATCAGTAGGTCCAGTTATGTTAATCCACTTTATGCATCTTATGTTCATACTGTAGGTGGGTTCCTTTGCAGCTGTTAACTTCCTATGGCTGTACAAATAAATTCCATAGCATATTGGAGACATATTAGATAAGGTTTACTTGAAAAGTAACCAAACCACAACCTTACCTACGCCAACTGTCACACCTTCTGTCATACATGAAAGCACACTACACCTTCCTCTTTCTATATTTGGGTGCACATTTGCTAATCTCTGCGCTTTACTCTCTCTCTCTCTCTCTCTCTCTCTCTCTCTCTCTCTCTCTCTCTCTCTCTCTCTCTCTCTCTCTCTCTGTCTCTCTCTCCCTCTCTCTCCCTCTCTCTGTCTCTCTCTGTCTCTCTCTCTGTCTCTCTCTCTGTCTCTCTCTCTCTCTCTCTCTCTCTCTCTCTCTCTCTCTCTCTCCACCCACATTATATCCCCCTCCTGCTCTATTTCTTACATGCCCTTCTTTAAAAAAAAGAAAGTTCCACCACTGACACGCCTGTGAGTTCTTGCTTCCTCTCTGGGTGTCTGTTTTTTCAAAACTCCTAAAGCATGTTCATTTAAAGCAAGACATTGGTGAGTTTTATAGATTTTTTTAATCTACTGACCATAATTCAAATTTTCCGTTTTCTATCTGACATTTATTGTATCATCTTTCCACTCTCTCCATGTCCATCCTCAGCTTCACAATCTCCTCCCAATCTCTTTCCACATCTCCTCCTCACTTCCCTACCACCACTGTTTCTCTCCTTTCACGTTGTCTTTATTTTCTCTGTCACATCAACTCTTTGTCTGTGCCCCTGTTTTATTTACTTTCAGAAATGTAGTAAGAATCTGTATTCGGGTCTAAAGAGTGTAGTTAATACTTCCATATCAAGTGGGCTTTTAATTTAAACATTTAAATTATCTGTACTAATTTATGGTGCATAGGTAATAGACATATAAACAGATGGAGTATGTTAACAGCACATTGCACAGTGGGATCTTTATTCATCTATGCTCCGCGCCAATACTGTACCATGACTGCCTATTACATGTGAAAACATGTAAGGTCATATGCAGAAATGTAAAGGCATTGTAGAATGTAGAAAGAGAGAGAAAAGATTGACTATCATATTTTGTGGCGGCAGGTAGCCAAAAGGTTGGTGGATCGAATCCCCGAGCTGACAAGGTAATAATCTGTCGCTTTGCCCCTGAACAAGGCACTGTTCCCCGGTAGGCCGTCATTATAAATAAGAATTTGTTCTTAACTGACTTGCCCAGTTAAATTAAGGTTCAATAAAATATATATATATATATATTTTGCATAGTCTAATTGGTAATCTAGTTGAGATTAGGTGTGCTTTGTTAATAACTTTCATCTGATGAGCAGAATGTCACATTTGTACATCATATGAAACAACACGTCCACATATATGAATCCAATTGCATTCATGTATGAACTAGAAATATTTGTTAGTCTTCTTTATTATATTCAATTAGTGTTCAGTGTGTCAGCTATCCACACAGGTCAGGGAGGGAGAACAGGTACACTTATTGCAAAACGCATGTTTTTAAATAACTTGTTGACATCCATATCTATGCATATAATAGTTGAAACAACAACAAAAAATGAAACTTTTATTTATTGAGACCAGGGTCTCATTTACAATACAACAAATTCAAAATGATCAATAAAAATAAAATAAACTACAAATTACAGAATCAACACTACAACTTCAAACATCACAAATACAATTATTTAGATTGAATCCAAACAGTTGCAATTCACATTAAATTCATTCAACATTAAAGTCCTAAACTGCCATAGAGGCACCAGAGTCTAGATGTTGGGAGTTTTGCAGGCTATTCCAAAAATAGGGGGCACTAAAACTGAAGGCGGATTTACCTAGATCGGTATGTACTAGTGGAACCTCGAGAGGTAACCATCCCTGTGAACGGGTTTGGTGTCTCATATTTTTACATTTTAACAGTGAAGTGAGGTATGTTAGAAGCTTGGGTAGTAGAGCTTTGTAAATTATAAGGGAGTAATTAAATTATCTACGGGACTTTAATGAGGACCAGCCAACCTTTTATACAGGATACAGTGATGCATATTAAAACTGTCACCTGTAATAAAGCGAAGGATGCTATGGTAGATGGAAATATGTGGGGCGGAAATGTAGATTTTCTGTAAAAAAGAGAGAGAGAGAGAGAGAGAGAGAGAGAGAGAGAGAGAGAGAGAGAGAGAGAGAGAGAGAGAGAGAGAGAGAGAGAGAGAGAGAGAGAGAGAGAGAGAGAGAGAGAGAGAGAGAGAGAGAGAGAGAGAGAGAGAGAGAAAGAGAGAGAGAGAAAGAGTACGCTGGCTTCCTGTTAGTGAGTCACTCAGGCAGAATCATGGCTTCACAGACACTTCCTGTGTCTGAATGTGTGGGATGCTGCATATATAGTGACAGTACACTGTACAGAACAATACAACAATGACATGACACGTCAACTACCATGAAATGACTCCTGTCAGAACCATTTATAATCAGTCACCGTGACACCTGACCAAACACCTCTGTGGTGTAATGACACATTTATTGTATTATTATTCATAGGCAGGTTTCAGGCTGCATTCAAAACAGGCCTCACTTTATCCTTTAAAAAAAGTGTGGGAAAATCTACGTTTCTGCCACATATATTTCTTTAAGGTGTAATTATCTGTTTTAAAGATTTTGCTGCATGGATATTGACATGTTTTGGGCAGTAGGTAACTAATGATCCATATACTTTATTTACAGATCCAGTAATACATCTATGTATGGATCAGCTGCAGTTGAAAGAAAAGAGCGCCCTCAATTTCCAGTAAACTAGATCTCCTTCACGGCAGAGTTTGGCCTTGGATTCCTTCAACTTTTCGGATAACTATTTGAAGAGGTACGTTGCGAAATCAAATCTATCTGAACCCGTTCACCCCAATAAGGGTGGATTTATGGTTTTGAAATTCTGAGAGGATTTATTTTGTTCTAATAAAAGGCCAAGCATGACTGGACTTGAACAGCTTTAGATTAAGAGACTTGTATTTTGTGACCGTCAAGGTGGGGTCGATTCCATTTAAATTCGGTTTGACAATTGAAATATAATTGTTACAGTGCAGATCAGGCCAAACAAACACTTCAGGATCCGAATCATACAGACAGTGTAAAACCCCTTAGATCCAGATTAATTTGGCGTTCAGATCCCAACCAAATGTCCCTTTCAAATGTCAGTCTAAACAGTCATTCCAATTTTACTCTTCACTTCTAGGCATGAACAACGTATATGACAAAACCACATCCACCAGAAAAGTATTGATCGCCTTCTTCATCCTGGTCTTCCTTGTTTGCCTCCTGATCTCCCTGTACATGTGGCTGAACCGCAAGACTAATGGCCAGTACACAGTCCACCAACTGGTCTATGGGCAGGATGGGGCCAGGGACCGGATCATGGGTGGGGTCAGGTTCCTGGAAGTGCGGCTTGGGCGCCGGCTGTGGCCTCTCGGCGCGGATGAGGAGGCCATAAGAGAGGAGGAACCCAAAAATGAAGAGAGGGATGTGGAGAGAGGGAGCGAGGGAAGGGAAAGTGAGGGGGAGGAGGAGGGCGATGAGAGGGAAGACGGAGGGGATGACTCGTCGGACGACTACTCTAGCATGGAGGGCTGTGACCTGAGGGAGAGAGCAAAGCTCACAGGCGAGAAGGAAGAGAAAAGAGAGTGTGAGGAGAAGAGAGTGGAGAATATGGAGGAAAAGTGGGAAAGCAAAGAGGATGGAGAGAGTAATGAGGGAGCAGTGGGAGGAGAAAAAAGTGGAGGAGGAGGTTTGCTGATAGACCTGCATCAGTTCTCTGGTAGTGCCATCTGGTCTGAAGATAGGAGTGAGGGAGGCAGAGACAAGGATGATGTGACTGCATTGTGAGGGAAGGATCAGCGAGGGAATGTTTCAAATATTTCATCTTTGTACAGCAATAGCGCTTGACAGTAGGTTTTGTCGTCATTATCGTCATAATTGTAAATTGTAAACCTTACAAACCAGTGTTACAACCAGATTACAACAATCAGAGCAAAGAGCAACAGAGACAAATTAGAGTGAATAAAGGGACTGACAAGAGCAACAATTGCAGAATGAATACATTAAACAATATGAATGTTTTTGAGATATTAAAAAGCTTTTGTATAGGTTTCATATGATGAAGCTCAGGTTTTGGGTGGCACTGTTTTCTGCATTAGTTTTATTACTATTGGATTATTTGTGGCGCAGTGGTCTAAAGCACTGCATATCTGCGCTTGAGGCCTCAATACAGACACCCTGGTTCGATTCTAGGCTGTAATACAACCAGCTGTGATTGGAACTCCCATATGGTAGCGCACAATTGGCCTAACGTCATCCGGTGTAGTCCTTCATTGTGAATAAGAATTTTGTTCTTAACTGATTTGCCTAGGCTAAAGGTTAAATAAAAAAAATAAAAAAATAAATGTGTGTTTTGTATATTTTAGGAATATTTGTTTGTATTGAAATAAAGGGCTTAATTCGAATTATTACTTGAGTTTTTTTTAATCACATAGAATAATTCGTGTATAATACTTTCACATTTTAATATCACAATATCACACACTTAAATATAATTTCAAACAACCTAATCCGCTTAAGCTTTACCTGTTGCAATTGTTATATTCCATTTTGAATATCGCTTTTACAGGAAATGGGGATGTAGCTCAGTGGTAGAGCGCATGCTTCGCATGTATGAGGCCCCGGGTTCAATCCCCGGCATCTCCACAGCTTTTTAAAAACTGAAAATGTAACCTTACGTCTATTGTCTACACAATTAATTATTGATTACAACACCAAGTGATAATTCGGAGCTAAAGTCATTCTACCACATAAAAACATTTAATAATGTAATTTATTTATGACGTTTTAATTAGATCTAGTGCTGCTTGCAAAATGTGCCTCCTTGTCCGCTCAGTCATGGGCGGAGTATTGGGCCTTGTTTCTGGAATTTGATTGGCTACATTACCTCTTGCTGATAGATAAGGGCTGGTTGAAATTACTGGGTGAAATGCTTGTCAACGCACTCATGGCAACATTTTGTAAAAAAAATATTTTTGACCGGGGATGGCCCACGGAATTATTTCTAGTTGTTCCTCGCGTTTAAATGCAACCCACTCATAAAACCAAGACACATCATGGACCAATTGCACGACATGGCTATGCAGGCTTTCGCGGAGATTCAAACAAATAGCCTAAACACATTTTCTCGCAACAACAGCCTTGGATTTGCACTACTATAGGCAATACTTCCTAACATAACGAGATGGATAGTAGCTAAACCAAGAAAACCCTAGCCTACACTGGATTGGCTTTGATTGGAGGTAACGTTAGCCTACGGAAGGCGAACTAAAAGTATCCAGCATTGGTAAATATGTCTATATTGATTTACTTTAGGCGGTATCCTACCTACAAATAAACCAATATTCCTAAAATGTGAAGGATATACAGTGGAATAAAGCCGTGGAACTCTCGACAGTTCATGGATTTTTGGTCTTTACAGTGACCAGTGGAAGCTCACTGCGTATCTGTTACATTGTATTAAAATAATACCATGAGAAATTCATATAGGCTACATTGTCGCAAAATGAAACCACTTGTTACAGTAAATCACTTTGTCGATGTATGATGTAGCCTATCCATCCCATCATTTCAGCACACCACCACAGCATCTTCACACATCAAAACTGATTGTGCCATAGAAATGATTTACACGCCATTTTTCTGAATACAGGCTAAAATGCAAGGAACCTGTTTGTTTCCCCCCCCTGCCTAAGAACAACGATTTTAATGATGTATTGATTCGCTTGATCAAAGAAACGATTTATTGTTGCACCTGTACAGAATATCAACATGGAAGGTAGGCGCCACTTACAGGTTGACAGAGCTACGCTGTTATTATAGGCTAAATATATCTCAATAGCCTATCCTAGCTTGCAAATGGCTCAAGATGGATGCAGCTGCGCATGGATATGTACGTAAAATGGGACATATTCAAAAGAAAACCACCTAAAAATGCATTTGTGCTATTCTATTTTGCAGGCGTAGGATGTTACTAGCGTCGGCCGTGGTGGTATGGGAATGGCTGAACGAGCACGGGCGCTGGCGGCCTTACAGCCCGGCCGTCTCTCACCACATCGAGGCAGTCATCCGCAACGACCCACGGGGTGGTAGTGTTGTCTTAGGCCAGGTGGACTCTCGCCTCTCGCCCTACATCATCGACTTGCATTCCATGCACCAGTTCCGACAAGATACAGGTAAGACTCATGTGACTGACGACCATGACAAATGTGTATTGAGGGAATGTGAATATAGGTGCTATGCTATTACAGTGTTATTACCGCAGTGAAACTGATAATGTAGCATAGGCCTACAACATATCAGTACAATAGCCTGCACTATCCAGTTACCCCGTAGAACCAAAATAATATGGTTTAATAACAGCCTTTATGTTCTTGTTTGATAGGCTACCGCATCTTATGCAGACTAGCCTATGTGTGCATGTATAGTTGTGTATATAGTTCACATATATTTTTCAAGGCCTTGTTTGTTAACTGCCTCCATTATCCCAAACATAGAGCTTATTTTATGTTTTTCTCATGATCATGTGTTTTGCATTTCACGAAACATTCTTTCACAAGAGTCTTTCAGCATTATCATTGTTATCATTTTTCGATTTTGGATCTGCATAGCATGGGTAGGGGCAGAAGAGTAGCCTAGATAGATAGATAGATAGATAGATAGATAGATAGATAGATGGCACCTTTTTCCCCCCAGAGTCTGTCTATCTAGAACCTAAAAGTACCAAGATTTATGTTGTTGTTGTCAAGTTCCTTAAATGAGCGTAGAATGTTCCAAAGCCAAGCAACTATCCTGCACCATTCCGGTAAAGTTGTAAGCAAAATAACCATAGGACAACCACGCTCTCACCAAACACTAAGAAACATATGGTTCTCAGAACGTTACGTGCTAGCTGGGCAGTGACACACTGTACACTCACAGCCCTTGAGGTAGTGAGCGCAGAAGACAAACCACCTTCCAGTCTTACTGCATCTACCGTAGACTACACAGGCAGTATGTATCAAGTGTATCAGTATAAGAGTGCTGATTTAGGATTAGTTCTTTTAGATCACAATAAAAAAAAGATTGCATGGACAGAGGGGACCTGATCCTAGATCAGCACTCATACTCTGAGACGCTTGATACATATGGCCCCTGATAAGTGACAACTGTTTGAGCACACTTAAGTACAGTTTTCCAGGCCCAATTTAGTTGCTTTACACATATTTCGATATATTTATTTTTAGATTCCAGCATGCCAGCATGATGTCATGGCACACTCTTAGAAAAAAGGGTTCCAAAAGAGTTCTTCGGCTGTCCCCATAGGAGAACCTTTTTTGGTTCCAGGTTGAACCCTTTTTGGTTCCATGTGAAGCTCTTTCCACAGAGGGTTCTACATTTTCCGGTCAGGAAACGTATGGCTTTGTTCCCACAACCAATGTGAAATCAAAAATATATGTACAGTACAAAAAATAAAAAAGTATGAATGTATGTAATTGTAAGTCGCTCTGGATAAGAGCGTCTGCTAAATGACTTAAAAATGTAAAAATGTAAAAAATATGTGCTGCCAACTTCCAAGGAACCAAATGTGCTAGCTGGGTGGTTGTTGTGTGTGAGTGGACATCTACAGTATATGTAGGGCACAGTTATGGATGAGCTGTTCTCATTATGAGTTATTATGCAAAACATGATCATGAATAAAGATGAATGTTGAGGGAAAATTGGTATCAATTTTTAGCTTGTTCCCCTTTTGATCTCAAGAACATTTTTCTTGAAATAAAAAGTGTGTATCCTACACACTACTTTCTCACACTCTTTCATGACACATACCCAAACCATGTGTACAAATGCCTCCAATCCCGGATTGGGTTCACATTCACAGTGCAACTGCAAATCTCACATGCTTTCTCGTGAGCAGCAAATATCCAAAGTAAAACTACTGTATTTACTCTCACCTATGACTGGCTATCTGAACTTCACCCCAAAACTCTCCCTTATGTGCCTCATAATAAGGCTGTTAATGCTATGGCTGATTGTATCCATCCCTCCAGACAGAGAGACGTCTTCACACAATGAAGTGAGGAAAGTGGGCGACAACACAAAGAGAAGAATTGTCAGACGTCTAACTTTGACTCTGGCGCCCTTTTCAAAACTTTGGCTGACAAACACTTTTGTGCGGTTTGCCTGCTTCCCAGACGGTGATAGCTGTGGGGAGAGAGGGGGTAGGGTGCCCCAGTCCCAAAACCAGAGTGAGGTGAGATGAATTGCAGAAGTCTGAGGTCATTGAGAGAAAAGGGGGTAGTTTAGTTGAGTTCAGATACGATGAAAAAATGACTCTGTTGCATTCCAGGCATTGTTATATGTCTATTACATAATTCAATAAGTATGTTCATGTATACTTTCCATTCAAACCCTATTGTTTTGAACAGAAAACTGTGTTTATAGATACATTTATATTGGTTTATGTCTTCTTATTTAAAGATGTCGTTTTCTATTGCAGCTTGGCATCTCAAGCACTCCGGATTTATTCTCTCAAAACGTGTTGTTTGTTAAAAAAGCAACCATCCTTCATTGTTTACCAGTCATGCTCACTTTAATAAGACTTTTTGGGAGTATAAATGAGTTAAACCCAGGATTAGAAATTCTTTGAATCCTAGGTAATAGGACGACAGTTGATATGGACTGAACGTTTTTTGAACATTCTTGGAGTTAAGTCTCTGGACTAGGAAAGCAAACATAACCAGCTCTGAGCAGCTCTGAGCCCAACCAAGGCCAGCAACCAATCACAATCCAGAACATGGTGTGCTGTTACCAGGGGCAACCTGTTAGCCTGTTTGCCCAAATTCTTAGCGAGCACACACTGATTGATCAAATTTGGTGGTGGTGTAATTTGCTTGTCTACAACAATTATTACAGCAGGGCCTACAGAATATTTAGCTCATCTGCACTCTTAGAAAAAAGGGTTCCAAAAGGGTTCTGCGGCTGGCTCCATAAGAGAACCCTTTTTGGTTCCAGGTAAAAAATAACCCCTTTTGATTCTAGATAGACCAACAAAAAAGGTGCTGTCAACCAAGCCTAATTTTAAAAAACATAACTTTTTATTCGTGCTTTTCTTTCACTTGAACAGGTCATATCAATAGTCATTTGTGTCAATGTATGTCTGTTACTGCACTGTGCTACAAATGTCATCGGTGTTGTGTTATGACTGAATGTGGTTAGTTGAAAGGTCTTCTGGAACAGGTCCTTCTTGTGTTCCCCTCTCTGTAGTTCTGTGGCGTGACCCTCGTCTCTCTACCGTTACCCCAGGTACCCTCCGACCGGTGCGTCGCAGTTTCTACGACCCCACGTCGGCGCCGGGCCAGGGCTGGCTGTGGGAGTGGGAGAACGACACAGGCTCGTGGACAGCCTACGACACAGAGGTGGGCATCGCCATCCAGGCAGCACGCGACCGTCAGCAGCCCTGGCTGGACCTGGCGCCACTGGGCTTCTGCTACCTCATCGACTTTCAGAGCATGACCCAGATCAACGGGCAGACGCAGCGCTGCCGCCGCATCCAGCGCCGCTCCGACCTGGCTTACCCTCTGGTGTCGGGGCCCCTTCCCAAGACACACCACGCCTGGGGACCCAGCCCTGGAGGACTGCCGGGGGTGGGGGTTTCCGGAGTGGGCATGGGGAACGGGAACGGTAGCGCCTACCCCAGCGGCGCCCTGCCTGCCTCTGCCATCACATCGCTGGGCCAGCCCTGCGCCTGTCAGCAATGCATGCTGGTCCTGAGCGTCAAGGCAGGCGCCATGGCGACAGCTCACACCCTGGGCAGGAGGCCGCCTCAGAACAAGCCGCCCAGCCCCAAACTAGGTGGTGGTTACTCGGCCATGGGGGGGTCTTACTCGCTGACTCTCCCCCGCCCCCCCTCCTCCATGGCCAGGTCCTTGTCCCCCCACAGGACGTCCGCGGGCTGGGCTAGCAGTGGTGTAGGGGTCGGCGGCGGCTTCGCCCACTCGCTCTCCCTCCTGGGTTCGGCCACCGCCGCACTCTCCCTCACCTCTACCCGGCCCCCTCCCCCGCCTCTACCCCCCCTTCCGCCTCCTCCACCGCCTCCGCCCTCCTCCATCGCGTCCGGTGTCATTCTTCCTCCCTCCTCTTCCTTCTCCATGGCATCCTCCGGCCCTCCGTCGATGCCCGCGCCGGCCCCTCTTCTCATCTCCACGGCAGCCTCCTCCTGCACCCCCTCACCCTCCGCCCGTGTCCTGGGGCCCGTGTCTTCAGCAGCGGCAGCCTGTGCAGCCCCCCTGCCACCTCGTGCCAGCCTTGCCGGGCTCAGCCGACCCGCCCTGCAGCGCATCGCCATGGCCCAGTCCAGAGCCCTCATCGCCTCCGGGTGAGTCACTGCTCCAGCTGTTATGTCACTACAGTTCACAAAAATTCTCCTCCTGTGTACCTCCTTTATGACGAATATCTCTACACATGTCTATCTGATATGATATCTAATACCACAAGCAAGCACACTCAATATCATGCACATCTAGTGGTTTTGAAACGTTTTTGTGCTGCGAGTGACTAGAATTGTCTGTCTACTTTGACAGTCCAGTCTCTTGCCATAACCCGAAACAAGTCAGTTGTGACCCAAACATTGATCTACGCAACCTGCAAGATGGACAAGAACATGTTGGTAATACATAGTTATGTCTCCATTTGAACCGATATCAGAACTGGGCTCAATCTGTGTGCTGGACATCGTGCCAAACAGTGCTTAAAGAAAGTTTTCTTTCTGAAGACAAGGGAATTTCAGTGTTGAGAAAGAGACTTAGTGATGTTATGGAGCCTATACAATGGTTAATCCCAATCCGAAAACACGATGGACTACGCCCGACATAGACTTGTCTCTCGCAGGAAAACACAACACAAGGTATGAAAAACAAGGATAGACGAGGAATTGAAACATTTTGATCCAAGGCGTTTCCACTGGCGAAGACATGCCTCCATAATCACTGCACATATCTGACATTAACACCCCATTAGCATTAATAAACCTTTAATCCCTATGACACATTCTGTTAGCTGGTTCATTTCTATGTGAAATTCCATAACACGTTCATATCAAATACGCCACGATGTGTCACTCAGATTTGATTCACCCAGTTAGAATTTGAGAGCCAGGACGGTGGGGGGAGGGGGGGGGGGGTAAGCGGGGTAAGCGAGCACTTGTGTAGATCGGAAAGGATAGGAGAGGTTTAAACAATGTGATAATAGCGCCATATCTCCTGTCTAAGGTTTTCAAATCTGTGCATAGAGGGATTGGGTGCAAAAGACTGTGTGGAATGGGGTCCTGGTAAAGGACAACAGAGGTAGATAGAGTTTATTTTTTTTAAGCGAGGTAGCAGTTACTTCGGTAATCCATACATGCATATAGATGAGTTGCCACCCGAGCATATGCTCGCAGAGCGAGTATCAATATTGACACAGTTACTGGCTCTGTGTGAATAATGTGTTATTGTGAGAGTAGTGAGGGAGTCTAGCAATGATCTCCTCTTAACACTAGAGGGCATTGTTCGCCACGTGACCAACTCACTGTGAAGAGCTGAGGACTTGTTGCCTGTCTACCCAAACGCCTTGCTCCGGCCAAGAGCCACGCCCACGGACGTTAGTTTCCTCTCCGCATTGAAGTGGGAGGCCAGCTTGTGGAGGGTCAGCTATTTGTGGACAACTAGCTTGTTTGGGGCCAGGAATTGTTGATAACTTGCTTATTAATTATGAATTACTTTTCAATTATCATTTTTGTCAAGTGATACAGTTTTATGAGAGGGCAGCTTTTAGGCATTTCTTGTGGCTTCCAGAAGAATTCACTTGACAAAATTATCTTTAATTGTTTCTCGGTGTCGTTTGTCTCAGAAGTTAAATCAAGTATCAAGTAAGATGTTTAATTTTTTATTTTTTATTATTATAAAACAAAAAAATATGTACCCCTTTTCTCCCCAATTTCGTGGTATCCAATTGGCAGTTATAGTTTTGTCTCATCGCTGCAACTCCCGTACGGACTCGGGAGAGGCGAAGGTCGAGAGCCATGCGACCTCCGAAACACAACCGCACTGCTTCTTGACACAATACCCACTTAACCCGGAAGCCAGCCGCACCAATGTGTCAGAGGAAACAACACCGTACACCGGGCGACTGTGTCCGCCACTCTTCCCGGCCCGCCACAGGAGTCGTTAGTAGTCGATGGGACAAGGACATCCCTGCCGGGCCAAACCCTCCCCTAACCCGGACGACGCTGGGCCAATTGTGCACCGCTCCAAGGGTCTCCCGGTCGCGTCCGGCTGCGACAGAGCCTGGACTCGAACCCAGAATCTCTAGTGGCACAGCTAGCACTGTGATGCAGTGCCTTAGACCACTGCACCACTCGGGAGGCTGAGATGCTTTTTTTTCTAGTAGCCCGCATTCATTACTTAGGGCCGAATCCCTACTTGAGTTGCATGTGCTAAGCTCTAACCCAGTCATGCATTGATGTCAATAGAAGATATACATGAAACCTCAATGGAAGATTTACATGAAAACTAGACTACATGGGATCTTACATTAGGATTTGGGGCAAAAATGCTCAACAAAAAAGTCTTAACCCGTAAAATTACAAGCCGGGGTGACGGTGGAATGGAAAACTTCCCTAGGTAGGTAGACACTTTGTAGATGTACTCCCAGTGACAGAACTTTTGGTGAGGAGGAAAATTGAATCAACTTCCCTGTCAGTTGAATAAGAGGTCAATGTGAAACACTATACCTCCACTGTTGGGAGATAAAGGGATGGTTCACCAAAAATCAGAATTTATTAAATATTGCACTTACCTAAACCGTTGTTAACTGAACAAGATAATTTTAAAGTGCATATTTGGTATTTAGTTGCCTAGCATTAGCTTCCCAGAGGAGAACTAAAAGCCTCATCAGTTGCATACAAATTAGTATTTTGCCAGTGTACACTCCTCAAAACATGGGGGCATTCTCTTCCACATTATTTGAGTATTCATGTTATTGTTTAAAGTTATTTTATACACATTTTATTTTATTTATTCATATTATAAATTATTTTGCAGACGAATGTACCCAGAGTAACAAGACCCAATAATTTCTAGTAATGCACAGCAGACAAACAACTTTAGACTGGTACACAGAACCACACACACTGTAACAGTTACCATGCCAAGTTCACTGACACACAGAGGGGGCTAAAAGGGAGGTGGAACAGGCATGTGAAGGGGAAAAAACAAACACCTGTGTAACGTCATTTAAAAAAATCCCATGGACCAAAAGATTCACTTGTAAACCAGCTGTCGCTTTCCTCAAAAATAGAGTTAAGAAATTAAGAAACCTCAGCGCCACCATTTAATCTCTGTCCAGGACAACCGGCCCAATACGTTGAATTTATTCATTATGTCAGCCTCACTCAGCACATCATAACATAGTTGTAAACTCTGTTCGTGTTTGTTTGGAAAGTTGTTCTTGGAAGACCTGAAGTGAGTAGGTGGGACGATGACCGATGGTTAACAAGTGAATTTTATTTTCCTGGGTATGGTCAACCACTTCAAGAGATTAACCATATGACGTTACAGGGTCAACCCCCTTCTCCCCTGTCACGTGCTCGTCAGTGGTCCAGGGAAGGTGGTCCTGGTACCTATGTATTGCCAGGTATCTGTGAACCAAACAGTTGTTTTAGGATCTGACCCACAACGTGTGATTTTGGAGCTTGTAGGTTTTGTATGTTTCCTATGGCTGTGTGTGACTATTCGTGTCCTGTACACCATAGCAGCCTCTTGAATGGATCAGCCAGAAAGTGCACTAAAGTTTTATATTAGCCAGGGATCAAACTGAACCACATAGTTACCTTCATAGGGATTAGACGGGCTAAAATCCCGTTAACGGGATCGATTTGACAACAGCCAGTGAAAGTGCAGGGCGCCAAATTCAAACAACAGAAATCTCATAATTATAATTCCTCAAACATACAAGTATTATACACCATTTTAAAGATAAACTTGTTGTTAATCCCACCATCGTGTCCGATTTCAAAAAGGCTTTACGACGAAAGCATACCATGCGATTATGTTAGGTCAGCACCTTGACACAGAAAAACACAGCCATTTTTCCAGCCAAAGAGAGGAGTCACAAAAAGCAGAAATGGAGATAAAATTAATCACTAACCGTTGATGATCTTCATCAGATGACACTCATAGGACTTCATGTTACACAATACATGTATGTTTTGTTCGATAAAGTTCATATTTATATCCAAAAATCTCAGTTTACATTGGCGCGTAATGTTCAGTAATGTTTTGCTTCCAAAACATCCGGTGATTTTGCAGAGAGCCACATCAATTTACAGAAATACTCATCATAAATATTGATGAAAATACAAGCGCTATACATGGAATTAAATATATACTTCTCCTTAATGCAACCGCTGTGTCAGATTTCAAAAAAGCTTTACGGAAAAAGCACACCATGCAATAATCTGAGTACAGCGCTCAGGCACCAAAACAAGCCATACAGGTACCCGCCATGTTGTGGAGTCAACAGAAGTCAGAAATAGCATTATAAATATTCACTTACCTTTGATGATCTTCATCGGAATGCACTCCCAGGAATCCCAGTTCCACAATAAATGTTTGTGTTGTTCGATAAAGTCTATCATTTATGATCAAATACCTCCTTTTTGTTTGCGCCTTTAGTTCACAAATCCAAATTCATGAGGCGCAGGAACACTTAGTCCAGACGAAAAGTCAAAAAAATGATATTACAGTTCGTAGAAACATGTCAAACGAAGTATAGAATCAATCTTTAGGATGTTTTTATCATAAATCTTCAATAATGTTTCAACCGGACAATTCCTTTGTCTTTAGAAATGAAAAGGAACGCAGTTAGCTCTCACGACCGCATGCATGATTTAGCTCATGGCATTCTGCCAGACCCCTGACTCAAACAGCTCTTATTTGCTCTAACTTCACAGTAGAAGCCTGAAACAAGGTTCTAAAGACTATTGACATCTAGTGGAAGCCATAGGAAGTGCAATCGGACCAAATTTACACTATCTTGGATAGGCAAAGACTTAAACCTACAAACCTCAGATTTCCCACTTCCTGGTTGGATTTTTTTCTCAGGTTTTTGCCTGCCACATGAGTTATGTTATACTCACAGACCTCATTCAAACAGTTTTAGAAACGTGCGAGTGTTTTCTATCCAAATCTACTAATAATATGCATATCTTAGCTTCTGGGCCTGAGTAGCAGGCAGTTTACTTTGGGCACCTTATTCATTCAAGCTACTCAATACTGCCCCTCATCCATAAGTCAAGTCCCAAGTCCTCCCCACTTTTTCGCTCTCCCTCCCTCCTTCACTATTTTCCTCCCTCCTTCCCTCTTTTCCCCTCTCCTCCACCCTCCCTCCTTCTGTATCTCACACCTTGCACGTCCGCTCCCTGGCACAGCCAATGTGTTATGCCGTCTGCTCCAGTTCACAAGGTGCTTTTCATTCGTCCACATCTTCGTATCTGTGAGAGAACACTGGGCAAGAGCACCCAGACACATAAGGCCGGTGACCCAATGAGCTGCGCTGTGTTTCTCGAACTGTAAGCCAAGTTGGGGATCCCATATCGTGCGGCGGAACAGGGTTCATTTTGGGGTTTAGCCTTGATTGGTTACTTGGGATATGGCCTACAGTTGTACACTTTCCAGACCCTCAGTTCGTTGAAAGACCACGTTGGTCCCGCTTTATTTGGATAGTCGCCAGACAGATGCTCAGATGATAAAACAACTATTGTGATTGGATGAATTCGAATTGAACTACTACTGTTGACATGTAATCGTTGGTTTACTATCCTCAGCCACTCAGGCTTTCAAATTTGTTGTAATATGTTGCAGCTGACACACTCGATAAATGAAACCAATTGCGCTTGCTGAACATCTACGCTAGATCATCTGTCGGGGTAAGGGGCTTTCCGAATAAAGTATTACCAAAATGTTCAAAGAGGGACTGGTGAGGGTGTAACTGATTTGAAATATGCAGATGAGGAATACCTCTGTTGGGGAATAGACCTTGGAGATCATACTATACACAACGAATGAGCCACAGTTGTTCCGTGCTGTGTTTTCTTCTACAATAGAAATATCATAAGTTGGTGATGGGCGAACAGTATTTTTCAGTACCTATTTGAAACAATGTAGCTGAATCATTGGACTAAATGTAGCCTTTATAACTTTCCCACGTTTAGGTTTTATGTGTGCGGGGGGGGGGGGGGGGGGGGGGATAGACGTCACAAGTAATATTCTCTACCTAAAGTACTTTCAGATAATCACCCAATACCAATCCACGCCTCTGCTTTTATGTCAAGGACAATCCCTCAGTGAAAACGCACAGCATTCCCTCACAGCATGTAACGCTAGAGGGGTTAACCTCAGCTAATGCCGTTACTCCAGTATGCGCTGGTGTCTGTCTGTCTGCTGTTTGGCAGCCGTGCACTGTGACTTGCTAATTGGCAGGTAATCTCAGTGTGGTAACGTCAACAGATGGAAAATCCCTATACTGTAAAAGCCAGAGGAATATGAGACATTCATACACCTTCTGACTGGGAGAGGAGAGGGAGACTGGAGCAGGGAGATGCAGCGTATCTGAGGATATACATACTCGACAAGGATTTATTATTGAGATTTGGAAAGGAGACTGAAGAGAGGATTGAGAAAGATTCAAGTTTGGGGAAGCGATAGTGAAAATCTTCTTTGGGATACGATTTTAATTGGTTCCTGAGGGGTTTGCAGATTTCAGCTGGGAAATAAACCCCACAATCAAAGTCAAGATGACAATAATCAAATTGAACACCTAGTCAGTACGGTTTCTGTTTGGATCATATTGTGGAGAATGTGGAGGCTCATGACAAATGCTTACAATGATACAGCCGTCTTTCTTTCAGTTGTCTGACAGTGGGACTATGTTGGATGTGAATAACTGTAGTATTGAGAAGGCTGTAGGGAATGATGGGTTATTTCAATTCCTGTCAGTTATATTGGGCATGGAATTTTTCTATAGGAGTGGTATTCCATTCCTGAGTTGATCGGAATTAAGATGAAATTGACCGACTGGCCAACAAACATTCTGAAGTGTAACAATCTATGCACTCCTGGTTTTCTCAAAGCAGTGTTGGCTCAGGTGAGGGTTGTTGTTTTCAGTCATGGCGCAGACAACTAGGGGAGTCCTGGATGGCGTAGCGACGTGTCAACAACGTGGCTCAGCAACAGCTCTTTGACCTGCTAACATGGTATGACCCTTGACACAGAAAACACCAGACACTGTGGTCATTGGTCACCTGAAGTTTACCGACGACACACCTCTGATGTGATTTGTGATTGTTTCAAAATCAAATCAAATTGTATTTGTCACATGCGCCTAATACAACAGGTGTAGGTAGACCTTACGGGGAAATACTTTGTGTCTGCTAGGTGTGTGTTCTGAAGTGTGTTTTATGTTTAGTGTCCCAACGGTACCTGTGAAGAACCTCAATGGATCTAGCCCTGTCCACCCTGCGTTGGCAGGTAAGAACAACCATTAAGTCTTAATATCAAAACAAGAAGCTTGAAGCTGCCTGGGAAGCTATGTTTCCTAGTCAAGCTATTAGGGAACTTTGTACCAGTGTCTCCAGCCATTTTCAGTCTTCATTTACTAGGCCTATTTTGGTCATTTAGTGCTCAACGTCACTTTATCTAATAATGATAGACAGTGTTACAGAGAATCAGGCTTCATTTGTTAATGTGAGCCATAAATAGAGAATGAGTGTAGCTTAGGATGGACCAGTGTCTACCTGGCATAAGCTCAATAGACAGTGATGGTGGAGTCTCATTGCTCCCACTGCTGGTTGTCTCTAGGTATTACAGGGATCCTGATGAGCGCCGCAGGACTTCCTGTTTGTCTGACCCGCCCTCCCAAGCTAGTGCTCCACCCCCCGCCCGTTAGCAAGAGTGACATAAAGCCCATCCCCGGCCTCGGCCACTGCTGCCGCAAGACCACCAAGAAGCAGGCTCGCAAAGGTGGGTGTAGCGCCCGCAAACACACACACACACACACACATCCCAACATAGGAAATGTGGGTCACAGTGATTAATTCACTAAAAATGTCTCTTTCATCTCTTTCTCTCAGGCAAGACCCCTGAGGAAGTAGTGAAGAGGTACCTTCAGAAGGTCCGCAACCCCCCAGAGGAGGACTGCACTATCTGCATGGAGGCCCTGGCTGGGCCCTCGGGATACAAGGGCCCCGGAGTTGGGGGAATCCAGCGGGCAGAGTCGGTTGGTCGCCTGGCTCAGTGTGGGCACCAGTACCACCTGCAGTGCTTGGTGGCCATGTACAACAATGGCAACAAGGACGGCAGCCTACAGTGCCCTACCTGCAAGACCATCTACGGCGTGAAGACTGGGAACCAGCCACCCGGCAAGATGGAGTACCACGTCATCCCCCACTCGCTGCCCGGCCACCCTGACTGCAAGACCATCCGCATCATCTACAACATCCCCCCCGGCATCCAGGTAACAACCTTACTGCCCATCCACATACTACACGCATCTGATGTACTGTAAATACAAGATGATGGGCGTTCTTGTGAATTCACCCATTGACTGTGCATGATTATTCATATTCTAATCCCTTTCACCTTTTCCCAGGGGCCTGAGCACCCGAACCCGGGCAAGCCATTCACCGCCCGGGGATTCCCCCGACACTGCTACCTCCCTGATAGCGAGAAGGGACGCAAGGTAAACACCAGCTGACTTCCTGTTTACTAGTTTGTACTGGTTTGCTGTAGATGAAATGACTGGGTTGGGTAGCTAACTTTTCTTTCCATCCCTTTCTTTCACTCTTTTATTTCTAGGTACTGAAGCTGCTGCTGGTGGCGTGGGACCGCCGGCTCATCTTCTCGGTGGGCACGTCCAGCACCACGGGCGAGTCGGACACGGTCATCTGGAACGAAGTGCACCACAAGACTGAGTTTGGCTCCAACCTAACAGGCCATGGCTACCCTGACCCAGGCCACCTGGACAACGTTCTGGAGGAGCTTAAGGCCCAGGGGATCACAGAGGAGGAGTGCCTACCCAGAGACTGAGCTAAAGATGGGTCAATGGGGAAACAGCAACACAGAGACTTGTTCTGACTCTGGAGACTTGAGACCGAGCTTAAACAATGAACATACAGACTCAGTGAGACACAATGGAACAGAGATGAGAAGAAATAGACAAATGAATATGTAAAAAAAAAAAAGAGAGAAATACAGAAATGAACACAGACAGCGCAACTGTGACAGCAACAGAAACCGAATGCCTGAAAGACTGCATACGAGAAGAAATGACTGAACGGGTGAAAAGATGAGCCAAGAAAAAGAACCAACGGCACATTAAACAAATAGAGAAACAGACAAATCGACTGTCTGACTGTAGTTTCTAGCGACACTGACTGAGGTACAACATCATACACCCTCTGAACAGGTGGGCTGTGGCTCGGCTGCATGGGTCGGGTGTATGATAGAATGTTTTAGTTTATTTCTGCTACACTAATGGTGGCGTCACAAAATGTCATTCAGTGAGACGTTTGAGGCAACAGTGCACATACAATTCAGTGTTGGACAGAAGCTGTTGTTTACACTGTGAGAGTTTGACAAGAATGTACGGAATCTGTATTGGTCCAATTGAATTCAATGGTGAACCAAGTTACCAGAGCTGCTGTAAGTGGTAGAATAAGCACTAAAAATGGGTATTAGTGGGGTTATGATAGATAGGCTAACGAATGGTAGAGGGCAAAAAAGTATTAGACCACTGGCAGCAGAGTAACAAATCTCTCATTACAGAAAACGTTAACTTTCAAAAATATTTCATGTTTATGACTGGATGTGTGAGCATGAATGTGTAATGCCCTCTAGTGGTACTTATCGAAAAATACATTCCCTTTGCCTCTATAGGGTTTCTTCTGTATTTTATGAATTGCTGTATCATTTTGAAAATGCATTGTTGTACATTTTAAATAGTTGTTATATATTGGCTCTGTTGAGTTTATATAATTTTTACATTCCATTTTGTTTTTACCTGGTTAACGTTGTATGTTGTCTGTTTGATTTCTATAGCATTATTTTCTATATGTGACATTGTAAGGAAATGAGTCAAGCTTGAGTCTTCCTCGAGAGGGCTCCTAAATATTACAAGCCTTTGTGGGTGTGTGTTAATATCTGAGTTTTTACCTCGGACGATTTAAGACTCAAAGTTGCCAGGCACTTTCAGTATTAATTTACATTTTTTACATTTAAGTCATTTAGCAGACGCTCTTATCCAGAGCGACTTACAAGTACATACATTCATACTTTTTTTGTACTGGTCCCCCGTGGGAATCGAACCCACAACCCTGGCGTTGCAAGCGCCATGCTCTACCAACTGAGCCACACGGGACCTGATTTGGGAACCCTCTCGATGGGGTGGGTGAGCCTAAAAGCACAAAATGAGTCCTTTTCAAACCATGTGTGCATCTCAATAGTCTTACATAGCTTCCTCTCCAATTATTTCACGCCAATGCAGATGAATGAACAGAGATGGGGGGTGGGAAGGGCACTAGACTTTTGAGATGCACCCCAGAAGGAATTAAATCAGATATAAAGCTATGATTGGATCTGCCACCAGAGGTCAGATTTGCACTGCACAGAGCATCATCTTTCCTTATTCCTTTAGTCAAAAGGAAACATGGAAAGTTAGGCATGACCTTAAGAAGTTATATCTAACAGTTAAAACTACTTTGGGTTTAATTTTCTTTCTTTTACACACCGGCTTCATTCGTCTCCGAGAAAAGCGAACCTTCTGTTGTTTTTTCTGTAAGGAGGTAGAAAGATTAACTCTGTCGTCGATCTAACCTGTTGTCAAACGGTCCAGTCGGTTTGTGTTAGGTCCATGACGGACCTGCTTATAAAGCGGTACTATTGACAATATGTTTGAGTATGTGTTAACATGCAAATGTTAGGCCAACATTTATAGTTTCTGTTTTTTCTGTATGTATGTGTGTGTTTATGTATACAACTTTACATTAAACATTTTGTAAAGGTACGGTTATAACGTAACTCTATACTTAATTCATTTTATTTATTGTGCTCTATTTTTTATACTTTTTATCGAATTGTTTTTTTTGTAAGTTGCATATCAAAACCACTTTTTTTTATTTTAAACTTTGTATTGTTTAGCCACATTTTACAGCTGTGTGACTACATGAAGTCTACATATCCATCACATGACTGCTGTATTGTACTTTCTGGGTAAGGTTACTGCATTTGCCACATGTTATGTGACTGTATCCCCCCCCACCTCCCCAAAATACCAGCAACTGGTTTGGATGTCTTATGCAGGACTTTATGTAGTCATGTTTTATGTCTATTCACTTCTTGCACTGCTCAGTTTGGCACATGTCATTTTCTTTCCCAGGCACAGTTTGACTACATGTCCGTCAATGGGAATAAAACAACGGTTGAAGGCTCATGATCACTTTGTAAAAAAAACTGTTAATAAAACCTTTGTAAAAGTTGTAATGGAGAGAACGAATGACGTTGAGAACTATGATGGCAGAGAATGTAGTAACATATAAAACTACAAAAGATTTGCATTTAAAGTAACAGTGGGACAATTAAAATAACAGTATTATGATTAGGGTGTTGGTGTTTCTTCGTGTGGGTGTATGTATGTATATACCTATTATGCAGGGATTGATATTAAGGGTTTCCCTATTGGCCGGGGCAAGTAAATTGAACAGTTGAGCAAGGTGGGCAGTTTTCCTTACTCAAACAACCAAACTGCAAGAATTCCAGTAGCCTAACCCTAAACTTTCTGGTTCCTCCCCATCGTTTAAGTGAAATACGGCCAATTTATGGAATTTCTGCATGTAAATGTATATGGGCAAGTGACCATAAATGTACTCCTGATTTGCCCGACTGGCAAGTACCTTTCGGAAATACAGTAATTCTAAGGTTTGTCCCCAGATCATTCACTCTATTGACATGACAGGGTCAGTCTAACCATGCGAAACTACGAGGGACAGTTTATCTCTAGATTAGTCTGAGCTCTGGATTAGTAGTCTGGATTATGTCCACTTTAACAAATGAGAAAAGGTAGTAAGATAACTATTTAAGAATAGCCTATAAGATTTAACAATGACTTTAATGTCTGCTCTTTCAGTTACTAGGCTAATGTGTTGGACAGTAGCCAACACACTAACTGGCATCGGGCAGTCTCTAGACTACCAGCCAGTTTCTATATCACTGTGTGTGGTTATGAGAGGGCTTTTGTGCCTCAAAGTGCCAGTTCTGGCCAATTAAGTCCAATTTCTCAATAGGTTTTCATCTATTTGACAGGCTCGAGCTGCTTGAATACAGTTGCAGACGGTCAAGAGGTATAAATTGATTAACATATGTGTCATGTATTTTATGTAATTATATAGAACTGCAAGGTTTGCTCTTTTACCATCTTCTGCCACCTAAGGACAGATATTTAAGACAATATGTGGTGTTTTGTGGTCATGGGTTCAATTCCTGCAGGGATCACATACCAAAAATATATGCACTCAACTTACTAGAAACTTTAACCAAAACAATTTACAGTAAGTGGCTTAACATAAACCTCTAGATCTCTGTCCATTTCAATGGAGGAGGTACACTAACATTCAAAAGTTTGGGGTCACTTAAAAATGTCCTTAATTTTTTTGTCCATTAAAATAATATCAAATTGATCAGAAATACAGTGTACACATTGTTAATGTTGTAAATGACTATTGTAGCTGGAAACGGGCGATTTTTTAAAATGGAATATCTACATAGGCCTATAGAGGCCCATTATCAGCAACACTCACTCCTGTTTTCCAACGGCACGTTGTGTTTGCTAATCCATGTTTATCATTGTAAAAGGCTAATTTGTCATTAGAAAACACTTTTGCAAGTATGTTAGCACAGCTGAAAACTGTTGTTCTGATTAAAGAAGCAATAAAACTGGCCTTTAGACTAGTTGAGTATCTGGAGCATCAGCATTTGGGAATCGATTACAGACTCAAAATGGCCAGAAACATAACTTTCTTCTGAAACTCATCAATGAAGGCTATTCCATGCGAGAAATTGCCAAGAAACTGAAGATCTCATACAACGCTGTGTACTACTCCCTTCACAGAACAGAGCAAACTGGCTCTAACCAGAATAGAAAGAGTGAGCGGCCCCGGTGCACAACTGAGCAAGAGGACAAGTACATTAGTGTCTAGTTTGCGAAACAGATGCCTCACAAGTCCTCAACTGGCAGCTTCATTAAATAGTACCCGCAAAACACCAGTCTTAACGTCAGCAGTGAAGAGGCGACTCCGGGATGCTGGCCTTCTAGGCAGAGTTGCAAAGAAAAAGCCAATGTTATGGCATGGTGGAACGTCTGTCAGTTTCTATGGAGCAGATGGACCTCAAGATTTAATAAGGACAAAACTGTGTTAAGACAGTGACAGCAAAGGGTACACTAATAAAGACAAAGTGATGGTAAATCACAGATGGGTCCGGCTATTAGTGGCACTGGCATTATAATTTCTTCCGACTTCAACGTGGCCCCTTCTTGGAAATCTGGGGATTGGCTGGGGGAGTTTACACAGACAGTATTATGTTCACGTTGTCTCCAGAGTGCTTTATGTCCTCTAGTATTGAAATCTAACATTTACTATAATGGCTCGTATCCATCATTGCACTCTGTCTTGTGTGAACCTGTACCTGTTGCTAGTCGAGAGCAAGAGAGAGAGAGCTAACATGCTGAGCCCACCCTTGCACGCCAAGGGCCATATCGTGGTAAGGAGTGGGGGAGGGGTTCAAGTGTCCACACGTAAGCTGACCTACTGACAGGACTCCCATTGTCTTGGTTTTACATACACTGCCCCCCCCCCCCCCCCCCCCCAAACGTCTTTCCCCTGCACTTTCATACAATTTCCATATCATTTCATCTTGCATTGAGAATAGTAGCCACACAGTCCCTGCACTCCCAACTGTATGTTATTAAAAGCTTTTAAATGCAGCAACTCTTGGCAGCCTTGTTGCCA
Source organism: Salvelinus fontinalis (assembly GCF_029448725.1). Taxonomy (NCBI): domain Eukaryota; kingdom Metazoa; phylum Chordata; class Actinopteri; order Salmoniformes; family Salmonidae; genus Salvelinus; species Salvelinus fontinalis. The sequence goes on from NC_074700.1 coordinate 8,125,954, forward strand.
AGGAAACAAATTAAACCCGCTCTCTCATTCTACTCCCTCCCTTGGGGCTCACATTTCAAATCTGTTTTCCCTGTAATCTCTGGCCTAACTCGTTGCGTTTCAGCTAAAAGCTTTTTGTTGTGGCATTGGAGCCAGAGAGGACATGAGAGACAGGGAATGGTTAAGAGAGCTGGGGGAGGAAGAAAGAGGGTCCTCCTAGTTGCCAGGGCAACTTGACATCACAGTGACGATTTCCTCCATTTAAAAGCTTTTAACCAGATCCCTCTCCTGCCCTAGGCCCCATTTTGAGTCCTCTTTCAGCTAAACTCGGGGGAAAAGCACAGGCAAAGGAGAGCGGTGAGTGGCTGTTTGCAACCACATTCCACTGACGACTGCTAGAAACACCTTAGAGCAGAAAAGGGCTTTCAAACTAAACCGTTTTGGAGGCCTATTTTTGTTTACCAAACCAAACCAGGAATAGAGTACTTTCGAGTGGGCTTTCAAAATGGCCACCGAGGACAGTTTCAATTACCTCTTCATGGGCCACAGCGAGAAACACAGAAGGGCCCGAAACTGGACCGATGCGGAGATGAAGGGGCTCCTGTACGTCTGGGAACAGAACGTCGCTGAGCTGAAGAAATGCAAGAGGAATGCCAAGATCTATGAGAAAATGGCCCAGAGGTTCTTCGAGCTCACGGGAGAACAGCGCCACCGGGAGGAGATCAAGATGAAAATAACCAACATGTCTTTCCAGTACAGGCAAGTGTAAGAAATACACAATTTATTTGTTTGGATGGAAAGAGGTGGCAACATAAATCCATTAAAATATAATATTGTATGAACTTACTTAAATATCCACAGAGAGAGTAGACAAACGTGGGCTATTTCTTGAGAATTTAACCCCACGGGTGTCAGAGCAGCCTGCATACCTAGAACTCAATACAGGCAGCTATGATACCTATAAACCCAGATGTCTGATGCCCACTACTGGACCCAAACCAATATAGACCATCCTTAACTTCTGTCCTTCTTTGACAGGAAAATGAAGTGCACGACCAATGGGAGTGGAGGTACCCCGGACTGGCCGTACTACAAAGCCATAGAGAAGATCCTCACCAAGACTGCCGATAATGGGACTATGAACCCATTTGAGCTCCAGTCTTCGGGCCCCTCCACCTCCACGGAGGCCTCGATGTCCCATGCGGAGGGCCTCCCCATGGGCGTCCTTCCGGAGTACACAGGCTCCTCTGATGAGATGGAAATGAGGGAGGACCTGGGTGGATCGGAGAGCTCTGGCAGTCTGCATTCCGGGCTTCCCTGTCCTGAGTAAGGCCATGTTTACAGAGAGAGAGAGAGAGAGAGAGAGAGAGAGAGAGAGAGAGAGAGAGAGAGAGAGAGAGAGAGAGAGAGAGAGAGAGAGTGGTATCAAGCTGAGGTATTGAGCTAAACTGCCCACCCTTGCCAAGAGGGGTACTACATTATCATTGTTAGGGTGTGATAAAGAGTCTCCACAAAGTTCTCTAAGTGATAAAGATGAACAATGAATTGTGATGATAGTTAGTTAGCATGAAAGTACTTAGCATACAGTGAGTTTACTTCTTTAGTTCCTGGCTTATCCCAGAAACCGTTTAATTGAAAAAGGTTCCTACATATGGAGAGAAAAACATATCCATGAAATCTCTTGAGTACTTGCATAAACTCTCTATAAATTGTGTCATTACCATTACTTTGACTAACAAAACCACTTTCTGTTCAGTTCCCACCCGGCACCGGCCAAGAGGAAAAAAGTACACCAGCACCTCTCCCTGAAGCGGTGGAAGCTGAAGGTGATGGAGGCAATGCTACAGGAGCAGCGGAAGGTGAGCCGGGCGGTGGAGGAGACGTGCCGCGAGGTAAGCCGCGTCATGCACCAGCAAAACTTCCTCCAGGTGCAGAGCCTACAGCTCCAGGAGCGCATGATGAACCTGCTGGAGAAAATGATTCAGCCACCCGCTGCCCCGACACCCGCCTGGGGTGCTGCTGCCCAGCCAGGGGTCAAAGAGCCAGGGCAGGGGTGAAGGGTCAACAGTGAGGGGTCAAGGGGGGTGGGGGTGATCAATATATAGCTATTCTAGAAAATAAATTCTATATATGACAAAATGCTATAAGGCTATGCTTGGTGATCGCTATGGCTATGCTAGAAAAGACCTGCTATATGGCACTTTCAAACACCTGATTGATAGCGAATACTGACTGTAATTGTCAATCTCACCCTTACCCCTAACCTGGACACTTAATCCCCAGAGAGAGGGAAAAGCTTATCAACTTGCTCAGCAGTACTGAGAGAATATAGATGGTTTCGTCCTTTCTAGAATGGCCATCTTGTAGTTTCTGTGAGAGAGTGAGAGGTCAGGGATGAGGATTCCGGGGGGTGTACGGCTGAGGCTAGTTCTTAGACATGTTCCACCATTCAGATTTGAACGATATCTACAAGCTAGGAAAATACGTATTCACATCGACAAAAGACAATGTATGTCCACAAATTCTATATCTTGATGACAAAAGGCATGGGCATTTGATGTTGTATCAATGATGTTTTAATGTCTGTCTGCTATGGTATATGCATATCCCGACTAGCATAGCCTACTTGTTTGAAATGTATGACTGAAATAAAAACATATGTTCTGTTATCATTTTTGTTTTGTCTTTCAACTATTCCTGGTACCATCACGTCTCCCTTTCATTCTAGATATTGCTATAATGTAGCCTACATATGCTGTGTTTACACAGATAGCACAATTCTGATCTTTTTTTAACTAATTCGATTTTTTGACAAATCAGAATAGCTCTGAAAAGATCTGATGTGAAAAGGTGGAAAAAATATCAGAATTGGGATGCCTGTGAAAACGCATACATAATGTTAGCATTCACACTTAGTGTGTATGTAATGTAATAGGATCTTTATACAATAAAACACATAATATTATATGATAGCAATGATATAATGTGTAACAATAACACAGTGTCTGATGCTCTTGCATGGTAGTGGCTGGACTGGTTTAGAGAGAAAGGATATCACCACATTAAACGATTGAAAGTGCTAGACAGGCAAATCCAGGAAGGGGTTTACCCTCAGTGTTGTGGGTAATGTGAGAGGACAGTTACATTAACTCACTTTAAACAGCATTGTCTTGAATAATTAACTGTTGTCTGAGAGGATTAGGGGAAACCATGGGATTAAATAGAAGGGAGTTGAATGTAGCTTTGCCACGTATAGGTTTAGCATTTTAAATGCACTTTTTTTTATTTAATTAATCAATATACTGAAAGTGGGTCCTACTGCAAAAAGGTAATAATAGTCTGCTTATTCCCATTAAATTACTGTCTTTCACTTCACTAGCCTACTAGGCCTAAGTTTTTTTTATCCTGGGTTTTAGTAGGCCTAAACATTGGTAAACATCTACTTTTGGGCTTGTAATATGTTTACATTGATTGACTCACTTCTGAGTGTATATTGGTCTAGAGACTGTTGTGTGTACAGTACGTGTGTAATAGGGTCACGTGACTCGCCCTTGCGACCGTTGCAGAACTTTGACCACAATGCAGTTTGTTTACAAGTAGCGAGTGGCAGGATGCAACAAAGTATCACTTCTCGAGCTGTGTGGTTAATACATCCAGTTAAGATTTAATGTAAGGTAATTACGATGTTATGATAATTATCTTGTAATAAATCCATTATTAATTGTGCAGTGGATGTTGCATTACATTATCATCTTATAGCTTTGATTTAAACGTGCATAGTTAGCCTATGTGAAATGCTTAAAAGTGTATTTTGGTAATGATATGTGTGAATTGTAGCTTAAATATCGGTGACAATGTTTATATTTAGCCTATCAATTTTGATGATCAGAAACAATAGGATCATACCGCAAATATTTGAATATTCAACACGAGCGTTTGGGCGGATTCGATTATGTTGGGCCACCGACAAAGGCTACCGGGCAAAGCACCGTCACGTCAGCGGGCAAAAGCGGGGAGGGAGGAGCGTCATTCTCATATCGAACAGTAATATGTGCCGCTCGGTCATTTTGACAAGCAGCATGGTGCATCGTCCAGAAATGTCCTTTACATAAAATAAGTATTTTAATTTTCAAAAACAAATCATTGGTAAGGCAGATGAAGCATTTTTATCAAAAGCACTTTTGCACGTCACTTTTGTTTGGAGCCGACTTCGCAGTGGGCTTTGAACAGGGCACCTGGCTGGAGCCCGGGAGGCAGCTGGTTCCAAATCGATGCAATCAACTTTCAGCCGATGCAAAACACGCCTACACGGCGAGATTAATCGAATCCCCTCATTGGCGAATGAAATAAATCACGTGCTCTGAAAACGTTAGGGTGTCATGGTTACTATGAAAGACGCTTTGTCCCCAACATGAATGTTTGTCACCGCCATATGGAATACGGAATACGAGGGAATTTTTGAAAACATAAATTATTACGTGTCGGAAACTACGCACATGAAGATTTCTAACACTTTTGGACGTTTGGGATTATGCAATATTTGAACTGACTTCATAAAGTTTTGAAACGGTAACGTGAATTTCAGTGGTACATTGTATCTGCGCCTAAACTTAATCGGGATAGGCCGGGCAACTTTAAATTTAAAACTCTAGCAAATGTTTTAGAAAATATTTAGGGTTTTGCTGTATTTTGACAGACAAGGCAAAAATGTAATAACCAAGGGAAGTAAAATAAAAAAAAAGGATGTGATGTTCAACGAAACCAATTCAAGGCGCTCGAACAGGTTTGTCTGGTTTGAAAGCTCTTGCTTTGATTGAACTGTTCTTGAGAAGGGGGCCAGCTGGCGCTGTTTGCTCTAGTAGACGGTTTATTTTCACGCTCACAGCCCACACGTGTCTGGTTAAACTATAATAACTCAATATATTTTTGTCCCAAAATATGGAGATTGTTATTGTGTGCAGCATTAGCCTATCGAAGTGGAATAACATATTTTTTAATTCAAGGGGGAAAGCATTTGATGAAATCATTATTCTTTTGTAACATTGTGTAACAAATACGTTGTAACAATAGTATCACAGGATAAGTGTTGCTGTTTGTTAACAATATTGATTCTGGAGGCCTATGCTTAATCAATATTTGATACACTGTATCTCACTTATCTTTGCCCTCTCTCTGTCTCTCTCTTGTCTACTTTGAGTTTTTATGCAGGATGACTAAAAGACTTCAGTGTTGGCACTAAACAGATAACATTCCAGTGTGACATTGAGTTGCCACGCTCTCCATTTGAAAAATGGCCACATTCAGGATGAGGATGCCGGGACAGAACGACAGGGCACGAAGGCGTCTGAATTTGACCTCCCCTCAGGAAGTCAGAGGGGTCGAGGTTGTTCGAGGACGTGTAGGATACGGGTTCACCTTATCAGGACAAGGCCCGTGCCTCTTGAGTGGTATATTGGAGGGGAGCCCTGCAGACCTGCTAGGACTAAAGCAGGGGGATTGTATAGTGAGTGTAAACGGAATCGATGTGGCAAAGGCTTCCCACGAGGCTGTGGTGCAGTTGATTGGCACCTGTAAAGGACCTTTGCGGTTGGTGGTGCTTGTCGGGACCGGGTCCACGGCGGACCCTTCCTCCAGCAAAGAGGAGTTAGGGCTTTCTAGAACAGAGGGAAAGGGGCTTTTTCAAAAAGGGGGAGTTTTTCGAGCAGTTTTGGACCACTCTGGCAACTCGTCATGTAACTCAGTAAACGCCACTCCATTTAAGCCAAGGCCTTTGTCAGAACCGGACATGTCCCACTGGACCCAACCGTGGAACTCCAAATTCCAACCTGGCTTCCTGTCTGAGGAAGAAACTGCCAAAGTGGCAGACGTCGACTCTGTTTTCAATGACCAGGAGAACGATGTGAATCCAGACTGGAGAATGCTGAACACAGCCATGGTGGTGGGCTACCTGGGTTCTACTGAACTGATCTTGGCCTTGTCCAGCCCCAGCTCAGAGGATGACTGCCTACAGGTGATCCGCAGGTGTATTAGACGTATGGGCATTGAGCAGAAGACCCACACGCTGGTGATGATAAAGATCATGTTCGACTGCGTCCGCCTCTGTGACGACGCTGGAGCCGTCCTGGCAGCCTTCCCTTCTGAGAACCTTGTCGTAGGAGTTGTGTGTTCCGAGGACAGGCGCTTCTTTTGCCTGGTCACCACTGCACACGTCTCTGGTGGCCATGTGGGGAAGAACGGTCCCCTGAGGTCCTCCTGCCATGTCTTTTTCATCGACCCCGAGCTGTGCCACCACAGTGACCATCTGGGCATCGCCGGGCGCTTCGGCTTTGACTGCACCCCAGACACCCAGGGCTGCCAGGAGTTCCCCCTCACTCCCCCCTCCGTTCTCCAGTTTGTGTCTGTCTTATACTGTGACATGGGGGAGGCGGTGGAGAGGCTTAGAACCAGGTTGGACAGAGAGTCGGCCCACCACCTCCACACTCAACAGAACAGCAGCAGAGCCTGCAAGAACGGTAGTGCCAGCAGCAACAGAGACAGCGGGATCGGAAACGCTTCCCCCCCTGAGGAGAGACCGGACAGGGATTTCCCAGTTGCCCACGGAACCAACCCCGGGGGCAACCTCCCCAGCTGTCCATGGGAGGATTACCACCAGGCCGAAGCAAACCTCACCCAAATAGTAGCTCACCAAAATGGCTGCCTAAACTTAAATGGTCATCCTAATCCGGGAAGCACACATTCCCTTTCCGAATCTCTACCGGGCCCAGCGTCGTTAACCGGCCCATCCGGAGGCCCTCCTCCCAAGTTGGAGTTTCAGTTCAAGCCCCCGCCACCGCCTTACCCTGTGGGTAAGATCCAGAACCTAACAGAAGGAGGAGGCCCCTTCAGAAGCAGTCAACGCTGGTTCTCTATGAGCGTCAAGCAGAGGTGGCCTAGGGGCCACAGTGGAGAGCCTGAGCCCCAGGCAACACCGGCCACTAACAGCTGGTCAGGACCAGCCACGGTGGGTTGCACCAACACCCTGCCACCCCCCATGAGTCAGATCCCACCAGAGAGGTACCAGGCAGCAGAGGCCATGATGCTTCTGCCTCAAAGGGAGGAGTGGGCCAAACGACTCTGGAGAGCAGAATCTGGAGAGCTGCTAAATGGAAAGCCCAGGAGAGATGCTAACACCAAGGTAAGATTAGAAGAGAGAATGTTGTTGTGTTGATAGAGATTTGTTGTTGTGTTTATGATTCTGTGGTGTGTCTATGTGTGTGTGTTTACTTAATATATAGGCCAGAGTTTGTGTTTTCCCTAACCCAAAGTTAATAAAGGAGATTGTGCAAAGGCTGAACAAAAATACCTTTGCATGTCCCTTCTGTTTAACATCCAGTTTTGTGTTTCTTTTTGCTTTATGTTCAACTTTATTCTACAGGAAGTTTCAAGTTTTATTAGTTGCATGTACGGGATAAGCATGGTATACACAGTCCAGCAAAATTCTTTCTTGCAGGTTCCTTCTCGACAATGCAACAACAGTAGATAAGAATATGAACATAAAGTAAATGGTTCAGTAGAATAAACATTTTAGTGTAAGTATAATACAGGAAGTCACAATTTATAAGCCAATATTGTGGGGAATGGTGGATTGGTGCAAGTGTTTTTTTTTAAATTGTGCAGTATTCAGCAATCATGATAATAGTCTGGTAGCAGCAGTTGCGATGTGTGTGTAGTATGAACATACATCTGGTTTTGTGTTTCTATTAGCTTTTTGTTCAACTTTATTCCACAGGAAGTAATAAATGGTTTGCAGGAGTCGAGTTGCCAGGCACTGATTGGGTGCATAGTCCATTCACTCTCACACCTAATATAATACACCATTTCACCGCTCATTTGGCTGGGAATTGAGAAAAAAATGCCACCTGTTGACTTATACCACAATGATGTCTTTGTCATAAATCCAACAGGCTTTTTTTGTTGTTTTCCTTATTATCCACAAGATGTCCCTGTTTCACTATCTAGCTGGGATGGGAGTGATTTTCCCCATGGAAGAAGTACTTTGCTACTTATTTATGTTTTTTGTTGACACAAGGAAATGTGCATTCCAAACTTGTGATATTCTGGACCCCCCCCCCCCCCCAAAAAAATGTAATAGCCAATACAGAAAGTTGACCTTTTATAATATGGTTCTCCTGTGGCTGCAGTATTGGAGGGTATGAGTGTAGATAATGATGGATGTGTTCCATGGAAATGCAGGCATTTGTCAAAACAGAAACTTTGTTTTGACAGAGTGGAATATTTAAGCAGAATCTGGTAAGAAATGGAGAGAATCCTCCTCCACCATCTAATGTGTTTTTGTTTCTGCTCTTCTTCTTTCCAGTGCAGAGAGCAGATTCCCAGAGTCTGATGATAGTGGAAAATATGTGCGCTGTTTATCATTGTGTTTGTCTCTCGCTGTTTATCCAAGTGAAAGTTATTGTCCTGTGTGCATACTCCGGGATGAATCGCATGTCTGTCTCTGTTCTGAAAAAGAAGACAATTTTGCACAGGAAGCGAAAGAAAATTACAGGGTAGAGCCCATGTGATACCATGGTAATTACCGTCAGTTCTTTATTCCAGCTCAAACAGGCTGGGCTTTCACCCATCATCATTATAATAGTAGGGCTGCTGGCGAAATGCGTTTCTCATGCTCGTTTAGCATATAGCAGTTAAATTGTGAGATTAAGGTGCAGATGAATAGGGGAGGAGTTGAGTTTGATGGAGGCTTTTGAGATAAATTGAAAATCAATTTCTTCACTCCCACAGCCCAACTGGTGTCTGTGAAATCGTCAGCATTGTGCCAAACTGAGACTAATGGGCTTGACCATGTTGCACATGGGGCTCACTGTAAGTCTTGGGTGGCCAGTCTGTTATTTTTATACAATCTGAGAGCCAGTCACATTTGCCATGATGAGTTATGTTGTCTGGCAGAAGGGAGTTTTTTAAATGTTATTTAACCAGGCAAGTCAGTTAAAACAAATTCTTATTTACAATGACGGCCTAGGAACAGTGGATTAACTGCCTTGTTCAGGGGCAGAACAACAGATTTTTACCTTGTCAGCTCGGGGATTCAATCTAGCAACCTTTCGGTTACTGGCCCAACACTCTAACCACTAGGCTACCTGCCGCCCCTAAAGTTGTGTGTCATGACCCATGTTAGATAAGGACACAGCATATGGCCTTAAGGTCAAGGCAGGAAGAACATTTGTCATCTTGGTTGGTTTACATCATCTCGGTTAAATTGCCCAGTGAGATAGTTCCTTATCACCCTCCAAGTTTCCCCCAACACTGCAAGCTTGTTTAAGCCTTGTCTGTTTTGTACGGAAGTGTATTCCAGACAGAAGAATGATCATGTTAAACTGATCAATGATACATTTACTAATCCCTAATGCTTACCTAATAAGGTGTTATGTCATGTTTTTGTCATGTTTATGATGGTGTTATGTAGGCTCATAACCCATTACTAAGTATGACAAAAACCACGATAAGATCAATTGTGTCCATGTAATAGTGTGATGTTTTGGCAGACAGTCATTCATTCTCGTGATTTCTCTTCTCCCCTTGACAGGGCTCCAAGTTCTGGGGCATCGGTGCGAGACGCTCCTCTAGCCGTCGCTTCTCGGGCCGTCGCTCATTTGGACACCCCAAGAAGCTCAGCCTGGCACGATCACTGGATGACCTGGAGGTAGACCCAATACAGTTCCAGTACAGTATTTATAACTGCAGTCATATACATTTAAACCTAGCTCCATCCTACTCAGGGGGTTGCGTGGTATTAACCCATTGGAGTTTTTGGAATTATAATTATTTGAATGAGAGTAAAATATCTGGTGCAATTCAATCGACTTAATTCAATACAACTCTGTTCCGGCTTATCGTACCAATGCCTTTATATTACAGCATTGAACAATGGCCCTGTTACGCTGTGTACCCATCTTTTATGGGAACGGTATTTTTCCATCATGCCGTTCACCTCTATGCAGAGGAGATGGTCTAATTTGAACATTCAGCCAAACGTCCCTCCCCTTTCCGTTCTACTCCAGTTTCAGCTCTTTCTTAACCTTTCATTTCTGTTTCCTTCTCGTGTTTGGTGCCACACTTGTGGCGAGGGTGGCTCACAAAGTGGCCTTTGTGTGGAGACCGAGGCATGGGCCCTGTTGGTTTGGCCTTGCTAATGAGCAGCGCTGCTGAATGACTAAACGACATGCCCACATTTCTCCCCTATTAGCGCTGCTTTGGGATTTTACTGGCTCCTGCTTTCACACATACCCTACTGCATACACGCGCACACACACTGCATATATACACACACACTGCATAAACACACACCCTGTCACTCGCCCCCACGCTAAACAGTAGTGTCAGAAACTTGCGGCCTCTTGTTCTCTGTTTAAGTTCCATAGGGTTATCAACAAGCCTCCCTGGAAGATAAACCTGTACCGAACAGCCTGACACAATGTAAAGCACATTTCTTATGTCTAACCTAATATGTTTTGACATTTAGTTTTGCTCACTTTTGCGTTTGTCATCGAACGACTCAACTTCGAAGCCGTCTGTCAGCACAACGCATGATTCGCTTTCTTATCTCAACGCGGCTGCACATTTTTTACTACACAGCATTAAGATGTCATGACTAACGGTTTCTGCTCATCCTGTCTGAGGGATTTCTGAGTCACTGGCGCTGTAGAGGAGTGAAGAGAAGATAATGGTATTGTCAGCTCGTGTGTGAACCCTGAACTGGGAACTATATAAAGATTTGCTCCAGTTCACCATTTGCTTATGTTACAGCGATGATGTCATTGGTGTAGGCCATCTGGAATTCTTCCGGTTGCGAGGAGCCAAGTACACTCTGGCCTTGCAGCCTCTTCAGGGTCAACAGCTACTGTGACGGCTAGGGAGAAAGACAGGGTGTTTTAAGTGTTGAAACTGTCCGTGACATCAATAAAGAGAACACACAGGCTTTCATATGTTAGCATTAGCAATGATCTCTGTCTACAGAGCCCACCCTCACATGCTAACTGTACATGCGGGCATGTAAGCAACTATATGATACACATAATTCTAAACTGGGTGATTCGATCCCTAAATGCTAATTGATTGACAGCCGTGGTATATCAGACCGTATACCACGGGTATGACAAAACATTTATTTTTACTGCACTAATGACATTGGTAAAACGTTCATAATAGCAATAAGGCACTTCTGGGATTTGTGGTATATGGCCAATGTACCACGGCTAAGGGCTGTATCCAGGCACTCCGCATTGCGTTGTGCATACGAACAGTACTTGGCCGTGGTATATTGGCAGTATACCACACCCCCTCGTGCCTTATTGCTTAATTATAAACCTATAATAGGAACCTATAGAAAAGGGTCCGTTATAGGCCTACATTAGAAGTCTGCTACCTGCAGATGAATCACTTATTTAAAATAAATAAATATTTCACCTTTATTTAACCAGGTAGGCAAGTTGAGAAGAAGTTCTCATTTACAATTGCGACCTGGCCAAGATAAAGCAAAGCAGTTCGACACATACAACAACACAGAGTTACACATGGAGTAAAACAAACATACAGTCAATAATACAGTAGAAAAATAAGTCTATATACAATGTTAGCAAATGAGGTGAGATAAGGGAGGTAAAGACAAAAAAGAGCCATGGTGGCGAAGTAAATACAATATAGCAAGTAAAACACTGGAATGGTAGATTTGCAGTGGAAGAATGTGCAAAGTAGAAATAGAAATAATGGGGTGCAAAGGAGAAAAATAAATAAAATACAGTAGGGGAAGAGGTAGTTGTTTGGGCTAAATTATAGATGGGCTATGTACAGGTGCAGTAATCTGTGAGCTGCTCTGACAGCTGGTGCTTAAAGCTAGTGAGTGAGATAAGTGTTTCTAGTTTCAGAGATTTTTGTAGTTCGTTCCAGTCATTGGCAGCAGAGAACTGGAAGGAGAGGCGGCCAAAGGAGGAATTGGTTTTGGGGGTGACCAGAGAGATATACCTGCTGGAGCACGTGCTACAGGTGGGTGCTGCTATGGTGACAAGCGAGCTGAGATAATGGGGGACTTTACCTAGCAGGTTCTTGTAGATGACCTGGAGCCAGTGGGTTTGGCGACGAGTATGAAACGAGGGCCAGCCAACTAGAGCGTACAGGTCGCAGTGGTGGGTAGTATATGGGGCTTTGGAGACAAAACGGATGGCACTGTGATAGACTGCATCCAATTTATTGAGTAGGGTATTAGAGACTATTTTGTAAATGACATCGCCGAAGTCGAGGATCAGTAGGATGGTCAGTTTTACGAGGGTATGTTTGGCAGCATGAGTGAAGGATGCTTTGTTTGCGAAATAGGAAGCCAATTCTAGATTTAACTTTGGATTGGAGATGTTTGATGTGAGTTTGGAAGGAGAGTTTACAGTCTAACCAGACACCTAGGTATTTGTAGTTGTCCACATATTCTAAGTCAGAACCATCCAGAGTAGTGATGCTGGACGGGCGGGCAGGTGCAGGCAGCGATCGGTTGAAGAGCATGCATTTAGTTTTACTTGTATTTAAGAGTAGTTGGAGGCTTATAGCTCTAATACTTATAGCTCTAATACAATACAATAAAATGGATACAACATGGTATTGTCTGCACGACGAGGACATTTGCCTTGGGCTTCACACAAAGGACATTTATAGATATAAATAAAATATTGCAATACTAGGAATACTTTGTCATGAGCATTTCATTTGACATATAGGACTGGATTCTCTAACGTAAGCATGTATTGAATTAAATAATAACTAGGCCTGGCTCATTTTGACGTCCCTTTTTTAATTGGGCTTTCAGGGTAGTAGCTAATCCTGCTATTTGATCCTCTATATGACGCAACTGTAATTTTATTTTCAGAAATAGTTTTGGCCTAGCTACTTGTGAAGCAAAAAAGGCTCTATTTGGGTGGCCACAGTTCAAATGGGGAACAGTAAGTAAGAGTAGTACGATTCCCTAAAGTGTTTCCTGGAACACTAAGACGTGTGTGTGTATTCAATGAGCAAAATATCATTTTGGTCAGCGGCCGGCTGCCCACTTACCTAAGTGGGGCTAAGTGAATTTGAACACAGTTTGGCCAAGGGAGCCGCGCCTTTACAGTATAGCGTTTTCCTCAAGATGTACATTTCCATGTTATGAAACTGTGGAGTTCAAACTTAAGGGTTTCTTAGGAGTTGCTGGTCCTCTGGGATTTTTCTTGTGTAGTCACTATTTCAGCCACCCTGTAACCATGACGAAATGAATGCAATGAGTGAAATTGACCCATGCTGATGGTATACATTTAAAAATATATCTATTTTATTTAACCTTTATTTTACTAGGCAAGTCAGTTTCAGGTAATGACTTTGTTTGAGGTTTTGTTCTAATGGCGGCCAAAGGCGATTAGATCCTCATCTATGGCTATCACCCACCCCTGGTTTCCACGTAAAGAGCTCATTACCTCGAGGGCTCAGTGTCACCAGCCTGGCTAAACCAGACTGAATGCTGCAGACACCATTGTTTCATTCAGTCTGGTTTAACCAGCCTATAGAGGCTTCACAGGATTACCAGTCAAAGATCAATGAGTCACTCCTAAAGGCTCTGCGCTAGCAGATCTCAACCATAAGGAATATGATTATAAACTATGCTGAGATAATAGGTAATCTATTTGCAGAGGTTAGGCAGTTATTTTTCTCTGTATTTACACTGTGTTGGATTCCGTGAACCATTGATTCAGTGTCATAAACCCCCTAATACCACACCCTGTAATGGAACCTCCGTGTCTATTATCCTGCCTGGTAACATGATCAGCTACTGTATTCAATGCTAGAGAAGATGAAAAATGACAGCAATAGATAAGTAATCTGCTCTTTTATGATAAGGAAAGTGAGAGCCTCCCTTTGGCAGGCATTCCGTAAAGAAAAAATATGGAATGACAAACTGGGGCATGAAGTACAAGCTACATCAAAGGAGTTTTACACTCAAACTGTAAGATTTCCTATGTTGTTAGTTGTTCCTCTCCATATAAATAGCAAGTGTCATTGTATCTCAGCCTCTCCAGAAGCAAAGGTGAATACACATGTTTATTAAGTAGTTTGCATCATATTGGAATATCCCATTACACAGGGATTGGAAGGTGTTTTTTGAGGGGAGCTTTTCCTACGACTACCCTCCTGACTCCTAAAGTTCCTTCCTCAGCTCCTTAGGATGTTGTTGAGTCCTTTTCTCACGCTGTGCGAATCCAAAATGTGATAAGCCGCCATTGGTCACTGCACACATCTGGACATGAGCGGACACCGTGGGACCCTGGTAGACCCTTCCAGCGGCGTTGTGGCGAGACCCCTGCCTGTGGATAACCTCTCGCCGTTTGATGCTCAGGAAGCCGGGGCCCTGTTTCTTTTTCCGTGGTCAGTAGTGTGCGTCAGAGCAGTGGCAATAGGAGTCAGGAATCGGTAAACGCTGTTCTATTTTCCGCACATCACAGAGCCTCTGACACGTAGCTACCCCAGATTGTCCTGTCGGCTAGCCTAATCTGGTGATTTTCCTGGTTGCTGTTTGGTCTCAGCAGAGGACTGTGATGATCAGTGGTTGATGTACAGAGCCTTCAGAAGTATTCATAACCCTTGATGTATTCCATATTTTGTTGTGTTACAGCCTGAATTCAAAATGACAGAAATCCAGAAATATCTAATTTACATAGGTATTCACACCCCTGAGTCAATACATGTTAGAATCACCTTAGGCAGTGATAACAGCTGTGAGTCTTTCTGGGTAAGTCTCTAAAGCCTTGTTCACGCTGCAAGCCTTAATGCTCAATTCAGGTTAGTTTTTAAAATACATTTTGGACTACTGACTGTCCAAACAGCAAGTTACAAGTGACCAAATCGTATTTGTGCGTGTTCAGACAGCAGTCATTTGCTGACATGGCTACACTAGTTGTCATAGTAACGACGGGTGTGTGTGCAGTGGTGTAGGCTGATTTATTATTTTATTTCACCTTTATTTAACCAGGTAGGCCAGTTGAGAACAAGTTCTCATTTACAACTGCGACCTGGCCAAGATAAAGTAAAGCAGTGCGACAAAAACAACGACACAGAGACACATGGGATAAACAAAAGTACAGTCAATAACACAATAGAAACATCTGTATACAGTGTGTGCAAATTAAGTAAGGCGGTAAGGCAATAAATAGGCCATAGTGGCGAAGTCATTACAATTTAGCAATTTACACTGGAGTGATATATGTGCAGATGAGGATGTGCAAGTAGAAATACTGGTGTGCAAAAGAGCAGAAAAACAAATATGGGGATGAGGTAGGTAGTTGTTTGGATGGGCTATTTACAGATGGGCTGTGTACAGCTGCAGCGATCGGTGAGCTGCTCTGACAGCTGACGCTTAAAGTTAGTGAGGGAGATATAAGTCTCCAACTTCAGTGATTTTTGCAATTCATTCCAGTCATTGGCAGCAGAGAACTGTAAGGAAAGGTGGCCAAAGGAAGTGTTGGCTTTGGGGATGACCAGTGCAATATACCTGCTGGAGCGCGTGCTACGGGTGGGTATTGCTATGGTGACCAGTGATCTGAGATAAGGTGGAGCTATACCTAGCAAAGGTTGGTGGTGATGCTTGTGCAAATGTAGCGAGCTAAGGTATTAGTTATGTAGCAAGCTAAAGTGACAACAATGCCAGCCATGGACATTTCCCAGTTGTTTTGAATGTTCAAAATCATAGGGTAAGAACCCATTTTAAAGCCTCAAAGGATAAGAGGATCCAACTTTCAAAACGAGTCATTTTTGGCTAGCCATAGCAGTCAACTAGCTAGCTAGGTCGCTGTTTAGCTTTCTAGCAAATTCACAAATTTGTTTGTAAACAGTAACAATCTAGTTAGCTACCACATGCTCTTGTCAAACTGTCAACAGAGTAGATAGCAAGAACAAGATATGCCGAATAACAGTCTAAAAACCACTTGAGGGCAAATAAATTAGATTTGACCGTTCAGACACAGGAATCAGATTTGTATCTGACTTCAAACCACCTACAACAGTGGTTTGAAATGTGGCTTGAAATATCCGATTCCATGTGCTTTTTGGCTGTTCAGACTGCAGGAAAAATAACAGATTTTTCAATCGGATATGCAAATAAATAAGATTTGAGTAACTTCAAGCTGCCAATGTGAACATGGTTTAAGAGCTTTGCACACCTAAATTGTACAATATTCTTAAAGCTCTCTTAGTGGCAATATGGAACTTTTTGGGCGACCCGACCAAAATCACATAGAAATGTGAGTTATAGATCTATCATTCTACTTGAAAGCAAGTCTAAGAAACTAAGAAGTTTACTTTCGGTTTTGTAAACCAGCAGAAACAGCTATACTTTTGGTTGTGGAAAATATATTTCACAGCGGTTTAGATGGTACAATGATTTTCAAGACGATTTATTTAATTTAATTTAAAATGTTTATTTATTTTAATATTAATGTTTTCTTTCTTCTTCTTTTTTACCACCTTTTTCTCCCCAATTTCGTGATATCCAATTACGATCTTGTCTCATCGCTGCAACTCCCCATGCGTCCTCCGAACATGACCCACCAAACCGCGCTTCTTAACACCCGCCTGCTTACCCGAGAAGCGAGCCGCACAAATGCGTCGGAGGAAACACCGTTCAACTGACGACCGAAGTCAATCTGCAGGCAGCTGGCCCGCCACAAGGGGTTGCTAGAAAGCGATGAGCCAAGTAAAGCCAAACCCTCCCCTAACCTGGACGACCAATTGTGCGCCGCCCTATGGGACTTCCGGTCACGGCCGGTTGTTATGCAGCCGGGGATCGAACCCGGATCTCTAGTGACGCCTTAAGCACTGCGATACAGTGCATTAGACCGCTGCATCACTCGGGAGGCTCTTTTAAGCCAATTTAAGTCAAAACTGTAACTAGACCACTCAGTAACATTCAATGTTGTCTTGGTAAGCAACTCCAGTGTATGTTTGGGCTTGTGTTTTAGGTTATTGTCCTGCTGAAAGGTGAATTTGTCTTCCAGTGTCTGTTGGAAAGCAGACTGAACCAGGTCTTCCTCTAGGATTCTTCCTGTGCTTAGCTCCCTAGTTCTTTGCCGATGACAAGCATATCCATGACATGATGCAGCCACCACCATGCTTGAAAATATGAAGAGTTGTGTTGGGTTTGCCCCAAACATATTCAGGACATAAAGTTAATTTCTTCCCCACATTCTTTGCAGTTTTACTTGAGTGACTTATTGCAAACAGGATGCATGTTTTGGATTTTTTTTTAAAATTCTGTACAGGCTTCCTTCTTTTCACTGTGTCATTTAGGTTGTATCTTGGAGTACCTACAATGTTGTTGATCCAACCTCAGTTTAAAAAAAACTCTGTTACTGTTTTAAAGTCACCGTTGGTCTCAAGGTGATACCATGAGCAGTTTCCTTCCTCTCTGGCAACTGAGTAAGAAGGACACCTGTATCTTTTTAGTGACTGGGTGTATTGATACACTATCCAAAGTGTAATTAATAACTTCACCATGCTCAAAGGGATATTCAATGTCTGCTTTTTATTTTATTTTTACCCATCTACCAGTAGGTGCTCTTTTTTGTGAGGCATTGGAAAACCTCTGGTCTTTGTGGTTGAATCTGTGTTTGAAATTCATGACTGAGGGACCTTACACATAATTGTATGGGGTACAGAGATGAGGTAGTCATTCAAAAATCATGTTAAACACCATTATTGCACAGTGAGTCCATGCAACTTATTATGTTAGTTGTTAATCAAATTACTCATAAATGTATTTACACTTGCCACAACAAACGAGTTGAATACTTATTGACTCAAGACATTTCAGCTTTTCATTTTAAATTAATTTGTAAAAATTTCTATAAACATAATTCCACTTTGACATTATGGGGCGTATTGTGTGTAGGCCAGTGACACAAACATCAACATTTAATCAATTTTAAATTAAGGCTGTAACACAACAAAATGTGGAAAAAGTCTAGGGGCGTGAATACTTTCTGAAAGCACTGTATTTTGTGTGTGTGGGGTTAGAGCGATAGGAGCGGCTCGCTGCACACTGGAGCTTTGCCAACCCCCTTTTTGTTTGGGCATGTTAAAGAATGTGGCGCTTTGTAGCTCTTCTATTTGTTTTTCCGCACACTTGTCAAATACCTGCCGGCCCCCCCCCCCCCCCCCCTCCCCCTTGCACCCGAGCCGGTTCCTTCCTCATCTCAGGCTTTAATTTCTGACTGAAATCAGACACGTTGCACACTAAGTAGACGATGGAAGGCAAGCACAACACAGTTCACAAACTTCTGAGATGACATGGAGCGTTTCTGTTTGTAGTGTCTGTGCGTTTCTGCGGTCTGTGTACGAATGCATTGCAAATGGTGTGAAGGAATGCTTGTGAGTATATGCTATTTTGTGTACCTATGACATGTGTGTGCAAAGAGTTGAAGGTGCTCCCATATCTGTTAGTCTAAGGTTTTGTGTTTCCCCCTCATATCATAGGCTGGATAGCGTAGTTCTGACATCTACTTTGTGGGCGTAGCAGGAACGGTGAGGAGGAATGAAGACAGAGGAGGGAGAGGGAGTCACAGAGAAATAGAGAGGTAAAGGGAGGGAGGGTAGAGAGAGGGAAAGAGGGAAAGAGGAAGCAAGCCACAGCAGCAGCAGAGAGAGAGATCGTTTGAACTCTCAGTAGCTGTCAAGATCTTGGGCGTTCCTGCACTGCCCCTGAGTTGAGCTCTCCCTGGCTGCAAACACACACACACACACCGCAGAGCGCGCCTGCGGATGGACTTGTTTACACACACCGGGCGTGTGGAGCTGCAGCAGCGCTGAAGACAAGCCAAACACACACGCTGCACACAGCCCCATACATGGAGAAAACTTTAACTCTCAACTCTGTAAGTCTTCTACCTCATTGAGCATGTGTATATCTTGTTCGCTCTCTCTTCTCTATCTATCCCTCTATCATCCTTTTGCTTTCATACAGTAGCTCAGGCTTATTGAACAGGAATGCTGCCTATGCTGTGCTGTGGTGTCTTCCAGTGTCTCCCTGACAGCTTTCATGCCTTCTTTGGGCTCTTTCTCTCATATTTGAGTGTTTAAGTGGCTCACAGTGGTTAGCTTGTGTGCTCCTTCAGAGGAATGTTTTGATCAGCTCCAGCCTCCAACGGATCTCGCATGTGTGGCTATGTGACACACTGTGTCGTTGTATACAGAGATACTGTCCAGCTTCCTGAGTCCTGGGACCGGGGACACAAACTGAATTTAAATCAGGCATCATACTAAAAGGGTTTTGTGAAGTGATGAGCGATTTTTCTCGTCGTTGATTCTCATGAAGCGTTCATTATGAACTGTTGACTGAGCGGCGCTGTGTTTGGGGTCCCTTGGCTAGTGACCCATTTCAAATGAATTAGTGTCGTTTGGAGGAGTGAAGCAGAGTTTTGGTGTGGAGGAATTAGAGTTGGAGACGTTGTCAACCCGAAATCAGACCCAACCTACGTGGAGAACATAACATTTTTTAGGGTTGCCTATAGCCACTTGAGTTGAGTTTGAACTTGATGTGGCTATATGTGGTTTTGCCCTGCCCCTCTCAGTTTGCTATAACACTTTACTGTGATTCACCCCTACTCTTAGACAGTCTGTCCGTTTTGTCTTAAAGGAACCTTTGTTAACGTTACTACTGGCAGTGGTGGCACATGTGTTTTTTGTATATATGTTCTCTTCGATCTATTTTTGTCTTAAAGCAACCTTTATGAACATGTAGGCTATGTTGTTGGGCTAGATGTTCTATTCGAATCTAAATGTATTGGATACGAGCCATATATAGAAAATGCCTAGTATGTATAGTATACAACTGGATTGGGTTTGGCATACTGAACAAAAATATAAACACAACATTTAAAGTGTTGGTCCCATGTTTCATGAGCTGAAATAAAAGATCCCAGAAATGTTCCATACGCACAAAAAGCGTATTTCTCTAAATTTGCTTGTACAAATGTGTTTACATCCCTGTTTGTGAGTATTTCTCCTTTGCCAAGATAATCCATCCACCTGACAGGTGTGACATATCAAGAAGCTGATTAAACAGCATGATCATTACACAGGTGCATCTTGTGCGGGGGACAATAAAAGGCCAATAAAATTTGTAGTTTTGTCACACAACACAATGCCACAGATGTCTCAAATTTTGAGGGAGAGTGCAACTGGCATGCTGATTATAGGAATGTCCACCAGAGCTGTTGCCAGAGAATTTAATGTTAATTTCTCTACCATAAACCGCCTTCAACGTCATTTTAGAAAATTTGGCAGTACGTCCAACCGGCCTCACAACCGGAGACCATGTGTAACCACGCCAGCCCAGGACCTCCACATCCGACTTCTTCATCTGCGGGATAGTCGGAGACCAGCCACATGGACAGCTGATGAAACGGTTTGTACAACCCAATAATTTCTACACCAACTGTCAAGAACATCTGCGTGCTCGTCGTTCTCACCAGGGTCTTGACCTGACTGCAGTTTGGCGTCGTAACCAACTTTTTCAGTGAGCAAATGCTCACCTTGGATGGTCGCTGGCACGCTGATTCATCTTCACGGATTAATCCCTATTTCACCTGTACCGGGCAGATGGCGTTGTGTGGGCGAGCGGTTTGCTGATGTGAACAGAGTGCCTCATGGTGGTGGTAGGGTTATGGTAGGGGCAGGCATAAGCTATGGACAATGAACACCATTGCATTTTATCCATGGAAATTTGATTGCACAGAGATACTGTATTCTGTAATCCCAGTCATATGAAATCCATAGCTAAAAAATGTTTTTTTCAATTGGCTGATTTTCCTATATGAATTGTAGCTCAGTAAAATCTTTGAAATTGTTACATGTTCCATTTTTATTCAGTGTATGATGCTGATGTTGTGACTTGAAATGCGGTGCAGAAATAGTGTGTTCTTGGGGGGATTAGCAGTTGAAAGAAGAGCTCGACACGCTTTTATCTCGCTGACATCACAGGGCACCAGCGTCGGAGTGTGGGTGGAACGAAATGTGTCCTCAGGCACAGTATTATGGGATGTAAAGAGCAAGCGGCCTGACATTTTCTAAATCTCTCGACAGTGGTGTACTTTTTTCTCCTCCTGCAGAGGTTTCATTGCATTAAATATGCCGCCTCTCTGCCCACGGACCCGAAAAATGGCTAGCTGCCTTGGACTGTTACGTTAACATGGCCAACAAGTCCGGATTAATATAGCTGCAGTACTCAGAAGATGGAAACTCAGTGACCAAACAACCAGATGTGAAAGTGGTTGCTGACTTCGCTGTTCGACCGCCTCGTGACCATAGAAGGAAAGTAACATCTGACCAACCGAGGGCAGAAATACAGTACTGTGTACTCCCACACTTACCAAGTGTTTGGGTTGTTATTATACATGCAGCTCACAGCTTAATGATGTCATCACCATCATACCAAAACCATGATATAATTTGTCAACAACATCTAGCTAACTGCCTAGTGGGAAAGATGTATACCTATCTAACCCTCACCACGACCAAGCCCACTACTGCTACTGCTAACACCATCAACCCCACCAGCACCGCCACTACCAGCCATCCCACGACACCAAGCCTCTCTGGCTCACAGCTTCTTAAAAACACCACTCACCTGCATGAGGACCTGAAAAAAACATTCGGAGACGAAGAAATGGTTAAAACTTCTTCGGGGTCGGTGTCCCTTCCATGGGACGGTTGAGCTAACATAGGCTAATGTGATTAGCATGAGGATGTAAGTAACAAGAACATTTCCCGGTACATAGACGTATCTGATATTGGCAGAAAGCTTAAATTCTTGTTAATCTAACTGCACTGTCCAATTTACAGTAGCTATTACAGTGAAAGGAGAGTACAATATTTTGAACATGAAAAGTTATTAATAAACAAATTAGGCACATTTGGGCAGTCTTGATACAACATTTTGAACAGAAGTGCAATGGTTCATTGGATCAGTCATGTATACCTATCTAGCACTCCAAGTGCACTGTTATGTGCCTTTTACCGAGGAGTGGCTTTCATACACTTATGCCATCTAGTGGCAAATATCTAAATTGCACCTGGGCTGGAATAATACATTATGGCCTTTCTCTTGCATTTCAAAGATGATGGTACAAAAAAAAATACAAAAGAACGGTTGTTTTTTTCCTTGTATTATCTTTTTCCAGATCTATTGTGTTATATTCTACTACATTCCTTTCACATTTCCATAAACTTCAAAGTGTTTCCTTTCAAATGGTACCAATAATATGCATATCCTTGCTTCAGGGCCTGAGCTACATGCAGTTAGATTTGGGTATGTCATTTTAGGCGAAAATTGAAAAAAGGAGGTAATCCTTATGAGCAGTGCCACACCCCCTCTGCATCCCTCTGGTTGATCCTTTCTTAAAATGTTAAAGCCAAGAATGAGTAATCTTGTATTAGTACTTCAAAACGTTTTGTTGATGAGGCAATGCTGGTTTGCTTTTCTGAAAGAAGTTGTATCGGCTCCTGTTTGTTTCTCCTTATGTTTCTGATGTTAACATGTAAAACATTTGTTGGAGTAGCCATCTGATTTGAAATGCAGTTAGGCTATAAAAGGTGTTTAAAAGTTAAGAGTTAAGACTGTCGCTGTGTATTTTTATGCTCTCCATGACTCTTAAAGGAAGGCATTGAGTACTCTGAAGCTGTTTTTAATCTCACAAAAGAAGAAATTAACCAAAATGTGTAAACTGCAGCAAAAGTATGTCATAAGGATGTGGATGTCATAAGGTGAATGCACCAATTTGTAAGTCGCTCTGGATAAGAGCGTCTGCTAAATGACTTAAATGTAAATGTAAATGTAAGTAGTTTTAAATGCACACACAGCTCCCCTGATAGCCACTATATACTGTCCAACCTTAAGAACACAATCTAAAAAACTGTTCACTGCTCTCACAGCCAACAACTGCCATACCAAATATAACTGTAACACAACAAACCACTCGGGAAGAGTACTAAGGGACATCCTCAACAACACAAACCTGAGCATGCTCAACATTGATGAGCCCGCACACATCCACTCCTCCTCCACCTCCACTGCAGACATCCTTGACCTTGTCCTCTGCTCCCCGGACCTGGTTGCTAAACTCCTCAGCTTCTCCGTCAGTCATGACGTGGGAAGTGACCCCCTTTCTGTCCTTGCCTCCTTTTCCCTCCAACTTCAACAAGCACCTGCAAAACAAAGATACAACTACAAGAAAGCAAACTGGGAAAAATACAGAAAATGCATAACAAACATTGCAGCAGCAACAAAGAACACCAAGGAGCTGGACCAGCTGCCTGAGAGGCTCGGGAGTGTCCTCATTCAGGCCCGATAGAGACTATTTCTCTTACCACCAAGTCAACAACTCCCACCACACATCCTCAGCATTATCAAGCAGAAGAGAAAGGTCTGGAGTGATTTAATCAGAACAAGAGCACCAAACTTGAAAACAGAAGTTAACTGGCTACAGAATCATAATGTACATCAACTCACCCTTCGTAAACAGAAACAGTGGACTGCCTTTTACCACCAGCTAGATCGGAACACCAACCCCGTGACCTTCTGGTAAACAATCTAAGGCATTAACGGAAACAAAACCAACAATATCATTCCTATGTTGAAGTCCCAAGACCAACTCATAGAAGTTAACAAAGCAATACTATTCAGAAACCACCTACAAAATGTCCACTCTTACCCCAATGACCCTCTCTTTGACCAAGAATGGAAAAACAAACCTCTCTCCCGACACCAGTAGACCATCCTCTCACCCGATCCCTCACTATTGAAGAAGCTAAAATCCTTCTGAAAAAAAGAAAAACAAAGCATCTGGGGAAGACAATGTTGACAGCACACTCATCAAACAAGCACCCGATGAATACCTGCACCTCCTTTCCAACCTCTTCCCCTCATGTCTCACCCACGGCCACTTCCCCCTTCCTCGGAAATCTGCAGTTGTTATAATGATTCACAAACCTGGTGAAGACCCATACAACGTCACAAGCTACAGACAAATCAGCCTCCGCAGCCATGTTGGAAAGCTGTTTGAGAGATTACTCACCCAAAGACTGAGCAGCCACACTGAGGAAATGGGCCTTCATGGAGTCCATCAGGCTGGCTTCAGAAAAACAAGATCAACCACAGATAACATTCTAAGACTTTCAGAAGACATTATTTGGAATAATGGACTGTGATTTCAACTTGCAGACTCCAGTCTTAAACTATGACCCTCCATCAGAAACATCATCACCAGCTTCCTCACAACCACACAATTAAAGGTCTCCACAGCAATAACCCCACCATTTACCCATGAAGCAATTGTCCCACAGGGGGCAGTCTTAAGCCCACTACTCTTCCTGTTATACATGTCAGACATCTATTAACCCCCCACCCACCATAGGTCAAGTCTCACAGTTTGCTGACGACCTCTGCTACTGGTCCAGCTCCAGCAGTCTATTCAAGAGATAGAGACATGGTTTAACATGTGACGCGTAAAGTTGAACCCACTAAGACCCAATGTGTCCTCTTAGATCCCAAGCTCTATGGCGAAGTAATACAAGTTGAAAAATAGGCTAAATTCCATGGCATCACTTTTCAGAAGAACATGCACTGGACAACACATATAGCGAACATAGAGAGAGAGGGATGAAAAAGACTCAACCACTTAAAAACCCTGTGCGGAAGAAAATATGGAGCCCCACCGCAGACAATGTTGAAAGTTTATATCAGCTATATATGATCTCTCTTTGAATATGCTCTACCAGCCTGGATAACAGCCTCACCACAGCAGATGAATTGGCTACAAACAATCCAAAAAATAGCTATAAATATGGTCTGCAGACTACCAACCGATAATAATTTCACCCACAGCATATCTGGACACACAATCAAAGACAGACATTCGGTCATTGGTCAGAAGTTAATTAACAAAGCCATCAATAACCCATCATTGAAGGAAGCTGTGGAAGAGGCCGAATGGACCACAGACACACCCATGTCCGACATGCTACTAGGCTGAAAACTGACCCAACATATCCCTCTATCTCTGACATAGCCATGCACAACTGACTCCAATCATACATTGCCATATTTTATTTTATAAAAAAATAAAAACAATATGAATAATATGTATTACCTTTTTTTTTTAATCTATCCAATTTATTGATATCTAACCCTTTCCCCTACCATCTACCCTTATCCGGGTTCATATCCTCTACCACCCCCCACCCAAACCCCATCCCTTACCCTTATCCGGGTTCATATCCTCTACCACCCCCCACCCAAACCCCATCCCTTACCCTAACAAGGGTTCATATCCTACCCCCCCTCATAGTTACGTGCTTTTATCTTTTATCCTAATATAGTTTGTTTTAAATAAAATCATGTTGGGAAAGAACAATAGTTGAACATATAGTCAATTGTTTTCTCAACAGCACCTTTAAATCCTTTTAGGCTGGGTGGATGCCTTGCTTTGACCACACCCTCCTTCCTTGCTCCTGGTCTGCCTTGCTTCTCCCACCCATCCATGTGTTTATATGGACAAAAAAGAGCAGATGCTCTGAGCTGTCCAATCAGGCCCAGTGTCTAGTGTCTCAGTATGTATTGAAGCAATCCCTCCCTCGGCATCTAGAAGAGTAGAGTTGTCCATACATTTTCTTTCTATTTTAATAAAGTTGTTTATCCCATCCCCCAACCCAAAAGCCTTCCCCTAAACCGGGTCTGTATACCGTCCTCATCCCCAACCCTTCCCCTAAACCTTTCCTCTAAATTGGGTTCGTATCCTATCCTATATATCTTTATTTCTGTGAACTACAATGCCCCCTCCCTTGTCCCTTGTTGCCCAACCCAAAACCTCACCCGGAAACCGAGAAGAGTGATAGAAGAGGGGATGAATCCCTTAGCTGTCAAGTACCAAGGTTTGTTGTCAAGATTTATTGAATTACTTTGCAACAGTCAGCGCGCTGTTGTCCCATCTATCTGTCTGTGTTGGACAACCTCCTATCAGGGATTCAGGAAGGCTCTGGGAATGAAGCAGTGTGATTCAGCTCTAAGGCCATCTACGCTATTTACCTTCCTTGCTTCCTTTTACTATTAACACTTTCCTTCATACTGATTTGTTTGCAGTACATCCCTTGCCAAGCGTGTGGAATTTACTTAATGAAGGAAAACCGTGGAACTAGAACTCTGTTTATCATCAAAGGAAACAGTTTAGACATGTCCGAGAGAGAAACTGGTACACTTTTATTCTTATAAAATACAACATTTACCTCACACCTGTGACTGTATTGCACGGGCATGTTTCCGCACAACCCTGACATTGGGTAAGAGGGGGTGTCATGTTTGAAGTAGTGTGGGAAAAGAGAATGTGGTTGTTCAACGATGCAGGGAATTACTGCGTTTGTTGGTATCTTTGGCCTTGTGTTGGCAGAGAACGTCGAGAAACGGTGCCAAGGTTCTGTCTCCTTAACCCCATGGATGTAATTAACATAGATTGTTGTTAGACCAGTTTCTCTCCGATGCTATTGCGAGAGCCCTGCACTATCACTATTCCTTCTCAGGAGATATTTCAAAAACTTGTCAACCCATATCAATGGACTGAAATATAGTAGGGTATATAATGTTTGCCTTTTAGCAGATGCTTTTATCTGAAGCGACTTACAGTACTGTATACATCATTTTTCAAACCGACGATCCTGTTGTTACAAGCACCGTGCTCTAGCAACTGTGCCACAAAACCATGGGCATTAAAATGGAGTTTGTCCCCCCACAGCCCACTCTTCTAGGAAAGCTTTCCACTAGATGTTGGAACATTGCTGTGGAGACTTGTTTCCATTCAGCCACAAGAGCATTAGTGAGGTCGGGCACTGATGTTGGGCGATTAAGCCTGACTCGCAGTGTTCAAATTCAATTTTGTGTTCAAATTCATCCCAAAGGTGTTCGATGTGGTTGAGGTCAGGGCTCTGTGCAGGCCAGTCAAGTTCTTCTACACCGATCTCGACAAACTATTTCTGTATGGACCTCGCTTTGTGCACAGGGGCATTGTCATGCTAAAACAGGATAGGGCCTTCCCCAATCTGTATCCACAAAGTTGAAGTCATAGTATTGTATAGAATGTAATTGTATGCTGTAGCGTTAAGATTTCCCTTCACTGGAACTAAGGGGCCAGCCCGAACCATGAAAAACAGACCCACACTATTATTTCTCCTCCACCAAACTTTAGTTGGCACTATGCATTCGGACAGGTAGCGTTCTCCTGGCATCCGCCAAAACCAGATTCTTCAGTCGGGCTGCCAGAAGGTGAAGTGGGATTCTTCACTCCAGAGAACACGTTTCCACTGCTCTAGCGTCCAATGGCGACGAGCTTTACACCACTGCAGCCAACGCTTGGCATTGCACTTGGTGATCTTAGGCTTGTGTACGGCTGCTCAGCCATGGAAACCCATTTCATGAAGCTCCTGACAAACAGTTATTGTGCTGACGTTGCTTCCAGAGGCAGTTTGGAATTCCGTAGTGAGTGTTGCAACCGAGGACAGGTGAATTTAACATGCTACACGCTTGCTGTTGATCAAAGCAGCAACACCTGTGGTTTGTGCTGTAACGTGCAGCACATGGAATGTGGTCATGGTGTTTCCAGAGGTGGATGTTGTCCCTAAAATGGGATCAGCTTACTCTCCCCATTCCCCATAGGAGGTTAAGCGAAAAGGCAGAACACATTGCAAGGATAGGTGGGTGGATAAGGGATGCATATAAATATGAATATTTGGATTACTTAGCACCAGTATGTTCGATTTCTTTCTTAGCATTTTTTTTTACAGCAGGCCAAACTCTCTAGAAGGAAGATGGTGGGTGGTTCAAAGGATGGATAGCTCAAGTAAAAGTGAGTCACCCAGTAAAATACTACTTGAGTAATAGTCTAAAAGTATTTGGTTTTAAATATACTTAAGTATCACAAGTAAATGTTATTGCAAAAATGTACTTAAGTATCGAAGTAAAAGTATAAATAATTTCAAATTGTTCATATTAAGCAAACCAGACAGCACAATTTATGTTTAAAAAAAATATGGATAGCCAGGGGAACACTCCAACACTCAGCCATAATTAACAAAGTTTTTGTGTTTAGTGAGTCTGCCAGATCAGAGGCAGTAGGATGACCATGGATGTTCTCTTGATACGTGTGTAAATTGGACCTTTTTCCAGTCCCGCTAATTCAAAACATAACAAGTACATTTGGGTGTCAGGGAAAATGTATGCAGTAAAAAGTACATTCTTTTCTTTAGGAATGTAGTGAAGTAAATGTAACAATGTGCGCTGAGAGGCGGGAAGCAAGTTCAGGGAGTGAATGTTTTAATAAAATAAACAGACCATAATACAAAACAAGAACCTTGAACATACATACATACATACATACATACATACATACATACATACATACATGAAACAATGACATCTGGGGAAGGAACCAAAGGGGGTGACATGTATAGGGCAGGTAATCAAGGAAAGGATGGAGTCCAGGTGAGTCTGACGACACGCATGTGCGCGTAACGATGGTGACAGGTGTGCGCCATAACGAGCAGCCTGGTGACCTAGAGGCTGGAGAATGAGCACATGTGACAGTAAAAGTAAAAGTTGTCAAAAATAAAGTGAAGTACAGATATCCACAAAAAATACTTAAGTAGTACTTTACACTACTAAATCTAATTTAGACAGTTTATTGTAATATTTCCGTGTATTTTTTTACAGCAATCCACATAACTCTCTCTAATCCACTCAGTCTCCGTTTCCCTTCAGAAACGTCTATTTTTGCCTCTGAGAGCTGCCCCGAACTTGTCCCCATGCCAAATACCGATGAGGATAAACTAGATGACTGCATCCCTTCGCCTTTCCCCTGAGGGGACCGACTTAACCGAAACTCCGTTCCCCCCTTGTCTTCTCCCAATGTCCCCCAGTCAGCTCAGGTTCCCAGTATGACCAGTAGAACCAACCGTGCACTAGATCACAAGATCACAGAATTGAGAATTGAATATTACACTCAGGAAGTCAGGGAATGGGACTATCTCAATGTCAAGGCCCAGTCCTTCTCCATTCCTGTTACAGTGCATTCCTGTTCAGTGCATTTTCCACATTTTGTTACATTACAGCCTCATTCTAAAATGGATTAAATATAGTCTTCTTGGGTATGACGCTACAAGCTTGGCACACCTGTATTTTGTGAGTTTCTCCCATTCTTCCCTGCAGATCCTCTCAAGCTCTGTCAGTATAGATGGGGAGCGTCGCTGCACAGCTATTTTCAGGTCTCTCCAGAGATGTTCGATATTGATCTAGTCCGGGCACTGTCTGGGCCACTCAAGGACATTCAGAGACTTGTCCTGAAGCTGCTCCTGCGTTGTCTTGGCTGTGTGCCTAGGGTCGTTGTCTTGTTGGAAGGTGAACCTTCGGCATGATGCTGCCAATACCATGCTTCACCATAGGGAATGTGCCAGGTTTCCTACAGACGTGACGCTTGGCATTCATGCCAAAGAGTTCAACCTTGGTTTCATCACACCAGAGAACCTTGTTTCTTATGGTCTGTGAGTGTTTAGGTGCCTTTTGGCAAACTCCAAGTGCACTGTTACGTGCCTTTTACTGAGGAGTGGCTTTCATCTGGCCAGTCTACCATAAAGGCCTGATTGGTGGACTGCTGCAGAGATGGTTGTACTTCTGGAAGGTTCTCCCATCTCCACAGAGGAGCTCTGTCAGTGACCACGGGGTTCTTGGTCACCTCCCTGACCAAGGCCCTACTCCCTCGATTGCTCAGTTTGGCCGTGCGGCCAGCTCTATGAAGAGTCTTGGTAGTTCCAAACTTCTTCCATTTAAGAATGATGGAGGCCACTTTGTTCTTCGGGACCTTCAATGCTGCAGACATTTTTGGTACCCTTCCCCAGATCTGTGCCTCGACACAAACTTGTCTCGGAACTCTACAGACAATTTCTTCGACCTCATGGTTTGGTTTTTGCTCTGACATGCGCTGTCAACTGTGGGACCTTATATAGACAGGTGTGTGCCTTTCCAAATCATGCCCAATCAATTGAATTTACCACAGGTGGACTGCAATCAAGTTGTAGAAACATCTCAGGGATGATCAATGGGAACAGGATGCACATGAGCTCAACTTTGAGTCTCATAGCAAAGGTTATGAATACTTATGTAAATAAGATATTTCTGTTTTTAATTTTTAATAAATTAACAAAACTGTTTTCGCTTTGTCATTATGGTGTATTGTGTGTAGATTGCTGAGTATTATTATTTTTTAATCAATTTTAGATTAAGGCTGTAACGTAACAAAATGTGGAACTGAATACTTCCCGAAGGATACAGTACCAGTCAAAAGTTTGGATTCACCTACTCATTCCAGGGTTTTTTACATTTTTTTTAACCATGTTCTATATTGTAGAATAACAGTGAAGACATCAAAACTATGGAATCATGTAGTAACCAAAAAAGTGCTAAACAAATCAAAATATATTTTATTTTTGAGATTCTTCAAAGTAGTCACCCTTTGCCTTGATGACAGCTTTGCACACTTGGCAATCTCTCAACCAGCTTCAGGAGGTAGTCACCTGGAATGCATTTAAATTAACAGGTGTGCCTTGTTGAAAGTTTCTTCAAGTGCAGTCGCAAAAACCATCAAGCGCTATGATGAAACTGGCTCTCATGAGGACCGCCACAGGAAAGGAAGACCCAGAGTTACCTCTGCTGCAGAGGATAAATTCATTAGAGTTACCAGCCTCAAGGCCTCGCAAGTTGCGCAGTGTCTCTGTGCCACTAGAAATCCTGGTTCGAGTCCAGGCTCTGTCGCAGCTGCCCATGATCGGTAGACCCATGGGGCGGTGTACAATTGGCCCAGCGTCGTCCGGGTTAGGGGAGGGTTTGGCCGGCAGGGTTGTTCCTGTCCCATCGCGCAGAGACAGGAACTCCTGTGTTGGGCCGGGTGCAATGCACGCTGACACGGTCGCCAGGTGTATGGTGCCTCCTCTGACACATTGGTGCGGCTGGCTTCCGGGTTAAGCAGGCGTTGTGTCAAGAAGCGGTGCGGCTTGACCTGGTTGTGTTTCTGAGGACACATGGCTCTCGACCTTCGCCTCTAACGAGTCCCGTACAGGAGTTGCAGCGATAGGACAGGACTGTAACTACCCATAGGATACCACGAAATAGAAAAATGGGTAAAAAAAATGTAATAATAGTAATATAAAAAATGAGTTACCAGCCTCAGAAATTGCAGCCCAAATAAATGCTTCACAGAGTTTAAGTAACAGACACATCTCAACATCAGGTCTTCAGAGGAGACTGCATAAATCAGATCTTCATGGTCGAATTGCTGCAAAGAAACCACTACTAATGGACACCAATAAGGAGAAGAGAATTGCTTGGGCCAAGAAACAATGGATATTAGACCGGTGGAAATCTGTTGTTTGATCTGATGAATCCAAATATGAGGTTTTTGGTTTCAACCGCTATGCCTTTGTGAGACGCAGAGTAGGTGAACGGAGGATCTCTGCATGTGTAGTTCCCACCGTGAAGCATTGAGGAGGAGGTGTGATGGTGTGGGGGTGCTTTGCTGGTGAAACTGTCAGTGATTTATTTATAATTTAAGGCACACTTAAGCAGCATGGCTACCACAGCATTCTGCATCGATACGCCATCCCATCTGGTTTGCGCTTAGTGGGACTATCATTTGTTTTTCAACAGGACAATGACCCGACACACCTCCAGGCTGTGTAAGGGCTATTTGACCAAGAAGAAGAGTGATATAGTGCTGCAGCAGATGACCTGGCCTCCACAATCACCCGACCTCAACCCAATTGAGATGGTTTGGGATGAGTTGGACCGCAGAGTGAAGGAAATGCAGAAAACAAGTTCTCAGCATATGTGGGAACTCCTTCAAGATTGTTGGAAAAGCATTCCAGGTGAAGCTGGTTGAGAGAATGCCAAGAGTGTGCAAAGCTTTCATCAAGGCAAAGGGTGGCTACTTTGAAGAATCTCAAATATAAAAAATGTTTATCACTTTTGTGGTTACTAAATGATTCCATTTGTGTTATTTCATAGTTTTGATGTCTTCATTATTATTCTAAATTGTAGAAATTAAGAAATTAAATTAAGAAAAACCCTGGAATGAGTAGGTGTGTCCAAACTTTTGACTGGTACTGTGTGAAATATATATATATATATATAATCAGTGTTAGCCAGGCCATACTAGGGCAGCAGTGATGGTGATGCCATGTTAGCAAGGAGTTACTGTGTTCGCATTCCTCTCGCTGGAGATGTTTACCTTACTCATTCCTGATGCCCCACTTCTCTCAGGGTCAGACACACCAAGCCCAGGCTACATAACAGTCAGAACTGAGTGTTTCCTCCTTGTCCTAGAGACCATATCAATTTAACCCCGCCTGACCCTTCGTAAATATACAGTCACCTTATTTTCTTCTGAGGCATGACATTCGCGCCATTAAGTAATTACTACTGTCACTCTGAATGCAGATATGTCAGTGTGGTGGAACCATCAAAAATGGGTAACTTAATTTAGAATAGATTGGATAACATAGCTGGAATCTCAGACTTTCATAACAGGCCTACTGTACAGTGTGTGGTGTTCAACGTTAAGCTGCAAACATAATCTTTGGGGTAAATCAGTTGAGGAACATTGAGGAAGACTGAACTGGTCCATGCAAGACACATATTCAGACACAGGACACAGGTTACCTCACATCCTAGTTGACTATGATGAAGGAGAGGCTCCCCTCCCATGAGCCTCGAGGGCGTGCAGAGTTAGAGTTAGCCACATAAGATGCTACCACACCCTTGTCCTGCTTTCTCCCCCCTTTCACTCCCACACAATTACAAAATGAATGGGTTTCCCAACCTGAACTTGTAATTATCCCAGATTCCTCCCCCTTAGTCTCCACCAAAATAGTCCCACTACAGAGAGAGAAATCTTGAAGGGTTGCATGCAGTGTTTTGAAAATCTGGGGTCATCTTATTTGGGTGGTTTTGTTGTAGCGAGCCTTGTGATTTGTGGGCTTGGAGTTTTTCAGCGCATACGGAAAGTATTCATACCCCTTGACTTTTTCCACATTTTGTTACGTTACAGCCTTATATAGTTTTCCTCATCAATCTGCACACAATACTCCATTATGACAAAGCGAAAATACGTTTTTAGAAATGTTTGCAAATTTATTCAAAATAAAAAGCAGAGCAAAGGGAACAACTACTTCAGGTCTCAGAGCAAGTGACGTCACCGATTGAAATGCTATTAGCGCGCACCACCGCTAACTAGCTAGCCATTTCACATCAGTTACATTCACCCCCCTTTTAACCTACTCCTTTTCCGCAGCAACCAGTGATCTGGGTCAACAGCATCAATGTAACAGTTTAATCCATCCTCCTGCCGGGCTTGAACCAGGGACCCTCTGCAGACACCGACAACAGTCACCCACGAAGCATCGTTACCCATTGCGCCACAAATGCCGCAGCCCTTGCAGAGCAAGGGGAACAACTACTTCATTTCTCAGAGCGAGTGACGTCACCGATTGAAAAGCTATTAGCGCGCACCACCGCTAACTAGCTAGCCATTTCACATCGGTTACACGTCAAAGAAAAAACCAAGCCATGAGTTCGAAGGAATTGTCCGTAGAGCTCCTGATTGTGTCGAGGCACAGATCTGGGGAAGGGTACCAAAATACCAAAACAATTCTGCAGCATTGAAGGTCCCCAAGAACACAGTGGCATTCTTAAATGGAACTACCAAGACTCTTCCTAGAGCTGGCCGTCTGGCCAAACTGAGCAATCGGGGGAGAAGGGCCTTGGTCAGGGAGGTGACCAAGAACCGGATGGTCACTCAGACGGCGCTCCAGAGTTCCTCTGTGGAGATGAGAGAATCCTCCAGAAGGACAACCACCTCAGCAGCACTCCACCAATCAGGCCTCTATGGTAGAGTGGCCAGATGGACGCCACTCCTCAATAAAAGGCAGGAGACAGTGTGCTTGGAGTTTGCCAAAAGGCACGTAAAGGACTCTCTGACCATGAGAAACATTATTCTCTGGCTGATGAAACCAAGATTGAGCTCTTTGGCCTGAATACCAAGCGTCATGCCTGGAAGAAACCTGGCACCATCCCTATGGTAAAGTATGGTGATGGCAGATCCATGCTGTGAGGATGTTTTTTAGCGGCAGGGACTGAGAGACTTGTCAGGATCGAGGGAAAGATGAACGGAGAAAAGTACAAAGAGATCCTTGATTGAAACCAGCTCCAGAGCCCGGACTTGAACCCGATCGAACATCTTTAGAGAGACCTAAAAATAGTTGTACAGCAACGCTCCCCATCCAACCTGACAGAGCTTGAGATGATCTGCAGAGAAGGATGGGAGAAACTCTCAAAATACAGGTGTACCAAGCTTGTAGCCTCATACACAAGAAGACTCAAGGCTGTATGATAATAAATATAAATGTGATATTTCAGTTTTTTCTTAGTCATTGTGGCTAAGCAAAAACTTGTAGATTGATGAGGGAAAAAATTATCGAATCAATTTTAGAATATGACTGTAACGTAACAAAATATGAAAAAAGTCAAGGGATCTGAATACTTTCCAAAGGCACTGTATATATACATACACACATACACACACACACACGTCATACACACACATCAGCTCAGGGGGACAATGGCTGCCGTTTACATGCAAATTTAGAAAGATCTTAAATGACAGTAAAAGGCCCTTCATGCATTCATCTTAAGATAGCTAGGTGAGACAACCACGTATCACAATTGTAAAAAGTCGGTGCTAGTAGGAAAAGACAATTGCAATTTTTCTTTATGTGGACTGCTCAAAAAAATAAAGGCAACACTTAAACAGCACAATGTAACTCCAAGTCAATCACACTTCTGTGAAATCAAACTGTCCACTTAGGAAGCAACACTGATTGACAATAAATGTCACATGCTGTTGTGCAAATGGAATAGACAAAAGGTGGAAATTATAGGCAATTAGCAAGACACCCCCAATAAAGGAGGGGTTCTGCAGGTGGTCACCACAGACCACTTCTCAGTTCCTATGCTTCCTGGCTGATGTTTTGGTCACTTTTGAATGCTGGCGGTGCTTTCACTCTAGTGGTTGCATGAGACGGAGTCTACACCCCACACAAGTGGCTCAGGTAGTGCAGCTCATCCAGGATGGCACATCAATGCGAGCTGTGGCAAGAAGGTTTGCTGTGTCTGTCAGCGTAGTGTCCAGAGCATGGAGGCGCTACCAGGAGACAGGCCAGTACATCAGGAGACGTGGAGGAGGCCGTAGGAGGGTAACAACCCAGCAGCAGGACCGCTACCTTTGTGTTGTTTAAGTGTTCCCTTTATTTATTTGAGCAGTGTATTTTTTTTGAAAGACGATACTCTTTGAAGAGGTGTTGTTTTAGAAATTTCTCAGAAGATGGGCAGGGACTCTGCTGTCCTAGCATCGGGAAAGCTGGTTCCACCATTGTGGTGCCAGTCATCTAACCATCGTTCATGAGCTCATCATCACATCTGAGCTGATGATACACAGTGTGTATCAGACCTACAGTGGCTTTGTCGCGCCAATAACATTTTTGGACACAAGTCATAATCTCTAAAGAACACAACACAAGGCTGTCTCTCTGTCTGGGGATTTCTTCAGTTGGTCGCATATCGCCAGAGGACTCTCTCTTCTCTCTCTTCTCCTCACTCGGTTGTGGAGGAAATGTCTCTTCCATCTTATCAGTCGCTGCGTCCTTGCCCTCCCTCCCTCAAAAGGAAGTGGCTTCCAAGGCTTTCTCTTGTAATTATTTTCGGAGGCATAGTTTGTTGTCTGCCATAAGATAGCAGGCAGAGATTCGTTGTCTTCTTCAATTTGAGATTGATTTGTTTAGAACTCGACCAGTGCTGCCTGGGTCTCGTTGACATCGGAGTGTTCGTTTTTTTGCATAGGAATACAGGGAGGATATAGGGAGGAAAGGAAATATTTGAGTAATTGATTTGGCTCTGGTTGTGGGGAATGTTAGCTCAGTGTCATTAAGTACACTTTTGGAGTCTCATCATAAAATGCCTTCAGTTTGATGATTAGAAGCCCTGGGACACAAAAGACAATGGTTGGGACAGACTAAGGCATTTTGGGAAACGTCAGTAATCAATTGTGGCAATTTTCTGCAAGGCTTTCTTCTCACAGCCAGGTAATTCAGCAAGGTAGAATGGTAAGCATGACAGTTGGATGAGGAGCAGATCTAAAGAGATGCTTTAAGTGAAACCAAAACATATTGATTGGTTACTGCTTGTTTGTGTTGTGTGAAGTTGTACACATTCTCAGAGCTAAATTGAGATGAACTCACCAACCCTGAACTGTCCACCCCAAGATGTGAAAGAGTCAAGAGGTCAGGAGGGCTGTTTTTATTCTGATTATTCATTAGGGTCTGACTAATTTGGTCTATTTTCACCAGATTCTAATTACAGCTTGTCAGATGTTATTTATTATTATACACACCCTCTCTCTCTTCCCCCTTCTCTCGCTCTCACTCTTTTGAAACAGTCCCTGACTGATAAACATGAATAGACTCGCAGGAAGAGTAGCTGCTGCATCAGAAGCAGCTAAGGGGGATCCTGATATAATTGTAAAATGCGTAGACCATAATAGATCATGTTTGAATGCACTAGGACAGGAAAAAATCCACCCTAAAATCTTGCATGTTAAGAAGTACTGCATGTGAAAGCACGATTACACTGCACTTTCAGGTCATGAGGCAACGAGTGTTTAGAGAGGAATTAAATGCAATCAGGCTTGTCCATTAGCTATGGGAAAACCTCAGAATGGGCCACCCATGTTAAGGAAAATAGAGTGGGTCCAAAGCAATCTGCAGGCAGATCCCAGAGATTGCCAAAAAGCAGCAGAAATGCGACTCAGTCCGACTCCAATGCCAAAGGTTTGGAAACGTATTTTCCTTCTCTTTTGTGCTAGTAGAACCAGTCAAATAGTTGACATGATTCTTTTCATGAAATCATACATTGTTTTCTTGGTTATAGCAATTGTCCATTGATTTTGTAGTTGTAGTTGATAGTTATGGTGGAACAAATTATAGCTGACTGGTGCAACCTGATGAGGATAAAAAAACTGGAGCAGAAATGTAAGGATGTTAATAAATACTAAATCTGATTGAACATTAATCTGGTTTCAATTTAGCAGTGACTCCAGCCTTCTCGAAGCAATGAATATAGAATACTGTGTCTGGAAACAAAGGGGGGGGGGGGGGTTATTTCATCTGAAAGTCTAACGCCCTATGGTGGCAGAGGCTGTACTGTATTGCTCGTGTGGATCGCCACGGTAACAAAAAGCACAGGAGTATAGGGGAACAGAGCTTCCCCTGTCTGATACCTCGTCAAATTTCCCCGGCTCGCTCTGACTTGTACAGACATGGTGGCAGCGTTTGGGTGGGGAGTGTTCAGGTATGCGCTCAGACACACATCTGTCTGCCTGTTAGCATACACCAGACTCTGAGAATAATGAGTCTCAAAAAGAGACTCTCCTTCAAGAAAACCTGGTATTTCAACACTGTAAGTAAACTTCTGACAACTTTATAGGACAGTTTCAGTCTTTTGTCTGGTGGTGGTGAAGGACTCAGCTGCTTTAGTCATTACTTTCCACAGTTATGATTTGAGAGAGAGGAACTGTGAACGTTGTGAAGGCATTTCTCTCTCTGGCTCTACTGGTGTGATCGACAGAGTTCATCTCTCTTAACACGGTTCTAGGGACACGAGCATGCCTAAACAAGTCAAGAAGTGTGATGTGATTTGAATGTGTGGTGTTTAGGACAAAGCGTCATCAGTGTTGGAAATGTATGCATAGCTTGTGCCCACCATACTGTATGTTAATACTTACATTGGAAAAGTCATTTTTTTTCTCTCTCTTAACCTGATTGGGCTTGTACGTTGTCGCACCTGATATGTTCTTTACATCCCCCATTGCTGTCTTGCTCTTCAATTTATCTTTATATCGTCTTTGTCATGCTTCATTGGATTGCACTATCCAATATTGCCCACATTACTTTTGAGAAATCCCTGTATAATCTGTGCCCCCTGAAGCTCTCTACCAGCACCTAGGCTATATGAAAACCGCATAACTTCAGTAAATTACACTTTAGCAGTGTCTTTTCCAAATAGTGGATTAGGACCCGCTGGCGATGGATCACTAAAACCTGGATTGTAGCTAGAAACATAGCTTTGTTTATTTTGTAAGACCTTTGTTGGCAACTAATGATATTCTGCTCAAGGCTTGTCCTGCCTAGTGCCACCCATGGATAGAGCTTGTCTGCGGGGTGTCACTGGAGGTGTGAACAGAGGAAGAGAGCAGAGCAGTTGAGACAACAGAAGTGGCCAGCCATCACTTGATCTCTTCACAGTTCTGTATTGCTGTGGAAGCAATAACGAGCTGGAAAACACACCGAGGTGTATGTGTGGTCTCATTAACCCCTGTAGGCTGCTACACACTCACACGCAGACACACACACACACGCTCCGTTTCATTAATCAACAGAGCTGTAACAACTTTAATAGGTGTGGCGACAACTTTAGCCTTCATGATGTTAAAGGCAACCTGACATGACTTGTGACGTGACCTGATGTTTTCATTCATCAGAAATACTTCTCATATGACGCATAGTAATTTAGAAGGGCAGGTATTAGGTTGGCTAACATCCGCAGTGTGTCATGATGAGATTTACTGTGACATGCTCTCCTATGAGTCGTCATGAATGAAAGATTGGTTGGGAAGGGAGTTCATTATCCTCGAGAACAGGATATGGCTGACATCTCAACTCTTTGAACACCAATCTCAAACTACTACTAGGTCTGTACAGGCTACGACTCTAGTGACTCCCCTGTATAATTTCATGGTTTCAGTAGGGACTTTTTACGAGTTCAAACATGCCAAGACGTATGTCATAGATGATGGCGGTCTAGTTTAGAATGAAACATGGTTTCTGGAGACTACTGTGTATTTAGGATGGTGGTTTAGGTGCTAGATCTGCTGCTACCACTGAAGCAACAGTCGTTTTGAGCGGGTGCTCTCTATATTTTCTTCCTCTATTTTCTATTGACCTCTTCATCTTCTCTCTCTTTGACTCCTGACTATATGTGGCCTAGCCACCACAGAAGAGGTCCAGGCTGTATGTGTCACGTCTACTCCCGCCCTGCATCACGCACTCCTGCCATCTATTACACACACCTGCCTTCCCTCATCACGCGCATCAGCGATATTGGACTCACCTGGACTCATTCATCACCTGTTTATTTCCTCCCCTATATTTGTCAGTTCCCTTGCTCTGTTCCCTGCTGCTGCATTGATTGTTCTTTGTCTGTATTACTCGTTTGCTGACGCTGTTCCTGTCTCCTTCCATGTCCGTTCTATATTAACTGTTTGACTCCCCGTACCTGCTTCGTCTCTCCAGTGTCATTCCATGTGACAGTATGGGACAGTATGGGTTTGGTTCAGCAGCCTTGTGGTTGTTGAGTGAAGACTAGATGTTGTGGTTCTTGGGACTACACTCTCTTCACCTCTGTGAGAGGGGGAAAATGCTGATGCGACATTTACATGTGGTCACCATCACTCCCATAATGGAATGGACCACAATGGGTGCACATGACCGTGATCCTTACCCTAACATGGTCAAACAACATAAGCCAGCCACTGACTGACTGGTAATGGGCAGGTACAAAATATGTCTGGTCATATTCCTCAAGTCATTGATCAATGTTATTTTAGATGCGTAAATGACTTCTCCCAGCTGTGACCAATAGTAGATCCATAAAGAAAGGATATCTTATTATGCACTCCTTTAACTTAAAACATTGCTAATTAGGCCTATGCATAGAAATATTTTTAAGTAATTTCAAATCAATTATCATCTGGGTGGCGGGGTAGCCTAGTGGTTAGAGTGTTGGACTAGTAACCAGAAGGTTGCAAGTTCAAATCCCCTAGCTGACAAGGTACAAATCTGTCGTTCTGAACAGGCAGTTAACCCACTAGGCAGTCATTGAAAATAAGAATTTGTTCTTAACTGACTTGCCTAGTAAAATAATAAAATTGGTCACATACACATGGTTAGCAGATGATATTGTGACTTTATCAAAATGCTTATGTTATGTTGATGACAACTTTCAAATCTCTTCAATTTCAACTTTCAAGTCTCTAGATCTGATTTATATTCCACAATATTGTTGAAATCCATTGAAATCCAAAATCAGGGCTTGAATTATCTCCAGCCTTGCTGGAAGTGGCCTGTCTAGACATATATCCCAGCACATTCGCAATTTGAAGTGGCTTCTCGAATGCTCGTCGGGCATCACTCTCTTTCTTAATGAATCCTCCAACATACTGATTTAAAGAGTGCTCTTGGAAAGAATGATGCTCCATTCATTTCCTTTGCGGCATGTGAAAATATTGTAATTTTTTTGGCTCTAAATCTTTATTTTCTATCTAAACTGATGTTAACAGGTATATCTGGCTTTCTGACATTCTTCTTCCAGCAATGTCTTCTAATTCTGTTTGCCATGTGAATTTATAAAATCAAGTCAGGGATTGGTTGTGTGAGAGCATCACGCTAATAAATATGCCAGTGAAATACCAACACTTTGGTGAAATGCAATTGTTGAGTCTTTCCAAAGAAGCTTGTTGGAATGACTCTTCACTCTGTGACCTATAGCCTTGTATAGACTTTTATAGCCCACCCAGCCCCTGAATTAGCATGAGAAAAGTGGCCCATTACTGCAAGCAACGGCCTCTTAAGTGGCTCCTCATAATGACTTCTGATCTGACCACGACACCAGCGAGAGGGATTGTGCTACTTCTTAGTCTTTGTGTCTCTGTGTGTGAAAGAGAGTGTGTGTGTTTGTCTGTGTGTGTGTTTCTCGTTATTTGTCTGAGTATGTTCTTGTGTGTTCAAGACGTGCGAGTCGTAGGTGGTGAATGTGTGTGGTGAGGGGAGGGCCACGATCTTGAGGTGTGACCAGCTGTGTGCGCAGAGGCCCTTGGTCCACCCACATCCCTACATTAATGGCCCCTGATTAGAGAACAGGGGCCCTCCCCTTGCAGTAACACACACACTCACACTGGTGGGATGTCTGGAGAGACACTGTTTCTCAGGCTCCAGTTGTTAATTGCCTCAGAGCAGGAAGAGGACATGAGGGCAGCTTCTCACTCATGTCTATCTTTGTTCTCTTTCAGTCGACTGCTTCCTCAGATGCTGGTGAGTACGTTTATCTTTTCTTTTCATTACACCCATTCTGACATTTAGCTACTTTATCCGGGATATCAAAACACAGCAAAGAGATTTGTTGCATGCAGCTGTATGTACTAGCTGTAACTAACTGACAAAATTAGTTTTAAGTTCAGTTCAACTAAGAGTTCCTAGACAAGCCCCGGACCAATTAGGGCATTTTGTCCCGCCATACACTCGTTCCAAGAAGGGTTCTGCGGCTCTTAGTTCCAGGTAGAACTCTTTTGGGTTCCATATGGAAAGGGCTCTACATGGAACCCAAAAGGGTTCTACCTGGAACTAAGAGTGGTTATCCTATGGGGACAGCCAAAGAACCCATTTTGGTTCTAGATAGCACCTTTTTTCTAAGAGTGT
The DNA here is from genome assembly GCF_029448725.1 of Salvelinus fontinalis. NCBI lineage: Eukaryota > Metazoa > Chordata > Actinopteri > Salmoniformes > Salmonidae > Salvelinus > Salvelinus fontinalis. Next base: position 8,167,660 of record NC_074700.1, read on the forward strand.
AGACCCTTTTGAAGAACAATAATGGTCACTTTTGTGTGCATTTGTTTTGAATGTGACTTTCTCGGTTTCCAGTTTCTTTTTTATTACACTTTCCACCACACGCAATTCGGAAGTTATTGAATAGAACAGGCACACAGAATATGATGTCAACCTATTTATTTACGACTTTAACAAGAGGCGCTTGTGCAGGGGTTTTAGTGCAGGGGTTTTAGGGTTTGGCCTTTGGTGTTTGCTGTCTGTTCCCCATTTCACAGACGTTTAATAATGTTTGCTGAACGCCACGGTCAATGGAGCTTCGGCGTTGCCGCTGCTTACCGCATTTTCTGAGGTTTTGGTTCAGACACCCTATGCTATTTACCCTGTGTTACTCATTAACAAAGTAACACAGGCCCCATATTTTCTCTCTGCTGGCAAACACAATATTCCCAACACCCGAATCTAATACAGCTAACTCCAAACCAAATATCTTGTCAACTCCAAACCAAATATAATGTCACCGAGGTCAATTGTCAGAGTTGAAATAAAAATATAAACAAACGTCTGGGACAAATTGATTGCCACGATAGAAAATGGAATACGACTCTTGCGTCTTTGAATGGGAGATGTAATGGTCTGTAAAATCAGCTTGTTTTATGCCTCTTTTGGCACATGTACTGATTCAGCTGGGTGAATTGGCTAACAAAGGCATGAGATGCTATAGTTAGACTGCATGCCGTGACATTACTCACAGCATTGTAAAGTAGTCAGTCACGAACAGTCATGATTTGGTGTCCACGGTGTCATGTAATATTTGCAATAGCATGAAGAAACTTTGCTTGATAAACCTCAAATGAAACTACATCTATTTGTAATTCCTCCTGTGCTTCTGCATGCTTATCAGTGATTAGATACCTTGGTGCTGGAGGCTATGGATGAATCTTAGATTATTCTCAGTGTAGTGTTTTCAGGAAACTCCCAACAGAGGCTATTCAAATTGCTCAATTTTGGTAACATGTCTTCCTTTTGTATTTTTGTATTGTGCTTTCTCTGATTGGTGGGACTTACAGCCATGAAATTGCCATCTGGTGCCATGATATCAAGTACTAACTGTGAGTCCTTAGAGGTACTTGTTTAAATCGGCCTAGTTGTCTAGATTCCACAGCTCCGAAGCTATTCCCTTCTTTTGGGTGTAAAGATCTAGAGTAATAGCCTCGTCCACCGTCTTTTAGAGTATAGTGATCATGTCCCCCTCGTGTGTGTCCCTGAATTATCTCTCTCTGCTGTAGACGATGCTGGCAGGGTGCAATATAATGGTGGTGGGTTGCAGCACTATAAGGGCTGTTGTTGTTAGAGCAGTCGCTGTCACAAACCCCTTTTCCCCTAACCAATCAATCAATGAAATGTATTTATGAAGCTCTTTTACATCAGCAGATGTCACAAAGTGCTTATACAGAAACCCAGCCTAAAGCCCCAAACAGCAAGCAATGCAGATGTAGAAGCGTGGTGGCTAGGAATAACTCCATAGAAAGGCAGGATCCTAGGAAGAAACCTAGAGAGGAACCAGGTTCAGAGAGGGGTGGCCAGTCCTCTTCTGGCTGTGCCCAGTGGAGATTATAAGAGTTCATAGCAATTAAGTCCAGATTATTGGGACGGCATGGGAGAGCACTAGCAAGCCAATGACTCAGCCCCTGTAATAGAATCAGATGCAGAGAATCCCAGTGGAGAGAGAGAGAGGAGCCGGCCAGGCAGAGACAGCAAGGGTGTTTCGTCACTCCAGTGCCTTGCCGTTCACCTTAGCAGTAAAGACCTAAAGATTGCATCACTCAAATGGATTGACAGATCATTCCATAAAAATGGAGCTCTATAGGAGAAGGCCCTTCCTCCAGCTGTTTGCTTAGATATTCTAGGAACAATAAGGAGGCCTACTTCTTGTGACCGTAGCGTACGTGTAAGTATGTACGGCAGGACCAAATCAGAGACATAGGCAGTAGCAAGTCCATGTAATGCTTTGTAGGTTAGCAGTAAAACCTTGAAATCAGGAAGCCAGAGGCTAGCACTGTAGTAATATGATTGCATTTTCTGCTTCTAGACAAGATTCTAGCAGACGTATTTAGCACTAGCTGAAGTTTATTTAGTGCTATATCCGGATAGCCGGAGAGTAGAGCATTGCAGTAGTCTAATCTTGAAGTGACAAAAGCAGCAGATCTCTTTGTTTCTTGGGACCTAGAACTAGCATCTCTGTTTTGTCCATGTTTAAAAGCAAAACATTTGCCGCTGTCCACTTCCTTATGTCTGAAACAGGCTTCCAGGATAGGCAATTTCGGGGCTTCGCCGTGTTTTATTAAAATGTACAGCTAGCTGTGTGCCATCTGCATAGAAGTTGACATTGTGTTCCCGAATGACCAAGAGGTAGCATATATAATGAAAACAATAGTGGTCCTAAAACAGAACCTTGAGGAATACCGAAACTTACATTTACCACCTTAACGAGTACGTTCTCAGTACTATGATGGGCTCTAAAACCAGACTAGAGTTTTTTGTATACATTATTCGTCTTCAGGAAGGCAGTGAGTTGCAGAGCAACAGCTTTTTTGTTTTAAATGAGAGGAATGGGAAATTTGATATAGGCCGATTTAGTTTTTTAAATGTTCCGGGTCAAGGTTTGTCTTTTTCAGGAGAGGATTTATTATTGCCTCTTTTAGTGAGTTTGGTACACATCCTAACCACTTTTCCTACCCCTTTTCTCTCTCTCCAGACTATGGTGGTGGTGTGCAGCTCCAGGGCTGCTGCAGCCAGAGCAGTCTGAACAGCAACAGCAGTCTGCCCGGCGCCGGCAGCCATAAGAGGCTGTCAGAGCGCCGGGTGGCCAGCTGGGCTGCCTGCTTCGAGCGCCTGCTCCAGGACCCCATTGGCGTCTGCTACTTCTCAGTACGTACAGTAAAGAACACATTTTAGTTCACTGGGAGTTTTAGTTTAGTTATGTGATCTGAAATTCAACGAAATGAACAGTTAATTATCTCTCTCATTCTCAATTTGTTAGATGAAATCAATACTCGTCTACCTCAGACGTCCAACCGTGTTCTGTGGGATAGAATTAGCAGTACGCTTTACAGCTAATCAACAACTGGGAAATTGAGTTTTAGTTTGCAAGTTATGAAATGTTACAGTTAACTCTCTCATTAAATCAATAGGAAGCTAATTAGACATGAAAACATTATATTCTGTGGAATAGAAGCAATAATTATAGCCAATCAACACGACCAGAACATTTACCAGGCTTATTGCATGTGTGATAAAGCTGTTGTGTGTGTCTCTGCAGGAATTCCTCAAAAAGGAATTCAGTGAGGAGAATATCTTGTTCTGGCAGGCCTGTGAATACTTCAGTCAGGTACCTGCAACAGACAAAAAGCAGGTAAGCTTATTCCCCTTACTCAACACCAAGACCAAACTATACTTTCCTATATAGTCCAGTTCAGAAGTCCATATAGGTTTTAGATGTCGTGGACTGGATAGAAAAAGCCCTCCATTGTGAGGGTTGATCATGGCTTAAAGTTAAAAACCATTCCCCTTTATATCATTGGGTTATGTCATGGTTGTGTGTGTTTATAAAACCTCTTCCTCTCCTCCCCAGTTATCCCAGAGGGCGGGGGAAATCTACAACAGCTTCCTGTCCAGTAAGGCCACCACGCCGGTCAACATTGACAGTCAGGCCCAACTGGCCGATGATGTCCTCACCTCCCCATGTCCAAACATGTTCAAGGCTCAGCAGTTACAGGTGAGAGGACCAACTGCCTACTATATGTTATGTTATACCCTAACCTAAAACCTAACCCAAGCCTAAAATAACTATTTTTCTTGAGTGGACAAGCAAAATGTTCCCACTTGTCTGAATTTTCCTTGTTTTATGGTCCCCACAAAGATAGTAAAACCAAAAACACACACACACACACACAGCTAGGAGCAGCACAGTGTCAAATGCAGGGCTGTGCTGCTGGAACATTGTTATGATTCAGTGCTATGTGTGAATGTTCTTTTACTGTTTTACTCCAGTACAAAATGTTTTATGCTCAGTGTCGTTTTTTTCAACCATCTGCCTGTTTCCAAAAGGGCTATTGTGCTTCAGGGCCAAACACAAACTAGCATACACACACACTCTCAAGCCTTTACAAGGTTGTTTTAGGTCTGTACAATGTTCCAAACGTGACCGAATCATAGCTGTTATGACATATGTCATAACACCTGTCATAACACCTGCAATAACCATTTGTGACCCTTCACAAGACAAGATCATTTTCTCTCCCTATTTTTTCTGTAGATCTTCAACCTGATGAAGTTTGACAGCTACTCCAGGTTCCTCAAGTCTGGCCTGTACCAGGAGTGTATGCTGGCCGAGGTGGAGGGACGACCATTACCCGACCCTTACCAGATCCCCTGTAGCCCCGCTCCCTCCAAGCACAGTGCCAGCTCCGGCCACTCCACACCGAATAAGGTACCCACCTTGTACCATAGTAACCATAACAGCCAAAAGGGTATCTGCTATTATCTTAGTAACCACCTTAGGTGATTGTGTAACTCGCCTGTGAGATGCACATTTTGTGTTGTAGCCAGTACAGGTGTTTGTTGGTTTGTTAGTCTTCAAAACATCAGGGTCGTATTCACAAGGTACCAAACGGAAGAAAACGGACCAAAACAGGGAGGCACTACCTGAACTTGTCCAATAAGAAACTCTTTTTCTATTGGAAAATATTTTCCGCTGCTAGATGTTTTCCATGGCAAACGGTTTTCTACTGTATGCACTAATGTATCGACCCAGGTGTTACACAGGTTGTTTGAACTGGTTGTTTTGTTGTACAATAGGAGGCCAGGAATCAGAAGTCAGGGAGGTCACTGAACGAGGAACCCGGAGACGAGCACGATGAGCATAAGAAACGGGGCATCTTCTTCTCTTGGTCCCGGAACCGGAGCTTCGGGAAGGGACCCAAGAAAAAGGACATTGGAGAAATCAACATTGGTGAGCAACTCTCAGTCATAGAATAAGTCACAAGGAGTTAATCCTATGTATTCAATTCAAATACCTTTTCTCCCGTGAGGGAACTTCTTGTGTAGGATTTCAATATTGACATAAAGCTTTCTGTCATGCATTATGGTGGTAGTTCTTTGGTCTGGCAATACATAGCACTACATTGTGTGCTTTACATTTGTTATTGATAGGCAGGAGTTCAGTGATGTTGGTAATAAACTGTTCCTTCTCCATTAATGTGACCTGACCTGACCTCAGCCCCCATTCCTCACTAATCTACAGCTCTCCACCCTTGTCAGTGACCGCAAACATATACATTCCACCTGTGGCCTTTCCATAGGATACCTGATGATTAACAATATTTCAAGTTTACAAGTCAGTGAGTTTTATGTGTGTGTGATGATGCATGGATAATAATTGTGGAATGAGTTGTATCCTAACTGTGGCCTCCCTATCCTTCCTCTGTTGGGTAGATTCCTGGGGCAGCAACGGTCGGAGGGAATCACAGGGTTCCTTGTCCTCGGGTGCTAGTCTGGAGCTGGCCACTTCCTGTTCAACGAGCAAGACCGAGGTAAGATCCTGCTGCAAGGCCAGGCCAAGTCACCATGGCAACATGGACCTAAGATAGTTCTGTAGTAGAAGCATCTGTTAAACAGATCCCGACACTGTTAGTTTTGTGGCATGTTGGCAGAAATTCTGCTTGTCAAGGGATTTGGGTAAACCGTTGTCTGGATGGTTACAGGTGTTATACTGTATGCTACATGAGTTGAAGGGGATTAATTTCAAGGTCCAGATGTTCAATTTTGTTTTTATTATCCCACAGGGAAATTTGGTTTGCAGGCAGGGCGAACATCAAACACTACATACAAAACATAGAGACACCGTTGTGGTTGTAGTTTTGTCTCTTGGTATTCTCTCGTGCTTCCGTTGAGTTCTATCATCTCCGACTATGGTTTGTCATGGTATTCCCGTGCAGGGGGACAATCGTCACTCGGTGCCGGTGTGGGAGAGGGTAAGGGAGTGCTCCAAGATCTGCAGCATGACCCTGCCGGACGGCTCGTGTTCCTCTGTGACCCTGCGGCCGGGGGCCACCATCAGGGAGGTTCTCCGGGACCTCTGTCAGAGCCTCCGCATCAACATGGCTGCCGTAGACCTCTTCCTGGTGGGAGGAGAGAAGGTGAGTCAAACTCACTATGGTTATCAGCACAGTTACTGTTTCCCTTACTGTGCATCTCAATGTGGATGTAGTGTTTTTCCTTGGACCCAAGCTTAGGAAAATATGCAACTATACATAAATATCGGTACATTTCATTGCCCTTATGCCTAAAACAAATGCAATATAGACAAAACAAATAACAATGAAATTAAATATCCATCTAAATATATATTCATGTTTATTTTCCCCCATTAAAACACTCTTACATATCTGTCTATGTTGGAACTGTTGCTGTTAAAATACAATAAATAATTTTCATTCTGAATTGGAATTGACTGAATTGGAATTCTCATTCTGAACTGGAATAAACTGATTGATCACATCACACAGATGAATAACAGAACACACACACACAGACTTTTTGATAGTGCAACCCTAAGTAACAGTACAGATGAAAAATTATCAGGCCTATTACTGTAGAAATGATTGTTGATAGAAAGTCTGTTGGAACTGTTGCTGTTAAAATACAATACATATTTTTTATTCTGAACTGGAATAAACTGATCACATCACACAGATGTAGACCAGAAAACACACACAAACAGTCCTAATGAGAGGTGTGTGGCTGGTTGAAGTTCTCAACAAGCATGTCTATTCTTTTTGACAGTACAACACTGAGGTCATGCTCAGCCTTGAAACTGTTTCTGTACTTGTTTTTTAAGTATGTCAGAGTTGAGAAACCTGACTCGCATAGGTATGTGGTGCCAAACTGGACCAGAACATCTACTGCTTTCTCAGTCAGGCAGTTAATCGCTTCCTGCTGCAGATGAACAACACAGAAATGTGTGAGCGTTTGCCTCAAAAAGGCATCTTGCTTCAATCAGTTTATTCCAGTTAAGAATACAAAATATTATTGTATTTTAACAGCAACAGTTCCAGCCTAGACTAGTTTTCAACAATCATTTCTACAGTTGTCACGCCCTGCCCGTGGAGAGCTTTTTATGTCTCTATTTTGGTTTGGTCAGGGTGTGATTTGGGTGGGCATTCTATGTTCTTTTTTCTATGATTTGTATTCCTGTGTGTTTGGCCAGGTGTGGTTCTCAATCAGAGGCAGCTGTCTATCGTTGTCTCTGATTGAGAACCATAAGGTTGCCAAAAAGGTTGCCTTTTCTCACCTGTCTGTGTGGGTAGTTGTCTATGTGTAGTTGCATGTCAGCACTCGTTGTATTAGCTTCACGTCTGTTTTTGTTGTTGTTTTGTTAGTTGTTCAGTGATCTTCCTTTAATTAAAGAAGAATGTATTCACATCATGCTGCGCCTTGGTCTCCTCTCTTTGACGGACGTGACAACAGTAAAATGTACAATAGACCTGATAATTTTTTCTCCTCATCTGTACTGTTACTATGGGTTTCACTATCAGTAGTTAGCTTGCTTTGGCTAATGTTAGCTATTAGCTGTGTAACGTTACAAGGCAAGGGGATTGTTTGAAAGAGAAACTCACATCTAACGTTACTACCATGAGATAGTACTCCCTTATTTCTGCTCATCATCACCTGTTATAAAATGACAACAATGCCTTGCTAGTTGACTTACTTTTTCACTTTCGAAGCACTGTTTCCTGAAGCATTTAGCCCTGTTCTGAAAGAACTCCCTGGGTTTACCGTCATGTTGTGCCTGAATGTTTGGTCAGGACGTGTCGTTTTATTAATTTGTTCGTTATGAGAGACTCATTACTACGCACTTCCACACGCAAAACACATTGTGGGGACTCCTTGTTATAAGTTTGTATGAAAGAGAGAGAAACTCGTCGCTTTATATGCGTTTCATGACGATTGAGCTCAGTCAGAACTTGTGGCTAGCATGAGTCCATTTCATGACAGCGGTCAGTGATGGCGAGTGGGAATAACAAGTCAGTGACTTGAACAACAGCGCTGCAGCGTGTGGGTCACTAAATGATCTTCAAGAAATTGCAGAAACTTTAGAAAAAGATCTGGTAAACTTGCTCAGCTGCCAAACTGAGCAGAGACCGCTGATAAGCAGAGAACGCACTGAACAGAGAGCGCAGATGCACTTGGCCAAATCAATTCCAGTAATTCATGAAATAATTATAAATTTACTCTGACACATACTTTAAGAAAGGCTGATTTAGAGTGAAATAATGCAGATTCATTGATGTATTAAGTGGTTAGTTCCACTTAATACATCATGTACTTTGGATAAAAGTGTCTGCTTAATGGCATACATTATTGTTTTAGTAAGGCATCGCTTCATGGCTTTGTAAGTAGGTTTTCATGTTGTTTTTGTTCTTTTTAGCCTTTGGTGCTGGACCAAGACTGCATGACCCTCAGCGCACGGGACCTCAGAATGGAAAAGCGCACCCTCTTCAGGTAAAATATGCATCTCTACCTCCCTATATCTTTATGTCTCTATATCTCTCTCTATTTCTCTCTCGCATTCCCCCCTTTTTATTCAACAATGTGAACTTTAAAATAACTCTTTGCACCTGCATTCCTCCCAGTAGAATCTGAAGAAAATCATATGATCGTGTTTCAGAAAGTATCTGCATATTTATTTTCCCTCTATTTTTAGGTTGGACCTGGTACCCATTAATCGCTCTGTGGGATTGAAGGCCAAACCCACCAAACCTGTCACCGAAGTCCTGCGTCCCGTCGTGGCGAAATACGGCCTCCACCTCAAGGATCTGGTGGCCAAAATAGTATGTCGGTGACTGGCTGGGTCGCCTCAATATTTTCTGTTTGCAGCTGTGTGTCCAACCAATCTTCTGTAGAGCATGTAAAAGATGACAATGCTGCTGGGTAGTTGGCTCATTCTGACTCAACTGGCCTCTGAAGATACAAAGAGAGAGGGCTATAATTATGAATGACGACACTCCTAAAACATGCAGGGCGAAGGGGAGTAGAGAGACTCCCTTCTCGTCCAAATCCTTGCCAGTTAGTTGGTTTATTTTGGTCCTGTGGTGGTTTTCCAAGCATTACCCTACTATTACACACAGTGGCGGTTCTAGCTTGTATGGCTCCCTGGTCGAACTGCCCCCGCCCAAAAAAAAACAAAAAAACATTCTGCACTGACTGTAATTTTTCAATCATAACATTTAAAACTATATAAATATAAAAATATATACAAAAATAAGACTCATAAATATCAAAAATAAGTAACAAAGACACATAGAAACAAATTTGTGTTGATTTGGCACTCGAGCATCAATACATTACCCATCCCTCAACACTGTCAACTAAGAGTCAAGACTAAACCAATTCACCTTGGTGGTGTGCAGACTGGTTTTATATTATTCTTAATGATTTCGCGCAAACCAGAAAAAATGCAATAATATGTCTGTGAAACTATATGTTCACAGTATTATGAATGAATTGTGGTTCATTTGGTAGCATTACGTAGTGTGACTGATTTTACTAATTGCATTAGTACTGTACAAAGTTAGAGGTGTGCTATTTGATAGATTCCCCCTCTCCCCCTACCTCGGGCTCCAGTGGGGAGACCTGAGGTCAGCCTACCCCCACCCCCTCCCCATCTCGTACTTCTGAAGGGAGATCTTCCCAGGCAGTAGCCTGCCTAGCTCACAAACTAGAATCAGGGCGCCATCAGGGCGCCTTGACTTGGGTCAAGGTTAATTGACCCACAGTCCCACACGGTGACATGATATCATTGACGTGACGTGCAAATGAGCGATAGAAAACCGATTGCGCAAATGTCACCCTTCCCCAAAAAACTGTGTGGGTGTCCCGTGCCGCCCCTAGTGGCTGCCCGTGTCGCCTATACCTAAATTTGCTACTGATTACACAGTGAGCTGAAAGCCACATTCTAAATGGAGCGAAGGCGTCCATATCTTACATAGTTAATGAAAGTACACAGAAGTTGTGACGATACGCTAAAGTAGCAACTTGTCTGTCTGACATGTCAGTATGTCATCATGGTCATGTGACGAAATTGATGGAAACATGCCAATAGGCTAAAATGCATGCAAACTAACATGCTAAAACACAGGAACGTCATGCACCTAGTATGTGAGGATAGCTGGGGGGTAGTCCGGATGCGGGCAGATTTTTCCTGCAATCTAGAGCCATAATCATTATGCTTAATTCTATGTAAAAAATATGTATCTTTTTCTGCATAGCTAAGCATACCTCTTCAGCTGTCTCTATCATCCTGACTGGTGGTTATTTTTTAATTTTTAAAAAAAAGGAACTAAATATGCTTCTCTGGGTAAAAGATAGAAAGGAATGTGAGTACATTTAGATATTGCTTGCTTTTCTAAAGTCTACCAACCTTGCCAGCAGGTATGCCAGCTAAGATAGACAAGCTAGATACTCGAACTTGATTGATAGCCTGAAATGGCTTCTTGGTAGCTCGTTTGGGAGAGGTTGGGAGATTGTGAACCTATTTGGGCTAGCTAAAGTCAACTCCATAAATTTGCTGTGGCTAGTAGTATTACAGAGAGAAAAAAACAACAAAAAATATACACTACATGACTAAATGTATGTAGACATTTCATTTCATTGTCATTAATATGGAGTTGGTCCCCCTTTTGCTGTTATAACAGCCTCCACTCTACTGAGAAGACTTTCCACTAGATGTTGGAACATTGCTGCCGGGACTTGCTTCTATTTAGCCACAAGAGCATTAGTGAGGTTGGGCACTGATGCTGGGGGATTAGGCCTGGCTCGCAGTGGCCGTTCCAATTTATCCCAAAGGTGTCCGGTGGGGTTGAGGTCAGGGCTCTGTGCAGGCCAGTCAAGTTCTTCCACATCAATTTTGACAAACCATTTCTGTATGGGCCTCACTTTGTGTTATGGGGGCATTGTCATGCTGAAACAGGAAAGGGCCTTCCACAAACTTTTGCCGCAAAGTTGAAAGCATAGAATTGTCTAGAATGTCATTGTATGCTGTAGCTTTAAGATTTCCCTTCACTGGAACTAAGGGGCCTAGCCCAAACCATGAAAAACAGCCCCATACCATTATTCCACCTTTAAAGTTAGCACTATGCATTGGGGCAAGTAGCATTCTCCTGGCATCCGCCAAACCCAGATTAGTCTGTTGGACAGCCCGACGGTGAAGCGTGATTCATCACTTCAGAGAACACGTTTCCACTGCTCCAGAGTCTAATTTGAACGGGTGTCCACATACTTTAGTATATATAGTGTATATAAACAGGACAAATCTGAGGTGCCATGTGCCCCCTATGAGCATGACGACTGCTAAAATTTTGTGTTGTGTTTTGACAGAGTGGAGAAACGGAGCCCCTAGACCTGGGGGCGCCCATATCGAGTCTGGACGGCCTGCGTGTGGTATTGGAGAGAGCAGACCCTGTTGCCTCAGGGAAAGGTAAGACAGCCCATCACACCGAACACCAAAACATGCACTAAAATGCAGATGAGAGACAGATAATGAAGTAAGCCAACATTCCATCTCAGAGATAACGCCTACAGTGACCTAGCCTGATCCCAGATCTGTTTGTCTTGCCAAGTCCTATGGTCATTGATTTGGCATGACAAACGAACAAACATTAGTTGGCTATACAGCACTGACACTCAAACCCCCCAAACAGCCAAGATAGTGGCTTGAGAAATCCAATCCAATTCCTCCAATGTTGGACTGGCACTTCAGCCTGTCTGTTTCCAGGAATTCAAACAGCTCTTGTAATCAATGTCCTGTTTTGTCCCCACTGACTTCCAGTGATAAACAAAGATATCAGAGTGATGGAGGACATTTGGGATGGTTCATTGGCTCCTATTTTACCTCACTGTTGTTTTTTTTCTCTCTATAGACTCTAAGTCCAAGTCAGGCTCCTTGAAAGCACATCTGCCATCATTGACCACCAAGAGTCTTTCTGCAACAGTAAGGAGACCACCATCATCCTCCTCCTTTTATCCCCGTTTTCACTTTCTCAAGTATCCTTGAATTTCTAAGTGTGCTGTAACTCCCCTGCTATGCTGCTTCTTAACAATTTAATGTCACATAATAATTGCTCAAGTGCTCTATCCTACTTTGTTCCTGGCTCTTTGTCATGTTGTTTCTTCCTTAAATGCTGGCTGTAGCTGACTTGAACACTGGCTGACCTCCCACTTTATAGTTCAGCCTCCAGGTCACCTTTGTAGTTGCGATCCGACCTTGTCTCCTAGGGATATTACATTCATCTGATTTACTAAGCACAAAAGAAGCGTAAAAAGAAACAACAAGCATCAAAGAAACCACACGCTCGTGTTTTATGGTTGTTTTTTGTGTTTCCTATAGTTAATAACAGGGGCACAGGTGCGAACACTTAAGTCAATGTGCCCAGGATGTGTTGTAGTGGTGTTAGTACAGGGCATGCACAACCTCCTCCCTCACCCCCTTAATGGAGTGCGTTGTTATTGTTGCGTCTGCAGGGAGATGACAGGTCGTCAGGAAAGGCAAGCGGACCAGATCCGTCGCTCCCTGCGGAAAAGAGAAAGCCGAAAAAGATTAATATAGATGAAGCTGAAGGTAAATCCCCCTCTCTTTCTAACGTTCTGTTGCTTTTCTGAGCTTTGCTTCGCCGCGTCACTAACACCAGCTGTGAAAGAAGCCTTCAACCTTCATGGTTATCTGTCAGTGCAGCTTGGGACTGTGTACTGTGCACGTTAAATGATCTAATCCCCTTTTTATTTGACATCTTTTCTCATTTTTTGGGAGGGTTTTAGATAGGGTTGCAAAATGATGGTAACTTTCCTTTCTGGAAAACACTTTTGGGGAAAGTTACCGGAATTTTGCTACCCGTATTATTATATATTTTTTTCTTCCCTTTTTTATATACCCCTTTTTTCTCCCTAATTTCGTGGTATCCAATTGGTAGTTACAGTCTTGTCTCATCGCTGCAACTCCCTTACGGACTTGGGAGAGGCGAAGGTCGAGAGCCGTGCGTCCTCCGAAACACAACCCAACCAAGCCGCACTGCTTCTTGACACAATGCACACTTAACCCGGAAGCCAGCCGCACCAATGTGTCGGAGGAAACACGTACACCTGGCTACCGTGTCAGCGTGCACTGCGTCCGGCCCGCCACAGGAGTCGCTAGTGCGCGATGGGACAAGAACATCCCTGCCGGCCAAACCCTCCCCTAACCCGGGCGACACTGGGCCAATTGTGCTCCGCCCCATGGTTCTCCCCGTCACGGCCTACAACCCTAGTTTTATGATTATGAAGTAACTCTACTGCTTTCTCTCTCTTTAGAATTCTTTGAGCTCCTGAGCCGGGCGCAGAGCAACCGGAGAAATGACCAGAGAGGCCTCCTGAACAAAGAGGACCTGGAGTTACCTGACTTCTTGCGGTTAACCTCCGGCTCCCCCTCCACTGCCTCCCTAGACATGGCCTGCTCCACCCCCACCTCCGTCAAACAGGGCCAGGGTCCTGGCAGGGAGAACGGGGTTGGCGGTGCCCCCGCCCGCGGCCCCCTCAACGCCAGCCTGCGCTCTGAGAGCCTGGACTCCTCCCTCAGCAGCAACGGACATTCCCATTCTGCTGCGGGGCGCCGAGCACTACTGCCCCCACCCCGCCGCCCCGTCCCCCCCTTCAGCGCCGCCCTCTCACCCATCCCCTGCCCCTCGGAGTCTAGAGGCCCGGCCCTCAGGACGCTGGAGGAAGACACCCACGCTGACCTGACCCTGGTGGGCGAGGGAGACATCACCAGCCCCAATAGCACCTTGTTGGCCCCTGCGCTGCTGTCCCACGAGGGCAGCCTGCCCGAGGGAAACTTCATCCCTCCTTCACCCTGCGCACACTCCTTCCATGATGGTGGTGGGAATGGCCAGTCAAGCTCAGGTATTTCCACAGTGTGACTATGCATAAGTGTGTTGGTGTGTGTTTGTGTGTGTGTGTGAGAGACAGAGAGTGTGTGATTGTGTGTGTGTCTGAGGGTGACCTGACCAACGACAACTCCTTTTATACTGACTTCAATGCACTTTATTTACAACTGAAAATGTATTCTCTCTCAGTAGTACCCCAGTCATTTTTACTCCTTTGAATATTTTCTAATGAACATAGATAGCATTGTTTATGTGGTCACTTTCAATAGTAAGTTCAGCTCAATTGTAAATAGTGATGTATATATTTGAAATGAATGACATTTATATTCACACACCACTGAACTTATGAGTTTTACAACTTAACTGAGACTTGAGGTGATAGTAAACCTTAGAAAGGTTCATATTGTTGTACCACACAGGTTATATGAGGATGCAGGTGAATAAAAACTTGTTTCATAATGCCTACTTACTGTAATGCTGTAATACTCAACATGACAGTTGTCATTACAATACATGAAAAATAGACATACTATAATTTGACAGCAACCAATTGCAGTGAGCTACAATTACCATGCAAGTGTGAATTGTTTGATTGATTCAAATAGAGAACCTGGAATAGATTTCAATGAGTCACAGCCTTTCATGTCAATAAAATGCTCAATGCTGGCATTATGAATGTATAATTGGAGTAAGGTCCTAAACCCAAAACATAGTTACAGACAAGATAAAATGTAACCAAAGCGTTATGTTTTTTTTTAATTTTTTTTTTTAAGATGAGCATGATTGTTCAACCTGCCTGTACTTTTTTAATCGAAAAGCTGTATTTACTTCCATCCCATCCTCTAATGCAATGCAATTCAACAATTTTGCTCAGATTTTTTTCTGGTAATTCATAGAAGGAAAACTGAACCAGTTTCTTCACAATATGTTGATAATTATAGAGTCCTTGATGAAAAAAACAGTAATGATAGAGATCCTTTTGAAATGAACGGTATCGTTGTTGAATTGCGTGTCACACTGTCTGGAATTATCCTCTCTCTCTGTAGATGCCTGTTGTAGATGATCATGACAATTCATTCTGTATCTGTGCTTGATTAGATCTAATAAATGTTAGACCTGGAATCACATCATCTGTCTTTTTACACGTTTGTGATCTCAAATTCAGTTGCCACTCCATGCCTCTTCTTCCCCAACTTCCCCTAACACTACATACATCTCTGTCATTTAGTTTGTCTCCCTGACCTGTGCTTGCATGGTAGCGGCTTTGTCTATGCCCTTCTGGGAAGCTTGTGGCATCTGTGTCAGAGTAATTCTGACTTGTTTGTGTGTAGTTCTGATTGTTGTGTCTGTAGTGAGAGGTCATTCTGTGGCGTTTGTGTGTAATTCTGCCTGTTTTGTCTTTCTTGTTTTAGTCTGTCTTTCTAAGGGATTGCAAAATGTCTGTAACTTTCCCATAATTCCTAGGTTTTCCCAGAACTCCCAGTTGTAAGACTACCAGCTTTCCGGCTTCTTCCTTCCTGATTCCAGGAATCTTCCAACCAGCATTTCTGGAAAACCTGAGAATTTTGGGAAAGTTACTGGAATTTTGCAACACTAGACTTTTTATTGCTTTCACTAATGTACCTCAGCTAATGCATAATGCTTTCTCTGAGCAGTGAAGAGCTGTATCAGTCCTGATTTCATTGTCCATACCCCCTTACCAACTGGTCAGTTTCTAGTTCTCCACTACGTAGTAAGTCAGATTGATAGTCAGGGTGAGCCTGATAAGTTTGTGAATGCAGTCAACTAACTCCCGATAAGTGCAGTTTTACAATTTCCAATTAAATTACATCTACCACAACAGTCCCAAGCTGTTGCATTTATCTGGAGTCAACTGTATATCATTCACTATCTCTATTGGGGTGGGTAAGTCTGTCAAAACAGAATGAACAGTTGATTGTGGTGGGCAGGGCATCCATCATAATCACCAACATTATCCGCCACAGTTATTTATTGTTGTCACAAGACAACCAGTTTAGCTTTGTCATTTCACTGCAGTCTTGTCTCACCTGTGTTCAAAAGCCATATTAGAGTAATAACAACACACTTTGATGTCCCAACTTAAAAGGAAGCCTTATCCAACTGTGCTGTTTGAAGATCTGTACAGTTAAAAAAGGAATTAAGAGATGGCTAGAATTCATTTTTTTTTTTTACATGGACTATTTTAAGTACTGTCTCCAACAGCATTTGTTTTGTTTAAAATACTTGCACTTGATTGAGCTTGTCTGGCGCAATGGAACCAATGGAATAAAGTGCAAACCTTGTCCATCTAGCACTCCTGGCAGGCTCAATCACTCGCTGAATGTATTTGAAAGAAAACAAATTCTATTTGAACCCAGTCCTGCAGCTCCGAGGAAGGATTACTTCAAAGTATACAGAGGCCATCACTCAGGTGGACACAACATGTCTAGCCCTGGCTTTTTCTCAATAGCTCTGTCAATAGATATATGTACTGTGATATGTGTACACAAGTCGATATTAGAGGTTAGCATAAGCCTTGCAGTGAGTTTCTCTTGCTCTTCTGTTCTGGTTGCTAAGCGCATCAGCCTGTCTCTTCCACCTTGGAAACCATGGTAACGTGTCCAACTTGCATGAGTTGACTGTTTTGCTGCAGAGAGAAAATATTGCTCTCTCTCTCTCTCTCTCTCTCTCTCTCTCTCTCTCTCTACATCTGAAAGGAAACCTTTTTCTGTCACGTTATCATGGTCGTGTAATTAAAAACCTTTAACCCTTAAAGAGGACAAACTGACACAGCAGCATATGTTCCCTGGGGTTTACTTAGAGGAGTGGAACGGAGTTCACCTCCACTTTGAGTTAGTGGTTAATTAACTAATTTAGTTAAGGATGAAAAAGCTAGTGATTCTTAGCCTGGTCCCAGATCTGTTTGTGCTCTTGCCTACTCCATTGCTGTCAGTCAAGCCTAACTTGTATGCATGACAATGAGTGTGACAGGGAGTTGGCATGATGGCATCAACAGACTGGCACTCAGACTTAGTGGTTCTGGGGTCAGCTCCTATAGGATATCCCAATTCAATCCCTGACTACAATGTTAATGTAAACTCATGTTGAAAACAAAACACTGGTCTGCTAGGGTCACTCCACCTGATGTGAAATAACAACCAATATGCCCTTATGAGTGTGATGTGTTGAGATTAATTTACCATTTTAATATCTAAAAGATATCAGCTGTTATCTATTGTAATGATTGTTTTTGCTTTCCGTGTAAAATCAAATGATGGTTGTGCGCCTGGTCAGATAATCATGTATTGCTAATTGCTTTCTAATTAATGCTTTAGTCCACCAGAGGGCGACAGTATATAGTTAAACTGTTGTTCCACTACCATGCATTGCATCAACGTCATCTGCCATACTAGGGCATTTGAGGATTAGTCCAAACCTGTTCCACTTTCTAGTCATAGCAAAGAACCAATACATAAAATTAGACTTCCTCCCATTTCTCGTTACCAATGTTTGGGATATCCTGTTTTCACTGTATTTATCATATCAAGTGCAGGTGTATAGTATTAGGCTTTGTGATGTCATTGGCCTCTCACACAAGTTTTTGCAGAAATGGGACTGATTTATCTTTGCCCATATCTGGAATTTAGAAAAGCTTTTATACTTTAAAATGCAATCGACCACTTAGGCACAAGGTTAGGCTTAGTATTCACCCCAATGCAGCTGCTTTTTAACAACAAAATGAAAATGTAATACCCAGAAAATTAACACAATTAGCTTACACTGATTCAGAATTCTTGCCTGAGGGACCTAGTGGCTCAATGACCCTTTAGCCTCACGTTATATCTCACTGTCTTCTCCATCTGTCTGAATGACACACCTGAAAGCTGGCTACAGCTGACCCTGAATCAGTCTTATCATCCATCTGGTGGAAACCAGGGGGCCTTGTGGCTGATCTCAGCTTGCCTTAGTGAGCTGTGCAGCTGGTTCTGTTCCAAAATGGCCCTGGGCAGAAATGGTCTGTCTAGGCGAGTCTGGTGCCATGGCCCATTGACGGACAAGAACCCGACAGCCAGCCAGCACAGGCTCATGTTACGAACAGTGCCAAGACAGAAATTATACCTCTCAACTCAAATAGGCCTACTGTAATGAGAGAATGTTTATTCCAGACCACTTCAATTGTATTTTAGGAATGTATTCACACCACTTGACTTTTTCCACTCTTTGTTGTGTTACAAAGCGGGATTAAAATGCATTAAATTGTAATTTTTTGTCAACAATCTATACAAAAATAGTCTAGGTCCAAGAGGCTTCTAAACAGCTTCTTCCCCTAAGCCATAAGAATACTGAACATCTAATCAAATGCTACTCAGACTATTTGGATTGCCCCCCACTTTTACACTCCTGCTACTCCTGTTATTATCTATGTATAGTCTACCTACATGTACATATTACCTCAATTACCTTGACTAACCGGTGCCCCCACACATTGACTCTGTACCGGTCCTCCCTGTATATAGCCTCGCTATTGTTATTTTACTGCTTCTCTTTAATTAGTTGTTACTTTTATTTATTATTTGTAATTTTTTTAAACTGCATTGTTGGTTAGGGCTTGTAAGTAAGCATTTTACTGTAAGGTCCAGCTAGACCTGTTGTATTCGGCACATGTGACAAATACAATTTGATTTGATTTGATTGTACGATATTTGCACATTATTCTGTTAACTTCGTCAGGATTGGTGGGTCCACTGCGGGTCGGTTGAGCTAATGTAGGCTAATGCGATTAGCAAGAGGTTGTAAGTAACAAGAACATTTCCCAGGACATAGACATATCTGATATTGGCAGAAAGCTTAGATTCTTGTTAATCTAACTGCACTGTCCAGTATACAGTAGCTATTACACTGAACTAATAACATGCTATTGTTTGAGGAGAGTGCACAGTTTTGAATATGAAAAGTTATTAATAAACAAATTAGGCACATTTGGGCAGTCTTGATGCAACACTTTGAACATAAATACAATGGTTCCTTGGATCAGTCTAAAACTTTGCACATACACTGCTAAATTGCACCTGGGCTGGATAAAAATAAATAAATATGTATTTCACCTTTATTTAACCAGATAGGCCAGTTGAGAACAAGTTCTCATTTACAACTGCGACCTGGCCAAGATAAAGCAAAGCAGTGCGACAAAAAACAACAACACAGAGTTACACATGGGATAAACAAAAGTACACTCAATAACACAATAGAAAATGCTGTATACAGTGTGTGCAAATGAAGTAAGGATGTAAGGCAATAAATAGGCCATAGTGGTGAAGTAACTACAATTTAGCAATTAGCACTGGAGTGATAGATGTGCAGATGAGGATGTGCAAGTAGAAATATTGGTGTGCAAAAGAGCAGAAAAACCAAAACAAATATGGGGATGAGGTAGGTAGTTGGTTAAATGGGCTATTTACAGATGGGCTGTGTACAGCTGCAGCGATCGGTAAGCTGCTCTGACAGCTGATGCTTAAAGTTTGTGAGGGAGATATAAGTCTCCAACTTCAGTGATTTTTGCAATTCGTTCCAGTCATTGGCAGCAGAGAACTGGAATGAAAGGCGGCCAAAGTAGGTGTTGGCTTTGGGGATGACCAGTGAAATATACCTGCTGGAGCATGTGCTACGGGTGGGTGTTGCTATGGTGACCAGTGAGCTGAGATAAGGCGGAGCTTTACCTAGCAAAGACTTATAGATGACCTGGAGCCAGTGGGTTTGGCGACGAATATGTAGCAAGGACCAGCCAACGAGAGCATACAGATCGCAGTGGTGGGTAGTATATGGGCCTTTGGTGACAAAACGAATGGCACTATGATAGACTGCATCCAATTTGCTGAGTAGAGTGTTGGAGGCTATTTTGTAAATGACCGAATAAATCGCCGAAGTCAAGGATCAGTAGGATAGTCAGTTTTACGAGTGTATGTTTGGCAGCATGAGTGAAGGAGGCTTTGTTGTGAAATAAGAAGCCAATTCTAGATTTAATTTTGGATTGGAGATGTTTAATATGAGTCTGGAAGGAGAGTTTACAGTCTAGCTAGACACCTAGGTATTTGTAGTTGTCCACATATTCTAAGTCAGAACCGTCCAGAGTAGTGATGCTGGAAGGACGGGATGGTGCGGGCAGCGATCGGTTGAAGAGCATGCATTTAGTTTTACTAGCATTTAAAAGCAGTTGGAGGCCACGGAAGGAGTGTTGTATAGCATTCAAGCTCGTTTGGAGGTTAGTTAACACAGTGTCCAACGAAGGGCCAGATGTATACAGAATGGTGTCGTCTGCGTAGAGGTGGATCAGGGAATCACCCGCAGCAAGAGCAACATCATTGATATATACAGAGAAAAGAGTCGTCCCGAGAATTGAACCCTGTGTCACCCTCATAGAGACTGCCAGAGGTCCGGACAACAGGCCCTCCGATTCGACACACTGAACTGTATCTGAGAAGTAGATGGTGAACCAGGCGAGGCAGTCATTAGAGAAACCAAGGCTGTTGAGTCTACCGATAAGAATACTGTGATTGACAGAGTCGAAAGCCTTGGCCAGGTCGATGAAGATGGCTGCAGAGTACTGTCTTTTATCGATGGCGGTTATGATACCTTGAGCGTGGCTGAGGTGCACCCGTGACCAGCTCGGAAACCGGATTGCATAGCGGAGAAGGTACGGTGTGATTCGAAATGGTCGGTGATCAGTTTGTTCACTTGGCTTTCGAAGACTTTAGAAAGGCAGGGCAGAATGGATATAGGTCTGTAACAGTTTGGGTCTATAGCGTCTCCCCCTTTGAAGAAGGGGATGACTGCAGCTGCTTTCCAATCTTTAGGAATCTCAGACGATACGAACGAGAGGTTGAACAGACTAGTAATAGGGGTTGCAACAATGGCAGCAGATAATTATAGGAGGAGAAGGTCCAGATTGTCTAGCCCAGCTGATTTGTAGGGATCAGATTTTGCAGCTCTTTCAGAACATCAGCTGTCTGGATTTGGGTGAAGGAGAAGCAGGGGGGGCTTGGGCCAGTTGCTGCGGGGGTGCAGAGCTGTTGGCCGTGGTTGGGGTAGCCAAGTGGAAAGCATGGCCAGCCGTAGAGAAATGCTTATTGAAATTCTCGATTATCGTTGGTGACAGTGTTTCCTAGCCTCAGTGCAGTGGGCAGCTGGGAGGAGGTGCTCTTATTCTCCATGGACTTTACAGTGTCCCAAAACTTTTTGGAATTAGTGCTGCAGGATGCAACTTTCTGTTGCTTTCCTAACTGACTGTGTATATTGGTTCCTGACTTCCCTGAAAAGTTGCATATCGCAGGGACTATCGCAGGGACTATTCGATGCTAGTGCAGTACGCCATAGGATGTTTTTGTGCTTGTCAAGGGCAGTCAAGTCTGGAGTGAACTAAGGGCTATATCTGTTCTTAGGTAAACATTTTTTGAAAGGGGCATGCTTATTTAAGACAGTGAGGAAAGCACTTTTAAAGAACAACCACTTCTGCTTGCAGAAGTGTTTTATGGAGCGTTTGACAGTGATGAGGGGTGGTCGTTTGACCGCGGACCCATAGCAGTGATTGCTGAGATCCTGGTTGAAAACAGCAGAAGTGTATTTAGAGGACAAGTTGGTCAGGATGATATCTATGAGGTTGCCCATGTTTACAGATTCGGGGTTGTACCTGGTAGGTTCCTTGATAATTTGTGTGAGATTGATTGTAGGACGGCCGGGGTGTTAAGCATATCCCAGTTTAGGTCACCTAACAGTACAAACTCTGACGATAGATGGGGGGCAATCAATTCACATATGGTGTCCAGGGCACAGCTGGGAGCTGAGGGGGGTCTATAACAAGCGGCAACAGTGAGGGACTTATTTTTGGAGAGATAGATTTTTAAAAGTAGAAGCTCGAACTGTTTGGGCATAGACCTGGATAGTATGACAGAACTCTGCAGGCTATCTCTACAGTAGATTGAAACTCCGCCCCCTTTAGCAGTTTTATCTTGATGAAAAATGTGTAATTGGGGATGGAAATTTCAGAATTTTTGGTGGCCTTCCTAAGCCAGGATTCAGACACGGCTAGAACATCAAGGTTGGCGGAGTGTGCTAAAGCAGTGAATAAAGCAAACTTAGAGAGGAGGCTTCTAATGTTAACATGCATGAACCCAAGGCTTTTACAGTTACAGTCAAGTCAACAAATGAGAGCGCCTGGGGACACACAGGGCCTGGGTTAACCTCTACATCACCAGAGGAACAGAGGAGGAGTAGGACGAGGGTACGGCTAAAGGCTATAAGAACTGGTCATCTAGTGCGTTGGGAACAGAGAATAAAAGGAGCAGATTCAGTGGAGGTAAACCTGGCATTGAGTGACGATGAGAGAGGCTGCATCTCTGGAGGCGCCAGTTAAGCTAGGTGCGGTCTCCGCATGTGTGGGGGGTGGGACAAAGGAGCTATCTGAGGCATGTTGAGCGGGACTAGGGGGCTCCACAGTAAAATAAAACAATGAGAGCTACCCTAAACAACAGTATACAAGGCATATTGACATTAGAGAGAGGCATTAAAGCCATCACAGGTGTTGATTGGGAGAGCTAAGACAACAACGGGTAAACAGCTAAGACAACAACATTTACATTACATTTAAGTAATTTAGCAGACGCTCTTAACCAGAGCGACTTACAAATTGGAAAGTTCATACATATTCATCCTGGTCCCCCCGTGGGAATTGAACCCTGGTCCCCCCGTGGGAATTGAACCCACAACCCTGGCGTTGTAAGCGCCATGCTCTACCAACTGAGCCACACGGGACCAACAACGGGTAAATGGCGACGAATGGGCAGAGAGGGTCAGAACACAGGGGCAGAGCAAGAAACAAAATGAAGTACAGTGTTAATGAACAGTCCAGCAGGCATCAGCTGTGTAACCCTGTGATCATAGGGTTCAATGAGCAGCAATAGATGGGGAGCCGTTCGGTAGTCGTTACTATGATAGGCGAGCGGGAGACACGGCGTTCAGAAAAGCTAGCGGGCCGGGGAGAGCAGATGGATCTTCACCGACATCCACGATGCAGAGGCCGGTTGAGAGCACATCGGCTGAATTACGTCAGCAGACCAGCAGACCAGTCGTGATGGATCGGCGGGGCTCAGTGTCGATAAAGGGTCCAGGCCAATTGGCAAGAGAGGTATTGTAGTTGGTGTACTTCGTTTTCTAGCCGGGAGATGGGCCTAGCTCGAGGCTAGCTCGATGCTAACTGGTGCTTGCTTCTGGACAAGGGCGTTAGCCACAATAGCCACTCGGTAGCAGCTAGCTAGCACGATGATCCGGTGTAATGGTCCAGAGCTTGCGGCAGGAATCCGGTGATGTAGTGAAAAAAGCAGTCAGATATGCTCAGGGCTGATATCGCGCTGTGCAGACTGGCAGGTATTATCCGGGCTATCCGGGCTAAAGCTGCTGGTGTCTGAGCTAAAGGTAAAGACCGCTAGCAGTGGCTAACAATCACTAAATAGCTAGTAGCTAATTAGCTGGCTAGCTTCTGATGGCTAGCTTCTGAATGAGGTTCCAGTTCTAAGGTCGAAAAAATAGCAGATCCGTACCACATTGGGTGAGGCGGGTTGCAGGAAGGTATATTTAATTCAAAAATGGAAAAAGAGATTGAAATATATTGAAATGTATGCAAAAAAACCTAGAAAAAATGAATACTTACAAGGGACAAAAACAAACACTTGTTACTGCTACGCCATCTTGGATCTATAAGATCCAAGACATAATTCCACTTTGACGTTATGGGGTATTGTGTGCAGGTCAGTCACACAAAATCTCAAGTACAGCCTTCATATCAGCATGGCCTTTTGGAATATTCACTAACCCTGATATGGCATAAGCACATTTTAGATAACAGCCATAATGATGACACTCCTACTCTGTCATTGTAACGATGTATCTATTAAGATACCTTATTATGAGCTCTGCATAGCATGACACGAATGCGCTATAGATATGGTAAGGATATATTTAATGAACCTTTAGTAATGCTGTTTGGACCTGTTATAACATGATCATGAAATGCTTATAGATGTGTAGTAAATGCGTTATGGATATGTAGTCAGAGTAAATCGTTACTGTTGCTTCATGAGAAAATATTGAGCAGATCAACTTGTTAAGTAGGCTTACCCTTGGCAAATAGGTTCTGTTTGTGTGTTCAGCTGTGACAAGGGAATGCTGTGGAGGCTGTGTTTATAACACTGCTTTGACTGATGAATCAGAGACGTAGGAGGTCAGAAGGTGTGTGTGTTGGAGTGCTGTGTATGAATCACTTAGAACTTCTGTTGAAAAGCTGGGGGTCACTGAGTGCAGGATTGACGAGGAGAATTACCACTCAGGGTTAGCTTTGGCCTCTCTCGCCTCACGCATCCTCAATAGAGACGTGTCGCGGAGGAACTGTATGAGTCAGCGCACTCTCCAACCCTTTCCTCATGTGACGTCTCATTATGTACAACGGCTTCAGGTCAGATATTCTTTCTCCATTGCGATATTCACTTTTGTCAATCACTTGTCAAGATAAGAATACAGCTAAAAACTGCACAGAAATGTGAAACAGTCATAGTGATCCAGCTCCATTGTGACTACAGACTTCAATCTGGATCCAGAAATGCACCTTTGAGAAAGTTCTGTATTATTAATAATCCTGTTTAATAGTGTATCATCATATCAATGCAACATGGCTCAGTATGTGGGCAAGCACCACGTTTTGTTGACATCAACAAGTCTACACTCTTAGAAAAAAGGGTTCCTAAAGGGTTCTTCGGCAGTCCCCATAGGAGAACCGTTTTTTGGTTCCATGTAAAACCCTTTTTGGTTCCATGTAGAACTCTTTTGGTTCCATGTAGAACCCTCTGTGGAAAGGGTTCTACATGGACCTCCAAAGGGTTTTACCTGGGACCAAAAGGGTTCTTCAAAGGGTTCTCCTATGGGGACAGCCAAAGAACCACTTTAGGTTCTAGATTTTTCTAAGAGTGTAGACCAGGTCTCTCCAACAATGTTCCTGGAGAGCTACCCTCCTGTAGGTTTTCCCTCCAACCTCAGTTTTAACTGAACTGTTTCAGTTTATCAACCAGCTAATTATTAGAATCAGGTGCGCTAGATTAGGGTTGGAGCGAAAACCTACAGGACGGTAGCTCTTCAGGAACAGGGTTGGAGAGCCCTGGTGTAGACAGTAGTACAGTACAGTACAGTACACAGTTGATCTAATGAATAACCAATCAGTTAAACTGTTTCAGTTTGTTCTTTTGAAGCCAAGTGGACAAGCTGAATGGCATGCATAGAGCTTTTGATGTTTGAGATGGTTTCATTTTGTTAGCTCATAGGGCACAATGTTCTGAACTGATCCTGGGCCAGAAGCCATCAAGCCAAATACTCTGAGCCTGATGCTTTGTCACCCCCAGGTCACTGCTCTGAGATCAGTTCAATGGACGTACTGCATTTCAAGGGTCAGAGCTCTATCATAATGGAGATGGAAAAAGCTATTCCAGAGGGTTTCTTAACCCTTCCCCTACCCCTCCCCTGTCCACTGTTTTTGTCCTCTACTGTCACGTTCCTGACCTGTTTTCTGTTGTTTTGTATGTGTGTGATGGTCAGGGCGTGAGTTTTGGGTGGGCAGTCTATGTTTTCCGTTTCTATGTTGGTTTTGGGTTGCCTGGTATGGCTCTTAATTAGAGGCAGGTGTTTTGCGTTTTCCTCTAATTGAGAGTCATATTAAGGTAGGAGGTTCTCACTGTTTGTTTGTGGGTGATTGTCGTCCGTGTCTGTGTCTGCACCACACGGGACTGTAGCGTTTGTTCGTTCGGTTTGTCATAGTCTGTACCTGTTCCTACGTGCTTCGTGTTTTATGTAAGTACTCATGGTTTAGGTCAGTATACATTCGTTTTTTGTTATTTTGTAATCCTTCCCAGTGTTTGTTTTCATGTTTCGTCGTTTACCTTAATGAATTCATTATGTATTCACAACCCGCTGCATGTTGGTCGAATCACTACTCCTCCTCTTCGTATGAAGAGGAGGAGGAACATCGTTACAGAATCACCCACCAAACCCAGATCAAGCAGCGGGTTAACGGACAGCAACGACAGCAGCAGTGGGAAAAGGAGGATTGGACATGGGAAGAGATCCTGGACGGTAAAGGACCCTGGGCAGAGCCAGTGGAGTGTCGCCGCCCCAAAGCGGAGCTGGAGGCATCGAAAGCGGAGAGGCGACGTTATGAGGAGGCAGCACGGAAGCAAGGCTGGAAGCCCGCAAGTACTACCCTAAAATTTCTTGGGGGGGGGCTAAGAGGTAGTGGGCCGAGGGCAGGTAGGAGACCTGCGCCCACTTCCCAGGCTAACCGTGGAGAGCGGGAGTACGGGCAGACGCCGTGTTACGCAGTAGAGCGCACGGTGTCTCCTGTACGGGTGCATAGCCCAGTGCGGGTTATTCCACCTCCCCGCACTGGTAGGGCTAGATTGGGCATTGAGCCGAATGTCATGAGGCCGGCCCTACATATCTGGCCACCAGTACGTCTCCTTGGGCCGGCTTACATGGCACCAGCCTTACGCATGGTGTCCCCAGTTCGCCAACACAGCCCAGTGCGGGTTATTCCACCTCCCCGAACTGGACGGGCTACGGGGAGCATGCAACCAGGTAAGGTTGGGCAGGCTCAGTGCTCAAGGGAGCCAATACGCCTGCACGGTCCGGTATTTCCGGCGCTACCTCCTCGCCCCAGCCCAGTACCACCAGTGCCTACACCACGCACCAGGCTTCCAGTGCGTTTTAAGAGCCCTGTTCCTCCTCCACGCACTCTCCCTATGGTGCGTGTCTCCAGCCCAGTGCCTCCAGTTCCGGCACCACGCACTAAGCCATCTGTGCGTCTCCAGAGCCCTGTACGCCCTGTTCCTCCTCCACGCACTCTCCCTGAGGTGCGTGCCCTCAGTCCGGTACCTCCAGTTCCGGTACCACGCACCAGGCCTATAGTGCGCTTCAAAAGGTCAGTGTGCCCTGTTCCTGCTCCCCGCACTAGCCTTGAAGTGCGTGCCGTCATCCCGGTACCTCCAGTTCCGGCACCACGCACCAGGCCTACTGTGCGCCTCAGCAGGGCAGAGTCGGCCGTCTGCCCAACGCCTTCTGCACTGCCTGTCTGCCCAGCGCCGTCTGAGCCATCTGTTTGTCCAGCGCCGTCTGAGCCATCTGTCTGCCCAGCGCCGTCTGAGCCATCTGTCTGCCCAGCGCCGTCTGAGCCATCTGTCTGCCCAGCGCCGTCTGAGCCATCTGTCTGCCCAGCGCCGTCTGAGCCATCCGTCTGCCCAGCGCCGTCTGAGCCATCCGTCTGCCCAGCGCCTTCTGAGCCATCCGTCTGCACAGCGCCTTCTGAGCCATCCGTCTGCACAGCGCCTTCTGAGCCATCCGTCTGCCACGAGCCATTAGAGCCGCCCGTCTGTCCCGAGCCATTAGAGCCGTCCGTCAGTCAGGAGCCGCTAGAGCCGTCCGTCAGTCAGGAGCTGCCAGAGCCGCCAGCCAGTCAGGAGCTGCCAGAGCCGCCAGCCAGTCAGGAGCTGCCAGAGCCGCCAGCCAGTCAGGAGCTGCCAGAGCCGCCAGCCAGTCAGGAGCTGCCAGAGCCGCCAGCCAGTCAGGAGCTGTCCTACAGTCATGAGCTGCCTTACAGTCATGAGCTGCCCTACAGTCATGAGCTGCCCTACAGTCATGAGCTGCCCCACAGTCATGAGCTGCCCCATAGTCATGAGCTGCCCCACAGTCATGAGCTGCCCCACAGTCAGGAGCTGTCCCTCAGCCCGGACCTGCCAGAGTCCCTCAGCCCGGACCTGCCAGAGTCCCTCAGCCCGGACCTGCCAGAGTCCCTCAGCCCGGACCTGCCAGAGTCCCTCAGCCCGGACCTGCCAGAGTCCCTCAGCCCGGACCTGCCAGAGTCCCTCAGCCCGGACCTGCCAGAGTCCCTCAGCCAGGACCTGCCGCCCCTTATCCCGGTGCCGCCCCTTATCCCGGTGCTGCCCCTTATCCCGGTGCTGGCCCTTATCCCGGTGCTGCCCCTTCATTTAGGTGGTTTTAGTTGGAGGGTGGTCATTGGGAGGGGAATACAGAAGCGGGGAGTGACTATGGTGGTGTGGGGACAGCGTCCGGAGCCTGAGCCACCACCGTGGTCAGATGCCCACCCAGACCCTCCCCTGGACTTAGTGCTGGTGCGCCCGGCGTTCGCACCTTGAGGGGGGTGGTTCTGTCACGTTCCTGACCTGTTTTCTGTTGTTTTGTATGTGTGTGATGGTCAGGGCGTGAGTTTTGGGTGGGCAGTCTATGTTTTCCGTTTCTATGTTGGTTTTGGGTTGCCTGGTATGGCTCTTAATTAGAGGCAGGTGTTTTGCGTTTTCCTCTAATTGAGAGTCATATTAAGGTAGGAGGTTCTCACTGTTTGTTTGTGGGTGATTGTCGTCCGTGTCTGTGTCTGCACCACGCGGGACTGTAGCGTTTGTTCGTTCGGTTTGTCATAGTCTGTACCTGTTCCTACGTGCTTCGTGTTTTATGTAAGTACTCATGGTTTAGGTCAGTATACATTCGTTTTTTGTTATTTTGTAATCCTTCCCAGTGTTTGTTTTCGTGTTTCGTCGTTTACCTTAATAAATTCATTATGTATTCACAACCCGCTGCATGTTGGTCGAATCACTACTCCTCCTCTTCGTATGAAGAGGAGGAGGAACATCGTTACATCTACCACCAAAAATGTGCGTAGGTCAAGACGCAAAGAACTGGTGGCCTTCACTGGCCTATGTCACTGCTTTAGACTGATTATAACACAGATGATAAAATCGTCTGGAAGGCTTTGTACCTTTCCAGGGAGGTGGTAGACAAGTCATAACATGTGTTTTGTAGTAACCCATCAGTAAATCATTGACATGTTAACCAATGCATGCTGTGTTTGAGGCCTCAAGGCTATGGTAGATTGGTAACTCTCCTCCATACACTGTAGCTGGGCTTTTGATTTGTTTGACCACTGTGGTTAAAACTTGTCTGATTCTCCCATCACTCCCCTCTTCCCAGAGAGAAGACAAAGAGCATGTGCTCTTGACCGCTCCCACAAGAGGTCGCCGTGTCTTGGAGCACTCCGCTCTCAGACAGCGCTGCAGGAGGTGATGGACGTGGAGGGAGTGTGCCTGGAGGAAGAGGAGGAGAAGGTGAGGGAGGTCAACATCACCCACGGAGAGGACTCGGAGCTCAGCGTCAGTTTCCAAGGGTACGCGGCTGAGCTCCGGCAGTGCCAGAGTCGAATGAAGACCTCCCAGGTGCCCCTCAACACCCACGATCAATCAGAAGGGAACAAAGACTCCAAGACTGACATATACAAGGCCACCATTGTGTGAGCTCTGAGGCTGACCAACCCTCACCAGCACTTTCCAAGCTTGATTCATGGTCTGTTCAAACAGGAACTTACTTGATGAACAAGGGACTTTTACTGTAAAAAACTGTAATTTTTCATGCTAGAACTGATGTATATGTATAATAATTGTATGGTGATAGATATTGTATTATTGATCATTACTGACTATGCCGTACTGTTTAGCGGGTATACATTTTCAAGAAGTGATGAAAAGGAAAATAATTGCCAGTTAAGATTAATGAACAATTTGGTAATAACTTAGTGTTTGGAAATGTATTAAGGGATACCTTGTTTTAGATGGATGCTGATAATGTAGGTACTGTAAAGCAGGGGCTATAGAATTAAGCCTCTTTCAGGTAGATTATAGGATTCACACATTGTAGGAACATGAGAAACTCCTTGCAATTCTAGTGCATGTTACTGTATTATTCTGGTCACACACTGAGTGTAAAAAACATTATGAACACCTGCTCTTTCCATGACATAGACTGACAAGATGAATCCAGGTGAAAGCTATGATCCCTTGTTGATGTCACTTGTTCAATACATTTCAATCAGTGTAGATGAAGGGGATGATGCAGGTTAAAGAATGATTTTTATGCCTTGAGACAATTGAGACATGGATTGTGTATGTGTACCATTCAGAGGGTGGATGGGTAAGACAAAATATTTAAGTGCCTTTGAACAGGGTATGGTAGTAGGTGCCAGGTTCACCGGTTTGTGTCAAGAACTGCAGGTGTTCTTAATGTTTTGTACACTCAGTGTACACTGTTTCATGGTGAACAAAATATGATGCCTCTTCATGTCTGTACATTTGATCTATTATGGTCTGGCTTGATGTTTGGTTGGTCAAATTCCACTCAATAAACATTCCCACCTTTATAATGCCAGAATGGAAGCCTCTGTTAGTCTCGTTGAAGGATTTTATTAAAGGGTCAAGCTGGTATTTAAACAACCGCAACTGATGGGGATATGACAGTGGAACTAACCCACTGGGCACAGACGTCAATTCGACGTCTATTCCATGTTGGTTCATCGTAATTCCATTGGAATTGGAATTGGAAACAGCTTGATTGAACCAGTGTCTGCCCAGTGGAAAGCTCATGAGGCATTTATAAGTTATGTTCTTCAAGAACCAGTGGCTATATATCATTCATTTAAACGTCAAAAAATGGATGTACCAATCCAAGATGGCCCCTTTAATGATTAATTTCGCTTGAAATAAAAATTATTTGTAAGAATGCAAATCCTTGACACCCAACCAGCTCCAAACATAGACCTGTCAAGCCATTATCATTGGTCTTTAAGATATTCACATTGTCTTGTCAGGAAGTCGTTTCTTGTCAGTAAGAATAATATATCTCCGAGTGTAGTTTACCAGCAGGCATTTCAATTACTGCAATCTTTGAAAATTAGAGGCTTGGTTATGGGACAGGTTGTGTTCTTGCCACAGCACGCAGCACTTGGAATGTTTCCGTATGGTTACCAAGCTATGAGAGG
This sequence comes from Salvelinus fontinalis, assembly GCF_029448725.1. NCBI lineage: Eukaryota > Metazoa > Chordata > Actinopteri > Salmoniformes > Salmonidae > Salvelinus > Salvelinus fontinalis. The sequence continues at coordinate 8,198,518 of NC_074700.1, forward strand.
AGGGATCCGAAACCATCACCCGCCACCTCCAAAAAGTTACTTTCCATTACATCAAAGATCAGCACTTTCAAGATCTTGCATGTTTAATCGTGGGCGTCTCGTAAGGGAAATTAGTTGCAATTCGATGTTTTGCGTGGAGTGATGGCCATAATCAAAAAGTAGGTCTAATGACGCATTTGATTTACTCAATAGAGTTTGCAGGGAACAGGCTCGCTCTTGCAGCATATCCCACGTTCTCCATGACCAAAAGCAGGCTGAGTTCTCTCGAATTGACAGATAAAACGTGACATTTATCTGACGGACCTGATTGAAGAAATTAATTTAAATAATTTTGCGCACGATAACATAGACTACATAACCCAAAATATTATGATGCTGTACTTTGTGTTACTTTTCCTACCGTATGTCCTCAGTGCACGGACGGTAAGTGGAGCTATTTCTTACAATTCAAGCAGTTCTTCTAGAGCGCAACAAGTGAACGGTTTGTTTGGATAGGCATATTTTGGCGTGCATCATTTGCCAAAGAAGTAAACTAACCGTGCATTACTTTAATATTGTTTTCACTTTGGTTCCAGCGAATGGTACTCCCAAGATATGAAACGTTTAGTGCAAGAAATGTGAACAGAGATAGTCATAAAGGTAATCATTACTATTAACATTAACAACATGCATTACCTGTTTAATTGATTACAGTTTTGTGCGTAGTCGTCAGTATCCTGTTTCAATGTTGTTTATAAAATGTTGAAATATGTTGTTTGTATAATAGGATTACACAACTGTACAATACAGCCCATCAACCAATTTACCAGTCAAGAACTCAATGATAATGACCTCTTTAATCGATGGAGTTGGAATCCAGAATTATTCATCTTGTGTTGGCAAGGGTACACAAACTCTTTTCATAACAGAATAACGATTAGGCTGTCTAGGGGAATGATATAGTGCTGAGATCTATGCATCCCTTCTACTGGGCTTCCCTAGTAATATAACTTGATTGGGTCCTGGCAGGAGCCGCTGTCAAACTCAAAAGATTAATTGTCTATCATATGCTGTGATCCCAAGCCATGGGAGAACACCTGCTTTCTCATAGCATATTCAAAGTGGCCTCTAATCTGACGCAAAGTGTTTTAGGGTTAGTATTGTTTTTACTTTCAATATTGATGTTGAACTGGTCTTGTGCAGTAAACTTAACGAAATACAGATTTTTTTAAATGTCTTGCGGGGAATAAGGAATTTATGACTAGATTATGTGTAAAATACAATATGTTCACAATATGTTCACTGATAACCGTATGTCTCTACTCCCGTTTCTGTGGATCCAGTCCTTACAGTAGAGGGTAAAGAATGTAAATTCCCATTCCTTCATGGAGGAAGCATTCACCACCACTGTATCACCATCAGCTTCTCCAGCTCTTGGTGAGTCCAGTGTCATCCATTTCAAGTGTCTCTTGGTCACTCTAGTATCCAATGTTTTAGAAACACAAACAACCACTTCAACCACACGCACATTCAGCATAACACTGCCACACATTTCCATTACTCAAAGAGATACACTATATATACAAATGTATGTGGACACCCCTTCAAATGTGTGGATTTTGGCTATTTCAGGTGTCTAAAATTGAGCACAACGCCATGCAATCTCCATAGACAAACATTGGCAGTAGAATGGCCTTACTGAAGAGCTCAGTGACTTTCAACGTGGCACCGTCATAGGATGCCACCTTTCCAACAAGTCAGTTCGTCAAATTTCTGCCCTGCTAGACCTGCCCCGGTCAATTGTAAAGGCTGTTATTGTGAAGTGAAAACGTCTAGGAGCAACAACGGTAGGCCACACAAGCTCACAGAATGGGACCACCGAATGCTAAAAAATCATCTGTCCTTGGTTGCAACACTCACTACGGAGTTCCAAACTGCCTCTGGAAGCAACTTCAGCTCAAGAACTGTTTCGTCGGGAGCGTCATGAAATGGGTTTCAATGGCCTAGCAGCTGCACACAAGCCTAATATCACCATGCGCAATGCCAAGTAGTGTAAAGCTTGCCGCCATTGGACTCTGGAGCAGTCGAAATGCATTCTCTGGAGTGATGAATCACGCTTCACCATCTGGAAGTCCAACGGCCGAATCTGGGTTTGGCAGATGCCAGGAGAACGCTACTTGCCGAATGTATAGTGCCAACTGTAAAGTTTGGTGGAGGATAAATAATGGTCTGGGGCTGTTTTTCATGGTTCGGGCTAGGCCCCTTAGTTTCAGTGAAGGGAAATGTTAATGCTACAGCATACAAAAACATTCTAGACGATTCTGTGCTTCCAACTTTGTGGGAACAGTTTGGGGAAGGCCCTTTCCTGTCTCAGCATGACAATGCCGCAGTGCACAAAGCAAGTTCCATACAGAAATGTTATGTCGAGATTGGTGTAGAAGAACTTGACTGGCCTGCACAGAGTCCTGACCTCAACCCCATCAAACACCTTTGGGATGAATTGGACCGCAAACTGCGAGCCAGGCCTAATCGCCCAACATCAGTGCCTGACATCACTAATGCGCTTGTGGCTGAATGGAAGCAAGTCCCCACAGCAATGTTCCAACGTCTTCCCAGAAGAGTGGATGCTATTATAGCAGCGAAGGGGGGACCAACTCCATATTAATGCCCATGATTTTAGAATGAGATGTTCGATGAGCAGGTGTCCACATAGTTTTGGTCATGTAGTGTACCTCACTCTTGTACACACAAAGGGGTTTCCCAGTTATAGGTTGGTGAGGTGAGACACCCACGCACACACGCACACGAGAGCCATGTGAAAGCCATGCCGAGTCCACATCACTAAGCATCTGTCATGGTCTAAACATACCAGCACATTCATGAAGAGACCACGACAACGCCTCTCCCCCCTCGGGAGGCTGAAAAGATTTGCCATTTGTCCGCAGATCCTCAAAAGGTTCTACAGCTGCACCATTGAGAGCATCTTGACTGGCTGCATCACCGCTTTGTATGGCATCCGACCCGCAAGGCGCTACAGCGGGTAGTGCGTACGGCCCAGTATATCACTGGGGCCGAGCTCCCTGCCATCCAGGACCTCTGTACCAGGCGGTTTCAGAGGAAGGCCCTAAAAATGGTCAAAGACTCCAGCCACCCAAGTCGTAGACTGTTCTCTCTGCTACCGCACTGCAAACGATACCTATGCACCAAGTCTGGAACCAACAGGACCCTGAACAGCTTCTACCTCCAAGTCATAAGACTGCTATATAGTTAGTTAAATAGTTAACCAAATAGCTACCCGGACTATCTGCATTGACCCTTTTTGCACTAACTTCTTTGACTCATCACATACGTGGCTGTTACTGTTTATTATCTATCCTTTTGCCTAGTCATTTCATTCCTAGTTAGATGTACATATCTATCTCAATTACCTCGTACCCCCGCACATCGACTCAGTACTGGTGACCCTTGTATATAGCCAAGTTATCGTTTCTCAATGTGTATCTATTATAATTTGTATTATTACGTGTTATTACTTTTATATTATTTTTCTATGTTTTTTCTCTCTGCATTGTTGGGAAAGGCCCATAAGTAAGCATTTCACTGTTAGTCCACACCTGTTGTTTACGAAGCATGTGACGAATACAACATGATTTGAAAATGTAACCACTGACAGACATTCTAACCACTAACAGACATTCATTGACACATGCATTTGCACTGTGACTGTCTCAAGACCCTTAATTACTACAGTAAATATAAAGACTTAAACTTAATTATAGTCCTCGTTAATCCATGTGGAATTGCCCTAAAACGTAATGAGGTGACTGTATGCAAACTTCCACAACCTAATTGGGCTATCCTAAATGGCTTCATATGCCAACGCTAGTCAGCACTGCTAATTTATTTGCCAGAAACTGTCATAAATGCTAATGTCATGTTATAACACATTTATGACACGGTTGCACAGGTTTTATAACCTAGAATTGAGTTAATGGTTTGTAGTAATGACTGTCTCATGTCTCAGAACTAACTATTTACTTTTCACAAATTGTGACACAGCAAGATGCCTCATTGCCTTCTTGTTTTGATTAAACTCTTCTTTTGTGAAAACAACTAGACCACAGATCTGTGTCTCATAACCACAGAGCTGTTGGACAGGGAGTGCTATGATAAAGTCATCTGTGTGGCTGCAGCCGCAGAGTAAATCCACTCAGGCTATGACAGGGCTGGTGAGCGTCTGCAAGTATGAACGTCTAGGATGTAATTCAACATGAATCTTGCCCTCTCCCACTCAGTCCTCAAGTAACAACAAGTGCCCAGTGCTGGCTCATCTTACACTCTGAGGGTTTTCGAGGGTGTGTGAGGGTGTGTGTGTGTGTATGTATGCGTGGTTGTGTAGGTGTGTGAATGTATTTGTGTATGTGTGTGTGTGTGTGTTCGCTTATGAACTCAGCCACTGGGATCCCAGCTTGAGAGTCACTTTCATCTCAATGTTTCTCCATTAGTTTCTCAAGGGATTTTGAAACCCAAGTCTTTTGGTTTGGTGTGTTGGGTGTAGTTACTGCAGTTAGCGGGTGTGGATTGATGGGTGGGGGAATCAATAAAACTTCTAACCCATTTTGGTAATATAGCTTTGGTCCCAAAAGGATTAAAGTGCAGTGCTCCTCAACTATTATGAAAGACAGTTAATAAATATGGTGTCAGTTTCAAACCCACTTCTTGTACTCCCTGGAGATATGCAGGTTTCTGAGGAATGTCCTTATGGTTCTTAGTCAGGTGACTGACCGTGTTCAATGTGCTGTTGATTTGCTTTCTGACTCCTTGATCTCAATGGCCAGGTTGAAACTGTTGCATGTGCGCTACAGGAATGTTTTTATTTCTGCATCATAGGTGCTCTCTGACGCACAACTTGGATCGGGACTTTCTCTGGGGATACTGTGCACCTGGGAACACTCAGCCCATTGGTGAGAGGTCATTCTTGTGGAATCTGTGGACAAGACCTCATGGTCTACAAAGTCTATGTTGTCTCTGTGTATTTATACAATCTTCAAGATACATTTCCTGCTATTTGCAGTAGTGGCATGCATGAACATAATATTTTTTAATCACTAGCCAGGTTTCCATCCAATTGTCGACAGATTCCCATGTATAATATTCTAGAATCCGTGTTCCCACCAGTGGTTTGTTTACACCAAACGGATTTGTTGTGGATAAAAATCAGTGAGGGATGACGTAGTGCACAGAAAATTTACTTTTTCACTTAAGTTTTCATATACCGAATAAAAATATAAAGTTCAATGTGTTTCCATCGCATTTTCATCTCTACCGATAGTTAAATAGCAAATGTGTCTACTCTGGTTTTGACACCTACGCTCTAGCCAACAGCTCACAGATACGGTCTAGTCTACATGATGAGATTATTATTGATAAGAATATTTTTTATTTGTCAAAACAGCAGTCAAGAATCGATCATCATGTCATCAGAATATGACCCCACGGATTGTTGAGGGAAGGCTCTCGGGGAACTGTGGGGGGGATTTTAAAGGGCTGGTGGCCTGGCGGTTGGGAGCTAGGGCCGGTGGATAATAGGTCGCTGGTTCGAGTCCCCGCTTTTTGACCTTGTGGGAGATCTGTTGACGTGTGATCGAGAAGGGTGTTGACCTTGGTTGCTGCGGTGGGCCGCTTAGATTACTGAATGTGGTGTAGATGTTGAGCAGCTTCACCGCAAGTAGATTGTATGTTTTAATATTCAATATATAAAAACATTATACAAAACAAATACTCATCAATGTGCACTTTCACCACCCTGTGAAGTTCATCATAATTTATTTAAACTGTAGTTTAATAAACTGCATGGTTTCCACAGTCAAAATGGGAGGACCACACACCATATCATCGCGTGACTCCAAATTTACTTTGATATGATGGTTATTATATCAATATTTGCGCGTAAAGGCATTTGTACCGCCATTTCCCACATAATTAATTTTACCGACACAAAAAGATCCCACCATGTCGAACAAACAAATTATCTGTTGCCATTTATAAATTGACACCGCCATTTAAAATAAATACGATTTGACTTTACTGGCATAAAAACTGCAGATGGAAACGTGGTTTCCTCATTTTCCTCCATTGCATTCATCTACTACTTCTACTTTTCAAACAGTGTTCAAATTAAACACACCAAAGTTGGTAAATACTTTATTCTTATGTTACTGAGGTAGCATGCTGTTTCTTTCTAATGTTTTCACTAATGTTCTCAGTTGTTGTGTTTTAGTGTTCGTCCACTCATCACGCAGATTCACAGACCCTTGTCAGGTGAATCCATGTCAAAATGGCGGCATCTGCACTCTGGTCCCCCGCAGACGCTCCTTCGAGTGCTCCTGTCCAGAGAGCTTCACTGGGAGGCACTGTGATCAGAGTGAGTAACTTTCAGTATCATACTTTCCATATGGACTTGTGTTTCAAAGCAGTTTCAATTAAACTAAACCAATTATACATTTTAGGTTAGAGTCAATTGTCAATGGGGTTTTATTTCTCATTGCGGTATGCCAAAGTGTGGGGGTGGTAGAGAAACTGTCTTCCCTTTTGAGAAGTACCTTTAGTGCATTAACCCTTATCTTGCTCTTCACAATGCCAAACACTTACCACAAAACATGCCCCCCTAACTCCTCATTGACCTGTTCACTACCTCCTCTTCTCACGTTTCACCCAACTACCTTTGATTTCTCTATTCTCCCCTTTGTCAGGGAAGTGCTATGAAACCATACACCTGAGATATTACGACACTGGAAAATCATGGGGAAGGATCTACCTTCGTAACGTGGAACGGTGCACATGTGTGGACGGGGAGATCTCCTGTGAGAGAGTCCGCTATACTGGTAAAAGACATTCTTACTCAGATCCTTTGTTACTTTAGCTTCAGCCACTCTATGCTTTTTTGTTGTTGTTGAAAATGAGAGTGGAACCTTAGAGTTGATGAGGTGCTGTCTCTTGGCTAGGAAATGGGTCCCTGAATGGGCCCCTGAGTTGAGGGCCCCCTAATACCTTTGGAGTATGAGGGCTTCTCCAGTTGAAAATCTTCCCATCCCGACATTCCTCAATCTCCCACACCTTTTGGATGATCAGATCTCTAGCCTCGGCTGTGTTGCCAGGCATCTCACTATATTCTCAATGTCTTAATGGTTGGAGGCCCCTCAGGTTCCTCTTTTGGCTGAGAGAAACCTCTCAGCCAAAAGATAAAGGTGCTTTCGTCTCTACGGTGGAAGTTTGATGGGTGTTGAAAAGACACTTTGGAGAGCCACTTGGACCAAACTTGTTTTGTTTTGTCATGGTATTAGGATTTTTATAAGGTTCTGCAAACGAATTTCATTTAACACTACCATTTCCTGCACCCCACCTTCCCAGCCTGTTATGTAGGCTATTCCCACTCATACTGCCCCCACATGGCCACTCCAAGAACAACATGTCAAATCAGACAACTACTGTACACCAGGGTCTGTGTTTGTGAATGCATTTCTCCCATTCTACTTTTGCAACCCTGAACCATAAGTGCTCGAACGTAGGTAGTCTAATGCTTCATGTGTGTTTTGATCAAAGTTAACACGCTTAAAGCGCTAATGCAAGACCAGCTCCTGTGTTTATCATGCAGTGGCGGGAGGCAGGATAAGGGTGGTTGGAACTGATCCCAGTGCTGTGGTTTGTCATAATGTATTATACCTGATGAAGTGTGTAACTGTCCTCAGTCTGCAGTGAGAACCCCTGTGAGAACGATGGTACGTGCCGACTCATCACAGACACCAGGGAGGAGGTGTGTGCCTGCAGGCCTGGCTACAGTGGACCTTACTGTAGCATTGGTGAGTCCAACCGCTACATGCTGACACAGTCACTGTCCGATTTACATTGCTAGGTTAGCCTAGCTTAGCAAAGCTTTAGTTTAGCATTACTGGTCTTAGCCAGAGGTCATACACTGGGATAGAGAAGACATTTTATGATGTTTATTCTGCTCTGTGACTACAAACATTTAGATAGTCCAATATAAATAAGGTAAACAGATAGACACGCACACACTCTCATAACACTTAAACACAGGAAGCTGTGATATACATGGTATACTGTCTCATCCTCCACACCTCTTGTTGTTCAGCTCCGGTGGTGGAGTGCTATGACAACAAGGGCACAGACTACTGTGGCGTGGTGGGCACCACCGTCTCTGGTGCCCGCTTTCTGCCGTGGAGAGCGCCCCCCTCAGGGGCTTGGGGAAAACCTCCTACTGCAGGTGTGTGTCCAGCATTAGGTTGTCTTTCTTTCTTTCTTTCTTTCTACATCTTTATTGACAACCAATCTGGCAACCCAAAACAGAAGCTGAAGTCTATGCTTCATGCCTGTCATGCCAGCACTATCTCACCACTATCATCCACCTCCCTCAGTCTGTCTGACCTTGATGGTAATATGGTCATTCACCTTCCCCTTTGTCTGGCCTTGGTGATATGGTCATTCACCTTCCCCTGTCTGTCTGGCCTTGATGCTGATATGGTCATTCTACCCGGTACAGACAGAAAAGGATGGGCCTCCCCTCTGACTCTGATTCCTCTTGAGGTTTCTTCTTTCTTGGGAATTTTTTTCCTGACACTGTGCTTCTGCTAGCTGTTTGGGAGTCCAGGCCAGGATAATGTTAAGTGTCATAACAGCAGTGTAACATGTCCACTGTGTCCAGAAACCCAGATAGGGACAAGATGCCGTGGTGCTACACTCTCAGTGATGGAGTCATCTCCTGGGAGAACTATGACATTCCGCCATGTGTCATAAGTTTATGTGAGTAGCATAAGAGCTCAGGGGTGTAGCCAGGGTCTGAATTTTAGTGACGTCCATGTTATTTGGACAACAGCAAAAACAAAAAAAATGACCCCAGCCATTATCACATTGGCTGCTGTAGCTTCATTAATCTCAGTCGATCTACAAACACATAGCCTATTAGCTATACAGATAGCCGCTACACATGAACTCACATTAACTCAGCACTGAGATTAAAAATGATAATTGAATAGATACAGATGGATCTGTTAGCAGAAAAAAAAGTTATTAGCAAAGGTTTAACAACTAAGTTTGCTTTACAGAACTTTTTTTATATTGCAATGTTATAGCAACATTTCTGCAATTCTACACATTTTGATATTTGAAGGAGAGTAACTAACAAAATCAATGCAGGCCCCCTGGAGGTCAGGGCCCCTGGGCATGGGCACGCGTGCTCGGTCGGTAATTCGGCCATGATTACTACAAGTTTAGATAGCTGGCTGGACTAATTTACCAATCTAAAAATGTTTTACTGACATGGGCTAAATGAGTGACTGTCAGTGAGGGACATAACAAGAGGAAAACTGCTGATGCTCTACCGAGTTTCGAAATTGCGCCTTTTTTTATTCTACTGTTCTAATTCTCAACAGTAAATTGAGACCCTGACTGAGTTCCTTTAAATAAAATGGTGTCTTCATATGTAGCTACGGCCCTGTAAGTGCTATAATGGGGCATCGCAAAAGCAGCGGGTTTTTTAGTTGCTACACTGGAGGCTTAGTTCTTCCCAGCGTGAAAAGAGCCGCAAGACACTTTATCAAATATTTTCAGGTGTGAGCCGCGTGTCCAAATCTTGAAAAAAGAACTCTGGTCTTGTCATATCACAATGAATAACCTTGTTATAGGACTTCATTTAAAGGATTGATTGATTATACCTTTGTGGATAAAGCTTCCTTTAAAAAAATAGTGTTGAGTTAAATGTCTCCAATGAACCTGCTTCAAATTATAGAGGTCGGCGAGTCTCTCTGATCCGTGAGGGGCTTTGTCTTAAATCAACGGTGAAATATGCATTTGGCAGTCTTCAATTTCTTCTCTCTTAAAACCTTTACTGTGTTATTATGAGCTGTGAAGAGTTTGACAGCATTTTGAATCCCACCAGCAGCTGCTTCTCATTTAAGTGGAATAGAACATCCTCTCTCTTTATATTCCCTCTAAAAATGTTTTTCTCCGCTTTCACAGAACTATGACAACCCCATGACACTATGCCTCCGTAACATTCAAAGCACTTTGCAAACTTAATTAAAAATATCTGCGTTAGTGATTAAAAATAAGCTTCTTGGAATTGTACTGCACTTACCTTTCCTGTGCCAGAAGAGAATGTTAACTTTACATAGGTACTGTTTCAATAGAAAGTCAGAATAGTATCTTGACACATGTAGCCTACTGTTTGAAGAGAATAGGTTAGATGAGAGGAAGTATGAGTCACTCAGAATCAACATGTCAAGTGTTGCCAAATGCTTCTGTAGTGACTGGGACAACTTGGCTCTGTTACATCAATGTCATGATGCCATGAGTATGCACAGAAAGCACATTCTTTGGCCAACCGCTATTTCACCACTTTTGTTAATGTTAATTGTTGGGTGGCAAATTGTATGCAATTCGGAACGTCTGACAATGCGTTATTGGGATTATTTTTAGTACTTTCAATAAAACAGCTCTATTTGTTGATTGTATTTTCAGGGGAAAATTAGCCATTGGTAAAGTCCAAAATGATAAGAAGAGGCATACTTAGCAGCCTTGGATGTAGCAATTAACTGGGTTTAGCCCAGTTACTCCAATTGTGGGAGCATGCTGGTAGGTAGTAGTAGTAAGCCTAGTAGTAGTAGTAGTAGTAGTAGCAGTAGTAGCACTACTACTAGTAGTAATAGTATTAGCAGTAGTAGTAGTAGTAGTAATAGCACTAGTAGTAGTAGTAGTAGTAGTAGTAGTAGTAGCAGTAGTAGCACTAGTACTAGTAGTAGTAGTAGTAGCAGTAGTAGTGAGCAGTAGTAGCACTAGTAGCACTAGTAGTAGTAGTAGTAGTAGTAGTAGTAGCACTAGTAGTAGTAGAAGACTACCATCAGTAGTAGTTTAGGAGTACCAGTTTATGACTAGTATTACCCTATCACATGTTGACAATGAAGTCAATGCTCTTCAGTAAACGTGACCTGATTTGAACTGATTAGATTAGCACTTGTAAACTGCTTCCATATTCATTTACACAGCTTCTTTGCGGAGAGTGGTACCATTGCCACAGCTGCCACCGCCACCTAATGTCCTTCCTGACACCAACCAAACCAACCACACCAAGCCAGACAAGAAGCCTGTGTGCGGAAAGAGGAACAATAAGAAGATATCGGTGGCCAGGGGTCGTATCCTGGGTGGCAACTCTGCCCTGCCCGGTACCCATCCCTGGATGGCAGCCCTCTACATAGGAGATGACATCTTCTGTGCGGGTACCCTGGTCTCGTCCTGCTGGGTGGTCTCTGCTGCCCACTGCTTCTTCCGCAGGTACCGTAGAAATAGAGCATATAGACACTACAGATGTAGGATCTTAATTTTATCACTCTGTTGCAGGATAACTTTTCTGCAATGCAGGTAATTTAAAACGTGTAGTTTATTTGAGGTTTGAAAAGGCTTCTGAAGTTTGTAAATTCCACTTTCGAAAAATGTGCACTATATATACAGTAGTATGTGGACACTCCTTCAAATAAGTCTATTCTGCTATTTCCGCCACACCCGTTGCTGACAGGTGTATAAAATTGAGCAGACAGCCATGCAATCTCCATAGACAAACATTGGCAGTAGAATGGACTTTCTGAAGAGCTCTGGGACTTTCAACGTGGCGTCGTCATAGGACGCCACCTTTCCAACAGGTCAGTTTGTCAAATTTCTGCCCTGTTAGAGCTGCAACACTACCGAGTTCCAAATTGCCTCTGGAAGCAACATAGCCGCACACAAGCTTAAGATCACCAATGTGCAATGCCAAGCGTCGGCTGGAGTGGTGTAAAGCTTGCCGCCATTAGACTCTGGAGCAGTGGAAACGCATTCTCTGGAATGATGAATCACGCTTCACCATCTGGCAGTCCGACGGATGAATCTGGGTTTGGCAAATAACAGGAGAACGCTACCTGCTCAAATGCATAGTGCCAACTGTAAATTTTGGCGGAGGAGGAATAATAGTTTGGGGATGTTTTTCATGGTTCGGGCCCCTTAGTTCCAGTGAAGGGAAATCTTAACACTACAGCATACAATTACATTCTATACAATACTATGACTTCAACTTTGTGGATACAGTTTGGGGAAGGCCCTTTCCTGTTTCAGCATGACAGTGCCCCTGTGCACAAAGCGAGATCCATACAGAAATGTTTTTTTTGTGATCGGTGTGGAACTTGACTGGCCTGCACAGAGCCTTGATCTCAGCCCCATCGGTCACCTTTGGGATGAATTGGAACGCAGACTGCGAGCCATGCCTAGTCACACAACAACAGTGCCAGACCTCACTAATGCTATTGTGACTAAATGGAAGTCCCCACAGCAATGTTCCAACATCTAGTGGAAAGCCTTCCCAGAAGAGTGGAGGCTGTTTTAGCAGCAACTGGGGGACAAACTCCATATTAATGCCCATGATCTTGGAATGAGCAGGTGTCCACATACTTTTGGTCATGTAGTGTATCAATCCCAACAAAAATGTCCATTAACTGTAATCCACATAATAATTCACATACTGACTCAAATGAATATCCTACACCTGTACAGCACTCTTTGAAGCATTTGTGTTCATAATTTTTTTCACCTGTTTGTGTTATGCAACATTGAGTCTATTTGACTGTAGAAATAGAGCATATAGAGTAGACAGTTGGACACTACATTGGCATTTGCGTTTATTATTTTGTCACCTGTTTGTGTGGTATGGAACTATGAGTTAGTCCTACGTTCCTCGAGGGACCATGCACATATATAGGCCTTGGTTTATTATTTTTGGGGTACTTTTTACACCTTTTTCATGATTTCGAATTGGCAGTTACAGTCTTGTCCCATCGCTGCAACTTCGCGTCTCCCGTACCGAGTCGGGAGAGGTGAAGGTCGAGAGCCATCCGCTGCGTCATTCAGGAGGCCCCACATATAGGCCTTGTTAAATAAAGAATGATTAATATCTTAGGAGTTAGCGTGTTGCACAGGTACGTAAGGCAGTGGAGAGTAGGGTATTTTGTGTGCTTATTTTCACATGCAACCTTTAACCTCACATTTAGGTATCAGCACATCACAGACACTAGTGGTCAGTACAGTATTTACACTCAACATTTCCCGTTTTATGAACACACTAGATTTCGACGCAAATATTCAGTTTGAGGAAAAGCTTAAAAATATTTGGTTTTCAAATGCCATTTGTAGGCCAATGGGGGAGGGTTTTCGTGGTTACTATGGTCTCGGGTCTTTAGATTTGAACATTTTCAGTTCAGGCACTGTATGTATCAAGCATCTCTGTAGGAGTGCTTAGGATCAGTTTCACCTTTTAGATTACAATGACAGAAATGACATGGACGGGGGGAACCTGGCCCTTGATTAGTACTCTTACTCTGAGGTACTTGATACATAAAGCCCCGGGGTAGTAATATCATACAAAATAAGTGTCATTGCATTCAGTTTAATTCATGTGACATAATTATCGTACAATGTGCTACTAATGACAGAGAATGATGTGTCTGTCCTCAGTCCCCTTGTGTCAAAGATTCGTGTGATTCTGGGTCAGCATAAGTTCAACGTTACGACTCCTGACACCAAAACCTTTGGAGTGGAGAAGTACATCTTTCCAGAGCGTTTTTCTGTTTTCAATCCAACTCTCCATGACATTGGTAAATATATTATTTCACGTTCCTATTCACTCACACTGACTATTAGCAAACACACACACTCAAACACTCACACAAAGTTGACATTATAGCACACGCTCGTCCACTGACTCACACACGTCATCCTAAAACTACCACACTCGCCCACACACAGACTAACAAAAACACTCACACATGCCAGTCTGCCTGTCTGCAGCACACACTCTGTCTGCACTCACAGCTGTGCATCTTGGAACAGCTGGCTCCAATGTGAACACACACATTTGAGTGTGACAGTCTCCGGGCATCTGCATCCATTCCCGAGGGGACTTTCACTTCTCTCTTTTTCTTCTCTTTTCTGAAAGCAAAACAGACATTATTCAATAGTGCAGCAATCGTTCTGTGATTTCATGATTCAACATTTGAATAACGATGACAGTACATCATACAGCGTGCTGTAACGTATTTGGATGTTTCAACCGATCAAGGGCGTAATCATTGGAAATTTACAGCGGTTCTCAATTTACCTACTTAAAGGTTAAATACAGGTTCAGTAAATAACACCTGCTATTGACTCTTTGTCACATTTTCCTGTGTTATGATGAGAATGTTTCTATTCCAACAGTTCTTGTGAAACTGAAAAAACAAGATGGCCGCTGTGTAAAAAAGACCCAGTTTATACGGCCAATCTGCCTGCCCAATAAAGACATGACCTTCCCGGACCAATACTGCTGTCAGATTACTGGCTGGGGCCACATGCATGAGAGTAAGTGTTGTGTCAAAAACTTCATTGCTTCTGCTTCATTGTGTGTCTTTCACCCTAGTGTAGTGGTCAGATATGTCATTATGGTTTTTAATGTTTTCATATCACCTTCAAAACTACACTGTAACATCTCAAATAGGCGTATATGCATCATATCCAATCATGTGCGCTCCCATATAGGCCCGTCCTTCCTATTCATGTCTTTACATGAATGTCTCATGGATGACACTGTTTCCATATGACCAAATGCTTATAGTATATGACTCTATCCCTTTCATTACTGATTTGTTTGTCTTATTTTTCCAAAGAGGCAAATAAATACACCAACCTGCAGGAGGCCGGTGTGAGGATCGTCCCGTTTGAGAGGTGTATCCTGCCTGAAGTCTACGGCAACCATGTGACCTCCAACATGGTCTGTGCCGGGACCAACCGATGTGCGGATGCCTGCCAGGTAATAGTGCATAGATCTAGGGCTCTCTGGACCCAAATTGGAATAGAATGATATAGATAATGTTTTCTTGTAGATGGTAGCCAGCCATGTGATAATGATGTGTATTGTGTGATACTTGCTGAATCACATCCGGCCGTGATTGGGAGTCCCATAGGGCTGCGCACAATTGGCCCAGCGTCGTCCCGGGTTTGGCCGGGGTAGTCCGTCATTGTAAATAAGAATTTGTTCTTAACTGACTTGCCTAGTTAAATAAAATAAAAAATACTGTATAATATGGAGGAACCACTGGGCAAAGTTTACATAACAAGCGGCTCTGCCTATACGCAGACAACGTGCTGCTCATAGGACCCCTGAACAATAGCATTTTTCCCTATGCTCTATGGAAACATTTGTAGAATTGCAGGACATTAACTTTAATGCTGAAATTGCTCTCTCCGCCGCCAAAATGGGGGCCACTAAAATGTTTTGCACTCAAGGTGGGGGTGGGGGGGCCCCAACCAAATCTAGCTTACGGCCCCCAAAATGCTAGTGGCGCTTTTGGTTCACAGAACATGCATATGGAGGCTGCTGTAAGAATTGCATGGCCTTCAGTTGCTTTCTCTTTAATGTAAAGTTATGGTTAACTTCCCACCTTGTTTATGTGTTGTAATGACAAATATTGCATTTAGGTAGGAATGGAATTGGTTTATATTGGTGTGTGTAATATAAAGTTTCAAGGGGATGACTCATTGTTTGTTGTTTGTGTGTGTGCGTGCGTGTATGTGTGTGTGTGTGTCTGCATGTGTGCCGCTCTGCGTATGTGTGTTCCCCCAGGGTGACTCAGGAGGCCCCCTGGCTTGTGTGAAGGATGATGTCAGCTTCCTGTATGGAGTTATCAGCTGGGGCGATGGCTGTGGAAAGACTGGGAAGCCTGGCGTCTACACCAAAGTCGTTAACTACGTGAACTGGATCAACACAATTATCAAGCGCAAGCCCAAGTCTAAATAAATGGTACAGCTGGTATTTTTTATATGTACTATGTACTATGTATATGTACTATGTGTACATACTGTGGAAGAATAGTGATATTTACACAACTGTGAAATAAATATTATTTTGTGACTGAATAAACATTTTAAATGTTGTTAAACGTGTATGTCCACCTGTCTTGAAAAATCGTAATTTGATGAAGGGTTCCCTGTAACTATACATTATTTCTGTCTTAGTGAACCACCCCCAGATGATAACAATTTAATATTTTATTAATTGGAATTAATCTTAGCGTCAATTGCAAGCAGGTTTTATTATACTTATATGTCGATTAAATATCACCTCTTGAAAAATCACCTGCTGAAAAATATCCAGGAAAATTTCTGAATTGGGTGTGTGCGGTTCTGTGTGTTGGTGCCGGAGGGGGGTGCACGAAACGAGTGTGTGCCCCTCACCAGTAGTCTAAAGCTATTTTGAAAGTGACCCCTCATTCGGGCACGGGACAGCGACACTGCAGCTGTTTGGAACCATGACTGAAGATGACGGATTCGGTTGTCGTGGAAGGATATGTCAAATTCAGAGATGGAAAAAAGGTGTTTACAAAACGAAATAATTCATTGAATTTGCATGTGCTTCAAAGTTATTCGGCATTTTAACGCTAGCGTCTATTTTGTATCCTTTTCTCTCAGTGGAAGACTAGGTGGGTCGTACTTCGCAAGCCATCGCCTGTAGCAGGTACGTCGCTCATTCTGTTCAACATTTCAAAGCGCGTAATACCATACACGTTGTTGGAATAAGACCGCACAGCTTTACAATGTTTGTCTTTGTTAAATGTATGTGGTAATTTAAAACCATTTCATTCGGAAGTTTACTGCTGTGGTCTATTACTACCCTAGTAAATTGATAAATAATTTATGTTTGTCATTTACTAAACATCCCAAATGAAAAGCAACTGGAAACGAAGTTGCATTTCTGCATGCCATGGAATGAAATATTTTCTCATGCATAGGCCACTGTGCTGATGATAGGTTCGAATTTCAGGTTGCTCATTCAGAACTTTGGCTATCCCGGTGGCCCTGTATTAAAGTGAATGTGTTCTGCTAGGCTACTAGGCTACATTTAAATAGGCTTTTGCTGCGTGTGTTTATAACTGACGTATAAAAACAGAGTCGCACACTCCATATGTATAAACTCCAAGTAATTTATTGGTTAAAACGCCAACGTTTCAGGATCACTGTGCCTTCTTCAGGTTATAACTGGTTTATAACCATGAATATCAGTCAATTAAGCTGTAAATACAATGTAGAACATGTAGGCCAATAGTTAAATGTAAAATGTCTGTGGTTATAAAGAATTTAAACTATAGTCTTCTGATTGGAAGTGATTACCCTTACTATGTTATAATTATTGTGTTTATTTATTATATGTTCAGATATAATAGTAAATGCACTCTGGTGAAGTGTTGACTTTTCTTCAGTGCATGTTATTGTGATTGTGGGATACCGCATGAATAGCCTACTATTCTCAAGTGGAAATAATTTGCAAGCATTGAAGACTTGCAGGGCAGCGGGCGCCAACTGTTTTGCACCATTGACTGACATTTCATGCTTTTAAGTGGGGTAACTCACAAAGACATGGGCTTTCATGCTCTTCCACACTTTGATTATGCAACCGCAGTGGAAATAGATGGAGCAGCCATATTGTGTTACACTATAGCCTCCTTCTCTTTGCCTATCTGGGCTCTGCCCGTCCCTAGGTGTTTAATGGACTAGGCCGAGGTTGGATGCAACCATTCCTCGTCCCTTTGAAGTCCCTGTTATCTCAGCTGTCCACAGTCATGTGTGAGCTGTGTGTGTGTGTGTGTGTGTGTGTGTGTGTGTGTGTGTGTGTGTGTGTGTGTGTGTGTGTGTGTGTGTGTGTGTGTGTGTGTGTGTGTGTGCTTGGCGCCAGTGTGTGTGTGACAGATAATAAAAGGTCTTGTTTTGTCAGTTGACACTGTGATTGTACTTCGAAAGTGCCGAAGAGAGGTGCGAGGAGGCCTCTGTCCCCGACTACTGTCTATCTTCACCGTGCCTGTACAGCCACAGTAAATTCCAAGCACTCAAGATATCTGTAGGCTACCCTCTGACTTTCATGCCGCGTCAAGGGGTACTGGTACTTACACTAGGTCTGTTATCGTTTTATCACATTGAGTGAGGATGAGACTGGACTAGAGAACAATCAGCATGTTTTAAATGGCATAGGCCTATTATGGGATTTAGCCATGCCTTACAGGAGCCAGGTGCTGTCAACAGGCTGGCTGAAAGTGCAAAAGTTGCTTATTGAGTTATTGTGTAGAGTGTAGCATTTCAGGATATTATAGTGAAGTCAGAGTCCTTTTGATCTTTTAGTTGCAGGCTTGAAAATATGGACAATTTATTTCAGCCGTATTTCTTCCCTAGACAGCAGGGATCCACTGAAGTCGAGTATAAGAACTGACATTTTCTAATGTTACTTTACTCTCTCTTTTCCTCCCCATCTCATCCTCTCACATCCGAACAGTCAGTACAGTACACTACACTTCAATTTAGTACAGTACAATACAATACAGTACAGGACGATATGATACAATACAATAAACAGTTTAACTTTTTTGCGTAACTGTTCAAGGAGTACCTGTTTTTTAAAACCTCAAATTGATTCTCACTTCACCCTATTCCCTGGAATGTTTCTCAGTACTATGGTAACTCAATGTATAACATACCTTTCTGGTTGTATTTAAGCTCCTGTCATACCTAGCCTCAACATTTACCAACAACTAGGACTTCTTTTAGACTGTGAGCTAGGTTCCTGGACACAGATTAAGACTAGTCCTGGACTAAAAAGCACTTTCATTGGAGGTTTCCTTTGAACATGCTTTTAAGTTTTAGTCTGTGTCCAGAAAACTGAACCTGTATGTTATAGACCATCAGTATTTTGTCAAATGTAAGGTTTTTGTTATGTTCTCTTTTCTCTCCCCATTTTCGTAGACTGTTTGGTGCTTCTCGTCTACAAAGACAAGTCGGATAAAGCCCAGGGCCACCGGGAGAAGGGCAGCATCACCTTGGAGGATATCTGTGGACTGGAGACAGGTCTCTCCTATGAGGGGGTAAACTACACGCTGGCTATCCTCTGCCTGAGCCAGGTTGCTGTGCTGGGCTTCGACGGCAAGGAGGCTCTGCTGGCCTGGGATATCCGCATCCGCTACAGTCTTGGTGAAGGTGGGATACTTTCTTTTCTGAAGTTGTTTACAACCAAACATCCCTTTTGGGAACGTTAATTCATTTGGGGTTTTGTTTTTGTACTAGATTTGTCTTCTTTTTTTATTTTATTTAAAAAAAATTACAACCTAAGAATAAATTAATAGGTGTGCAAAACCATAGGTCTTTTCCACTTTGAAGTTTTAACTTCCAAAAGATTTTGGCCCAAAGTCCTAGACTTTTGTGTTTCTGTGGTTGAATCAACATGGGGCCAAAACAAAGCCTGGGGCTAAGAAAGTGTTATGCCACCAGGTAGGTAGTAGATAATATGTATTACTCTGTGCGGCGTTGCGTCAAATCAGCTTGGTATAACTTGACCTGGCACATCGGTATCTGCTACAGCATAGGCACCAGCTAGTCTGATGCGTAGGTCCTTGTTGACAGTGTTCTCCAATTACATGCTCTTCTGGGTGACCCATGTGTTGTGTAATATGGATTCATGTCACATGGGCATCAAACCAAATAATGTTATAGTGAGGTGTTTTAGATGTCAGTTTCATAACTGATTTAGTATGGAAACAAAGGTTATAATGGGTTGTATCTGATGATATCCCTGTCAGCACCTGGAAATACCTATTAGTTTACATCTGCTTCGACTTTTCGATGTTCTGATGTTGTTTTAAATGTTTATTAATGCAATTCAGATTTTGTAGGAATCTCAATTACTCCACAGAGTCCAACTGATTTGTGTTGTGGAACAAATGAGTGTAAAAGAGGTCACAAATCACTCACAGAGGTAATTAATCTATTGTGTGGAGTATAATTGGAATGGTCAGGCTGCCCTGTCCTGTGTGTGTCTGTGTGTCCAAAGTTTATGCCAATTTGTGTGTGTGTGTGTGTACAATGTGTATGCCAATGTGTGTCTGTTCCACTCCACTGTGTGTGTGTTCCACTGTGTGTGCGTGTGTACTGATTGTCGTGCTCTGGTCTGAAGTGTGGCCAGGCACGTAGAAATGTCACCTGCCAGCCCGTGGCTGAGGTCTGCTGTGTGCCAGCGCTTTTGTTGTGAGTTGTGTCACCCCATGAATCTCTCTCAAACTGAGCGTTGATGTGACGGGACTGGCCGACATTTTTTCATCATCGAAGCCATCAATCTCTCACCTAACAGAGTTGACTCACTGGTATCAGTCATGTGTTTTAATGTAGTTGCTGCTTAGCATCAAGGATCTCTAACCTGTACACATACTTAAGCACTGTTTCGCAAACACTTACAATTCACACACACACACACACACACACACACACGCACACGCACATGCACACACACATACACATACACACACACACACCACTTAAAACAGATAGATAAACGGACACACAACACATGTTCCTTCCCTGGCCGGGCACTGTCTTTCCTCTCATGTTGCTCATTAACAAAAATATTGAGTCTATTACATTGTTGTTAGTGACAGGCTCTGATTGATTACATTTGGGCTTCGGATCTGAGCTCTACTCTGTTCTTAATTCAGCCTACTGATCTCACTCTCAATGCGCTCAACTGTTTCCCCTTCTTTTTATTGTGCAATTAAATCAAAGCCATACTGGAGCAATAATGTTTGGAAATAAATAGTTTTCTCTATCCCTTTATAGTTATTGCCTACCATTAATGCCGAGGGAGGCATAGTCTATAATGGGATACGTTTTTATAAAGTCAAATGACCTCATTTGTTTTTATTGTCTTTTGTTTAAGTGGTTTTCAACTTCTCTTCTTCTCTGTCCAGTCCACAGGTTTAGCGTTGGCATCTTACCAGGCACCAAGTTGGAGAGTGGGTCTGCGATCCTTCACTTGTGTAACAACCTACTGGTTCTGGCCAGGGACATCCCCCCTGTTATCATCGGCCAGTGGAACCTCCCGGACCTACGCAGATATGGGCCTGTACCAAATGGCTTCGTCTTCGAGGGGGGAACGCGCTGCGGCTACTGTGAGTTGACTGATGTTGCTGTTATTGTTGCGCAATGGTCTATTAACCATTGTGCTGTTCTGTTGTCTCACGACAAAGAAGAATGGCATCGTCATTGGTGCTTTCCAGTTTGACATTTGGCTTCAACATGTGGATCCTTTGAACCTAAACCCAATAAGTTTAGACTTGGACTGTTTTCTAAGAACTGACACAAACATCTATGTCTATGTGATCTGATTAAGTACCATGGAAGTAGTAAAGAGGATGTATCTGCTTGAGCGAGTCATAAGACTACTAATCCAATACAGTACATAACAGTATGTGACAAGAGAGAATGATCCCACACAGTAAAACGTTGATGGAGTCAAATGGCACTCTGACATTTTATGTAGGTTATACTGTTATTATTTCCGCTGACCTTTGGGTACTTTGAGAGGACAAAAGGCTTGATTTTATTGATCTAAGATGATGAGTGGACTTAATGACAGGAAAGTTGACAGTTATAGAAGTTCATTCAAACTACACGTTTGCCTCGTTTCACACCTCATTCACATGCAGAGTATATTGACTTGTTCTTTCAGCCTGTTGTATCACACCACAAGATGGTCTAACTGACATGTGTCTATGATTGATCTCCTCTTTGGGACTTTTTCATTGAGAGCATGAAAGACACGTTTGTCATTTTGGAGGATTTAAATCATTACACTTCCATGGGTTTTTACTCTTAGATTCCTCTACCCTGTTGGAACAGCGTGCCAGCTGGCATCATTCAGACAGGGAACATTAGTGTCGGAACTACGACTCGTGACTAGAGGGATGAACAGAGTTGCTGGGTGTTTCTTCATTTTTCAGACTCCAGTGTAGCTCTCCTTGGGGCCAACTCACATTAAATGTGCTCAATGGTGTTTGGCGAGACAGAAACATACAAATGTATCTTTGTGTATGTGAAGTATTGTGTATTGCATCTGCTTTGGTAACAACATGAAATAAAGGACTTGGTGTCGTGGGCGATTTTGTTTCACAAAGCTTGCAGGCTTTGAATAGAAATCCAATCTCAGTTAGCCTTGGTCCAGCAAGACTTAATCTTTAAATATAAAAAGTCAATGAGAAGTCATACTTGAGAAATCAGAGAGCACATTAAGTTCATTTCCATATCTGAAACATGTGTGTGATTTGCGGTATGGTATTTTGCAGTTTACTTCCTGGAATAAACACAAAACCGTTAGAGGGGGAATGGACGCGTGTCAACACCTGGAGTGGACACAGACAGGCACGCAAAGTACTCCACATAGCTTGAAGACATCAATATTAATACACACGATCCACTGGAAACACGAGACTCCAGTATGTGAAGCGTGATTTATTTAGCTCCATTCAGTCTTCCACTAGAGGCACAACTTAATATCGTGAAGGTCACATCGGGGAGAGTTTTCCAATCCATGCGTCGTAAAAAAAGGAAAGCACATCCCTTTTTTAGAGAGGGGAAAAATGTGTGTGTGTTTGTGTGTACATGGGATCTACAGTGCATTCAGAAAGTATTCAGACCCTTTCACTTTTCCCACATTTTGTTACATTACAGCGTTATTCTAAAATAGATCAAATTGTTTTTTACCCTCATCTATCTACACACAATACTCCATAATGACAAAGCAACACCAGGTTTTTAGAAATTTTTGGTATTCAGGCCAAAGAATCATGTTTCTCATGGTCTGAGAGTCATTTAGGTGCCTTTTGGCAAACTCCAAGCGGGCTGTCATGTGCCTTTTACTGAGGATTTGCTTCCATCTGGCCTCTCTACCATGAAGGCCTGATTGGTGGAGTGCTGCAGAGATGGTTGTCCTTCTTGAAGATTCTCCCATCTCCACAGAGGAACTCTCGAGCTCTGTCAGAGTGACCAACGGTTTCTTGATCGCCTCCCTGACCAAGACCCTTCTCTTCCGATTTCTTAGTTTGGCCGGGCGGCCAGCTCTGGGAAGAGTCTTGGTGGTTCCAAACTTCTTCCATTTAAGTATGATGGAGACCACTGTGTTCTTGGGAACCTTCAATGCTGCAGACATTTTTTGGTACCCTTTCCCAGATCTGTGCCTCGACACAATCCTGTCTCGGAGCTCTACGGACAATTCCTTCGCTGCAGAACTTATTTACACGCCTGTCTAAAACTTATTTACACGCCTGTCCCCGCAGCGAATGGCGGCGCCTTTGTTTGGTCCTATGGTTCTGACTTTATTATGTAGAAGTGGAGAGGTCCATTACGTTAGGATGCGGGTGGGTATGGTGTGATGTGTGCTGCTTAGCTTTCTTGAAAACTTTTCATGATGTCATTATTAAAGGAAGTTAGTTATCTCACCTGTTGCTTGTTGTTGTAGCCAGATCCTTGAGTTGTCCTCAAAGGACCACTCATTCATTCAATGCACCACTCAATGACATATGACTTTTCACTCAAGTACGGAAATAAATTGATGCAGTAGTAGACATTGCATCTGTTGAACCCATTCATACTGTAAATGATACTCAAGTGAGATTATTAACTAGCCTTTTGAATTGGCCGTTTTATTCAGAACCGGATGATAGACGACAACAGATTACTGCAGACAGGAGATGTTGTAACCAGTGGAGGCTCTTCATTGGAGGAAAGGGAGGACCATCCTCCTCAGTGAATTTCATAAACATTTAAATAGTCAAACATTCAAAAAGTTATCCTTTGTAGATAAAACTATACTAAATATATTCACGTCACCAAATAATTGATTATAACACACTGTTTTCAATGGAGGTCTACAGTAGGCTCAACAGCACTCTGTAGGGTAGCCCCGTGGTTTAGCCGGAGGACAGCTAGTTTCCATCCTCTTCTGGGTACATTGACTTCAATACAAAACCTAGGAGGCTCCTACCCCCTTCCAGCTAGCTAGTTGAGCCTACTCAAACACCCTGCTCAAACAGAGAGGGATGCTATGTTACCTAGCTGACTACGGCTATCCAACTCTAGAACTCTTCCAAGTCAAGGTAAGCTTTTGGCTTTATTCATTTATTGACACCGGAACTCGCCGGTGTAACTGCTAAACTGCTTGCTAACTGTACACTGTACTGGATGATTGTAGAGGATTTACTAAGGCGTTAGTTATAGTAGCTATGTTATTGACTTGACGCTAGCTAATATGGTGACAACTATCTAAGCTGTGTGTCCACAAGCAAATGGAAAAGGTGTGAGGAGGAGAGCGTGTAGATCACAGGAGGTTGGTGGCACCTTAATTGGGTAGAACGGGCTCGTAGTAATGGCTGGAGCGTTATCAGTGGAATGTTATGAAATAAATCAAACACATTGTTTCTAGGTGTTTGATGCAATTCCATTCGCTCCATTCCAGACATTATTATGAAGCGTCTTCCCCTCACCAGCCTCCTGTGTCACGTATCCCCCCCGGTACTGATGCTCATTCTGTTCACCAGTTCCGGAGGTCTACGTCACCGGCTTTCTAGGCTTCACTGAACGGGATTCATTATCATCAACCCCGGACTGTCTTGTCTGTTTATACACACCTGGTTCCCATTTCCCCTGATTAGTATGTTATATATGTTCCCTCTGTCTTTGTCGGTTATTGTTCCCATGTCCGTCGGTGGTGTGAGTGCCTATGCGTTGGTGCAGCTGTTATGCTGCGTGCTATGTATATATATTGTGTATTACGGGTATTGTCCTGTGGCGTTTAACGAGGTTTACCCTCCCTCTTTTGTTTGGGTACAGCCCAGTGTTTTGTATATGTGTTTGTTATGGGTGTATGAAAAACCCCTATTGTGTATTCCTGCGCCTGTCTCCAAAATCCTTTATACACTGTGGCGTAGATGCAAGAAGGAATTATACAACGATCTGGCTGGCTGCTATGAAAGTGAAATGTGTTTGTGTGTGATCAGGGGCGTATTAATTCCTCCGATTCTTTTGAAAAACATTTCTTAAACGTAATCAAACGGAACAAAATGGAGATAAACATAACTGAAGTTGTTCAATAGAAACTCTCGTTTGCAACGGCTGGACTGATTACACCCTAGATCACCTAAATGCAGGCAAGATTGTGCAAGGCGGTATTGAATGTGTAAGTGTCTGTCACCTTCAAAATTCTCTCGATCTGTGCACCTACAGTATGTTGTAAACTTTAATTCATAGGATAGGTTGTAGCAACTTCATGATGGGTATAGGAACAATTTGAGTATCATGTAGTAGCCTAAGCCTATCATTGTTACATTGAGCTGGGTGAATGTAATATGACTGACAGTCATCCAATATGCTGTAATAGAAATAAGGCGATGCTCATTAAAAAAATGATCATCCTCCCTCATCTTAAACGGCACCGACCGCCACTAGTTGTAACATACGTCTTGAGTCCCCCTCAGTGTAAACATCTGAGTGGTTTTAGCTGCTAACCTCTGACCCCTTCTTAGGGTCGGTGGCATCTAAAACATGCGACAGGGGGTAGCTCTGTGGTGGGTGGTCTCACGACCAGGTGACAGAAAGACCCCCTTGGTGACACCCCCTGGTGTGTCTTGGGCTTGGGAATGGCAAGAGGGCAGGAGAGTTCCTGACCCATTAACCCTCACACCCATGTACCCTTTACCACCTTTACACTTTGAATTTTACATTTTGAGTGACCGGAGCTGTATACCAGAGATTTCGATTTTTGACCGTTCATTTGTGTTGTGTGAGGCTTTATTTAGCCTAGGTTATTTAGCATGCAGATGTAGGGTCTGAATTTGATCACAGCAGGAAATGCACATTTGTAATGTATTTAAGGTTTGAAAAGGCTTCTAAAGACTTGATTTGCCCTAACGAAAAATATATCAAGACCTACAAAAAATGGCTATTAATTATAATCCACATACTACACTGAACAAAAATATAAACACAACATGTAAAGGGTTGGTCCCATCTTTCATGACCTGAAATAAAAGATCCCAGAAATGTTCCATTCACACAAAAAGCTTATTTCTCTCAAATTCTGTGGACAAAATCCCTGTTAGTGAGCATTTCTCCTTTGCCAAGATAATCCATCCACCTGACAGGTAAACCATATCAAGAAGCTGATTAAACAGCATGGTCATTACACAAGTGTAGCTTGTGCTGGGTACAATAAAAGGCTACTCTAAAATGTGCAGTTTTGTCACACAACACATTGTGTGACAAAGACGCAGGGAGTAAGGAAGCAGGTGCAGTCGGTGAGTTTAATACGAACAAACAAAGTGAATACACGAACTAGAGGAGTGTCTGAACATGAACACAGAAACAATACTGCCTGATGGGGGATAATAACGGAGTGCTAGATAAAGGGGGAGTAATCCGGGAAGTGATGAGGCGCAGGTGTGCCTAATGATGAGGCGCAGGTGTGCGTAATGATGGTTGCCAGGTGTGCATAATGATGGGTTGGCAGGACCGGTGGTTAGTAGACCGTTGACGTCGAGCGCCAGAGGGGGGGAGCGGGAGTAGACGTGACACAATGCCACAGATGTCACAAGTTTTGAGGGAGTGCAATTAGCATAATGACTGCAGGAATGTCCACCAGAGCTGTTGGCAGATAATTGAATGTTCATTTATCTACCATAAGTCGCCTCCAACATTGTTTTAGACAATTTGGCAGTACGTCCATCCGGCCTCCCAACCACAAACCACGTCTATGGTGTTGTGTGGCCGAGCCATTTGCTGATGTCAACGTTCTGAACAGTGTCCCATGGTGGTGGTGGGGTTATGGTATGGGCAGGCATAAGCTACGGACAGCTAACACTATATTTAATTTAAGCGATGGCAATTTGAATGCATAGAGATACCGTGACGAGATCCTGAAGTCCATTGTCTTGCCATTCATCCAGCGCCATGACCTCATATTTCAGCATGATAACGCACAGCCCCATGTCGCAAGGCTCTGTACACAATTCCTGGAAGCTGAAAATGTTCTTCCATGGCCTGCATACTTACCAGACATGCCACCCATTGAGCATGTTTGGGATGCTCTGGAACGACGATGACGACAGCATGTTCCAGTTCCTGCCAAAATCCAGCAACTTCGCATAGCCTTTGAAGAGTAGTGTGACAACATTCCACAGGTCTCAATCAACAGCCTGATCAACTCTATGCGAAAGAGATGTGTCGCGCTGCATGAGGCAAATGGTGGTTTCACCAGATACTGACTGGTTTTCTGATCACCGGCCTTACCTTGTTTTTTAAAGTATCTGTGACCAACAGATGCTTATCTGTATCCCCAGTCATGTGAAATCCATAGATTAGGGCCTAATGAATTTATTTCAATTGACTGATTTCCCTATATGAACTGTAACTCAGTAAAATCTTTGAAATTGTTGCATGAATATTTTCCTGCTGTAGCAAACTGGCTCAAATTAAGATCATACATCTGTATTCTGGAATGTAGTGGGTTAACATAATTTAACCTCAGCATTTTTTTTTATATCTAAAGAAGTTCAATGCTGCTCTTATTTCAGTATCTGGCTAAGTTGAAATGGATCTCAATTACCAGACGGATGACAATCCATGGTGATGTCCATTCAGTCTGCAAACAAAATGAGTGGGTGCTAGCTATTAGTGTGCTTGTGTGCCAACTGGCCAGTACAAAGATGTATCTCTGTACACTACTTCCATCCAGTTATAATTGACCCAGAGGGGTGTGGTAAAACATTCTGTCTAAAGAGCGAAATGTGACATTAAGCCGGCGGACTATGTGTGTTTCCTACAGGGGCTGGCGTCTTCTTCCTATCGTCCATGGAGGGAGAGCAGATCAGCTTTCTGTTCGACTGCATCGTCAGGGGCATCTCCCCCACCAGAGGCCCTTTTGGACTGAGGCCAATCCTGCCTGGTCAGTACCAAAGGTGTTTACTGCTTCGTAGGTATGAAAGTTGTCACGGCTAGCTATACGACTTGCCCAAACAAGTACATACAGACCAGGGTAGTGAATTTATAGTACAGGACATATGGGAGTTAGGAGTATTTTTTATCAAATTTCTGGGCAATTTAAATGGAGATAATGGATGAAATGTAGCCTTAATGTATCCTTGTCATTCTAAGGTAAGTTATGTAGAGGTATATTATCCATTGCCCTTTCGCCTTCTGACTTGGCAAACACTTAAATCGAACATTTGCAGTCTTAATTAAAACAAGTGTTCTTCAAGAGATACTTTGTGTGGGATTTATCCTCACTATAATAGTGGCCCACCATGTGCTTTCTGGAATGCAGCCACTTCCAGAGGTTGTTGCTCTAAGTCCCATGGATTCCATCCAATGTACTTTGATCCAACAGCATTATGACTGACAGCTGTTATATACATCATTGGATTAGCTGGGTACAGACTATAATATTAGTGAATAAAATCTGATATCCACTGGCCTAACTGTACCGCAAGCAGCGTATACAACGGGGCCACCTTATACATATGTAATATGATAACCACTGTACTAACTGTAATTATAGCAGCAAATTCAATCCAGTCACCTCTGTATAGTCTGTCGCATCGTGAGAGAGGTACAGTAGGGGTAAGGGTGGGCGCTGCAGCTGTGTCTTGTCACACTGGGTGTTCCTGGTTTCACACATCCTCTCGCCCAATCAGGCATTGAGCTCATCTCCTATTATTGTAGTCTGTAGTAGAATAAATAGCAGGGGACGATGTCAGAGGGAGAGCGGGAGGTCAAAGTCACAGTTCACACAAGCAGAGCGCACCAAACCCTTCTAATCACTCTGGGCATGTGTGTAACCTCATCCCCAGGATTCCTGTGTCACTGCACCCCCCCCCAACCCCACCACCAAAAGCACTCACTCTGGGCCTCTCTCTCTCTCTTTGTCTCTTTCACATTTCCCCTTGCTTTGCCGCCCCCATTTCTCTCTCTCTCTCTCTGTTTCTAATATCCCTACTCTCCTGTAAACACCACTGTCCCTTCTCATGCAAAGGGAACAGGGTTGTTGACAAGAAGCTGAAGCAGATGTCAGCTGTTACATCTAGTTGATTGCAGTCCTTTCGGTAACTGATAGATATGCCGGTATCACATAAATGGCAATCCATTTGAAATTCTCAAGGTAGTCTTTTGCCATTTGTATGTCACTTTGCACTCTACTTGCACAATCAAAATGACAATGACCCTTAGAAATTACCCATGACAAAATATTGGTTGACCAGGAAATCAATGTAACTTAGCAATAACAGCTGACCTTGGGTTGGAACTAAGGTAACTTACATTAGATCCTCGGCGCGGCGCTAATGATCCGTAGCCACACCATCTCCATTACGCGTACCACAGGGGCCACGTGGCAAGCAGTGCTATTAATAAACACATGTAGTGTTGCACAAACAGCAAGGTGTACCCCTGTGTGACCCTGTTCTCTATTACCTCACTAAAGGCCTGGCGTTATCACCCTCACAGATAGAGGGCGTCGTGACAGCACAACGATTACGATTGCACGAAAGCACTCAGTACTGGGTCTTGTTCAGTAGGGCACACCGTAGCAAAAGGTTTTGCATAGGAATACAAAAATCTGTATTCAAATTGGATACTTTCAGGTATTACCTTTCGGTTTGACTTCGTTTAAGGTCCTTTTCTTCCTACTGAATAGGACCCTGTACTTGCGTCTACTGATACTGCCTGTCCTATTAGATGTGTGCTAGAGAAAATGTAAATTGTGTATAAACAGGGACAAAGGGATAATTTTGCTGGACATGAGTACATGTTTATTCGGCAGCCCCCCCCCCCCCCCCCGCCACACACACAAAAAGTCCAAACAAGCTAATTGAAGTAATATTTGTGAATTCTTGGCCATGGAAACATTTCTGGTCAGTCTCAGTGAATTTAAAACAGTTAGGAAGGGAGACTTTGAAAACTGGATTGAGTGAAGTAGCAGCAAATATGTTAATTGAGCAACTAATGAGCATGGAGAACCTCAAGTTTGAAAAAAAATCACCTTACATGTTTTCAGTTTAATCACCTTGTATATATTTTCAGTCTAATACGGCTGTTTACTTACTTTTGTAGCTCTTCCTCAGAAGCATGCTGTTTTAACTGTCCTCTCGACCGAAAGGATTTGATAAATGTGATTGTTGACGATGACATTGGCCTACGTCTCACCTTATGCTACGCAGAATATCAGATCTCAACAACGATTGGAGAAGTGTTTAACATCTCCGGTACCACATCCTTATGATATATATCTTGTCAAAAGTGCAACTTGACTGCAAACGGAGATCTGTATATAATGACGAGATGCTCATGTCTCTGCCCTAACAATGGGAGTAGTCCCAAAGGCTGGAAGGCAGGTGAAAAACTTAGGTCCAAAATAAGCCCATAGAAACACATTGTTGCCAGCAGCATACCACCCTGCATACCACTGCTGGCTTGCTTCTGAAGCTAAGCAGGGTTGGTCCTGGTCAGTCCCTGGATGGGAGACCAGATGCTGCTGGAAGTGGTGTTGGAGGGCCAGCAGGAGGAACTCTAAACAAAGATCCCAATGCCCCAGGGCAGTGATTGGGGACACTGCTCTGTGTAGGGTGCCGTCTTTCGGATGTGACGTTAAATGGGTGTCCTGACTCTCTGAGGTCATTAAAGATCCCATGGCACTTATCGAAAGAGTAGGGGTGTTAACCCCGGTGTCCTGGCTAAATTCCCAATCTGGCCCTCAACCATCACGGTCACCTAATAATCCCCAGTTTACAATTGGCTAATTCATCCCCCTCCTCTCCCCTGTAACTATTCCCCAGGTCGTTGCTGCAAATGAGAACGTGTTCTCAGTCAACTTACCTGGTAAAATAACGGATAAATTAAAAATAAAATAAATTGTGCTTATTTTGGACAGATTTTGGGGAGTGAAACCTCTCGCTTTGCCTCTTCCTCTCTGTTGCAAAAGAGACATGCTAGAATGCCTGACTGAAATATGGAACAAATACAATTTTTTTTTAATGGTGTTAGAACATGATTGTTTGGTTGTGGGACACGGGACGAAGTGCTAAAATGCGGGACTCTACCGCACATTCCGGGACATGTAATCACCCTAATCACAAGGGCCCCTCAAGGATTCATTGGCACACTGGTGATTTATGTTCACATCTGTCCCAGTGTCACCTCATGCACCTAATGCAGCAGGCATAAAACAAACGCCTGAGCAGCGCTTCTTTCTTTCTAGTCCTGTCAGGATGTTGCCATACAGGATGTTCTCTTCTGCACTGTTGAACCAATCCAGTAAATGTGGAGGAGGAGTTAAGACGGAGTGTTGCCTTGTTAACGTCCAAAAGCAGAAGTCACGTCACAGGCTCTCTTTCCATTTCCCCTGAAAACCGGATGCATCCAGTTAATAATGACCCTGCAGAGGGAGCCTCAATACGAAACACTCTGCTTCACTCTATTGACCCCATGTCACTGTGACATCAGAAAGGCACCCAAGGTTAACCTCTCCTCACAGATAATGATGTATACTATTATCAGTAGGCCTCCTACCGAGGTTTACGACTATTAATCAACAGACATAAACAGAATTTTGTCCTTTCCATTGAATTGTCTCACAGGGGCCTGTCTAAACGGATATATTCTTTTAGGATACTGTAGTAAATGACCAAAAGAGCAGTAGAATATTGTTTATTGGAATTACTATATCATTGCTATGGTGTGCTATTGATACTATGTATTGTTGTTGACTGTTGACTGCTAGTAAACTAAAGGTAAAGTAAAATGTATACTGTTGTGTTTCACGCCGACAGACCCCAACGCTGCCGCCAACCAGGCCTACTCTGAGGAGAGGGTAAACCATGAGGCCCAGGAGCTGGAGAAACGCCTTAGCATGCTGTCTCACCAGAGCAGCACAGGTGCATTACCTTTCAGTCTATTCCAACCATTAGAATGAGCCTGTACTTCAATGCAAAATCATCACAGTCATTGCGCTGTACTAAAAGTGCTCTATCTTGAAAACTTGACTGCTGACATGCACCCTTTTTTGGGGGATTGTATTAACAATGGGCTAATGAACATAATACTACAATATAGTTTATGAGTGAAGTATTGTGAGTATTATGACTGTGACTACCAGTTAGACAAGTGAGGAGACCTATTTTGGATAATCTCATGTTATGCTTTATTGATGTGCTTGTCTAGATAAGGTGTATAAGTAATAGTTTTGTTTATATAGAATAAGTAATTTGTTTTCTTATGTGGTTTTGGAAGCCTTCGCGTATGGTCTGTCTGAGGCGGGAGACGACCGCAGCATATCAGGCTCCTCTGACACCTCCGACACCAGCCAATCAGACTCCAGCATTGGCAGCCGGCTGGCCATTTGGACTGAGCCCGTCACAACAAGCTCCGCCCCCACAGACACCATCATTGGCCATTCTGGGTCCAAGGTGGCCTTACAGGCCGAGGATAAACTGTCCGTCATCCAGGTGTGTGGAGCTCATGCAGTAGCCAAGCCCCCTCGGTCCCGGCAGCTGCAGGAGATTGGTCGACAGAGCTCATCCGACAGCGGCATCGCCACAGGAAGCCACTCCTCCTACTCTGGGAGTTTCTCCTCCTATGCAGGTAGCCTGGACATTGGTTCTGGGGGGGATGACTTTGGCTCCCTGCTCAGCCTGCCCACTCACCTAGACCTGGCCCCCTGTACCTGCCCCCCAGCCCCAGGAAAGGAGTACCAGGTACCCACGTCACTGAGATACCTCTATGACACCCCCCGGAATCTACTGCAGGGGGGAACAGGAGGGGCCAGGGGGCACCAGACCTCCACAACATCTAAGGACCAGGCGGGTAGTTCACCCCAATCACCCCCATCATGTAAGTCAGTACAGAGGGAAAAAGAGGGTCCTCTCGGGGGTCGCTCGGACACTGTTGCCAGGCGCTCGACGGCTGATCTCTTACAGGGCCACTCAGAGGAGAGTAAGAGCAGGGTGGCGCCCTCTAGTGACAGTCAACACCCAGACTCCTATCAGATATGCAGCAGTTCCCAAGCCACTGCCTCCAAAACCCTCCTAATCATCTGCGCCACCTGTGGAGGATTCAAGGTACAGACAGCTGGGGTTATTGTATTTCCTTAATTCCTTCCAAGCTAGCACATAACATTCTGAGAACCATATGTTTCTTAGAGCTTGGTGAGAGGTTGGTTGTCCTATTGTTATCTTGCATACAAACTTCCCACAAATGTACAGTACTTTAGCATAATGTTGTCTTCAGGTTTCCTCATGGTTCTATTTAAAGTAATGTTGTCAGAACATTAAGAAAACTTTCCAATAGAACATTTGTAACATTCAAAAAATGATTACTATTATAAAAATATATACATTCCGTTCTCAGCGTCAACGAAACTCTCTCTATCCTCTGTTAAGTGTGTTCAGCTGTGTTGGCTGCACCCACTAATTGGCCACACCTGATCTTAATGAGTGCTTGTTTTCTTTGAAATGTGGTCAGTTTGAATTGACTAAAATGAACAGCTTTGTATGAGTAATAACCATGGCATGCTACAGTGGATTAATGCCATAGATAGAGAACAGAAGATCATAGGTTAGAGTCTCACTGACCCCCATGCCACAATAAAAAATAAATGTGTTTCAATGAATAAACACATTTATTTCCATATGTTCTGTGCTTGCAGTTCAAAACAGTTAAGCTAGCAGTCTTATTAAAACATTTTCTCATAACGTTATTTAGTTACATTCAAATAACTTATCATTTATATACCCAGAACGTTATTAAAACCTCTCAGGAAAACTTTCAGGGAATCATAGTAAAACATTCTCAGAATCTCCCTGCAACCAGAAAATTAACGGTCCCAGAAAAGGTGACATTTTCACTTCCGTTCTCAGAACAATAAAATAACTTTCCGTATTACTGGTCAGAAATCGTACAGCTTCGTTCCCAGAACCAACGAGAAACCAAAAATGTACGTTCCCACAACTTCTAAGGAACCAAATGTGCTAGCTTGGTTGTGTGTCCTCTCTCCTGACTTTCTTCTCAAAACTTATTGGAGTGGAGGAACTTTTGATCCTCTCCTCCAATGCGTTTTGCGAAGGAGGCGAGGAGAGTAGACACGATGAATTAAGGAAATCCAATTGAGATGCTGCCCTGGTTACTTTTATTAATCTATTGTTGAAAAGTGTACCCTTTGTTTATTTTCATCCAATTGACTGTATTCCACTGGTTCATCTCACTTTTATCATCATCAAATTGATACAGTTTGGGCCAAAGTGTTACATTTCTTCAGTATTTCTTTGTTTGTCTCATGAGTACCAACTACAAAAATACTGTCAGCAGCTTTCGATTAGACTTCATCATTCAGATTCACAAACAAAGTAGTCTTTGACAGAAAAATGTATGGCAATTGCTTCCATTTTGGTTTGTATCTGAATTTTTGCATTAAAAAACATAGCTCCCTCCCACTCTCATATACTGTAGCATGTCCGTCCAACTCCAACTCAGTGCTTTCTGCAGCTCTGCTCCTCTTGTATAACAAGTCTTTATAACAGCTTGTATGACTGCGAGTAAGGCTTAGTCATCTTGGTATCACCTGTTGCCGGCTATAGCTGTCAATATGGCCTTTACTGAGAAATCTCACAGCAATTGGTGTTGGAACATTAACATTCTTGCTGCCTGTCTGTCTGGCAAGGTGTGCACTCTACTAGCCATTTGAGGTTCTAGCTGTCCTTTCACTCAAAATGGTCTGTGCGTAGATGTTGTTCTTATAGTCTCTCAAACACTCCCATCTCTGTAAGAAGTGTCTTCATAAGAGCCTCTGTGTCACCATAGTTATTGCTCTTCTAATTGGGCCTCCATTTTGGGATTGTTCTATCAGTCTGGGTTGACTTGGGCTTTTCAAACGGATACTCTTCTCTCTCTTTGAGGTCATCCAAGTGCAAGAAATTGATTTTAACTTCTTCTCGTTACAAACTTTTTCTTCCACTGTCTTTGCTTGTTATGGAAATAAGAAAGAATAGCCCTTTCGTTTGATCTTTGAAGATGAATCTCGTTTACAAGTGATTTACAACGTAAAGCCTCATACTCATATACTTTGAAAGAAGACATATTCGTACAGAGTATGACATGTGATTAGATCCCAATTTATTCATAAAACATTCTCTGTGGAATAAAATAACTGATTATAGTCATTGATCCTTTTTTTGTCATCCAAAATATACCTCTTTTATTAAGCATTGCTTTTGATTATATTAAAAAGACATCCAAATCAATGAATAAAATGTCAGACCATCAGAATTTCAAACATAGAACAAAGTGCTTTTCTTTGGTCAAAGCGGGTCTGTTTTACTCTCTGATGAAACAACTTCAATTGATGTTTATGTTTTTTACTACCCCGTATATGAGTGACTTTCTATTGATCGTTTAAACCTAGAGCCCCATCTGCTGGTGGTGCATTTAGATATTAATCATCCAAAATTGGTTGGAGAGACATTTATCAAGGTTAATTTCTGATGATCTTTGTAGAAAACAAAAATAACATTTCTGTTGTTTCCTCTGACTTGTCTTAAGTGTAGCTTTCAGTCTCTTTGAAAGATATTTCCCGAGGGTGATGTAAAGCTCCAGCCTTACAGTGCCACAATTCCTCTGTTAGTTGCCTAGCACCAGTCCTATGGAATAAAGCATTGTGTGGGTGGACATCTATCAACACAGTTGTAATACTCAACCTCAGTTATCAGCTAGGAAAACAAAGACCCTTAAGGGCCCAAGGGTTCCAATAACTCAATGTAACTCTATGTGAACAAGCCATAGCAGCTCTCATGTTTTTACCAATAGACAATGCCCTAGCAGTATTCATTGAAAGACTCTGGCACAAAAATATTGTGAAAGGAACTGTACCTGCTGACACTGTTTCATCTAGTTATTGAAGATGTTCTCTTTCCTCATCTTCTCACAGGGGACTCCAGTCTCCTACACTGCGGGCTCAGCAATGCCAGCCGTACCAGGTAAGTCAGCTCCACTAGGTGTGTGTGTGCGCACCCGATGCCATGATTTCCCTTCAATATCCCTGTCCAAGCATGAATAGATTTTTCAGACCTGTGTTTACTTTGCAACGTGTTTAGACAAGTAGTTTGTTCTTAGGAATGAATCCGTTTAATTATTAAACCGATGTGCAGATTTCCTAACCTGTATAACTAGAAAGGAGATGCGTTAAGCTCCAAGGAAATAACCTATGGACTGAGGATTGGCAATTGCCTCAGAACCTCCCATTTTGAAAATCCAGCAGGTGAAAGTATTGATAAGTGCCCGTGCAGACCCAACAACAGCTCCTCAGAATATATCAAGGTTGACGCACTGAGGAAAACTACAGAGACCACGTCCTCACCTGCCTCAGTGACCAATCACCGCTCTGAGAAGCTAAAGATGAGGGATGAGGGATCAGCAGCTCTACAGAAGAAAGGCAAGGGGAAATTAGCTGACCTCTTAGCAGACCTATTAGGCTATGGCGGCACATCCGGAGAGCCAGGTACAAAGACAAACGAACTGAATCTTTATGAGTCAATGGCTTCTGCTTTGGGACGTGAGCTTAGATCCCAACAACCTGTTATCAACTGTGATCTGAACTCAGCAAGACCAGGGGACAAGGAGACTATCATTTACGAAAACTGCTTCAAGTGCAAGAAAGGGGAGGAATGCCATCTGCCTCCTTGGGGGACAGCAGCATTTCCCCGGAACAGCTTTGTCCTTCAGGTTGGTCAAATGCACCACAGTGGTGTATGTTTTGGACAGCCACTACCCTCTGAGCCCTTGAAGAACAGTGTGGACTGTGAAAAGACATCTAACGAAGAGCAGCCTATTGAAGTGCAACTGCTGGGCCCTACACTCCAAGATGGAGACCTTCCATGTCTGGAGGTGAAAGATCATTCAGTATCGGTTGAAGGTAAGAGAACGCCCACTTCTGATTTATTCTTCTTCTCTCTTCATGGAATGAATTTCATGCTAACAAACGAAGTCAGCCTTTTTCCTGGCTTCCTCCCTCCTTCCTTCCTTCTCATCCGCGCCCCTCAAACTGTTTCTTTAATGTTTTCCTCCCTGTTCTTTTCTTTGACTTTAATTTAAAAAATATCCTTTCTTCTTCGTTTCCTCTGTATTTTTGGGGGGGACTATTTCTCCTCCCTCTGCAAGCTGGTGATGCCTCTATGTTCTCTTCATGCTGTATTCATTTTGTGATTGAGCTGCTTTGAAGGTTGGGATAGATGCAGAGAAGCTCAACCAGCTGCTGCAGTATGAAACAAAATGTGACTAGATACAATGTGTCACGATCGTGTGGAGGATTGACGGACCAAAACGCAGCTTTAGGAAAATAAGCCATCTCCTTTTTATTGGTGAAGAAGGCAATCGAAACAAAAACACTTAAACACTAAACAAAACAAGAAAACGATCGTGAAGCTAAACAACGATGTGCACACACTGGCTACAAACGTATCACATAGACAATTACCCACAACCAATGAGAGCCTATGGCTACCCTAAATAAGGCTCCCAATCAGAGACAACCGAAATCAGCTGTCTCTAATTGGGAACTCATTCAGGTAACCATAGACTCTCCTAGACCACTAACCATACATAGACAACACTAGACACATGTACTCCACACAAACCCATATACTATACAACAACCCCTTTACCATAAAAAACACCCAAAACCAACAAAACACAAACATTCCCCATGTCACACCCTGACCTAACTAAAATAATAAAGAAAACAAAGAATACTAAGGCCAGGGCGTGACATAACCCCCCCCTTAAGGTGCGAACTCCGGGCGCACCATTACACAGTCTAGGGGAGGGTCTGGGTGGGCTTCCATCCATGGTGGCGGCTCCGGCTCTGGTCGTGGTCCCCACGTCACCACAGTCCCTAACCACCTCCTTAGCTTCTTCAAAATGACCCCTCTCCACATTAACCCCATTGCATTAAGGGGCAGTTCCGGACTAAGGGACAGCTCCGGACTAAGGGCCAGTACCAGGGTAAGGGGCAGTACCAGGGTCAGGGGCAGTACCAGGGTAAGGGGCAGTACCAGGGTAAGGGGCAGCACCAGGGTAAGGGGCAGCACCAGGGTAAGGGGCAGCTCCGGACTGAGGAATGGCAGCTCCGGACTGAGGAATGGCAGCTCCGGACTGAGGGACTGCAGCTCCGGACTGAGGGACTGCAGCTCCGGACTGAGGGACTGCAGCTCCAGACTGAGGGACGGCCCATGGCTGGCTGACAGATCTGGCTGCTCATGGCTGGCTAACGGATCTGGCTGCTCATGGCTGGCTGACTGATCTGGCTGCTCATGGCTGGCTGACGGATCTGGCTGCTCATGGCTGGCTGACGGATCTGGCTGCTCATGGCTGGCTGACGGATCTGGCTGCTCATGGCTGGCTGACGGATCTGACTGCTCATGGCTGGCTGACGGATCTGACTGCTCATGGCTGGCTGACTGATCTGGCTGCTCATGGCTGGCTGACGGATCTGGCTGCTCATGGCTAGCTGACGGATCTGGCTGCTCATGGCTAGCTGACGGATCTGGCTGCTCATGGCTAGCTGACGGATCTGGCTGCTCATGGCTAGCTGACGGATCTGGCTGCTCATGGCTAGCTGACGGATCTGGCTGCTCATGGCTAGCTGACGGATCTGGCTGCTCATGGCTAGCTGACGGATCTGGCTGCTCATGGCTAGCTGACGGATCTGGCTGCTCATGGCTAGCTGACGGATCTGGCTGCTCATGGCTAGCTGACGGATCTGGCTGCTCATGGCTGGCTGACGGATCTGGCTGCTCATGGCTGGCTGACTGATCTGGCTGCTCCTGTCTGGTTGGCGGCTCTGGCAGATCCTGTCTGGTTGGCGGCTCTGGCAGATCCTGTCTGGTTGGCGGCTCTGGCAGATCCTGTCTGGTTGGCGGCTCTGGCAGATCCTGTCTGGTTGGCGGCTCTGGCAGATCCTGTCTGGCTGGCGGCTCTAGCGGCTCCTGTCTGGCTGGCGGCTCTAGCGGCTCCTGTCTGGCTGGCGGCTCAGTGGGCTCATGGCAGACGGGCAGCTTTGCAGGCTCATGGCAGACGGGCGGCTTTGCAGGCTCATGGCAGACGGATGGCTCAGATGGCGCTGGGGAGACGGATGGCTCAGATGGCGCTGGGGAGACGGATGGCTCAGATGGCGCTGGGGAGACGGGCAGTTCAGTCATCGCTGTGCAGACGGCAGACTCCTGCCGGCTGAGGCGCACTGTAGGCCTGGTGCGTGGTGCCGGGACTGGTGGCACCGGGCTGGGGACACGCATCTCAGGGCTAGTGCGGGGAGCAGCAACAGGACGCACAGGACTCTGGGGACACACAGGAGGCTTGGTGCGTGGTTTAAACACTGGTGGTAAAGGGCTGGAGACACGCACCATATAGCTAGTGCGTGGAGGAGGCACTGGTGGTACTGGGTTGGGGCGGGGAGGTGGCGCCGGAAATACCGGACCGTGCAGGCGTACTGGCTCCCTTGAACGCCGAGCCTGCCCAACCTTACCTGGTTGTATGCTCCCCGTCGCCTAACCAGTGCGGGGAGGTGGAATAACCCGCACCGGCCTATGTAGGCGAACCGGGGACACCATGCGTAAGGCTGGTGCCATGTACGCCGGCCCGAGGAGACGCACTGGTGACCAGATGCGTTGGGCCGGCTTCATGACATACGGCTCAACGCTCAGTCTAGCCCGGCCGATACGTGGAGCTGAAATGTACCGAACCGGGCTATGCACGCGTACAGGAGACACCGTGCGCTCTACTGCGTAACACGGTGTCTGCCCGTACTCTCGCTCTCCACGGTAAGTACAGGGAGTAGGCGCAGGTTTCCTACCTGACTTCGCCACACTCCCTTTAAGGCCCCCCCCCAAGAAATTTTTGGGTTGTACTCACGGGTTTCCAGCCTTGTCTCCGTGCTGCCTCCTCATATCGCCTCCTCTCGGCTTTAGCTGCCTCCAGCTCTTCACGAGGAAGGCGATATTCTCCCGGTTGAGCCCACGGCCCCTTACCATCCAGTATCTCCTCCCATGTCCATGAATCTTGTGTAGGTAGGTCCTGTTGCCGCTTTCCATGCCGCTTGGTCCTATAATGGTGGGTAATTCTGTCACGATCGTGTGGAGGATTGACGGACCAAAACGCAGCTTTAGGAAAATAAGCCATCTCCTTTTTATTGGTGAAGAAGGCAAACGAAACAAAAACACTTAAACACTAAACAAAACAAGAAAACGATCGTGAAGCTAAACAACGATGTGCACACACTGGCTACAAACGTATCACATAGACAATTACCCACAACCAATGAGAGCCTATGGCTACCCTAAATAAGGCTCCCAATCAGAGACAACCGAAATCAGCTGTCTCTAATTGGGAACTCATTCAGGTAACCATAGACTCTCCTAGACCACTAACCATACATAGACAACACTAGACACATGTACTCCACACAAACCCATATACTATACAACAACCCCTTTACCATAAAAAACACCCAAAAACCAACAAAACACAAACATTCCCCATGTCACACCCTGACCTAACTAAAATAATAAAGAAAACAAAGAATACTAAGGCCAGGGCGTGACACAATGGCATTTTACATGACTGTGACGGTACACAAGAAAATTACAAACTGAAATGAAAATTGTCATATTTGTCCAGCATGACCCCAGATTGTATAGCATCGCTCTGACAGTTATTTAGACTATGTGGTTTTGTGGATGTTTCCATTTGCACTGGAAATGACATCAGGGCCACTGTGTTGGCTGCTGTGCTCGTAACAAAGCCATCCCCGTGAGTAATACAGCACTTATCCCAACCACACTAGGGAGCTCTAGACAACGTCAACAATGTAATGCTATATCCTGTCCTCTGACATGTTGCGGTCTTGTACGACGATGATTAATCTGTCCCTTGCAATTGTCTTCCAAGTCGTTTCCCATCCTTGGATCAAACAGGTTATGTGTGTTTGGGGACCGAGAGACGCCGCTTCGACTGCATTAGTTCACAGCATGTGGTAGACGAAAAGGAGAACATGATATAGGGATCTTATCCTCACAGGCTTTACTGCAGTGTAATAGGAGTCCGTTGTATTGTTGCGCATCTCAATCGCACTTTATTTTCCTCTTTCCACCAGACAAGAAGCAGAAGAGTAAGGAGGAGAGGCACAAAGTCGAGTATGAGATCATGGAGAGCCGGGCGTTGGAGAAGAGTTCAGAGGTGGAGCATCAGGAAGTGGGCTTACTCAATCCTCTTAATAAGATCATCACACTCACTTGTTTCAATTGTTTTCTTGCTATGGTCCAAACGTATAATTAAATACCTGCGAGGCCAATGTCTATGAAAGAAAGAGGAATACTTTAGAGGGTGTACACTGCAGTATGGAAGTCAGTGTAACATAGTGTTGTGGTACTGTAGGGCAGAACACATTGTGTGAGAGTGTTACCTCAGTCACATCCCACTTTTCAGTCAGACAGAGGGCAATGAGGCTGCCCCTTTCCACCATGTTTTCACACCAGAGACTAGCAAAACCACTGGAACACTTGACTCAGTTGGAAAGGCATGAATAAGCTT
Organism: Salvelinus fontinalis; assembly: GCF_029448725.1. Lineage (NCBI taxonomy): Eukaryota > Metazoa > Chordata > Actinopteri > Salmoniformes > Salmonidae > Salvelinus > Salvelinus fontinalis. The sequence goes on from NC_074700.1 coordinate 8,240,047, forward strand.
TAATAAGAACAAGAGATGCTTCAGGCTACATGCTTTTTTTCAATTTAAGTAGACAAGTCTGTGAGGTTTCAGTATACTCAAATTAGTCAAGTCTGAATCTAACTTGAGTGCCCCCAGTGAACTGTTAAATAGAGATTAGCATTTGTCTGCGGTTTAATTTTGATTTACTCAACTTGGACTGAAATCTTTGTAATTAATTCCAGCCCCAGGCTTGACCTTAGTTTGATGTAGCCTAAGCTACCACTTAGAAACCAGCATCTTATTTACTGTGTACTGTGTCTTTCAGCCAGAAGAGAAAAGCAAGTACGAGCTGATGGGCAGTTGTGGACAACAACGGTTACTTCATGAGACTGAAGGTGAGTGCATTTTATGTTCCAGTGTAGAGGACTGTGCTGGACTGATTTCTTCATCCCACTCCTGTCCTCTCTCGCAGGTTTTTATACTGGACCTGCCCACTCCGCAAAAATATCCTAAGAAATAGGTTCAATTACCAGCGATTCTCACGTTGCCCATTATATTAGGCTATGAGTATTACTGGGCTATATCAGCCAATATGCTAGACGTAGTTTGAAGAGAGCTGAGTTGGAGAGAGAGCCGACACTTTCTCTTGAGCTGCGTTTTACATATATCCTTTTTTGGAGCGGGGCGATATTCAGACGGACACAAATATGGGTGATTAATATTTATTTCCAGGCAATGTAGTAAACTGTAGCCTAATCATATTTAGGAAGTACATTTCCTTGGAAAGATACCTGTCCAGTGCCTACTCTATTTAATTTAAGAGTCTATTGACGCACCCGTGTGCACCTGTCAATCTAAGTAACATAATAAAATATTCCCCATCAAAATCTGTCAGTTTAAGATAGAGATATCAGTTTTTTTGCATTGGGCTGCGTCTCAATCCACCGCATCTGCCTATGTCCTTCCGCATCTGCGGTGGGAGGTGGCCGAGCTACAGCTGTCAGACCGGTCTCCTCACGATAACGTCTGTAGCGTCCAAACGGTTTGGCCTAGACTCTATGGAAAGGGGAGACGAACATGATGGCGTTCTCCGCTTTGCTGCTCTATGACCCCCACAAGTGTCACAGGACTCATCTGTGGTTGGGTAACGCTGATGAGCCAACTTCTGTCTGTAGGATCTGAAACGTTTGAGCTACAAACTAATATGACTTCACTATGGGGAGACTCTCACGAACACGATGATGTTCTCCGGACGGTATCCTTTCAGTTGAGTGTACTAGCACTTCGCCTGTCTACCGGAAGTTGATGCTGTTGCTATGCAACCTCTTGCTAGCTTGTTAGCATAACAAATTACTAGCTAGACATTTTACGATTTCTGGTGTGTTCTTGAATTCAATTTGAAGTGTCAGAGTGCACTCTGGGCGTTCCTAAATCCAGAGCATTGTTAGATTGTCCATTCGTAAATTCAGAGTGTTTAGCTTTCAGAGCGCGTCACTGGACACTCTGGCAGAAGAGTAGGGTTGATCCGTGCGTTCTGACCTCACAATGGCAGTCAAGCACCCAAGCTAACTGGCTAACGTTATCTAGTTTGCTAGCTATTTCCAGACAAATGAGAAAACACCTCACTCTGACCATTTTACTTGCCCTAGCAGAGCTGGTTAGGCTGTCTTCATGTTATCCAGAGCGTTGGTGACTGTAACTGTGCTGCTGGCAACAATTTAATTACGCTTTTTTTTATTATTTTTTTATTTAGGGGTGGATCAGCTTAGTATTGCGGAAAGAATGTTGCTTCCAATGTAATTGTCTGCATCATTTCCATTCCCCCATATTTTTTTGGGGTAAATATATATATCCATACACGTATGCATACATATACACATATATACATACACATACCTATATAGACATACATACTTTTTTAAAGAATATGCCTTTGTTATTATTCCCCGCGACCCTACCACCAATCCCCCAATTTGAGTAAACTTATAAACACTTCTGCTTTTACCTTCAATTTCTACATCTTATACCTATCTTACAGACACAGTCCACTTTACAATAGTTCTCTCTTATTTGTTCTTAGTCCTTCCTCTATTTCTGTTGTCCATCCAATTTTATTTCCACTTGTAACTGTGCTATTTCACAAAAGCTCCGCACCTATACACATTTCACAGATCCCGTATGCCCTATATTGTTTATCTTGTTATTAGTCCCACCCTTCAGCTCCACCCAACCCCTCCCATCTATCTTCCAACATCATCCATTTCGGATTTCTATTTGCCATACATTTCTCAACTGTGCTGTGATGCTTCACAAAAGACCTGAACCTTCCTATTCTCATAGCTTCTACAGATTGTAAATTAAAAATAAACATCTTTGCCAAAATAATTATTATATTATTGATTGATTGACTATGGCTTTTCAAATCCCCCAGTATTGCTATCTGTAGCGTTAGTTTTAGGCAAATGTTGCAATTCTTCAGCCATTCCTGGACCTGTGACCAAAAACGAGCTACATATGGACAATACCAAAATAAATGATCTAATGACTCTGCCTCCTCACAACAGAATCTGCAGAGCTGGGAAGATTGTATACCCCATATATATAACATTCTATTAGTTGCAAGAATTTTGTACAGTAATTTATATTGAAAAATTCGAAGTTTTGAATCCGGCGTTGTTTTGCGTATCAATTCATAAACCATGTGCCATGGAATGGGTACATCGAAAATCTCTTCCCAACTATTTTGCAATTTGTATGGCACAGCTGTTAGTTTTTTGGTCCTTAAATGAAATTGGTATATGTTTTTATTTATCACACTTTTCTTTAACCATTTTTGTTCTTTAATACAGGGCCGACATACAAGTTCCTTACTTTTTTCCCCTTCTACTTGCCTCTTCCATTTTTGTGGTAATGCTGCAATTAATTGGTTGTAATTTTGGGTAGAGCAGACTTTTCCATATGTCTGTGTTAGCTGCATGTGTGACATAACTCCACCAGTCCTATTTATGATATCATTCACAAAAATTATACCTTTTTTAAACATTTCTTCGATAAATACAGTTTTTTTATCAATTATTATATTTGAATTTAACCACAATATTTGTTGTACTATTTGTTCCGTCCTTTCAGGTGGATTAAACTGAAATTGCAACCAACTTTCTAAGGCTTGTTTAAAGAATAAGGATATTTTGGAGATCATTTCCTTTTCAAACAACCGAAAATGAGCAGGTGTAATCTGAATAAAGGGAAAAAGGCCCTTCTTGAACATAGGATGAGACATTCGTACCAGTTTACTAGAGAACCAGTTTGGATTTAAGTATAACTTTTGTATGACCGATGCCTTTAGTGAGAGGTCTAATGCTTTAATATTTAATAATTTCTGCCCTCCGAATTCATATTCGTTATATAAATAGGCCCTTTTAATTTTATCTGGCTTGCCGTTCCAAATAAAATTGAATATTTTTTGTTCATATAATTTAAAAAACAGGTCACTAGGTGTAGGCAAAACCATAAGCAAATAGGTAAACTGTGATATGACTAAAGAGTTAATTAGGGTGATTTTTCCACAAATAGACAGGTATTTTCCTTTCCATGGTAGCAAGATCTTATCTATTTTTGCTAACTTTCTATAAAAATTTATTGGAGTGAGATCATTTCTTTCTTTTGGGATTTTTATACCGAGTATGTCCACATCTCCGTCAGACCATTTAATTGGTAAACTACATGGCAATATAAAATGTGTATTTTTTAGTGATCCAATACGTAATATGGTACATTTATCATAATTTGGTTTTAATCCAGAGAGGATAGCAAAGGTATCTAGATCCTCTATGAGGCCCTGGAGAGACTCTAGTTGTGGTTTTAAAAGAAAACATGAATCATCAGCGTACAATGACACCTTAGTTTTTAAGCCATGGATTTCTAATCCTTTAATATTAATGTTTGATCTAATTTTAACAGCTAACATTTCGATGGCAATAATAAATAGATATGCCGATAGTGGACAACCTTGTTTTACTCCTCTAGATAGTTTAAAACTTTCTGAGATGTAGCCATTATTTACTATTTTACACCTAGGGTTACTATACATAATTTTAACCCATTTTATAAGAGATTCCCCAAAATTGAAATATTCTAGGCATTTATATATAAACTCCAGTCGTACTTTATCAAAAGCATTTTCAAAATCAGCTATGAAAACCAGGCCTGGTGTCCCCGATATCTCATAGTGTTCTATTGTTTCCAGTACTTGCCTTATATTATCTCCAATGTATCGTCCATGTAAAAAACCTGTCTGATTAGGATGAATAATATCTGACAAAACTTTTTTTATTCTATGCGCCAAGCATTTTGCTAGGATTTTTGCATCACAACACTGAAGTGTAAGAGGTCTCCAATTTTTTTATTGGACTGGATCTTTATATATACCACTTGGGTCCTGTTTCAGTAATAACGATATCAGACCTTCTTGTTGTGTGTCTGATAATCTACCATTTATATAGGAGTGGTTAAAACAAGTTAATAATGGTCCTTTGAGTATATCAAAAAACGTTTTGTATACTTCCACTGGTATGCCATCCAGCCCTGGAGTTTTCCCATCTTTAAAGGCCCCAATTGCAACAAGCAGTTCCTCCTCTGTAATTTGCCCTTCACATGAGTCTTTCTGTTCAGATGTTAATTTTACATTATTAATAGGAAAAAAATCCATACAATTAGTTTCAGTTAGTGGAGATGGAGGAGCCTGAAACGAAAACATATTCTTAAAGTACTTTACTTCCTCTTTCAAAATATCATTTGGTGAATCATGCGTGACTCCATCATTTGTCACAAGTTTTAATACATTTTTTTTGGTAGCATTTCTATATTGAAGATTGAAAAAGAATTTGGTGCATTTTTCCCCATATTCCATCCAGTTTGCTTTATTTTTATAATATATTACACTGGATCTTTCTTGAATAAGTTCCTCCATTTCTTTTTGTTTTTCCTCTAAATTATTCTGTGCCTCTATGGTACCGTTTTTATTGCTATCTAACTGTACTGTTAGTCCTTCAATTTCCTTTGTTAATATGGACTCTTTTGATCTAAATTGCTTTTGTTTTATAGATGAGTACTGAATTACGCTTTTTTTGCCAACGTTTACTGACACCGGCCATATATTCAAACGGTGTTGAGCGTTCATAAATTCATCAGTTATTCTGCACTCTGGCACACTAAGAGGAGAGTGCTCTGAAATCGGAGTAACTAGACATAATTAACAATGTCCATTGAGAACGCACAAAGACTATACCACTTGGCTAAGAACGACATGAATAATCAAGTCAATAAATGTTGGATAGTTAGTTAGATTATAGTTAATATACTGCCTGGCAAATTCGATGTATTAGTAGCCAACTAACGTTAGGTAACTAGCTAACATACAGGTACATACTGCTGTAATGCTATACGGTTCATAAAGATAGCACAGCTAACAAATTGTCAGCCAACTTAACGTGCAACGTAACTTTATTACTTCCCTCAACATTTTCTTAACATTTGCATCCGGTCTCGTCGGACTTTGTCTGCATATTTTCCGCCACTTTCTTCAAATCTGAAAACGTTGTGAAGCCACGGCCATATTCAGAAGAACTGCATTATGGGCCCTAAAAGCACAGAAATAGTGTCTACTGCTGTCACGCCGAAATAGTGTCTACTGCTGTCAGGTCAGGGCGTGACTAGGGGGGTTTCTAGGTATTATATTTCTATGTTGGTGTGTGTGTATTTTTCCCAATTGAAGGCAGCTGATAATCGTTACTTCTAATTGGGGATCATACTTAGTATGTCCTTTTTCCCACCTGCTTTGGGGGATATTGTGTTGTATGAGTGCCTATGTGCGCTACATATTTCACGATCGTTATATCTTTGTTGTTTTGGAAGTCTCACTATCGTCAAAATGTGGAACTCTACTCACGCTGCGCCTTGGTCCAATTATTCATACGACGGTTGTGATAACTGCTTCTATACTTCATATTTTGGCGTATTTAGTACACGACATCCGGGAACTTTTGGCATACTAACTATATCCATACTATGACCAATTATCATACTACAGTTGTGGCCAAAAGTTTTGAGAATGACACAAATATTAATTTTCACAAAGTCTGCTGCCTCAGTTTGTATGACGACAATTTGCATATACTCCAATGTTATGAAGAGTGATCAGATGAATTGCAATTAATTGTAAAGTCCCTCTTTGCCATGCAAATGAACTGAAATCCCCCCAAAACATTTTCACTGCATTTCAGCCCTGCCACTAAAGGACAAGCTGACATCATGTCAGTGATTCTCTCGTTAACACAGGTGTGAGCGTTGACGAGGACAAGGCTGGAGATCACTCGGTCATGCTGATTGAGTTCGAATAACAGACTGGAAGCTTCAAAATGAGGGTGGTGCTTGGAATCATTGTTCTTCCTCTGTCAAACATGGTTACCTGCAAGGAAACACGTGCCGTTATCATTGCTTTGCACAAAAAGGTCTTCACAGGCAAGGATATTGCTGCCAGTAAGATTGCACCTAAATCAACCATTTATCGGATCATCAAGAACTTCAAGGAGAGCGGTTCAATTGTTGTGAAGAAGGCTTCAAGGCGCCCAAGAAAGTCCAGCAAGCGCCAGGACCGTCTCCTAAAGTTGATTCAGCTGTGGGATCGGGGCACCACTAGTACAGAGCTTGCTCAGGAATGGCAGCAGGCAGGTGTGAATGCATCTGCACGCACAGTGAGGCGAACACTTTTGGAGGATGGCCTGGTGTCAAGAAGGGCAGCAAAGAAGCCACTTCTCTCCAGGAAAAACATCAGGGACAGACTAATATTCTGCAAAAGGTACAGGGATTGGACTGCTGAGGACTGGGGTAAAGTCATTTTCTCTGATGAATCCCCTTTCCGATTGTTTGGGGCATCCGGAAAAAAGCTTGTCCGGAGAAGACAAGGTGAGCGCTACCATCAGTCCTGTGTCATGCCAACAGTAAAGCATCCTGAGACCATTCATGTGTGGGGTTGCTTCTCAGCCAAGGGAGTGGGCTCACTCACAATTTTGCCTAAGAACACAGCCATGAATAAAGAATGGTACCAACACATCCTCCGAGAGCAACTTCTCCCAACCATCCAGGAATAGTTTGGTGACGAACAATGCCTTTTCCAGCATGATGGAGCACCTTGCCATAAGGCAAAAGTCATAACTAAGTGGCTCGGGGAACAAAACATCGATATTTTGGGTCCATGGCCAGGAAACTCCACAGACCTTAATCCCATTGAGAACTTGTAGTCAATCCTCAAGAGGCAGGTGGACAAACAAAACCCCACAAATTCTGACAAATTGATTATGCAAGAATGGGCTACCATCAGTCAGGATGTGGCCCAGAAGTTAATTCACAGCATGCCAGGGCGGATTGCAGAGGTATTGTAAAAGAAGGGTCAACCCTGCAAATATTGACTCTTTGCATCAACTTCATGTCATTTGACACTTATGAAATGCTTGTAATTATACTTCAGTATTCCATAGTAACATCTGACAAAAATATCTAAAGACACTGAAGCAGCAAACTTTGTGGAAATAAATATTTGTGTCATTCTCAAATGTTTTTGCCATGACTGTACATACTCAATTTACGTCACAAATAGTATGGTTAGTGCGATTCTTATGAGTATTCAAACACAGCTTATGTGTTTAAAAGACAAAAATATTTCCAGAGCTTTCTTACATCTCCTAAATATAGGACAGACACTTGAAAACCTTATTCCATATGATTTATGATCTTTTTTTTGCCATTATGAATGTGTTATTCAATGCGTTTCTATGGGCTATAGTAGTGCAGGCCAAATTAAATATATATATATATAAGAAACCAGAAGGGGTCCTACAATTCCAAATCAAATTGATCCATTGTAAATAATCCATTGTATGACCATCTTAAAACAATTCCATGTTAGCGTAGCACCCCCCCCCACACGCATGCCCAACTAGGAGAGGAGAGGTAAGCTACTGAACTTGATGTAGCAAGAATGATGAGAGCAAACACTTGCACTTTCTCTTGACCTACGTATTGCATATAGGATGTAGCACATCTTTTAGCGTGGGACGATTTGCAAGCAGAGACAAATAAATAGGTTATCAATATTTATTGAACAGGAAAGGGCTATGTTATGCGTGCGTTACGCCTTTTCCTTTTCAATGATAATAACATTTTTGATTGCAGCTCAAATCACCTTGGTTAAGCGCCCTCCACTTCTTTCCATTACCAATATTTATTTACAGACACTGTGGTAAACAATCGCCTAATCATATTTAAGATCATTTCTTTGGAAAGCCCAAATGCCACGTGATTCTCCACCCATTGAATTGGCAGCCTAGACCTACTCTATTTCATTGAGACCCAGAGCCGCTGGAAAATGTGTGTCGAGACAGGATTTTCCTCTGTGCATTTCAATCTTGCTTGGCGCCGCCACACCCCTTTCACACCCCTTTTCAAAGCAGCAGCGCCAACCGGGCCACAGTTTTGCATTCCGGTTCAACATTCACCTACTCTGTCACATTCTACCATTGAAAACCATTGAAGACCACACGCAGAAAAAATCCTATTCGTATTTGAGCAATATGATTGGCCGTTCATTCAAGCACCACTATGCTCCCGCGAGTCAACTCTTCTCAAGCACTCGAGCAGTACAGAAATTGATAGCTACGTTCACACAGCACATGCGAGTTGTCCTGAGCTAAAAGAAGCGCCCATCAATCTACCGTACTCGCTGAGCTTATTTATTTTAGGGAAAGTGATTTTTCAAAAGTTAAGCTTCAATAGTGAACATACTATTAATATGCTGGCTACTGTTGATAGTCCGCAAAAAGAAAGCTACAAAAATACACGTTAGCATTTGTCTTGGCTAGCCTACTGTAGCCAGGTCGATATCTACTGTATTTTGGAATGCAAATGTTTTTAATTAAGGGGGAGAGTCTTATTTTGAGATATTCATTTTTAGAAAGAAATATGTACAAAAATGTAATTCTAAAGAATAGAGTAATGACTTACATTGCTAAATTATATTAAACTGATGTTTAATACATATCATAATTACCAAATATAGCTTGTTAACGGTTGAATATGAGAAAGCATGCCAGGCTATAGGCTCTGCAATGACCCCAATACATTTAAAAACTACACCATGTCCGGGACAGTAGAAATTCTGTTTGGGCCAGTAGATTTTTGGGCCAATGGCTAGCAGATACCATAGACTCCCAGTAATTGTGCTAACGCTAGTTAGCATTGGCTCGCAAAACTACTTCTTAACTTCATACTGCACACAGAGAAGGAGATAAAGGGTAGATAAATGGTCTTATTGCCAACATCCCAAAGTATCCCTTTAATGTTGGACCATGTCATAGCCTACAAATAGGGCCCATTTGGGACCTGTTTTGCCTGACCAGGTCATGAGATCTGGAAAAACTCCAGGCCCCAGAAAATAAAATACATTTTGACACACCACTTTTGAACCTGTGGTGCCACCTCTGTTGAGACCACACTTGATCTTGCACACCCAACTAGTAGAAGAGAGGCCACTGAACTTGAAGCAGGGATTGCTGAGAGGGTGTGAATAATGCGTCAGAGGTGCTTTCAATACAATCAGTAGGCTTAGTCTAACTCATAGAAATCAGAAAGATGTCTGTTTCCAAATAACCTACGAAACAAATCAATTTTTCATCTCAAATTGTCCGCCTGACCGAATGCAGCCCTCTATTCCAGTGTTCTGTCTCACTGTAGACGGAAATGAGCACGGAGAGAGCAAAATAATCCAGTCTGTCATTGATGTTACAGTTATTTGTGGTCTTTGTTTTGTCTGAATACTGAGTCAATCAAAACATCTTCAAAGAGTGCCCTTAAATTGCCTAGACCATGACAGTTCTCAGTTGTCTGTCTCAACTGAATTTCACCTTGCCCTTTCTGGCACAACTTCCTGTGCTCTCGCGCCATTAAAGTGGATCATTTTGATGAGTCATCTATCTTGAATCAACATATCCCCTCCATCACCTGTTACTCTGTGTGCATGACCGTGTGGAATGGCAGACAGACAGCACCCAGGTGGATTTATACAGAAACCAGATGCAGGGGTCAGAGAGGGCAATGGTGAAGTCTCAGAAGCGGTGACGAGGTACAGACAGGTCTGCGACACCTGGAGTGCTCTGTGAAATTGAGCCAAGCTAATGGACTCTGGTGCCTGACAGGTAAAACTTCATTTGAAGAGGTGTACACAACTTGTATAGAACACCTAAGCATGAGAATAGCATGCTATTCACCTATTATTTGTTTGGGGTGGAGATGTGGTGGAGTTGTGTCTACGCTGTATTCTGACTTAATTTCCTCAGAATTCCACACATTTTATACACTTCAGGGTCCTATTGGATCCAGAATTGGTGCATCGGTACCGCTTGCCGTGCAGTAGCAGAGAGAACAGTATGACTTGGGTGGCTGGAGTCGACAAACATTTTCTCAGCACCCCCACCACTAAACCTCTTCACTCGGCCACGTTCCTCTGACACCGCCTGGTATAGAGGTCCTGGATGGCAGGGAGCGAGCTCGGGCCCCAGTTATCTACTGGGCCGTACGCACTAATCTCCGTAGCGCCTTGCGTTCGGATGCCAAGCAGTTGCCATACCAAGCGGTGACGCAGCCAGTTGTCATGACGTTGCCCTCTTTGGGTACAGCGAGCACCATCCCCCTCTCTCTGCATCACCCCTCTCTCTCTCTCTCTCTCTCTCCTACACCCAGGCTGCTGTTAGGCAGGTCATAAATTCCTGGAGGAGATTCTTCCTCATGGCCAGACAGTATAGAGAGAGAGTGAATTTTCATAGAGAGAACAAAGGAATTTCTTCCACCTCAGAGAACTTGAGAACTGAACAATATTCATGTTCTGGAGAATGTATAAAAGGTCGGTGAAGCAGCCAGCTACGAACTGGTCCGTTTGGTACAATTTTGTGAAACTCATGAGAGACAATACAGCCACATTACCATAACCCTGTTTATACAAGAGTCTCTGTTGTGGGGCTTGCATCTAATTGTTGAATGGGATGAATGAGTAAAGATGAAACTATTTGTGATATTATGTAATGTGCTTTTAGACTGTTTAATGGAAACTCCAATTCCCTTTGGAGTTTAATTAAGTCATGGGCCCGCCCCATGAGCGCAGACATTGATCTGGAGTCATGGGACCGCCCCTTTCTACTCTTCCGAATATAAACCCCACCTTGGGAATTTATCTTCAGACCATGCATCTCTCAATTACGAGAGGGCTAAGGTTTGAGCCCATTGGTGAATTCTTAACCATACCACGTGGTGAAACTCTGAGACTATCTAACTGACAGAATAAGAACAATTATTTGACACTAATTACTAGTCTGCAGCTAGGAATTCGGTATCATTGAACTCGAAGACTGACAAACCGCCGAAACATCTATTATATAACAACATTGCTGAATGTTACTCTGAACTATCCATTCTAACCACGGCAGAGAGAGAGGTTGGACAAACTCTCCAACAGAAACAAACTTTCCAACAGGGATCACGGCGACACACTGAAATATATATATATATATATATTGATTGCAATTATTCCCGAACGAGTGAGCGTTCATGTGCAAAGGATTAGCATTTCAATTGTTATAATTATCACTTTGTAGTGTCTTTTATCTCAGTCGACCCCCACTTTCCTTTTTGTCAACCAAGATACCGGTTTATCCCACTAGGGAAACTCCACTATCATTTCCTTGTAACTATCTACTGTTTGTTTGTGTGCATTTCTGTGATTATTTAGTTAGTAAATAAATTATTTAAGACAATTGATGTATGGATGACTCATAGTGAAGACTGGGTTCGTGGAGATAACCAACAATTTACGACGTTTGGAATGAGACTAACGTGAGGTAAAGAATAATTCATTAATTGGAAGACAAATTGATCAGATTTTAAAATATCTGAAAGTTATATTAGGAAAATTATAACTTTGTAATCTGAATATTTTCCTTGGTGCCCTGACTTCCTAGTTAATTACAGTTACATGATTAAGTTAGTTTAATCACCTAATAATAATTAGAGCATTTTTTATAAAAATAAGTCTTCAGTTTAATGATGCCAAAGACACGACACAGTCTAGAAGCTCTCAATGGTGCAGCTGTAGAACTTTCTGAGGATCATCTGGCCCATGCTGAATCTTTTCAAATCAAATGTTATTTATCACGTGCCGAATACAAATAGTGTAGACCTTACTGTGAAAGGCTTACTTACAAGCCCTTAACCAACAATGCAGTTCAAGAAAATAGCTATTATTTACTAAATTAACTCAATTTAAATCATAAAATCAAATCAAAAAGTAACACAAGAAAATTACATAACAATAACGAGGCTATATACAGGGGTTACCGGTACCGAGTCAATGTGCGGCGGTACAGGTTAGTCGAGGTAATTTGTAAAGTGACAATGTGTAACTAATAAACAGCAAATAGCAGCAGTGTAAAAACAAAGAGGGGGTGTCAATGTAAATACTCTGGTTAGCCATTTGATTAATTGCAGTCTTATGGCTTGGGGGTAGAAGCTGTTAAGGAGCCTTTTGGTTCCAGACTTGGTGCTCCGGTACCGGTTGTCGTGCGGTAGCAGAGAGAATAGTCTATGACTTGGGTGACTGGAGTCTTTGACCATTTATTGGACCTGGATGTCAGGAAGCTGCCCCGTACACACTACCCTCTGTAGAGCCTTACGATCAGATGCCGAGCAGTTGCCACACCAGGCGGTGATGCAACCAGTCAGGATGTTCTTGATGGTGCAGCTGTAGAACTTTTTGAGGATCTGGGGACCCATGCCAAATCTTTTCAGTCTCCTGAGGGGGAAAAGGTGTTGTGCCCGTTTCACAACTGTCTTGGTGTGTTTGGACCATGATAGTTCCTTAGTGATGTGGACACCAAGGAACTTGAAACTCTCTTTAGCTTGCCTGGTAGGCTCGCGTCACTGGACAGCTCGCAGCTGGGTTTCCCTTGGTAATCTGTGATAGTATCACCTTTTCCACAGTGTAGTTTATGAAATGCTGACCTTATAACTTTCAAGAATGACATTTGGAGACCCAAGTAATAGGCTTCTGTAGCCATGCTCAAATGACAGTAGAGCGCCAAACCTACCGAGTTGATTTATGATTTCTAGAATGTTTTAATTATAGGCCCTGACTTTTCACTGTCTTTTTTTACAAAATGTGTTTTGTGTTAAATTAGCCACTATCAGTAGCCAATGTTAGTTATACACCCACATACATTTATATCTGTCACTTTAGTGTTACTTTCCATACATTTTTGCATCATTGCATTACATAGTTAGTTTACCTTTCTTTCCCCTGTCATGTTCGTGTGGTTGTTCCTGAGGATCGCTAGCAATAGTGGATGATATTAGGCTAACGTATTACAATTTGGCAAATCATTTAGGCCAATTTGAATCAATATGGAACGCAGACCATATGTAGCCATTTAAACCTGGAGCCTGGCGCATGGTTCACGACGACTGGACTGTTGTCATCACAGTTCCATGATTAGTAAGGATAATTAGGGTAGGTTTATAGCACTACTGTTCAGCCCCTATTGTACACTTCTCACCTTCCAATATTTCATCGATTGAACAATTACATTTGACAACTTTCAGGATGAATCAAACCACTCTTTTTTTATTCACCAATATATTTTGTGCATTAGTCTGTAGAGAAAATTCAAATACAATTAGAATGAAAAGGTACACCAAATTTGAAAGGATGGCTTTAGAAAATGTACAGAAACCCCATTGAATGAAAACTCTGTTGGCCAGCAAGTGGGAGGGTTTTCAGTGGTTGAATTAAATGTATTCAGTGCACGCAAGAGAACTATGCTGAGAAGGAAAGGCATGCCTAAGAAAGGAGCACATTTCCTCTATCTGAGTGCCTTACCTAACATCTGTAAATAGCATTACAGAATGGACAATAGTAGGTGAATGCACAGTAGTGCCTGTGTCGGGCTAGCTTTATGCATTGAAGTATTGTACAGTACAGTGAGTCAGAACTTGTTTTGGTAACACACTGTACACTTCTCAGGCCTCTGTCTGCTTCCATGTCTGTGGCTCACCTCACCTGTGTTTTTGAAAATTGCTGAGAGATTCACTCTGGCTTTGTATTTATGTAACTCAGTAACTCATGTTGCATAATGAACACACATTCTTGTGCTGCAGCTGTGATGCGTACACAGGGGAGCACAGGGCCCTTCCTGATACGTCCCCTTAGTCCTTTACACACCTGTTCTAGAACTATCCTTACCGCTGTCTCACATTGGCACCACATCCATCACTCACTCCACCGCTCATTTGCCTGCCGCACCTGGCTTTAGTTCCCATGTCACCTTCCCACCCTCCTCCTGTTGAAGCCATAACATGATTCATTAGTGCAAGAACTCCCTCTAGAACTCAGAACACTCTTTAGGACAGGTCTTTGGTCATGAGCACTGGGGACAGTGTTGTTAACCTTACGAAAGCATTAGCTGTCTAGCGACTGTACATTTTTATGCCCAACAACCTGTGCTGCACAATTCCTCGAGCTTCTCAAAACTGGCCACCTTTAGCTCCTTATTAAAAACAACCGTTCTTCTCAAAATTCACAGAACGTCTGTGACAACATAATCTTTCCCATGGGCTCAATAAAACAAATCCTCACTGCCAGTGTCCCCAAACAAAAAACTAGCATAGAAGCACAGAGCCCCTGCTTACTGCATCAGCACCGACCATTGGCACTTTGTTCTAAAAGCTGGAGCAGTCGACTGTGCTGAGCTCCTGTCGCTACTCTTAGCCAGGGGTTACCTCCGTGACATCCACTTTCAAAGAGAATCCACAGAGCGGTGCTGCTTCACAAAGAGCCATCTGCCAAAATGGCCTCCCCCATGCTGGGCTAACTCTGTGTGAACGCTGTCTAAAGGGCCCCTGCACTAAGCTGTGGGCATGCCCACTGTTGTAATGGACAGCCATTATGGCCTGTTGTGAATGTGAGGGCCAGTTAATGTGATCAATTAGGCATCAGACCTCACAGATGATGCCAAAGGACAGACCCGCAGAGACTCTGGCAGTCTCTAATGGCTTCGCAATGACTGTGGAGAAATATTGCCCTGTAACTGTTAGTGCGCAGCTGATTAGGGGGTCCATGTCGCCATTTTGAAGGATTTAAATGGAATGAAGGAAAGGAATCACTGTAGAAGTAGCTTTGTCCGAGCCAGAATAGCCCACAGGGCAGGAGCCTATTTACTGTTTCTGTAGCGTGAGGCAGCTTGATGTACAGGTACAGCCTCTGCATAGGACACAGGAGTATGCATGACAGCCTCTGCATAGGCATAGGAGTATGCATGACAGTACGTCCGCGCAAATTGTTTAGCAAAATCGTAAATTCCCCGTATAGTATGTGAGGGCTTGCAAATCTGACAAATCGCCGCACTATTTCCCGCATAAAACAGTCAAATCATTGCAATATTTTTGCATAGAAATTACCCATCAACGCAGAACAAGAAGATGGCTCGCAATTTCAACCAATCGCTGCACATTTACCTCATAATGGTAAAATCAAGCAAGCCACACGTCAACAAACGTTTTCTCTCGTCAACGCATTTTCGTGACAAATTGGATAAAAATCATTGCATATTGCCATGCAAAATGTCAGAATTGCCGCAGCAAAATCAAGCATTTTTGCCCGCAAATATATATTTAAAAAATCGGCCAAATCCTGGATGGCATGAGGAATACTGTAGTTTGACTGTCTTGAGAGAAGCTGAACGAAACAGAGGCTTGTGTCAAACACTGTAGGCAGTGGCGGATTTAGATATAGGCGACATGTGCAGCAGCCCATGGCGGCACGGGGCGCCCGCACAAATAAATTCAGAATGGTAACATTTGCGCGATCGGTTTTCTATCGCTCATTTGCACGTCACGTCAATGATATCATGTCACCGTGTGGAACTGTGGGTCAATTAACCTTGTCGGAGTGGGCGCTCTGATTCTAGTTTGTGAGTTAGGCAGGCTACTGCCTGGGAAGGTCTCCCACTCAGAAGTACGAGATGGGGAGGGGGGCGGGGGTAGGCTGACCTCAGGTCTCCCCACTGGAAGCCCGAGGTAGGGGGAGCGGGGGAATCTATCAAATAGCACACCTCTAACTTTGTACAGTACTAATGCAATTAGTAAAATCAGCCACACTACGAAATGCTACCAAATAAACAACAAATCATACTGTGAACTTATAGTTTCACAGACATATTGTTGCATTTTTTTCTGGTTAATGCGAAATCATTAAGAATAATATAAAACCAGTCTGCACACCACCAAGGTGAATTGGTTTAGTCTTGACTCTTGGTTGACAGTGTTGGGGGATGGGTAATGTATTGTGAGTGCCAAATCAACACAAATGGACAAGAAAAGGTCTAAGCCATCAGGTGCCCAGTTTAGGAAAAAGAGGAAAGAAGAAGAGGAGAAACGTGCAGCTAAGTCATCTCTTTATGAGTATAATATTATGCATGTAATGAAATAGGCTAGTATAACACTTATGTTTGTTAGCCTATGTTGCTATAATGCTTGCATTGCTATTACACATAGGGCGACAATATGATGTTTTCTGTCCAACTAGCTTACTTAACATTGGATATAATTCCACACAGTTTCATCATGATAATGTGTGTAGCCTGCAGAAAAACGATTACAACCTAACTAGCACATTATTGATTTGGGTAACTTTCATTGAGGTGACATCATAAAGGTTTTCTGTGATTGTATTGACTAGGTCCTGAGCTCAGTCAGGGGAATTTCCAATGCTGTAGGCTAACTTCAAATATGTCTATATTATGCTCATATTTTGTATCTTTGGTGATATATTGAGTCTTTTGGGGTGTCTTATGCCAAGAATTAGCCAAGGAGGTTGTATGGTTCATTTGGTTCCCTATTCTGAAAGTTTGATCAATTGTGCATAATGACATGTATATTTAATTGTGCTACAAATGTATTTCGGGTGTCAGACTCATATACTGTATTTCAATGCAAATTCAGGGTCACTTCTGAAATATTTTGGAGCACCCTCTGGCACTGGCCAGGATGAGGAGCCATCCACCTCCTCAGCCACACAGGCCTCTTCACAAATGTTGTGTGAGACTGAGGATGAGGATGAAGACCCATTTGCTTCCACTTCTCCCCAGCAGGATTCTTGAGGTGTGTGTGGGGGTACACGCACATGTGTTTATGTGTGCATACCTGCATAACATAATCAAAATCAATAATTTCCCTTTTGCAAAGTTTAAAGTTTCCAGTTTGTAGGTAACAATGATGATTTTATAATTACTGGGTATGTATGTGGGATGTTCCACCACTATAAATGCTGTGAATAACGTGTGTAAACTAATGCCCATGTGATCTCCATTAGAAATGCCTGTAGCAGCATCCCCACCAAACCCTGCTGCTGAGGATGAACCACTGTCTACAGACCCTGCTGACTGACCTTCAGTTCTCACAGACAGAATTCGGACACAGCTAGTTTGCAGAGGACCAAGTGAGGTACCACCTAACTTTGTTCTCCCAAGGAATGAGAGTGATAGAAGAAGTTGCCACCACCAGTATTTCAGGAAGACCTTGTTGAGTGGTGAAAAAATCCCTAGAAGTTGGTTGGTGTATTCTGAAAGAAACAACAGCCTCTTCTGCAAACTCTTTTCTAGGAAGAAAATGTATTTAGCAAACTCAGGACTGACAGACTGGAAACATGCAAGTTCTTTGCTGACTTCACACGGCAGCAGTCCAGAACACCAAAACTGCATGGAAAGAACTGTCAATAAGGATCAAAAAAGGGGAAACTATTGATAAGCACAAGATGGCACTTATGTAGGCTGAGAGGATAAGATGGAGAGAGAGGTGTTGACACGTCTGACTGCTATTGTGCAGTCTCTGGCAATTAGACATCTGGCACTAAGGGGACACACAGAAACACTGTACTCTCCATCAAATGGAAATATCCTCAAAGAGGTTGAACTGATGGCACAATTTGATCCAGTCATGAAAGAGCACCTTAACTGTGTCCAAAAAGGGACTTCAAGTCACACCACCAGCTACCTTGGCCACCAAATAGAGAATGAACTCATTGATTTGTTGAGCAGCAAGGTCATTTCAATAATGGTGAGTGACATCAAGCTGGCAAAATTCTTCTCTATCATTCTAGATTGCACCTCAGATGTCAGCCACACTGAACAGTTTTCAGTTGTGATTAGAATTGTGTCACTGAAGGAGGAGCCCCACATAAAGGAACATTTTATGGGAGTTATGGAGGCAGAGGAGTCCACGGGCCAACATTTGGCATCTCTGATTCTCAAAAGATTAGCTAAAAATTCCTTTTGAGGACTGCAGAGGACAGTCTTATGATAATGGGGCCAACATGAGAGGCAAAAACAAAGGTGTCCAAGCCAGACTCCTGGAAATGAATCCAAGAGCTCTATTTGTGCCATGTGGGGTTCACACATTGAACCTGGTTGTGGCTGATGCTGCTAAAAGTTCTGTCGATGCCACAGGTTACTTTGGCATCTTACACAAACAGACACCTTGTTCTCAGCCTCCACACAGCGATGGGCCATCCTGAAAAAACATGTGGACATCACTTTGAAGATGTGGACTAAGACAAGGTGGGAGAGTAAAGTTAAGAGTGTTGAGCCACTGCGGTATCCGGCAGCAACGGTGAGAGATTGAGGTGAGGGATCAAACCAAAGACCCTGTGATAAAGATTGAGGCCCAGTCCTTGTCAGAGGAGTTGGGATCATACCACTTCAGCATCTGTACAGTGGTGTGGTATGACATCTTAAGCCAGATCCAACATGTGAGCAAGCTGATGCAGTCTCCCAGTATGCATGTGGATGTTGCAGTCAGTCTCAGAAAGACAGAGCGAAGTCTCAGCAACTACAGGGCATCAGGCTTTATGGCTGCACAAACTTCAGCCAAGGATATTTGCGAGGGAATGAATGTAGAGGCCGTTCTACAACAAAAAAGTCTAAGGTCCACAAAGAGGCACTTTTCATACGAATCATTTGATGAGCCTTTGAGTGATGCCCTGAAGAATCTGGGGGTGACATTTTTCAAATGTGTGGTTGATGCTGCAACCTCAACCTGCCACCTTGGAAAATGTGGGAGGGAAGTTTGGAGTGCTGTCAACCTTCCAAAGTCTCTCAAATGAGGAGCTGACAGAACAATGTGAGGCCCTTAGTATGACTCTGCACTATGAAGAACACTCAGAATTGGATGGCAGAGAGCTTGCAGAGGAATTGAAGAACTTGCCTGACTTGCCAGATGGCAGTTGTGCAATTTAGTTTGTGTGTTTCTTGCTTGAAGTGCAATAGTGTAATAATCAGATTCTCTTCTTTATATGTGCGTTATTATAGTTGTGTATTTGTGTGATATAGGATTTGTGCAATTTAGTTTTATTTGTGTGTTTTTTGTTAGCAATAGGGTAATAGTGTAATAATTTGATTCTCTTTTTTATTTATATACTACAATTTGTTTCTATTTGTCTTTGTTACTTCTTTTTGATATTTATGAGTCTTATTTTTGTATTTATTTATATAGTTTTAAATGTTATGATTAATTATTTTTTGTTGTTCCAAATGTCTGAATAAAAGGTTTTATCCTAGTTGTATCTGTGAAACATTTGTATTTGGTGTTTTAGATCCCGAAGGAAGCTAGCTAACTTTACTGCAGGAGAAAGTGATGTCAATCCTCCCATGATCTGTTTAGAGCTGTCTGTGTAGAGATATATCTGTTTTGATATCCCACTGTTTTCACAGTCAGACGCACAACATAACTGTTGTTTTATATATAAAGGGCCTTTAATGTAGTGTTTGTTCTTCCATAAAATGGCCCCTGGCTTTAGAGAGTAGCTAGATACACTGACCTAGAAAGATGATTTTGATGTGTGGATTTAACCATGTTTACTAAAGAAGAGCTGCTTCCAGTGTTTTGCATCTTGCCATTGGTGGTAGTAGATAAGTAGGCTAGAATAGCAGATGTAGTCACGTTAACAGTAATGATTTACAGTGCCTTCAGAAAGTATTCACAGCCCTTTACTTTTCCCACATTTTGTTGTGTTACAACCTGAATGTGTAATGTATTACATTTAGCCTTGTGTCCCAGACCTATACACAATACCACAATACTCCATAATGTTAAAGTGGAATTTTGTTTGTAGATTCTTTCTAAATTACTAAATAAGGTCAGGAATGAAAATGTCCTTAACAAATCGCATATTAAGTTGCATGGACTCATTCCGTATTCAATAATAGTGGTTAACATGATTTCTGAATGACTATCCCATCTCTGTACCCCACACATACAATTATCTGTAAGTTCCCTCAATTTGTTGAGTGTTGAATTTCAAGCAGAGATTCAGCCACAAAGACCAGTGAGGGTTTTCAATGTCTCGCAAAGAAGGGCACCGATTGGTAGATGTGTAAAAAAAAAAATAAAAAAAAAAAAAAAAAAAGCAGATGCTGAATATCCCTTTGAGCATGGTGAATTTATTAATTACACTTCGGATGGTGTATCAGTACACCCAGTCACTACAAGATACAGGCGTCCTTCCTAATTCAGTTGCCCGAGAGGAAGGAAACTGCTCAGGGATTTCACAATGAGGAAAAAGGGGATTTCAAAACACGTAGAGTTTAATGGTTGTGTTATAAGAAAACTAAGGATGGATCAACAACATTGTAGTTGCTTCACAATACTAACCTAAATGACATAGTGAAAAAAAAGAAGTCTGTACATAATACAAATATTCCAAAACATCCATCCTGTTTGCAACAAGGCACTAAAGTAAAACTGCAAAAATGTGGCAAAGAAATACACTTTTTGTCCTGAATACAAAGCGTTATCTTTGGAGAAAATCCAACACAACACATCGCTGAGTACCACTCTTAATATTTTCAACATGGTGGTGGCTGCATCATGTTATGGGTATGCTTGTCATCGGCAAGGACTAGGGCATTTTTGGGGGGATTAAAAGGAAAAGTGTTGACACCTACTGTAGCTGATAAAAAGCCACTTCTCTGAAATGCACATATTTTAGCTGTGGTCTATACCATTGTATGAATAAGACATTGAGGTCAATGGCACTCAGCAACCCAGCAATGTAGGCCTTTTACCCTGAATGGCTTTCAGCTTTATGACAGGCAAAGCACTTTGGAGACCTCCTCTTATCACTATGCACATCTGAGAGCTGGTTCAAAACGTGTTGATTGAACATATTGACTCTGTATTTCTCTCATTTGTGTGTTTGGCAGAAAATACTTTCCTGACAAATGGATATAATAGACAGCTATTGGTTGTATAAACATTTTTCACAGCATTTCAACTGTTCATCAATAAACTATGACTCTAGTACTGTGTAGTACTATGTATAGTATGTTCAGTTGCACACATTTGCTAATACATGCTTGTAGGTCCTATCAAACAGATGGAAGACATAGGCTTACCTGTGCTAATTAGCTGTCTGTGTCTCCGAACACCTGTGTGTAAACGGAAGACGGACAAACATGTTGTCGGCTGCAACTGTGTTAAAACCGTATATATTTTGCATTTGTGAAGTTATTTTGATGTGATATGTTTCTAGAACTATACTGCAATTGAGAAACGTTAAGATTAATTATTTGGCTGTTTTGCCTACCAGAGCCAATTCTCCTCTAAACAGAACATGTAAGGTCCTTGGACTATAAGGAGTAACGTGAGGCTCCTTTAGTCCATTGTTGGGCTAGCATCACCTGTGCCTGCTGATAAATCGGCCTCATTCGGCCACCCAGACAGATTTGTGGTTGAATAACATCCTGGTATTTCTTCATTGGCAGCGGCCATGTTTGTGTTCCCGCCAGAAATGGCGGCTCCAGAAAGACCCCGCGGTGATGGAGTGACCTACGTCAATATTCCCATCAGCCCCACGTCCAAGAAACAGCTGAACTACATGGAGCTGGAGCATCAGGAGCAAACTGGGGTCAGGGGGACTGGCCAACACCTCCCAGGACAGAGTAAGGGCCCATTTTCTCAATAACAATCAGTCTTTTGTAGGTAATTGGTGGTTTGCTCTTCTGTGGTTCCAATGTCTTTGATCTTGCTACAAATTTTTCTATAGCCAATCGACATGATGTGCCTCTTGAAGTGCAATAGTGTACATGCAGGTACACTATATTCAAAAGTGATGGAGTCAAAGAAAATATAAAGTGGCAAACATTATATTTCTTGTGTGAGCAGAGTAAGGGCCCCACATACTCAAATCTGACCATTTTTATTTTAAGGTCCAATGCAGCCATTCTTTTTAATCTCAATATCAATTTATGGTACCTTACTGTGAATGGTAAAAAATAAACAAAAATTGCTTCTTAGCAAAGAGCGTTATTTGCAGAGAGATTTGGAACTCTTTCTTATTGGTCAATTAACGGCCCAGTGCAGTCAACAATTCAGCTGTTCCTGTGTTTTATCTAATATTGTACAACAGCTGATGAAACTAACCCTGTAAAAGTGTGAATTTGATCAGTGTTATTTCCTGATAGTTGCTGGTTGAAAATACAATCGACACAGAACATCTAACCAGCAGGGTTGCATGGGTGGGAGTTTTGGCTTTCCATGGTGACACCATGCAGTACATTGGTTAATAGACCAATAAGAAAGAGAGTTCCAAACCTCTCTGCCAATAACCTCTAGTTTTCAGATTTCCCCTCCCACTTGGCACAGACGTCAGTTCAACATCTGGTTTTGATTTACGTTTGGTTGTTGTCAACTAACGTGAATTCAACATGAAATCAGCAAAAAATGTCACCATGTCATTGGATTTAGTTGAAAGTTTTGTGAAAAAAAGCGAAATTCCCATACGTTGATGACCTTTTAAAAATCCAATTAGTTTTCCACGTTGTCATCGCATTGAATTAAAAAATGTACAACGTGGAAAGTTTGATTCAACCAGTTTTTGTCCAGTGGGTCCCCACTCAAACCACTCCCACAGAGTCCAAGTCAAATTAATGCTTGTACCCAGAAATGATTTGATATTGAAATAAAAATGGCTGCATTGGGCCTTTAACTAATTTACTGTCCGAGATGTCAGCAGGCAGGCTAAAACTCCATCCCCACCAAAACAGGCTGACATTTCTTTTCAAACAGCTCTTACACTAAAAGTGCATTATCATAATTTTCACAATTTCACAGTATTATTCTAACTTCATAGTGTGGAAATGTATATAAATCACAGGAAAATCCCGTTTTTGACTGCACTGGGCCTTTCAGATTTCTTGTTTTTTGCTCACACTAGAATGGCAAAGAGGAACAGAAGGGTGAAGAGCGACAGGGTAGCTTGCGACCACTAGCGTATCGATTCAAATCAGACTCAAGAGACTCATAGTAAATTATACTTCTCAATTCGATTCCCGCTTAGTCAGAGATAAGAAAATAACCCTTCAACGATAACGTTGATTGCTCCCCGTCTTGTGGAGCGACACTCAAGCTGCTGTCATCAGGTGCGGGGATGCGATAGCATGGTCTAATAACGTCGTTACTCTCCGGGAATATGAGGGACGCTCTTGCTCGATGCGAGAAAGGTTAATTTCCAATGCCATCTTGACGGTTTTTGTCACTTGGAGGAGAGTGCCAGCTTAGCCGAGACGGAAGGTCGTAGGGTGTTCAGAATACCGCGGTGAATTCACTTGCTCTAATGGGGTCCTCTTCCCAGACTGTGTTGTGTGTGTGTGTGTGTGTTTGTTCATTTTTCCACTTCATGAAACTGCCTGGAGAACGTATAACTGAAGCAATGGTTGTTAATGCTTCCTCTGTAGTTCACGGACAGGGAGATATTGCTGTTCTCTCTGATTTGAATGATAATCGTACATAAGTGTGGTCACTGTGTTTTTGAATAAACCTCTCTACCATGTTTATTTTATTTTTATGCATGACACCCTGAAAGGAGGGTCTACAACACTCATTATTACTCATCTCATAGACTGCTTGTTTTTTCTCTCTACAGGGAAAAGTTCCACTAAATATGCCCAGATTGACATCACTGCTACGGATGCCGCCCACAAAACGGGTACCCAGCATGCCCTGGGGCGAGAGGAGGGTCTTCACACCCTGGAGCAGAGGAGGAGGGGAGTACCACAGTGACATCACACCTCCAATCTTGACCTCCAGAGGGCCTCTGGCCCAGACCAGACTGTTGTATAAATCTCTGGAATTCACCAGAAACTTGGATTTCCGGGGGCACCTCCAGCTGCCATGATGTCAAACTCCTCAGAGATCTGCCACATTTGATTTCTCTAACATCAATCTAACATCAATTGTTGACGTCTTCGGACAGTACTGTCATTCTGCAATCACGAAAGCAACATGAAAACAAACTGTAATTAAAAAGACAAAAGCTGCTGCATGGATTTAAGGGATGTAAGGGGACATTTCAATCCCTTGTGGAACCAGACATCTCATTAGAAGGCATCACTGTCACTGTCACAGCCCTGGGCAGACTTGGGAGGAGTGGGGGGCTGAAAGTGCCAGTCTTGGAACTGAGTCATTACCCAGGCTCAAACCCCCGGAGGAGCAGTGGGTTTTTCACAGCCTCGCCTGTGCCACCCCTAATCTAATACAATACGGTTAGAATCTCGTTTGGGGGAGATGAGGAGGGAGTTGAAAAAAGCATCACCCTCCATAACTCCTCTCTGATTATCGTTATACTAATTCTATAGTGTTTAGTTGTATGAAAGCCTTGATTGGGGCCTTTTGAAAGAGGCTAGTTTAGCACAGGGCCAGATAGATAATGGATAATCAGTCTATATTTATCCTGTACAGTACATGCAGTCTTACTCATTCAGAATGTCGAAGCTACAGCGACGTTCAACAAACTTTTTAAGAACTTTATGAAGCTAATACGACAAAGTGGGCATAGACGTTCCGGCGGTGTTTGTATACCAATGAGACCAACGTGATTAAGCCCTCATTATCGGGTTCTGGTTACTCAGCCCAGGCTTGTAATTGTTCCGCGTTGGCTAAATGAACTTTGGTTGGCTTGAGTGTGCCTAATTGCCCGCTGTTGACCACATCCGTAGCGTTCGTTTCTGGGCGCTCTCCATTTGTTTTTCAACTTCACGGTTCACGTGGCTTCGCTGAGGGACAGACAGACAGAGCTTCAGCAACATACACCCTATAAATAATTCATTGGATTTTTTTTAGCTTCGCAGAAAGGAAAAATGAAAAACAATATCCCGGAAATGTTTGTCAGAAAGAAGCGCCTGTGGCCCCCCATTATGCAAACGTATATCTTTTTTTTTTTTTTAAATAGCTATATAATTTAAGACAGGAGTTCCTATGTAAATGGAACCTTATTGGAATAGAAATTTCTTCTTGTCTGTATTCCCTACTGTGTGTTGAACGTATGCGTTTGTTTTGCTGATACTTTAGACAGTCATTATTTTATTTGTGATGTTAGTGCGGTTCTCATTATATTAGTACATATATCACTTTTTCATATACGCAAATGTAACCTTGTCTAGAGAGAAATATATTTGTATTAAAACCAATATATATTTCTCCAGTATCTGTAAATACATTTCCCTGTTTCTGTTCTAGATGACTTGGACTGCCATACATTATATATTTGAAGATAATGTGTATGTACAGATCAATGTTAAGAGTTTTACACACGATGTCTGTATTTTTTCAAAAGCCTTTTATTTGAATATTTTATTTATAACAAATAACAACCTTTACTTTGACGTGTGAGTTCATTTCTTTATGTACTGGTTCACTGATTGGACTATTTTTATCCGCATGTGGCTCATTGAACATAAAGCCAATGGTTACACTGCACTTAAAACAACCTTTACAACCAAATGGTTGTTTGTTTTGGTTGGAGTAAAAGAGTCTAGTCCATTGTCATAGGGACCGGATGTTGGAGCTGCCTTAAGGGCAGTAAGTAACAGGAGGCAACAGAATTCGGTGCAAAAAGTGTAAGCAATCCAATGGATATTTACATAGGACTACAAAAATACTTGTAGATTCTCAAATACTGTCAAAACACTGGTTTGAATTAAATAAAAACCTAAAAATCAGGCATACTCTGCCAAAACAACTATAGCAGGTTGAGGTATACCAGGCCACCCCACATGAAAACATATTATAGTATACTATGACATAAATACTATAGTGTTCACTGTAGTGTTTTTGCAGACTTAAGTCAGCATGCTGTAGTATTTACTGTACTATACTGTAGTATTACAGTTAACTATAGTGTAAAAGAAAATTGTACTATATATACTTTAGTAATTCATGTAGTGTTTTTGCAGATTGTAGTATACTATAGAATTTACTGTCGTGTTTACTATAGTGGTTTTGTTTTATTATCTTTGACATTGAAGTTGAAGCGTTCTCCTTGAGGAAACCTACTGGATAAATGCTAAAAGACTACATTTTCCATAACTGGTAGGTAGGTAGGACTGGGGTCTGAACAGAGTTCAGGTTTCTCACTTATGGGTGGCGCAAATTGGGATATGGGGGAGGGGAATGGGCAGGACATTTACAAATTAAATACTGTAGTATTTACTATAGTTTAAAAAATTATAGTGTTTTTGCAGACTGTAGTGTTTTTGCAGACATTACTGTAGTATTCACTATACTGTTTTTTTGCCGATAATACTGTAGTACCACACATAGAAGGATACTACAGTGTGTAGTATAGCATAGTATATAGTAAGTACTGTAGTATTCTATAGTAAACTGTACTCTTTTTCATGTTGTTCCTCCAGCTCATACTGTATACCTGAGCTAGAACAGAAGTGAAGCACAGCACTTCTGATAAACAGACATTTTTATACCAATGGGGTGATTCCGCTTCTAAAAGCAGATACAGACAGACATGGAGCCCCGAGACGAGCAAATTATAAACAAAGGAAACATTACTAGGCTATAAAACGTATTTCTCGTAAGAGTAGCGAGTGTTCGTGTGCACTTGAACATCACATCCACTTCGAGGATTGCAAACTGATATTTTTACGGCATGAAACTGAAATGTGTGCTAATAATTTGACTAAACACTTCCTTGATATGTGATTAGACCTGCGAACACATCTTGAATTCTAGTCATTCAGGCCTTCATGTAATGCATGTTTTAATGTTCCAAGTAGAGTAGCTTCTGGCTTCCATTCTCAAACAAAATCGATGCTTTAGAAAAATACCTTAAAAATGCATAAATGACTATCGCCCCATTGCACTAACCCTTGTCATAATGGTGATTCGAGACGCTGGTCATGGCCCACATCATTATTATTATTACTACTACATCTAGACCAGCATGCCAGACACACTGGAGCTGGGCTGCAACATGATATCATAGAAAAACGTGATCCTGTGACGTTTTTTCAAAAAGATAGGTCTCATGATATATGACGCTTATGTCATTACATTGCATTCAATGGAAAAACATGAGCGTCACAGCAGTTGAAGCTTAGGTCAATACATTACATTCAATAGGAAAATATGAGCGTCACAGTGGTTAAGACATTGCATTCAATTAAAAAAAGTTGGTGATAAAGCTGCAATAGGGATATAGACAGACAGACAGACAGACAGACAGACTCATAAGACAGACAGACAGACTCATACGACAGACAGACAGACAGGCAGACAGACAGACAGACATAAACACTCAAAGACAGACAGACATTCAAAGACAGACAAGACATGAACACTCACAGACAGACAGACAGACAGACAGACAGACAGACAGACATAAACACCCAAAGACAGACAGACATTCAAAGACAGACAAGACATGAACAGACAGACATAAATACTCAGACAGACAGACATTCAAAGACAGACAAGACATGAACACAGACAGACAGACAGACAGACAGACAGACAGACAGACAGACAGACATATACAAAGACAGACAGACAGAAAGACAGACAGACAGACAGACAGACATAAACACTCAAAGACAGACAGGCATTCAAAGACAGACAAGACATGAACAGACAGACATACAGACAGACATAAATACTCAAAGACAGACAGACATTCAAAGACAGACAAGACATGAACACAGACAGACAGACAGACATATGCAAAGACAGACAGACATGCATAAATACTCAAAGACAGACAAGACATGAACACTCACAGACAGACAGACAGACAGACAGACAGACAGACAGACAGACAGACATGTACACTCACAGCCAGACAGACAGACACAGACCGTATCAAGTCAATGTAAAATAATGTGACCGAATTCATTCTAACAAGGCTTTTAGTTTCTCGAACTGCAAGACCATTGTGTCCAATTAAGCCAAAAATACTTTTGGACCAATTCACTTCAAATTTCACATGCCAGGTCTCTACAGTTAGAAATATGTAAAAGTTAGGAAAACTCCCCAAATGACTTCCAATTAACCTCAGCTAAACGATACCATATGTGAATTGTGCTTCTAGCCTAACAGTTCTGTTGATGTCACTCAAAAGCACTTTAAATCTAGGGCAGGCTTCAAGTGAGGCCTACCTTTCTGCCAAGCAGTGGGGGGAGGGGGAAATTACTTAATTCCTAATTGGATTAGGGTTAGGGTTATGTCTATGGTTGAGACCGTAACTCTACAGTAGCTTCATGTCCATTCCCAGCTCAACCCTAAAACTAACCCTAATTCTAACTCTAACCCTTACCCTAAACCTAACTCTAACCCTAGCTTCATGTTCACAGCCAGGCTTAACCCTAACCCTAACTCTAACCCTAGCATCATGTTCACATCCCGGCTCAACCCTAACGTTTACCTCAATCCTGAACGTAACCCTGTCTGTCTGTGAGTGTATATGTATGTCTGCCTGTCTGTGTGTGTCTGTCTGTCTGTCTGTGTCTCTCACCAATTTGCCCATTGCAGCTTTATCACCAGCTTTAATTGCATTGAATACAATGTATTGACCTAAACATCAACCACCGTGACGCACATTTTTTCCTATCAAAGGAAATGTATTGATCTAACCGCCAACTACACTGACGCTCATCTTTTCCTATTAAATGCAATGCAATGACCCTACTGTGACGCCTACCTTTTCCCATTAAATGCTATGTATTGACCTAAGCATCAACTACTGTGACACTCATCTTTTTGCAAAATCGTCACAGGAAGTTTTTAGGCTGATACTAGGCTGGGACCCACTCCAATTTGCTTACCCATCCAACAGATCCACTCAAGATGCCATTTCCATCTCAATCCACAGAGCTCCATCACACTTGGACAAGAAGAACATCTGTGAGAATGCTGTTCATTGATTATAGTTCAGCATTCAACACCATTGTTCCCTCCAAGCTTGTCACCAAGCTCAGGGCCACCCTCTATAACTGGATCCTGTATATCCTAACGGGCAGACCACAGGCTGTGAGGGTTGGCAACAACACCTCCTCCACAATGGCTCTCAACACGGGGGACCCTCAGGGATGTGTGCTCAGCCCACTGCTCTACTTGTTCACCCACGACTGCGTGGCGAAGCACGACACCAACTCCATTATCAAGTTTGCTGATGACACCGAGGTTGTAGGCCTGATCACCAACAGCGATGAGATGGCCTACAGGGAGGAGGTCAGAGACCTGTCAGTGGGACCACAGTGGAGAGAGCGCTTCAAGTTAATCGGCATCCACATCCCAGAGAACTTGACATGGATCCACAGCACGACAACTTTAGTCAAAAAGGCTCAACAGCGCCTCTTCTACCACAGGCGGCTGAAGAAATTCTGCATATCCCCCGAACAATCTGCAACTTCTACCACTGCACAATTGATAACGTCCTGACAGGCTGCATCACAGCCTGTTACAGAAACTGCTCCGCTCCTGACCGCAAGGCCCTTCAACGGGTGCTGAAGATAGCCCAGTCTATCACTGGGGCCCAGCTCCCACCCATACAGGACATTTACTCCAAGCGGTTCCTCAGGAAGGTCTGCAACATCATCAAGGACGCACACACACACCCCAGCCACGGACTGACTGTTCACTCCTTTATCGTCGGGCAGACGGTATCGGAGCATCGAGATCCGGACCTCCAGGCTCAGAGACAGTTCTTACCCTCAGGCCATCTGACTGCTGAACACCTGAATCGGGACCAACCACCGATTAGCACACATACAGTACGTACAAAGTAAACACATATACACACTTTCACAGTACATATCCCCGACTCCAGCTATTACATACTATTATTGCACATTCAATAATTTGCTCTCATTTCCCCCTTCCTGGCACGTGTAAATATCCTACTGTAAGTGTTTGCCCCCTTTAAATTGTTTAAATGCCTACCTGTATTTATATTTCTGCAAAATGTACTCTATTTCTATTCCATTGAGCTAAATCTATTTTATTATTCCTTTTTTTAAATTCTTACTATGCAGCATTGTCGAGAGTGAACCTGCAAGTAAGCGTTTCATTGTATTGTGTACCATGTGTATCCTGTGCGTATGACAAATAAGCTTCACTTGACACAGGCGCAGCGTATTCTTTTCAATACCACTGGGTCTATATAGACAGCATGCTGACATGTTTTACTCAAACAGAATGTGAATTATTCATAAAAACATTATCAATCGGCTACATAGGCAGAAAACCACAAAGCCAATATGACTTGGCCCAAATCAGCACCACAGACAAGGGAAACGTTGTCCAAAGCCACACAGCTGAGCCTCATCCCCAAATCACCCAGCTACAGCGGATCTGTAATTAACAACACTTTAGTCTCCCAACACGGCAGCTGGTAAGCTTTTATCAGAACTGCTGCTTGCTCTCGCACTGTTTCTGCTGTTTGTAAATCCCACAAGTAACTCCGTGGTCTCCGTTGATTTCTAGGATTGTGTAGCCTGGTTTTACTGTAAACACTGGCTTGGTGGGCTTTAGGCAAACCAGGTCACCATGGTAACCCATGGACAGGCAGACAGACCTAGATACCCACAAGCTTGGGATCTTGGCCAAGTAAAAAGTGTTCCCGGATGTGAAATAATACACATATAGTCTAACCTACAGTCAACCCGCCAACCACATCATTCAATGTATTGAAGTTTCATTTCAACTTTGACTAACACTTTGATTGATTGTTGTTGAAATGGGAAAGGTTGAGTTCTCCTCATCCGAGGCTCCGAGCCAGAGGGAGATGGGTCTGAGGTTTCCTCAGGATGCCATGCCAACCGACTGCTCTGTCTGTCCGCGGTAAGACCAATCAAGTGTAGTGAAATCTTTCTGTCATTCAAGTGTGTTTGAAGTGAGGTTCCTGCCTCTTTTGATTGGCATGCATAATACTGTATGTTCAAGCAGAGACGAAGAGAGGCCAAACTGGGGAAAATCTCCCTCTGGCAGGTGGCGTTTTTTGTTGTTGTTTCGCCCACCAAGCAAGAACCTTTTGTATGGAGGTCAATGAGAGTGTAGAAGTTGGTCAACAAAAGAATTAATGGCTTATTTGCCACGTGAGGTTTATTTGATCAAATAGTAGTTTTGGGAATGCTTAAGTTGTTACGAGTGTACTGCTATAAGTAGACTTTATATTGGAGTTGTCTTGAGATGGCTATTCATGGCATGAGGCTAGTAAAATCGCATCTCTCTCCCTTGAATGCATGCGGTTGACGTCAACAACCCTCGTCGAAATGTAAAAAAAGGATTACAATAATGAGATGTATCCAACAATCCAAAGCCAGGATAGGCGGGAGCTAGACAGCCTGCCGTGCCGCTTTGTGGACAACAACTCCAATTGTTAGGGTGGAAAGACATGTACAGTATCTTGTCAGTATATCCATAATCTTTGGTTCAAGCCTCCTCTCACCAAGCAGGATTCCTACTACAATGTGAAGTGCCTATGAAAGCAATGATGTAGCTGACCTATGAGAGAGAGCATTTAACGAGTTCAGTGAGTTTTTTTGTCTCGGAAACCCTCTAGCTTTTAGCTTTGGAGAAAATTACAACTGTTGAATTAGTTATGTAGACCTGAAAATGAAACCTGATGTTTGATTTGTCAATCTTACGTCTCGCCAAAAACAAATTCAAATAACTGCACACTTCTCAATTATTCAGGCGCAATTCTGCTGGAAAATACTTACTCAGCTTTATAGCAGTCTACATTCTTGGTTTTTCAAACAACTTATAACGAATAAACCACCAAATTCAATAAAAAAAATTCAACAACAGAGGGAGACTGAGCCTTATTCGCACCTTATCATCAAACACAGAGAGCGGACAACACAGGAATAGCCGAGCCTGGGCATGGTTTAACAAGCTTTAGTTAATAACATTGAGAATATGATGATATTAGATTTCCAGAGTATATGGTGACATGGTTGGGAATGAGTCAGCATAACACCATGTCAGTTTTCTCATGTCAACATGACCACACAATGACCTTTCTCACTTCTTCCTCTCCCCTTTTCTCCTTTTTTTCTCCATCCCTTTTTGTTACTTTTTCCATCCAAAAGGTCACCAATATCTCACCCTTATCTGTTGTTTTTATTTTTTAATTACTGTGCAGGAGAGAGAAAAGAGGGCTGGCTAACTAGAGGAGTGAAGGGCAGATGGAAAGAAACCCCCCTGGAGGTGTAAATGCATAGCAACCAGCTCTATGATTAGAACCAGGTGATAACAAATCCTTTCAAAGGCAAAGGCCCCCCGGAAGGCACTGTGCGGGTCAACTTTACAAAAGTACATATTGAGTGATATAATAGATACAATACATTAGCCACTGAAGTATTTTAGCCATTGACTTTATTGATCAACATCATTTTCGCACTGTTGGTCGATTTACTTAATCGCCTTTTTTCCCGACGTTGTTTTTCGATCTACAATAATCATTTTTTGCTCTTGAGTCATTCATGCAGCTAGGTGTATACGGCAGAAAGGAAGGAGTCACACTTAAAAAGGCTTTCAGTTGAGCACCGGAAAACAGAAGCATGACACACTTGAGACATCCGTTTGACATTTGAATGCCTTTGCACTCGTTCAGTGTGTTGCACGCAATGTGAAAGTAAAATAATGCACGTGTCAATTCAAATGACATGTAGTACTAATGTTGACTGTCATATTATGCTTATGTAAGAATGGTAAAGACCTCATATGTACCCCCTCCACTAAAGCATCTCTGTGAGTAAGCGTCACGACTATCATGGCAATCATGCCAAGCATGTCAACTCATAGGTGTCATGCTCGTCCTCATAAGTGTTCGGAAATGGTCTCCAAGTGTTTTAAAATGGTCTTTGACGCACATTGGCGCTCCAGCCTTCAACCTGCATCGATTCTAAGTAAATGCTATGCCTCCACAAATAGCAGCTTATCAGTTTAGCTGTCGGACGTGATCTGTTGTGAATGGTCAAGGCCTGGAGGGCTGGGTAACATTTCCAAACGCCTGGCAACCCAATAAACCTTGGCCACTGACCTTTCCGTCCTGGTCATTGGGCCCTGGTCATTGGCCTCGTTGAACGCAACTCGATTACAGCCCCTAATGTCCCACAGAAAGTAGCTCTTACAGGCAGTACCCACGAGGCATTGTGTAGGAGAGATGTCCTAATCTCGTTGTTTGTCATGTATAATACTCTCTTTCTTTCTTTTTGTTGTTGTTGTTATTGCTGCTCCACTATCTGATGCTCTCTCTCTCTCTCTCTCTCTCTCTCTCTCTCTCTCTCTCTCTCTCTCTCTCTCTCTCTCTCTCTCTCTCTCTCTCTCTCTCTCATATGTTACACTGACTGTTTCAAATTGATTGACACACCTTGATGAGAATGCCTTTGTTGTAGAAGTGATGTTCCTGAAATAAATCTGGAATTGATAAACTTCAAATAAGAAAATAAATAAAAAATGTGAATGGGTACTCTCAATGCTGTTTATTGTCTGGGTTAGGCCCTTCCTTGACAGAATGACTGCCAGTGGGGGACACAAGACTGGCTCTGTGATGTCTTCATGGAAGATTCCAGAGGCACAAACAAGGCTCAAGGTACAGAACAACATTATAAGTTAATGACCTTTGTCTTTGTAACTCGCCGTAGTATAGTGTGCTATGAGTCATGTAGACTAACTAGGGTGAAATTGAATATTCGGGAGGTACCCATGGCTCAAGGTAGGCTCAGAACAACATTATCAGTTAACCACCTTTGTCTTTGCAACTCCTCACAAACTTTTTGCAGTATAGTGTGCTACGTGTAGGCTAATTAGGATGCAATGGTAAGCGTCAGAGGTGCTGTCATCAGAACTCGACAAGGTTACTTCTGGCCACCCAGAGGATGTGATGACTAACACTGAAAGCCGCATCATAATCCGCAGCTCATACATTGAGCTTTGACTGTCGTGCGCAAGCACCTTGGAGTGCCTGCAGAGCATCCTCCCTGTCCTCAAAACTAAAGGCAATATAATCACAAAAACAATCCACTTATCAATGACGTCACTGTGTTGATTATGCAGCCCGGCGCTTATCCTTGATGAGATTTTTTTTTAAAGTATTTCTTTATGTAGCGTGGTTCATTCTGCGTTGTGTAATTCTTAATGAAGACGCTGCCACAACTGATGGTCTGCTCGTTGAAATCTTTTTATTTGCCCTGCACACGAAGAGACAACACACACGTTACCCTTGGTGCAGTCACAGCTCTCCGGCACCTTGCTAACCGAGGGTCAGGCAAAAGAGCGCCAAAAGGAATTAACAGGTGCTGCGTGCACACACTCGCTGCACCACAGCATATACAAGTAAAACTATACAGAACATAATTCTGACAAAATAAAAGACATACCTGCACACGAAGAGACAACACACACGTTACCCTTGGTGCAGTCACAGCTCTCCGGCACCTTGCTAACCGAGGGTCAGGCAAAAGAGAACGATAAAGTGGTATGGGGATACAGATAGCCCGCGATGGGCCAAACCAAAATATACAAAACTTTTACAATCACTTGTATGTACAATATTGGTATGAAAAAGTGTTTGTACACCAAATAAAAACATTAGCTATGCAGCTGTAATTAAATAAAAAAATACACTGAATTATTATTATTATTATCAGATTATTAACATCCCCTCTTGACCTGGCCTATTTGAATTGGTCCTTGTTTGCAATTTGGTGCGTAATCTAGGGGAACAACATCACACTGCTACATTCACCCCCACTGTTTTACACTAGATTATAGACCCAAAACAAAACACATTACCTCAAAGGTAACAAAGCAAAGAAAGAAAAAAAAATTCACACCCACAGGGCGACAGAGTAACCCAGTGTAGTCCCTTAATTCTAGACCCACAAATGGTCGATCAGCTGAAAAGCTATCCCGCGAAGGATTAGGAAAAATAAGGGGTAGCTAATCCCTTATTCAACCGTATACGAAAAATGCCATATACATTTTATGCCGATGGACTACACACAAAGTTACATGAATTGTCAAATATATTAGACAAACCCACAAATCATTCTAAGACATGCTTAGATTTCCTACATTCCTACAA
This sequence comes from Salvelinus fontinalis, assembly GCF_029448725.1. NCBI lineage: Eukaryota > Metazoa > Chordata > Actinopteri > Salmoniformes > Salmonidae > Salvelinus > Salvelinus fontinalis. Next base: position 8,275,535 of record NC_074700.1, read on the forward strand.
AAGAAAAGGTAGGCAATATCCTACCGTCACTGAGAAACCAAGAACTGTTTCATTTCCTGTGTAGACATAGTTTGGATTAACCTATCCACTGGCTTAATAAGTCTACCCAGTCTAGTCCGAACACCCTCACCCACAAACCTAGCAGGAATGTCACAGACAGCACTAACCCTGCTCAGAGGTCTAACCTCAGGATGGGGAGTACTACAGATCCGCATCTCCGGAGCCAGCACACTTTCAGTTACCGACTCAACACTAGTAGTGTCAGACGACTGATCAGAATCCTGGTAGATTGTCACAGACCACACTGACGAAGCATCTTCAACCAAGGTAACATCATCCACACTGAATGGAGTTTCGCAATCAGAACTCTTGTAGGCTTCGGGGATATCTCTCTGGTCCACTTCTGCTGAGCACACCTCACTTAAGGGGACTTCATACGGTTGTTCCACCTCACTTCCATCAGCCGGGACTTCACCATCCTCTTGGAGTATCCTCCCAGAAGACTCAGGAAAGCCTGCTACCCAGTGGACAGTCCTGGCGTCACTCCCATCCATTTGGCTGGACATTGCAGACATCTCAGAGATCACGTCACCACTCGATAGAGATCCGTGACCCTCAGGTTCCTCCCACGAAGGTAAAGGCAGAAAGTTGACTGGCATAATCAGGTTCCTATGCACAGTTTTGATGCGTCCAGTGGTAGGGTGTTGGATACGATATGTGTTCAGTGAGCTGTTCTTTGCAACCACTATGTACACCACACTCTCCCAGCGATCAGCCAGTTTCTTCTTGCCCCTCTCCCCCTTGTTAGCAAGTAGAACTCTATCTCCCTTCTGCACCGAGTGACCCTTAGACCGTCTGTTGTAGACCTCGGCTTGTCTCTTTTGTTGCTTACTGGCATGCTGCTGGGCCAATGTCATGGCCTCTCTCAGATCCTCACCCAGAGACTGGACATACTTATCCACATCTACTGTGTCCCCATCCAACAGCACACTTTCAAACATAACATCTACCGGCAACCTAGGGGTGCGTCCGAACATCAAGAAGAAGGGTGGAAACCCAGTAGTCTCATGAACAGTGCAGTTATAGGAGAATGTCAATGTGTTCAACATCTGAGGCCATTTAGCCTTAGACCTAGCTGGCAGAGCTCTAATCATCCCACCCAGTGTGCGATTCAGACGTTCTGCTTGACCGTTACCCATGGGATGATAAGGTGTGGTGTGGGACTTTTCAACACCAGATAACTGAAGTAATTCTGCAATAAGTAAACTCTCGAAGTTTGCACCCCTGTCAGAATGGATGCAATCAGCGAACCCATAAATGCAGAAGAAATTATTCCAGAGAACACGAGCAACAGTCTTAGCAGACTGGTTTGGACATGGATACGCACAGGCCAGCTTAGTAAAGTGATCAGTCACTACTAACACATCAATAGACTTGTTGTTTGAATCTTCGGCAGTCCAGAAATCAATACACACAAGTTCTAAAGGTGCCGTTGTCACAATGGAGACAAGTGGAGCTCTTGCTTCAGGCTCAGGTGCTTTACTCAACACACATCTCTTACAGTGGGCCACATATTCCTTGACATCCTTCTCCATAGATTCCCAGTAAAACCGCTGTCTCGTGAGCCACAATGTGCGCTGCTGACCCTGATGACCAGCATCATCATGAACTCCCTTCAACACAAGGCCTCTCAAAGACACAGGTACGACATACTGGAATATTTTCTTCTTACTCACTGGGTGTTTTGAGACACGATACAGAATCCCTAACCGCGTGGTGAGTTTCCCCCACTGTCTTAGAGTATAAACTGTTTCTTTAGCTTCAAAGACTCGCTCTCTCCTAGATGGGCGCCGGCCTCTATCTACAAAGAACATTACTCTGCTGATGATAGGATCCAGTGACTGGTTATCATACAGCTCCTTGTGTGTAAGGACAGGTAAAGGGCTCTGACCCATGGACATCAACTTCTCAAGGTGCTGCACATGTGAAACGGACCTCACTGTGGCACCATCATCCCATCGGCGATGGGCTTGGAGGACAGCAGACACCTCTTCACAGGAAACCAACCCACTGACATCGTCTCCAGCTCTACTCAACTCACTCCCAGGAGCCATAGACGTTCCACAGCCAGCCTCGGGCTGCTCACAGGAGAGACGGAACATGTCTTGTACATCATCCAGTCGAAGACCTCTGGCTTCCTCCAGCAGGACATCATATGGAATTCTTGTCAGTCGGTGCAGAACTTTGGGGCGGACAAATGGCTCTCTGCTCAAAGCATCAGCAACGACATTCTTGGGCCCTGGTATGTACTGGATATCAAAATCAAAAGGTGCCAGCTTTGCAACCCATCTCTGCTCACATGCATCAAGTCTCGGCTTTGTAAGAATATATTTGAGTGGATTGTTGTCGGTCCACACCGTAAACTTATGCCCTCGCAGCCAATGGCTGAACTTATCATGAATGGCCCATTTCATGGCTAGAAATTCCAGCCGGTGAGCAGGATACTTGGATTGTGCATGATTAAGAGATTTACTAGCAAAAGCTATTGGCCTGGCTATGGCCTTCCCATCTTGCACTTGGGATAGTACAGCTCCCAAACCACTAGTAGATGCATCAACAGAAAGCAAAAATGGCTGAGAAAAATCTGGATGAGCCAGCAGTGCCTGGTCAACTAGTGCTGCTTTCAAAGCTTCAAAAGCGAGTTGACACTCGGCAGTCCAGTCTGCAGCAGTGAGCCTGCGAGAGGGACCAGGCATCTTTCTGCCCTTGCCTCTCCTAGGCTTCTTCTGACCTGTAGTCAGCTGAAACAATGGCCTAGCAACCATGGAACAATTCTCAATGTAGTGTTGATAGTATACTACCATACCAAGGAAAGAACGGATTTTGCTAGAAGACGGAGTGACACCATCAGCTTCCATCATCTCAATCTCAGTCACATTCAAAATGGTTTGAATCTTAGCAGGATCAGTGGCTACGCCCTCCTGAGAAATGATGTGGCCCAAAAACTTAACAGACCTCCTCAAAAACTTGCACTTAGACGGAGACAGTTTAAGATTGTGCTCCTGCAACCGCTGGAAAACCATCTCAAGTCTCTGCAGACTCTCTTCCTCCGTCTTAGCAAAAACCATCAGATCATCCAAATAGCAAAGGAGACTTAGAAAGTTTTGGTCCCCAAAGATGGTCAGCATCATTCTCATAAACGTAGCCGGGCTGTTGCAAAGGCCCTGAGGCAAACGATTGTACTCGTGCAGACCTAAAGGAGAGGAAAAGGCAGTGTATTTCTTATCCTCTTCATGCAGTGGCACATTGTAGTACCCTGATGTCAAGTCCATTGTGCTGAAGAAGGCATTACCTCCCAGCGCCGCCAGTACATCAGCCTGATGAGGCAGTGGATGAGCATCCTTCACTGTGCGGGCGTTTAACCACCTAAAGTCAGTACATAGACGCAAGTCCCCATTCTTTTTCCATACCAGCACCAATGGTGAGGCATACTCGCTGCTGGATTTTCTGACGATTTCCTTTTCCTCCATATCATCCAGTGTTTCCCTGAGTTTTTGGTAATCAGCTGGAGAAAGCCTACGATAAGGTAATCGAAATGGGCGGTCATCAGTCAGCCGTATGCGATGGCAGAACTCTTTTGCCTCTCCACAATCCAGGCTATGTCTAGAGAACACCGTGTCATACTTCTCAATTAAACCGACAAGTTTGTCTTTCCAGAACTGTGAGACTGGACACTCCTCAACAGACAGGCCTTGAAGTCCAAGATTGCTCAGTGTACTGTTGTCATTAACTACACTGCCACCAACTGAACTCTTAGCTGTAAGACTGCCATGTGAGCTGTCACATTGTACTTTTGCCACGTTCTGGTAAGCAGCTTGCTGCTTGACATCCTCAAAATCCTCCAATGCAATACAAGGGTACACATCTGCCACTTTAGCATTTCGTCTCAGGGTAACTGGCGAAGTTGTTGGATTCACAATCTTCACAGGGAGCCATCCATCCCCCCACAGAGGCGTAACTACTCTCCCTACTAGTATGTGTCGATTCACACAACGAGACGTGCTGGGCTCGACAACAACAGTACTGCCCACAGAGAGTTTTGTCTTTGGGGGTAAGCGGCCCCACACCAGATGCTCACTCATGGGTTGGAGCGTTACTGCCCTCTTCAACTTAATGGTGCCCACTTTATCTGGGATGGAGTCTCCTCTCCATCTCTCCAGATTTGATAGGAGACGCAGGAACTGGCTGTCCTCACACTGGCCAGAGGGACCTGGCGTACCCACCACCCGCCAGTAGCTGTCATTTGATTTGAACTGTCTAATCAGAGACTTCAACACGTTAGTGCCAACAATGAGTTCATCAACCTGCCCATCTACAATCAGCACTGGGACTACATAACTGAAGCCATAAAGCTGTAGTTTCAAGTCACACATGCCCACTGGGCTAGTTTGCGTCCCACCACAACCCACCAGTATGATGTCTGAAGGAGCTAGAAAGTTCCCCTCTACCACTCCTGCCTCCCTCAACCGAGGTACAATATCTGCGCGCAGAGTAGTAGCCATGGACCCACTATCTAACATCCCCTTCAGCTCAACTTTATCCTGTACTAGCACGGTGGTGTAAAACAAACTGTCATTCTGAGAAATTCTCATTGTGTTCTGAAAAATTACTGTGTTGTTCTTGGGTACTGACTCACAAAAATAAGAATAAACAGATTGGATATCATCATCATCAGTAGAGGAAAAATTAGCCTGCCCCACATTGCCTTCCTCAGAATGGAGGCTTTCTAGTTTTCCAGACCTGCCAGTCTGTCCACATTCAGGGCTCTTTCGCTTCCCAGTCTCACTACAGTCAAAGCTCATGTGGCCAGTAGAGAAGCACTTGAAACACAGCTGGTGCATCTGACAGTGAGCTTTGGTCCAGTGATTAGTGCTTCCACAGACAGCGCACTCACGCTCACGTTTGGGGAACTGTTTACGGGGCCCTCTGTTCACAGACTGAGTATTGCTGAGAAGAGCCTTCTCTAGCATACTCAAAACTTTCTCTAATGTCCCACCCTCAGATACAGATTGGGCCTGTTCTGGTTCACGGCCACATCGAGAAAAAGATGACACATTAGGTCTGCTCTCAGGATCCACTTCCTCCTGGGGGGAGTCGAAGACAGCAGCCACCTGCTGTGAAAGTTGTGTTCTACATGCTTTACGCTCCCTTAACAGTTCATCCAAACGATCCTGTACCTCACTGGCTGTCCAGTCACGAAGGGGTTTGCATTTGAACACTTGGGCCAACTCTTTATCGGGACAGTTGCGCACAAACATGACTGCCAACTCTGAGCGCTGATTGGGCAAAGTTCTACCCTCACCTACAAGATACTGTTCAGCTGCGTCTGCAGCTTTGTTAAGCCTAATCCAGAAATCTAGTGGACCCTCATTAGCATATGGTTTCATTGAATAGAAATCAGCTAATGGCATACCTGAGTAGACAGTATCCCCAAAGTGTTGCATGAGAACACTGAACACTGCCTTAACATCTGTGACAACAGGGTTGTTACGCATCCAGACTTTGGTCACATCCCGTGCCCTCCCCATGAGCCTAGACATCACCTCCCCAACATTCTCAGACCCAGTGTAACCCCTCTTCTCTAGGTAGACTCCCATTAGCTCCTCCCACTCCAGGACAGAGTACTCATCTGAGCCATCACCCCTGAAGAAAGGTGGAGCACTAACCTCTGACTTCACAACCAGATTCAGCTTGGACGCATCAATAAAAGTTGACCCACATTGTTCAGGCCGGGGAAACTGCTGGGATTGGTCAGGGGAATGGGCAGGAGAAAGACTTGAAGCCCCAGGCTGCAGTAAACTCGCCCTGATAGATTCTCCTATCTCTGAACCAATCTGCTTTATAAGGTCACTAAGCTGACTCGGTGTACCATTATTACTGAGGACTGGGGACGATGGTACATCATGAGACAGAGGTGGGATACCCTGGTCAGGTGGAGTAAACAGCCTACCCCTCCCAGTGCTTGTAAACTCAGGACTAGCAAACACTCTACTCCCAGGAGCTGACTGTACAAATGGTGTAAATGCATGGACACCCCTCCCTCTACCCACACTAACCACACCAAAATCCCCAGCATAACTCATCTTATGGACTTGAGAGTCTTCCATGGCTCAATAGAGAACTAAACTACAATGTAATTTACTGCATACAAATACAAAAAAAAAAATGCAATAAACAAATTCCCTCAAAACATGCAAATAAACACCAATACAATTATCTAGTGAATATGCTACATTCACCTTCACTATTTACAGTATACATTCACTTATAGCAAACCATCAACAAGTGCGCATGCGCGGATCGCGCATCTCCTCCACATGCACAGCTCCGGTGGTCAGCTTGAGCTAACCAGTCGGCAGGTCGCGGCACCAGTTTGTAGCGTGGTTCATTCTGCGTTGTGTAATTCTTAATGAAGACGCTGCCACAACTGATGGTCTGCTCGTTGAAATCTTTTTATTTGCCCTGCACACGAAGAGACAACACACACGTTACCCTTGGTGCAGTCACAGCTCTCCGGCACCTTGCTAACCGAGGGTCAGGCAAAAGAGCGCCAAAAGGAATTAACAGGTGCTGCGTGCACACACTCGCTGCACCACAGCATATACAAGTAAAACTATACAGAACATAATTCTGACAAAATAAAAGACATACCTGCACACGAAGAGACAACACACACGTTACCCTTGGTGCAGTCACAGCTCTCCGGCACCTTGCTAACCGAGGGTCAGGCAAAAGAGAACGATAAAGTGGTATGGGGATACAGATAACCCGCGATGGGCCAAACCAAAATATACAAAACTTTTACAATCACTTGTATGTACAATATTGGTATGAAAAAGTGTTTGTACACCAAATAAAAACATTAGCTATGCAGCTGTAATTAAATAAAAAAATACACTGAATTATTATTATTATTATCAGATTATTAACATCCCCTCTTGACCTGGCCTATTTGAATTGGTCCTTGTTTGCAATTTGGTGCGTAATCTAGGGGAACAACATCACACTGCTACATTTACATAATTTTTTTTATTGATTTCAATTGATCTCGGTCATACGATGGTCTGGTGAATGGTATATTGTGATGTCATGTGATGTGATGTGATGATTGTGATGTCAATGTGGCTAAGTTGGTGTGGCTCAGTTGGTAGAGCATGGTGCTTGCAACACCAGGGTTGTGGGTTTGATTCCCACAGGGGATCAGTATGAAATAGTATGAAAATGTATGCACTCACTACTGTAAGTCGCTCAGCATAAGAGCTTCTGCTAAAATGTCAAATGTGTCATGGCTTGGACAAATTGTCCTTCTGCAGGAAGTCAGATTTATGATTGACCACATTAGTTATCTACTGTACAAATCCAATATTCACAACAAGGGGCCTCCTGAGTGGCGCAGTGGTCTACAGGTGTCACTACAGACCCGGGTTTGATCATGGGCTGGATCACAACCGGCTGTGATCGGGAGTCCCAAAGGGCGGCGCACAATTGGCCCAGCGTTGTCCAGGTGAAGGGAGGGTTTGGTCGGGGGGAGGGGCTTTACTTTGCTCATCGCGCTCTATTAGGTTGAGGTAATAAAAACGAACAATTTAACTCTTACAACATTAACGGAATGTCTTGTGCAACCTAACTTAAACATTGTATGAATGTCATCACAACTGAGCATATTTTATGTTTTGGGAACCTATCTCTTGTAATGTACCCGCACTGCTCCAACAACCTAATTACATTTTCTAGGAACCTTTAAAGAACTCAGGAAGGTTGTTCTGTCAACATTCTTGCAACATCTAAATAATGTTTTTTGCACCCTAATAGAAACATTGTAGAATCATCCACACAACTGGACAGTTTTTGTGTTTTGGGAACATATCTTTTGTGATGTCTCCACATTGTTTTTACCAGACTGTTCCCACAACCTAATAAAACATTCTGGGAACCATTAAAGAACAGATTAAATGTGTTCTAGGAACATTCTTGCAACATCAGGCAAATGTTTTATACAAACATTCTATAATCGTCACCACGACTGGACTGTTTTTGTGTAATGGGAACATTTGACACGACCTAACCAATGTTCTGGGAACTTTCACAAAACCAATAAGTGAACAGCAGTTTCAAAGGTGGTTGGGCTGTTCTAGTTCATCTCATGAACCTATAGTAAAAATGAGTATCAGACCTCTTTCTGTACAAGCCATGACTTGAGATCCTGGCCTCCTTAGGTCATTGACATCTTGAAACACAGTCATCTTGTTCTGTGAGTGACTAAGTATTGTATACCATTGTGGTGGCAGATACAACTCTTACCTTCACTCTTACCTTGACTCTGTAATGCACTCACATTGCACTTGCAGTAATAGTCAACACATTCAGCTCTGTGAGATTCCAGTGCACTGGTGAAATGAATCTGTCTGTAAGTCAGTTAAAAACGCAATGACTCATGTGTCTAGCATTCTAGCAAGACCTAATTACCGCTTAACAATTGAACAGCAACAACTGGATTTCAAGCCAATGGCAAGTTTTTAGATAACCTATAACGTTTCATTTGGTGTATAGTATGAGTTTTCTGTTGGTGGGGTAAAAATACAGCTTTGGACAAATCAATATATGTGCCTTTGTCACGTTCTGACCTTAGTTCCTTTTTTATGTCTTTATTTTAGTTTTATGTCTTTATTTTAGTTTTTATGTCTTTATTTTAGTCAGGGCGTGAGTTGGGGTGGGCATTCTATGTTTTGTAGTCTATGTTTTGTATTTCTGTGTTTGGTATGGTTCTCAATCAGAGGCAGCTGTCGATCGTTGTCTCTGATTGAGAATCATACTTAGGTAGCCTCTTTTCTCACTATGGGTTGTGAGTAGTTGTTTTCTGTGTCCTTTCCATACAGAACTGGTTCAGTCTTGTTCATGGTCTTCGTTTGTTGTTTTGTCATTCAGTTTTAAGTTGGATTTCATTAAAATTGACACTTACCACGCTGCACATCAGACGAGGACGAGTATCCTTACAGCCTTGACATTGAAATAACAGTCAGGTAACAGGAGTGTGAATAGATATGTGTAGTTTAATACAGCTGTTTATCCGAGGTTAAAACATTTCTTATATCCTTTCTATCATTTCAGAAAGTAACGTTCCTCATTCGCCGGTTTGATAATAATGATATACAGTATAATGTGTTATCAACTATGTATATCCTATTTTTGACTTTGTTTACAGCTGATTTCTTTGATTTGTTGATGCTACCGTGGTTACGGATAGTCCTGACTGAATCATGATTAATGATGAGTGAGAAAAATGGCAGGCATAAATATCATACCCCCCCAAAAAATGCAAACCTCCCCTGTTATTCTAATGGTGAGAGATTAGCATGTCTTTGGGGTATGATATTTGTGTGTCTAACTTTCTCACTCATCATTAATCACGATTCATTCAGGACCATCTGTAGTAACGATAGCATCCTAATGAATGTAGAAGTGTTTAGAAAAATATTCTATTCTTATTTACAATAAAAGTGACTCCAAAATGACACAATACATGATTTACCATGTATTTCTATTGGGCACCAAATAATCTGAAACAGAACCAAAACAAACAGCAAATGCATCCGACAAGTTTGTAGACTCTCAAGCTTGATGTAATCATTGCGTGCTAGGAATATATGGGACCAAATACTAAACTTTTCTAGAAATACACATAGAAGTGAATTTGTCCGAATACTTTTGGTTTCCTGAAATGAGGTACTATGTACAAAACGTGCTGTAATTTCTAAACGGTTCATCCGATATCGATGAAAATACCCTTGAATTGGACAGTCTGCACTTTAACCTCATAGTCATTGTATAATTTCAAATCCAAAGTGATAGGGTACAGAGCCAAAACAACAACACAATTTACCCCGGGTATGGGGTATATTTCTTGGCACAATTTACACAGGGTTGGGGGTAAATTGAGCCACGGGACAGGGTAAGTTAAGCCGTCTACATAAAATATTACCACTACCTATTTAAAACCATGTCTATCTTTCTTTCCCAAACACAATTCAAAACAATCACTTTTTTGTATTTTAGTCATTTTAAGCATATTTTAACACACCTAGCAAACACTTTGTACTTTTTTAAACACTTAACATAGGCCCTGTTGTTACCTCATATCCCAGTGAAGAAAACACTTACATTTTCGCAACTTACACCATGGCCATTGGCTCAACTTACCCCATGGCAAACATTTTGACTACATTATCTCACAGCTACGAGGATGCACTTTCATGCTAGGTTTAGGACCTCATATCGAAGCTTATAGAGACCCCAACTGATGTATACTGTAGAACAATCTTAAAATGATCTATTTTGGTTTAGATACAAGCATCATGAAATGTCGAACACAATAAATTAATTTGACTTGGTGAAAATCAGTTTTGTGGACTTAACTTGCTTATCACTTTTTCCATGGGGCTTCTTCCTTGATCATGAAACCTCTTCCTAAATATTTGGTAAAATTATACATTTTGTGTATGGTTTCCTTCAAACAAGGGTCACTCAACTTACCCCACTCCCCCCTATATCATGTTCAAAATACACAGTGAGATTGCTTGTATCTGAGTGTGTGTCTCAATTTCTGACCTGTAAAGTACTTCGAAACTTAACTATTTATAGTTTAGCATAACATTAAATGCAGTGGTGGAAAAAGTACCCAAATGTCATACTTGAGAGTAAAAGTAAAGATACTTCACTAGAAAATGACTCAAGTAAAAGTGAAAGTCACGTTCGTAATAATGATGGTCGGACCAAGGCGCAGCGTACTTCGGAGTTCCACATGTTTTAATGAGAGTGAAACTTAAGCAAATGCAAAATCAAGAATAAACGAACCGTGTTGACAATGCAGTGCGAACAGGCAACTAAACATAAACAATAACCCATAACCCACAGGTGGAAAAATGCAACTTAAGTATGATCCCCAATTAGAGACAACGATTACCAGCTGCCTCTAATTGGGAATCATACACAAACCCCAACATAGAAAATTAAACCTAGAACCCCACATAGAAATAATAAACTAGACTAAAACCCCTAGTCACGCCCTGACCTACTCTACCATAGAAAATACAGGTTTTCTATGGTCAGGACATGACAATACCCCCCCCCCCCAAGGTGCGGACTACGACCGCAAAACCTGAAACAAAAAGGGAGGGTTGGGGGGGTGTCTAGTGTCGGTGGCGGCTCTGGTGCGTGGCGAAGTACCCGCTCATCCTGCGGATCCAGCCATGGACCTTGAAGTTCCAGACCGTTTACCGTCGCAAAAGGTTCTCTACCATAGAAAATACAGGTTTTCTATGGTCAGGACGTGACACCCAGTAAAATACTATTTGAGTAAAAGTCTAAAAGTATTTGGTTTTAAATATACTTAAGTATCAAAAGTAAAAGTATGAATAATTAAAAAATCCTTATATAAAGAAAACCAGATGGCACAATTTTCTTGTTTTTTAAAAATGTATGGATAGCCAGGGGCACTCTCCAACACTCAGACATAATTTACAAACAAAGCATTTATGTTGAATGAGTCCACCAGATCAGAGGCATTAGGGAACACCAGGACTACTTTTGGGTGTCAGGGAAAATGTATGGAGTAAAAAGTACATTATTTTCTTTAGGAATGTAGTGAAGTAAAAGTAAAAGTAGTCAAAAATATAAATAGTAAAGTACAGATACCCCCAAAAAACTACTTAAGAAGTACTTTAAAGTATTTTTACTTATGTACTTTACACCACTGATTAAATGTCATGTTAACAATGCATACTAAAGTAGCTAATCCTGCCTCTGTAGAAACAGTGTTTCATAACATCCTTCAAATTAATTTCAGTTTTCTCAAGTGCCCTGTCCTCTGGGACAATTTACCTTAGCACTCATCTCAAACTTGTCAAACAGCAAAGATTCTCTCTCCTCTGCCTCATTGTGTGTGAAGAGGTTATATAACATTTTCGTTTCTGGTCAAAAAAACACTGTAAAATCACCAGGAATTCAGCGAAAGGAAATCTGTAGTATTCCCATGAATATGATCTCAATGTAGTCAAGGTTTGAAATTATTGTAATTTCAAAATCAATTTTGTAAAATAATTTTTGGGCCCTAGTTGTGGTCAATTTGCAGTGTACAAATTATTATAATTATGTTCCGACCACGCGCTCCGACAAAAACTGGCCCGCGGCTGAATCTAGTTGCCTACCCCTGCCCTAAGGGGTTAATCAAAACACCTCACAATGACAGAAAGCATCAAACAGAAAGCCGCTGGGAAACTTCTGGAATTGATTAAATAATGAAAAACAAATCTCATCTGGAGAACAAAAACACGAATGTCACTTCCATGAAATCGTTCCTGCTGAGCATATAATAGCTTGCTAAAAGTATGTCTTGTTCTGAATGTCCCTATGTGATGTTTCATGCTTCAACAATAGGCTAAATATACAACTTTTGAAATGTAAACAATAACCTTTAATTGTTTTAATAAAAAAATACTTTTAATTGTGTTTTTAATTGTGGTAAATGTCACACATACAAACAATGAATAATTACAAAATGCCGCTGCGAGACATTCAATGCTCAAACAGCACACCCAATTCTACATGTCACTTACTTGAAAACTGGCAAACAATAAACCGTGACAAAGGTTGGATCACATAATACCAGTCTGTGTGTGAGGCGGGCGGGGGAAGAACAGATGTGACAGATATGACTCCTTATCTCTCTGTGTTTTTCTCTTGTGTGTGCACTGAATCTTGTTGTGATGCATGTTTCTAGCCTTCTGCTGTTTGTCCAATTTCTACATCAAGGTAAAATAATGGATGGAACATGCATGCATGCACGCACACAAGTAACAAAGGAGGTGAGGAGGGCTACCAAGTCTTGGAGGGGGGGGGGGGGGGTGACATGCTGTGCAGTAGATGTCGATGTTGATACTGTTATAGCTGTAGTAGTACAAACTGTTAAGCTCTGAGAAAGCGGAATTCTGGTGATGGATCAAGTCTAGTGGCTGCAACTATACTGAACAAAAAATATAAACGCTACATGCAACAATTTAAATGATTTACTGAGTTACTGTTCACATACGGAAATCAGTCAATTGAAATACGTTCATTAGGACCTAAACTATGGATTTCACATGACTGGGAATACAGATGTGAAAACCAGTCAGTATCTGCTGTGACCACCATTTGCCTCATGCAGCGCGACACATCTCCTTCACATAGAGTTGATCAGGCTGTTGATTGTGGTCTGTGGAATGTTGTCCCACTCCCTTTCAGTGGCTGTGCAAAGTTGCTGTATAATGGCGGGAACTTGAACACACTGTCGTACACGTCGATCCAGAGCATCCCAAACATGCTCAATGGGTGACATGTCTGGTGAGTATGCAGGTCACTGTCACCATGGAGCACTTTGTTTACAACGTTGATATCAGCAAACCGCTCGCCCACACAACGCCATACACTTGATTTACGGTTGTGAGGCCGGTTGGACGTTCTGCCAAATTCTCTAAAAGGACGTTGGAGGCAACTTATCTAAGAAAAATGAACATTCAATTATCTGGCAACAGCTCTGGTGGAGACATCTGTGTTTTGTGACAAAACTGCACATTTTAGAGTGGCCTTTTATTGTCACCAGCACAAGGTGCACCTGTGTAAAGATCATGTTGTTGAATCAGCTTCTTGATATGCCACACCTGTCAGGTGTTATGGATTTACTTTCAAATGAGAAATGATCACTAACAGGGATGTAAACAAATTTGTGCACAACATTTTGTAAAATAAGCTTTTTTGTGTGTACGGAAAATTTCTGGGATCTTTTATTTCAGCTCATGAAACACGAGACCAACACTTTATATGTTGCGTTTAGATTTTTGTTCAGTGTAAAACCGGACTGACCATTCCGATATGAAATGCGTCCCGACCTTTAGGAAAACTAATAGCAGTACCTGTCTTCTAATGATTCTCAATTAACTTATAGGGAAAATGTAAAGACCATGCTATCACATAAATATTAGGCCTTCTAACTGCACAAATTGCTGCTAATAATCAGTTATTGCGCTATTAGTTATGCTAAATAACTGCACAATATAACCATTTCTCAGAATATGCATTGTATCTCAAACTCGTGTTTCTAAATGACTCTTAATTTGAAGCTATTATTTGCAACGTTTCAATTCAGACTGATCTTTGCCATTGTTCGCTCTCTATCATCTTAGCTTTCTCCTCACTCCTTTTTCACTGACTCCAGCTTTCTGTCACAGTCTATGACACACACTGAGAGAGTTGCCCATTTGCCCCCCAAAACTCCCCCCTTTCATTTCTATATTGACAACTAAAATATTTTACTTCAAAGCCCAGTGCATAAAGAATACAAATTTGCAATGTAATCACTCCATCCTGTTCACAATGGAGCTGACTTTCTCATTGCTTTTGTTTGAACAAATAGCTTTCTCCTCACTGCTTTTGTTTGAACAAATATGCCGACTACGAAAATATGCTTTATGTAACATCCTTAACTAATCTGAACAGCACTGTGCAATTCTAAGATGCTTAGATTTGACTCACTTAGTGGCAAACAGGTTGTACAGTGTCATTCATCTTAACTGTGGCCTTTAATGTATTTAAGAAGAGATTTGAATAAGGTTTCCTTTGTATTAAAATATACTATTTATAATGTAAAAGTGATATCTTCTAAGAACAGCGAACTAGTTTTGATCCGAAGTTGACCACAGATCCATTTCAGATGAGCCCACATAGCTCAGTTCATAGGTGAAACCCGGTACCCATACAAAGAGTATGAAGCATTTTTATGGTAGAAACTTCAGTTACGCCACTCTAGAATCCACTGTAACACAAAGCATATTGTCTTTTGGCACGTAATTATTTTCTGCTGAATAAAATGGCCGACACAGAAGGTCAGTTTCCAATCATTGGATTTTTGAGGAATAAGTCCTGTACTATCCAATAGCCATGTAATGAATCCCCAGCCATGCTACAGTGGAATGGACATCCGAACTGTGGTCCGCTGAGCAAGTAAATGAGCTCTACTGTATGTGCTTTACATATTAAGGTTTGGCTAAGGTATTTACTTCTCATTTGTGCTTTTCTCCAGCATGGCCAGGTAGCCTAGTAACAACCATGAAAGTAAGTAATGACCGTGAAGCCCCTTGTTCAAGGTAACAACCACACGGTCTTTGAAGTGCAGTCTGGGATATGGTCACAGATGGGCCTGCCATGTGTGGGAATGACCCATGACCTCCCTCTGACCCCAGCTATCCCTCAACGATCTTCCCAGGAGGTAACAGCGACAGTGGTCAGGTGCCTCCACTTCCACAATCCACTGCTCTGGGCTTGCATAACAACAACTCCTAAACACAAGATAGGAGATCACAGAAATTGCAGGCAATAACAAAAAGCAAAGGAATAGAGAGAAGACATGAAAAGATACATGTTTTGCACTTTGCCCCGGGGAGATGATGTTATGCTTGGAGAGGACTGATGCCCAAGTAAGCAGCAGACGGCTACTTGGTCTAAATTAGTATTCACATAGCGGCAGGGAGACAAATGCGTGGTAGATCCAGAGCTGAGAGATGCGTGGACATGTTACACTGCAATAACTGCCAATTGGAGGAGAGGGTCATGGATGTTAAGAGAAGTGGGCAGCATACTTTGGAATTGAATAAGATTACATGCACTGTAAAAATAGAAAGACTCAAAACACCATCCTTGTGTATTAAAACCATGGAAAGTAATGCACCTAACCTGATATTTGGATGGTGTTTGAATGTAAACCCAATGTAAGCGTTATGATACACATAAAGTGTTTCAAAACAGAATAGAATTACTCTGAAACACCCAAAGTGGTTCTTTATTGGACCATTACACAGTCAACCACACAGCAAAAAAGAATTCTGCGGTGAGTTGAAATTGACAATAAACAATAATAACAACCAACATACATTGAGTATATCAAACATTAGAAAAACCTTCTTAATATGGATTTGCTCTCATAACAGCCTCAATTCGTCGGGGCATGGACTCTACAAGGTGATTTGATTTCAAATCAAATCACATTTTATTAGTCACATGTGCCGAATACAACAGCTGTAGACCTTACAGTGAAATGCTTACTTACAAGCCCCTAACCAACAATGCAGTTGAAAAAATATTAATAAGAAATAAAAGTAACAAGTAGTTAAAGCAGTAAAATAACAATAGCGAGACTGTATACAGAGGGTACCGGTTCAGAGTCAATGTGCGGGGTCACCGGTTAGTCAAGGTAATTGAGGTAATATGTACATGTAGGTAGAGTTATTAAAGTGACTAAGCATAGATAATAACAGAGAGTAGCAGCGGCGTAAAAGGGGGGAGGGCAATGCAAATAGTCTGGGTAGCCATTTGATTAGATGTTCAGGAGTCTTATGGCTTGGGGGTAGAAGCTGTTTAGAAGCCTCTTGGACCTAGACCTGACGCTCCGGTACCACTTGCCGCGTGGTAGCAGAGAGAATAGTCTATGACTAGGTTGACTGGAGTCTTTGACAATTTTTAGGGCCTTCCTCTGACACTGCCTGGTATAGAGGTCCTGGATGGCAGTAAGCTTGGCCCGAGTGATGTACTGGGCCGTACACACTACCATCTGTAATGCCTTGCGGTCGGAGGCCGAGCAGTTGCCATACCAGGCAGTGATGCAACCAGTCAGGATGCTCTCAATGGTGCAGCTGTAAAACCTTTTGAGGATCTGTGGACCCATGCCAAATCTTTTCAGTCTCCTGAGAGGGAATAGGTTTTGTTGTGCCCTCTTCACGACTGCCTTGGTGTGCTTGGACCATGTTAGTTTGTTGGTGATGTGGACACCAAGGATCTTGAAGCTCTCAACCTGTTCCACTACAGCCCCGTCGATGAGAATGGGGGGCGTGCTCGGTCCTCCTTTTCCTGTAGTCCCCAATCATCTCCTTTGTCTTGATCACGTTGAGGGAGAGGTTGTTGTCCTTGCACCACAAGGTCAGGTCTCTGACCTCCTCCCTATAGGCTGTCTCATCGTTGTCGGTGATCAGGCCTACCACTGTTGTGTCAACAGCAAATGTAATGATGGTGTTGGAGTCGTGTCTGGCCGTGCAGTCATGAGTGAACAGGGAGTACAGGAGGGGACTGAGCACACACCCCTGAGGGGCCTCCGTGTTGAGGATCAGCGTGGCGGATGTGTTGTTACCTACCCTCACCACCTGGGTCGGCCTGTCAGGAAGTTCAAGATCCAGTTGCAGAGGGAGGTGTTTAGTCCCAGGGTCCTTAGCTTATTGATGAGCTTTGAGGGCACTATGGTGTTGAACGCTGAGCTGTAGTCAATGAATAGCATTCTCACATAGGTGTTCCTTTTGTCCATGTGGGAAAAGGTAGTGTGGAGTGCAATAGAGATTGTATCATCGTCGCCATTGTTCGGTATGCAAATTGGAGTGGGTCTAGGGTTTCTGGGATAATGGTGTTGATGTGAGCCATGATCAGCCTTTCAAAGCATTTCATGGCTACAGACGTGAGTGCTACGGGTCAGTAGTCATTTAGGCAGGTTACCTTACTGTTCTTGGGCACAGCGACTATGGTGGTCTGCGTAAAACATGTTGGTATTACAGACTCGGACAGAGAGAGGTTGAAAATGTCAGTGAAGACACTTGCCAGTTTGTCAGCGCATGCTTGCAGTACATGTCCTGGTAATCCATCTGGCCCTGCGGCCTTGTGAATGTTGACCTGTTTAAAGGTCTTACTCACATCGGCTACGGAGAGTGTGATCACACAGTCGTCCAGAACAGCTGGTGCATGCATGTTTCAGTGTTATTTGCCTTGAAGCGAGCATAGAAGTAGTATGGCTTGTCTTGTAGGCTCGTGTCACTGGGCAACTCTCGGCTGTGCATCCCTTTGTAGTCTGTAATGGTTTGCAAGCCCTGCCACATCCGACGAGCGTCTGAGCCGATGTTGTACAATTCGATCTTAGTCCTGTATTGACACTTTGCCTGTTTGATGGTTTGTCGGAGGGCATAGCGGGTTTTCTTATAAGCTTCCGGGTTAGAGTCCCGCTCCTTGAAAGCGGCAGCTCTAGTCTTTAGCTCAGTGCGGATGTTGCCTGTAATCCATGGCTTCTAGTTGGGGTATGTATGTACGGTCACTGTGGGGACGACGTCATCGATGCACTTATTGATGAAGCCAATGACTGATGTGGTGTACTCCTCAATGTCATCGGAAGAATGCCGGAACATATTCCAGTCTGGGCTAGCAAAACAGTCCTGTATTTTAGCATCTGCTTCCTCTGACCACTTTTTTATTGATGGAGTCACTGGTGCTTCCAGCTTAAATTTTCGCTTGTAAGCAGGAATCAGGAGGATAGAATTATGGTCAGATTTGCCAAATGAAGGGCGAGGGAGAGCTTTGTACGTGTCTCTGTGTGTGGAGTGAAGGTGGTCTAGAGTTTTTTTACCCTCTGGTTGCACATTTAACATGCTGATATAAATTTGGTAAAACAGATTTAAGTTTCCCTGCGTTAAAGTCCCTGGCCACTAGGAGTACTGCTTCTGGATGAGCGTTTTCCTGTTTGCTTATGTCGGAATAAAGCTCATTGAGTGCGGTCTTAGTGCCAGCATCGGTCTGTGGTGGTAAATAGACAGCTACGAAAAATACAGATTAAAACTCTCTAGGTAGATAGTGTGGTCTACAGTTTATCATGAGATACTCTACCTCAGGCAAGCAAAACCTTGAGACTTCCTTATGTCGTGCACCCTGCTGTTGTTTACATATATGTATAGACCGCCCCCCCTTGTCTTACCAGATGCCGCTGTTCTATCCTGCCGACACAGCATATAACCAGCCAGCTGTATGTTGATAATGTCAGATATTACAGTTTTTATTGTCTCATTGGTAGTTTAATCTTCCTCGTATATCGTCGATTTTATTTTCCAATGATTGCATGTTAGCTAGAAGAGCTGGAGGCAGGGGGTGGGTTTATTCAATCGCCTACGAATTCTCAGAAGGCAGCCCGACCTCCGTCCTCTTTTTCTGCTTTGCCTCTTCACGGGAAAGCAGTAAGTCGTTCACGGCGGGCTTGTCAGACTCGTTAAAGGAAAAAAAAGCTTATGCCAGTTCATGGTGAGTAATCACTGTTCTGATTTCCAGACGTTATTTTCGGTCCCAAGACACGGTAGCAGCAACATTATATACAAAATAAGTTCAAAATAAGTTACAAACAACGCAAAAAAACAACATAAAAACACAATCAGTTAGGAGCACGTAAAATGTCAGGCATCTTCTCTGGCGCCGTTTCAATCTGAATATTGGTGTTTTTAAGAGGGGGTTTCAGTGCATGTAAATGGCAGCATTAAAACCCCAAAAAACTGTGTCTCTCATACAATCAAATGGTTATGAAATGCAAATTGGCTATAGCCTAAATATTGACTGATGATAAGGGTCTATGAAGAATATTTTTGTGGAATTCCACCGTCAATTTTGAAATGCTTGTTTAGACAGATTAGAAGCAGGAGGAGACACAGCAGGATTTAAACCCCTGACTTTTGGGGCAGGAATATGGTACATTTAATTGAAATTTCATTGAAACATTACACACTCAACCACACAGCAAAAAATATTCTGGGGTGAATTGAAATTGACAAACAACAACAACAACAACCAACATACACTGAGTATACCAAACATTAGGAACACCTTCTTAATATGGAGTTGCACTCATAACAGCCTCAAATCATTGGGGCGTGGACTCTACAAGGTGTCTAAAGCAGTCCACAGGGATGCTGGCCCATTTGACTCCAATACTCCCACAGTTGTGTCAAGTTGACAGGATGTCCTTTGGGTGGTGGACAATTGTTGATACACACAGGAAATTGTTGAGTGTGAAAAACCCAGCAGCGTTGTAGTTCTTGACACAAACTGGTACGCCTGGCACCTACTACCATACCCTGTTGAAAGGCACTTAAATATTTAGTCTTGCCCATTCACCCTCTGAATGGCACACATAAACAATCTATGTCTCAGTTGTCTCAATGCGTAAAAATCCTTCTTTAACCTGTTAAGAAGTGTCATCAATAAGGCATCTGCCACACCCTGATCTGTTTCACCTGTCTTTGTGCTTGTCTCCATCCCCCTCCAGGTGTCGCCCATTTCCCCCATTATCCCCTGTGTATTTATAGCTGTGTTCTCTGTTTATCTGTTGCCAGTTCGTCTTGTCTCGTCAAGCCTACCAGCATTTTCCTGTTTTCGCTCTAGTTCCTGTTTTCCCGATTCTGACCATTCTGCCTGCCCAGACCCTGAGCCTGCCTGCCGTTCTGTACCTTTCAGACACTGCTCTGGATTACTGACCTCTGCCTGCCCTTGACCTGTTGTTTGCCTGACCCCTGTTTTTGTAATACACTTTTGTTACTTCGAACTGTCTGTATCTGGGTCTTATCCTAAGGTCTGATAGTATGAACTGGCCATGACTGACCCAGCAGACTCAGACCAGCTCCGCAATGCCATCTCCTCCCACGGAGCCACCATTAGGTCTTTGAGGTCTTCTGGACGGATTTCTGACCTTGGCAGAACGCCATGACTGTGCCTTGAATACATGGCTGGAGCAATTCCACAGATTATCTGTGAGGCAGCCGGTCACGACAATAGCCTTCCAGCCCTCCAGTAACACCGCTGTCAGCAGTGCGTCTCTCCAGGCCACCCCGGCTTACTGAGAACCCTGCTTACCTCCTCCGGAACGCTTTGCTGGAGAGTCAGGAACCTGTCGGGCGTTTCTCTCCCAGTGTTCCCTCATCTTCGAGCTGCAGCCCTTGTCCTTCCCTTTGGGTTCTCATTGACTCTGGGGCCAACGAAAGTTTCATGTATGCCATCCTGGTGTCTGAGCTGGGCATCCCCACTCAGCTCCTCTCCAGCCACCTGGACGTTAGAGCACTGGATGGGTGCTCTATAAGCAGGTTCACCAACAATACTACTCTATCCACCTGCATGTGTCCGGGAACTACAGTGAGTCTATGCTGATCAAGTCTTCTCAGGTTCCTGTGGAATTGGGGTTTCTTGTCTCCAGAGCCACAATCCCCCTATCAACTGGACTGCTGGTACTATCGTGGGCTGAAGCCCATTCTGCCACGCCCATTGCCTGAAGTCGGTGCAGCCTGCCGCGGGACGTTTTCATGTGGGATTGGAAGAAGCCTCGGACTTCTCCGCCGTTCCCGTGGAGTACCAGGATCTCTGGGAGGTTTTCAGCAAGGCCCGGGCCACTTCGCTTCCTCCACATCAGCCCTATGACTGCGGGATCGACCTTCTCTCGGGCACTACACCATCCCGGGGTCGGTTGTATTCACTGTCGGGTCCAGAGACCAAGGCTATGGAGACGTACATTGAGGACTCCCTGGCTGCAGGGGGTATCCGTCCTTCTGCCTCCCCCGCCTGCGCCCGCGCATCGACTACCGGGGCCTCAATGACATCACGGTTAAGAACCGCTACCCGCTATCACTCATCGCCTCGGCTTTCGAGAAGCTCCAGGGGCCACTATCTTCTCTAAGTTAGACCTGCGGAACGCCTACCACCTGGTACAGATACGGGAAGGTGACGAATGGAAGACAGCCTCCAACACTGCTAGCGACACTATGAATACCTGGTGATGCTATTCGGTTTGACCAATGCTCCTGCTGTGTTTCAGGCTCTGGTTAATGACATTCTCCAGGATATGTTGAACCGGTTCATGTTCGTCTACCTCAACAACATCTTCATCTTTTCCCGCATGGCTCAAGAACACTTTTGTCAAAGCCGAAAAATGCGAGTTCCATCGCTCCACCATCTCCTTCCTTGGATACATCATCGCTGCTGGGAATGTGTAGATGGATCTGGTGAAGGTAAGAGCGGTGGAGGATTGGCCACAACCCATGTCCAGAGTGCAGCTGCAACGTTTCTTAGGATTTGCCAATTTCTATCGCCGTTTTATCCGGAGTTACAGCACCCTGGCTTCCCCCCTGTCAGCTCTCACCTCTCCCAAGGTCCTGTTCACATGGTCCCCAGCTGCTGACCGGGCGTTCCTGGACCGTAAGCACCATCTTGTCAGTTTGTGGTGGAGGTAGATGCTTCAGGTGTCGGAGTGGGGGCCGTCCTGTCCCAGTGTTCTGCCCTGGACCTTAAGCTGCATCCCTGCGCCTTCTTCTCCCATCGCCTTAACGCCACGGAGAGGTATTATGATGTGGGGAACCGAGAACTACTCGAGGTGAATATGTCCTTGGATGAGTGGAGACACTGGTTAGAGGGGGTGGAACTTCCATTATTTCCATAGTGTGGACGGATCACAAGAACCTGGAATATCTCTGCACCGCCAAGAGTCTCAACTCCAGGCAAGCTCGATGGGCCCTGTTGTTCACCCGGTTCAACTTCACCATCTCTGTTAAGCCGGACACACTTTCACGCCGCTATTTCCCCGCTTCTGCACTCTCGGACCCCGACACCATTCTTCCTTACTCATGCCTGGCGGCTACCTTCGTCTGGGCAATTGAGAACCATGTCCGTGAAGTGCAGCGTTTCCATGGGGGGGGGGGGGGGGGGGGTGGCTTAACAGATGTTTGTCCCAGATGCTGCCCGCTCCCCGGTCTTAGAATGGGCTCATTCCTCCAGGTTAGCCTGGCTCCCGTCGGACACTGGCCTTTGTGCGACAACGCTTTTGGTTCCGGACGTCTCTGCGTTCGTCGCCGCCTGCACCGTCTGTGTTCAGAACAAGACTCCTCGGCAAGCTCCTGGTGGCCTCCTTCAACCTCTTCCTGTCTCTCACCGTCCCTGGTTACATATATCCATGGACTTCGTCACTGGTCTCCCTCAGTCTGATGGCAGCACCCCTATCCTCACGGTGGTGGACAGGTTTTCCAAAGCCGCCCAATTCCATCCCCCTCCCCAAGCTACCTTCTGCCAAGGAGATGGCCCAGCTCATGGTGCAGCAGGTCTTTCGGATCCATGGACTTCCGGTGGACATGGTTTCCGACTGTGATCCTCAGTTCTCGTCACGGTTCTGGAAGGCGTTCTGCAGACTCATTGGGTTGTCGGCCAGCCTGTCCTCCGGGTTTCATCCCCAGTCCAATGGTCAGTCGGAGCATGCTAATCAGGACCTGGAGAGACTCTTCGGTGCCTCGTCTCGGCCAACCCCACCACTTGGAGCCAGCAACTCGTGTGAGTGGAGTACGCCCGAAATCCTCTTCCCTGCTCGGCCACTTTGCTCTCGCACTTCGAGTGCTCAGTGGGTTGTCAGCCCCCGCTCTTCCCGGGGCAAGAGGAAGAGGTCAACATACCCTCTGCTCAGATGTTCGTCTGCCGCTGTCGGTGTACCTGTAAGAGAGCTCGGCTCCCCGCTATTGTCTTGGGCAGAGGGTATGGTTGTCCACTCTGGATTTGCCCCTCCGGGTAGAGACCCGCAAACTTTCCCTTCGTCTTCTGTTGCCCCGTACCCTCTGTATACATCACACTTTTCATGTGTCTAGGATTAAACCTATGTCTCACAGCCCTGTCTCCTGTTTCCATTCTGTACTTTGTGTCTCCTGATTCTTTTCTGTACCTTGTGACACTGCCCTGGATTACTGGCCTCTGCCTGCCCTTGAGCCTGCCTGCCATCCTGTACCTTTCGGACTTTCCTCTGGATTATTGACCTCTGCCTGCCCTTGACCTGTCGTTTGCCTGCCCCCTGTTTTTGTAATAAACTTTGTTACTTCGAACTGTCTGTATCTGGGTCTTGAGGTCTGATGGGATCATACTGTAACTTTCACCAGGATTCACCTGGTCAGTCTGTCATGTTTTATATACTCAGTGTATACTAAAAAGGAATGCAAGTCGTTTCAATAATCCAACTTAATATGTTGGTCAAAATGTAAGTATCTTTTATGTGGATACCCAAAGATAGAGAAAATTTAGTGATTTAACTCATTAAAAGGTTTAAATCTCCTTGCACTTGAACCGGATTGTGCTCGTTAATTGAGGGTTGTGGGTAATATATCTTTTTTTATTTTATTATTTTACACAATGTTGTATGAAAAAAGAAAAGTATACTTTCCTATATTAGAATTAATCCGCTTGCCATCAGGTGTAATGGATCATGAGGAACATATATCAGAAAATTACGTTCAATGATGAGACGACCTATTCCCACATTTCAACTTCTAATGATAGTGGCAAGTTCAATATCCTGCAATGCTTGCTGTAAAACCCCTGCAATGCTTTCTGTAAAACCTCTAGTTACTGCTGGTGGATTGAGCACTGTGCTCAACAATGCCTGCCAAAATGGATTAAACTGGCAAATGATCAGATACATAAATCAATGTTAAACATTAAAATACTTATAAGAAGTGAACTTATTCTGCACTAGACAGGATTTGAAACACTGTTTAGAAGCTTAAAACCTTTTCTCAATAGGGGGTGCTGTTTTCACTTTGTAATAATTTCGTTCCCAAATTAAACTGCCTCGTACTCAATTCTTGCTCGTACAATATGCATATTATTATTACTATTGCATAGAAAACACTCTATAGTTTCTAAAATCGTTTGAATTATATCTGTGAGTAAAACAGAACTGGAGTTAGAGCAATTTTCCTATGAGGATGTGAGAATGCTGAAATCTGCTGGCTGTTCTGAGGTCAGTTTATAAATCTGCCTGTCTTCTATTGGTTGAGATGCACTGCATACGCCTTCCCCTGGATGTCAGCGAATAGTGAGAATTGAAATGGTGTTGCTAGGCAGATCTGAGAGCTTATAAATGGGCTGGGAACGTGAGGACCGGCCTTTCTTCTCCTCGCCAGGACGCAGAAAGGAGCTCTGGCTGTCGTTCTGGAACGCTCCCGTTATAGCCCTTAGATATATCCGGCTCTGTTTTTATTCGATATAGGTGTTAAAGACATCATAATGTTGTTATATTAAACCGAGTTAGATCAGTTTATATCAGTATATTACGATTTTCGGATATTTATTTGTGCTGCCTTCTAGGGACTTGGGCACGTCTCGCCCATATGGCTAATGTTTACTGCTAATTCGAACGTTGAAGAGGACAATCTACAACCGAGCAACGATTCTTTTGGACAAAGGACACCTTTGACAGACTCCATGAGGGTGGTATGAGGGCCCGATGGTCAGGCTACCTCTGGCGAGCACATGGAGGGTTGTGCGGCCCCCAAAGAAATGCCACCCCACACCATGACTGACCCACCGCCAAACCGGTCATGCTGGAGGATGTTGCAGGCAGCAGAACGTTCTCCACTGCATTCTCCAGACTCTGTCACGTCTGTCACATGTGCTCATGTGCTCAGTGTGAACCTGCTTTCATCTGTGAAGAGCGCAGGGCGCCAGTGGCGAATTTGCCAATCTTTGTGTTCTCTGGCAAATGCCAAACGTTTTGCACCTGTGGACGTCGGGCCCTCATACCACCCTCATGGAGTCTGTTTCTAACCGTTTGAGCAGAAACACATGCACATTTGTGGCCTGCTGGAGGTCATTTTGCAGGGCTCTGGCAGTGCTCCTCCTTGCACAAAGGCGGAGGTAGCGGTCCTGCTGCTGGATTGTTGCCCTCCTACGGCCTCCTCCACGTCTCCTGATGTACTGTCTGTCTCCTGGTAGCGCCTCCATGCTCTGGACACTACGCTGACAGACACAGCAAACCTTCTTGCCACAGCTCGCATTGATGTGCCATCCTGGATGAGCTGCACTACCTGAGCCACTTGTGTGGGTTGTAGACTCAGTCTCATGCTACCACTAGAGTGAAAGCACCGCCAGCATTCAAAAGTGACCAAAACATCAGCCAGGAAGCATAGGAACTGAGAAGTGGTCTGTGGTCACCACCTGCAGA
This sequence comes from Salvelinus fontinalis, assembly GCF_029448725.1. NCBI lineage: Eukaryota > Metazoa > Chordata > Actinopteri > Salmoniformes > Salmonidae > Salvelinus > Salvelinus fontinalis. Next base: position 8,301,432 of record NC_074700.1, read on the forward strand.
ACCACTCCTTTATTGGGTGTGTCTTGCTAATTGCCTATAATTTCCACCTTTTGTCTATTCCATTTGCACAACAGCATGTGAAATTTATTGTCAATCAGTGTTGCTTCTTAAGTGGACAGTTTGATTTCACAGAAGTGTGATTGACTTAGAGTTACATTGTGTTGTTTAAGTGTTCCCTTTATTTTTTTGAGCAGTGTATATATACTATAATATACTATAATATATCAGTTTTAGTACAGGGACACAGTCTTGGAAATTTGTGTTTACCCATCGCTATGAAGACAGGACGCACCTGCTAAAATCGGTTTCCTATTGATCATACTTCTTTCCGTAAGAAATATTATAGTTTGATTAAATTTGAGGGTATCTGAGGAGTAAATAGAAACATATTTTGACTTGTTGAAAGAAAGTTTAGGGGTAGATTTTCAGATTTCTTTCTCTGCATGTTGAACGAGTGGATTACTCAAATCGATGGCGCCAACTAAACAGACTTTTTGGGATATAAAGAAGGATTTTATCTAAAAAAACGACACTACATCTTATAGCTGGGACCTTTTGGATGACAAATCAGAGGAAGATTTTCAAAAATTAAGTGAATATTTCATCGCTATTATGAATTTATGAAACCCGTGCCGGTGAAAAAATATTTTGATGTGGGGTGCCGTCCTCAAACAAACGCATGGCATGTTTTCGCTGTAATAGCTACTGTAAATCGGACAGTGCAGTTAGATTAACAAGAATTTAAGTTTTCAGCTGAAATAAGACACTTATATGTACCTAAATGTATAATATCCATCATTTTTATGATTATTTGAATTGCGCGCCCTCCAGTTTCACCTGAAGTTGAAGCGGGACGCCTAGCCCTAAAATTGATCAACAATGCAGTTTTAAGAAAAATACCTAAAGAAAAATAAGACTTGCTTCCATTCAGTCACAAGAACATTAGTGACGCCGGGCACTGATGTTGAGCGATTAGGCCTGGCTCGCAGTTGGCGTTCCAATTCATCACAAAGGTGTGCGATGGGGTTGAGGTCAGGGCTCTACAGGCCAGTCAAGTTCTTCCACACTGATCTTGACAAACCATTTCTGTATGGACCTCGCTTTGTGCACAAGGGCATTGCCATGCTGAAACAGGAAAGGACCTTCCCCAAACTGTTGCCACAAAGCTGGAAGCACAGAATCGTCTAGAATATAATTGCATGCTGTAGCGTTAAGATTTTCCTCCACTTGAACTAAGGGGCCTAGCCCGGTCCATGAAAAACAGCCCCAGACCATTATTCCTCCTCCACCAAACTTTACAGTTGGCACTATGCATTTGGGCAGGTAGTGTTCTCCTGGCATCTGCCAAAACAAGATTTGTCCGTCGTACTGCCAGATGGTGAAGCTTAATTCATCACTCCAGAGAATGCATTTCCAATGACAGCGAGCTTTACACAACTCCAGTAGACGCTTGGCATTGTGCTTGGTGATCTTAGGCTTGTGTTTGGCTGTTCAGACATGGAAATTAATTTCATTACGCTCTTGACGAACATTTCTTGTGTTGACGTTGCTTCCAGAGGCAGTTTGGAACTCAGTAGGGAGTGTTGCAGGTAGTGAGTATTGCAACCAAGGACAGACAATTTTTACACGCTACGTGCTTCAGCACTTGGCGGTACCGTTCTGTGTGCTTGTGTGGCCTACCATTTCATGGCTGAGCCGTTGTTGCTCCTCGAAGTTTCCACTTCACAATAACAGTACTTACAGTTGACCGGGGCAGCTCTAGCAGTGCAGAAATTTGATGAACTGACTTGTTGGAAAGGTGGCATCCTATGACGGTGCCACAGTGAAACTGAGCTCTTCAGTAAGGCCACTCTACTTCCAATGTTTGTCTATGGAGATTGCATGACTGTGTGCTCGATTTTATACACCTGTCAGCAATGGGTGTGGCTGAAATTGCCGAATCCACTAATTTGAAGGGGTGTCCACATACACTATATATACAATATTATCTTATTATGCACTAAACAGAACTCGAAACACCAAACTGCTATTTACAACCTTTTCGGGTAGTGCTCCCAGTCCCTGTCAAGGTGCTGCTCAACACGTGATTAAATGGTGTTACAACCTAGCATGTAATGTTTCAAAACATCTCAGGATGATGTGTTTCAATACTCAAGTAAATGTAAGGTTGTCTCTCGCATTAGTGACAGCTCAGTTGACACTAGTTTTGGTGTTACAAAGCACTTCATTTTAACAACGTGGTCTTATTGTGTGGTCTCTTAGCTGTTACAGATGGGTTAAATTCCCCAGTTGGGATTTGTTTCTGTGGGAAGGGATTACGATTCTCAGAGTTTAAGTCTTTGTGTGAGTATTTATAGACCGTATTTAATCTTCCCAAATTTTTTCTCAGTAATAAAAGAGGAAACACTCAATGTGATTTTTGTAAGGAGTAGATCAGAAAGCATGGTAGAATTGTATCTATGGGCACAGCTGGACTTTTGAAGGTAGGCTGTGTTATTCCCTAACTAAGGACTTTGTAGCAAGGATGAACTCTGAGGTGAAAAGTTTACAGGCTGTGTTTTGGGAACCATTAGGGGAAAAAGCAAGTATATATTTTCAAATGTCTGAGGACTTACAGATTTAGAGGTGGCCAGGCTAATACAAGAAGCTGCATTACACTTGTCATTTGTCCAGTTTAAAATCTTCAGAACTTCGATTTTCTGGGACTTGGAGTGACTGTTTGAGTACAACTTATCAGTAGGATCAGACAGGGGACATTGTAGCTGGTTACAGGTTCCCCAAAGTGGTGCTGACTTGTCAAGTTTGAGTGTTCTTTATTTCAACCATCCTCAGACTTAGCTATAGTGTTTCAACATAACTTATTTTGCTAACGGAGAGTGACTGAAGCCCTGCACAGGGAGGTTAAATGTGTCTGCCAAGTCAAAATTTCTCTTGGAAAGTGCTCCAAAAAAAGGAAAGTGCTCCAAAAAGAGAGCCAGAGTGAAAATGGCGCCGGAAGAAATGTCAGCAGTTTTACGGGCGCCCAACCAATTGTGCTAATATGTGTTTTTTTTCGCGTTATTTGTAACTTATTTTGTACATAATGTTTCTGCAACCGTATCTTACGGCAAAAAAAGAGCTTCTGGATATCAGGACAGCGATCACTCACCTCGGACTAGACAAAGATTTTTCTTCAACAAGCAGGACGCACAGGACATTCTCTGAACACCCGACAAGGCGTTATTTGCAAGAGGAAGGGACGCAGGTACAGAGGACACAGAGTGGGATGCCTCGTGGGGACCCGCAGAAGGCAAGTGGGAAAGCTGCCATTACCGTCAATATTACTCGCCAACGTGCAATCATTGGACAATAAATTAGACGAGGTACGATCACGAATATCCTACCAACGGGACATCAAAAACTGTAATATCCTATGTTTCACAGAATCGTGGGGGGGGGGGGGGGGTCTGTGCATATTTGTAAACAACAGCTGGTGCACAAAATCTAAGGAAGTCTCTAGATTTTGCTTGCCTGAAGTAGAGTAAATTGTGATAAATTGCAGGCCACACTACTTGCCTAGAGAGTTTTCATCTATACTTTTTGGGGCTCTTTATTTACCACCACAGACAGATGCTGGCACTAAGACCGCACTCAGTCAGCTGAATAAGGAAATAAGCAAACAGGAAACCACTCACCCAGAGGCGGCGCTCCTAGTGGCCGGAGACTTTAATGCAGGGAAACTTAAATCAGTTTTACCAAATTTCTATCGACATGTTAAATGTGCAACCAGAGAGAGAAAAATTCTAGATCACCTGTACTCCACACAGAGAGACGTGTACAAATCTCTCCCTCGCCCTCCATTTGGTAAATCCGACCACAACTCTATATTCCTGATTCCTGCTTACAAGCAAATATTTAAGCTGGAAGTACCAGTGACTCGGTCTATAAAAAAGTGATCAGATGAAGCAAATGCTAAACTAGAGGACTGTTTTGCTATCACAGACTGGAACATGTTCCAGGATTCTCCCGATGGCATTGAGGAGTACACCACATCAGTCACTGGCTTTATCAATAAGTACATTGAGTACGTCGTCCCCACAGTGACTGTACGTACATACCTCAACCAGAAGCCATGGATTATAGGCAACATCCGCACTGAGCTAAAGGGTAGAGCTGACGCTTTCAAGGAGCGGGACTCTAACCCGGAAGCTTATAAGAAATCCTACTATGCTCTGCGACGAACCATCAAACAGGCAAAGCGTCAATACAGGGCTAAGATTGAATCGTACTACATTGGCTCCGACACTCATCTTATGTGGCAGGGCTTGCAAACTATTACAGACTACAAAGGGAAGCACAGCCACGAGCTACCCAGTGACACAAGCCTACCAGATAAGTTAAATCACTTCTATGCTCGCTTCGAGGCAAGCAACACTGAGGCATGCATGAGAGCATCAACTGTTCCAGACAATTGTGTGATCACACTCTATGTAGCTGACGTGCGTAAGATCTTTAAACAGGTCAACATTCACAAGGCTGCGGGGCCAGACGGATTACCAGGACGTGTGCTCCGGGCATGTGCTGACCAACTGGCAGATGTCTTCACTGACATTTTCAACATGTCCCTGATTGAGTTTGTAATACCAACATGTTTCAAGCAGACCACCATAGTCCCTGTGCCCAAGAAATTGAAGGTAATCTGCCTAAATGACTACAGACCCGTAGCACTCACGTCCGTAGCCATGAAATGCTTTGAAAGGCTGGTAATGGCTCACATCAACACCATTATCCCAGAAACCCTAGTCCCACTCCAATTTGCATACCGCCCAAACAGATCCACAGATGATGCAATCTCTATTGCACTCCACACTGCCCTTTCCCACCTGGACAAAAGGAACACCTATGTGAAAATGATATTCATTGACTACAGCTCAGCGTTCAACACCATAGTACCCTCAAAGCTCATCACTAAGCTAAGGATCCTGGGCCTAAACACCTCCCTCTGCAACTGGATCCTGGAATTCCTGACGGGCCGCGCCCAGGTGATGAGGGTAGGTAGCAACACATCTGCCACGCTGATCCTCAACACTGGAGCCCCCCAGGGGTGCGTGCTCAGTCCGCTCCTGTACTTCCTGTTCACTCACGACTGCATGGCCAGGCACGACTCCAACACCATCATTAAGTTTGCAGACGACACAACAGTGGTAGACCTGATCACCGACAACGATGAGACAGCCTATAGGGAGGAGGTCAGAGACCTGGCCGGGTGGTGCCAGAATAACAACCTATCCATCAACGTGATCAAGACTAAGGAGATGATTGTGGACTACAGGAAAATGAGGACAGAGCACTTCCCCATTCTTATCGACAGGGCTGTAGTGGAGCATATTGAGAGCTTCAAGTTCCTTGGTGTTCACATCAACAACAAACTAGAATGGTCCAAACACACCAAGACAGTCGTGAAGAGGGCACGACAAAGCCTATTCCCCCTCAGGAATCTAAAAAGATTTGGCATGGGTCCTCAGATCCTCAAAAGGTTCTACAGCTGCAACATCGAGAGCATCCTGACTGGTTGCATCACTGCTAACCCTGCTATCTGCATTGTGTCCCGCCACCCGCCACCCACCACCCGCCAACCCCTCTTTTACGCTACTGCTACTCTCTGTTCATCACATATGCATAGTCACTTCAACCATATCTACATGTACATACTACCTCAATCAGCCCGACTAACCGGTGCCTGTATGTAGCCTCACTACTGTTATAGCCTCGCTACTGTTATTTTTCACTGTCTTTTTACTGTTGTTTTTATTTCTTTACTTACCTATTGTTCACTTATACCTTTTTTGCACTGTAGGTTAGTTCCTGTAAGTAAGCATTTCACTGTACACCTGTTGTTTTTGGCGCACGTGACAAATAAACTTTGATTTGAGGTTACAAAGTTGGAAAGAAACTTTATCTTGGGGAGGAAAAATCACTTTGCATTGTGAAATTGCTACCCTTATCATTCGGGTTACTGTCACACCCTGATCTGTTTCACCTGTTTCACCCTTCACCTGTTTCACCTGTCCTCGTTATTGTCTCCAGTTGTCTCTAGTTGTTCTCACATGTAGCTACAGCTCTGTCTACGGCTGGTCTAATTTTCGAGTTTTCACTGTAATTCAGATTTTCAACATTCTGTTAACTTCTTGTGAGTATTTTCATTGACATTTCCACATTGCTATAGCAGCAGCATTTGCAAGTATCAGTGAGGTGATACGCCAGTGGGTTGGCATGGACGTCAGAGAAGTTCTGGGTCTGGTGCCAGGCTAGGTCAGTCGAGGCTGGTGACTCCTATGACCTATAGCACCCTCTTCATCTTACCACACCTCAGCTCCAACATGAATTATTCCAGTTTGAATGAATGTATTTTATGTTCCACTTCTTAACTAAATGAACCGTTACATTTCCTGCGTCATAAGATAGATTGCTTACAACTCTCATGTTTTACTCTTGAGCTTGGGTTTGATGAAGCGTGATGGTGAATGATTTTCCTCCTGACTTTTTCTTTATTGAACTTTCCTCTTTTCCAATACAATTTAACATCCAAGCTACCCAGCAGCACTCCACCTGACTTAGGTAGCACTGAAAATAAGATAAAATGCATAACAAACTATTCTCAAAAAAATTCAATAACAGTTGCAGGCAGAAAAGGTTGATTTGAATTTAGCAAGTGCTTTTGAAAAGGGATATAGAGACTGAGGCATAGCTTTCAGGTGGCAATTATTTTAAAGATTTCCTTTGAGATGTCTTTATTCAACAGTCCTTTTAAATCATTTACTGAAGGGATTCAGGTGATGTTGTGTCATTACTCACAGGAGCGAGTAGAGCGCATTAGGATTCAAACCTGTTGCCCTGTGGTCACCAATCCGATTCCTTTCGACCACGAAGGCCTGATTCACGCAGTTTCCTCTGAACAGTTGATTTTGAGATGTGTCTGTTACTTGAACCCTGTGAAGCATTTATTTGGGCTGCCATTTCTGAGGCTAGTAACTCTAATTAACTTATCCTCTGCAGCAGATGTAACTCTGGGTCTTCCTTTCCTGTGGCGGTCCTCATGAGTGCCAGTTTCCTCATAGCGCTTAATGGTTTTTGTGACTGCACTTGAAGAAACTTTTAAAGTTCTTGAAATATTCCGGATTGACTGAACTTCATGTCTTAGGGCTATCTTCTGTATACACCCCCTTTTTGGTTACTACACTTTTTTGGTTAGTGTATGATTCCATATGTGTTATTTCAAAGTTTTGATGTCTTCACTACTATTCTACAATGTTGAAAATAGTTTAAAAAAAGAAAAACCCTTGCATGAGTAGGTGTTCTAAAACTTTTGACCGGTAGTGTTTATATTTATTATTAGGATTATTATTATTATTTATTTTTTTACAGAGGTCCGGACCTTAGTTGTCCTCATATGTAGCTACAGCTCTGTCTACGGCTGGTCTAATTTTGGAGTTTTCACTGTAATTCAGAATTTCAACATTGTGTCGACTTCTTGTGAGTATTTTCATTGACATTTCCACATTGCTATAGTTCTTGAAATGTTCCGGATTGACTGAACTTCATGTCTTAGGGCTATCTTCTGTATACAACCCCTTTTTTTGCCCTGTTTATCAAAAGTGTTGGAAAAACGTGTCAATAAACAATTGACTGGCTTTCTTGATGTCTATAGTATTCTCTCTGGTATGCAATATGGTTTCTGCTCAGGTTATGGATGTGTCACTGCAACCTTAAATGCCCTCAATGATGTTACCATTGCCCTTGGTTCTAAGCAATGTTGTGCTGCTATTTTTCTTGACTTGGCCAAAGGTTTTCATTCCATTCTTGTGGACCGGCTAAGGAGTATTGGTGTCTCTGAGGGGTATTTGGCCTGGTTTGCTAACTACCTCTCTCAGAGTGCAGTGTATAAAGTCAGAAAATCTGCTGTCTCAGCCACTGCCTTTCACCAAGGGAGAACCACAAGGTTCAATAATAGGCGCCACGCTCTTCTCAATTTACATCAACAACATAGCTCAGGCAGTAGGAAGCTCTCTCATCCATTTATATGCAGATGATAGTCTTATACTCAGCTGGCCCCTCCCTGGATTTTGTGTTAAATGCTCTACAAGCCAACCCATGCTAGATTACGAAGACATAATTTATATATCGACAGGTAAGGGTGCTCTCGAGCGGCTGGATGTGCTTTACAATTCGGCCATCAGATTTGCCACCAATGGTCCTTATAGGACACATCACTGCACTCTATACTCCTCTGTAAACTGGTCATCTCTGTATACCTGTCGCAAGACCTTCTGGTTGATGCTTATTTAGAAAACCCTCTTAGGCCTCACTCCCCCTATCTGAGATATCTACTGCAGCCCTCATCCTCCACATACAACACCCGTTCTGCCAGTCATATTCTGTTAAAGGTCCCCAAAGCACACACATCCCTGGGTCGCTCCTCTTTTCAGTTCGCTGCAGCTAGCGACTGGAACGAGCTGCAACAAACACTCAAACTGGACAGTTTTATCTCCATCTCTTCATTCAAAGACTCAATCATGGACACTCTTTCTGACAGTTGTGGCTGCTTTGTATGATGTATTGTTGTCTCTACCTTCTTGACCTTTGTGCTGTTTTTAGTGCCCAATAATGTGTGTACCATGTTTTGTGCTGCTACCAACACCGTGTTGTGTTGCTACCATGTTGTTGTCATGTGTTGCTGCCTTGCTATGTTGTTGTCTTAGGTCTCTCTTTATGTAATGCTGTGTTGTCTCTCTTGTCGTGATGTATGTTTTGTCCTATATTTATTTATATATATATATATATATATATTATATATATTATAAATATATATATATATATATAAAAGCCCCCGCAGGAGGCCTTTTGCCTTTTGGCAGGCCGTCAATGACAGAACATTTAGATATAAATGCATTGTGTAGAATGTTCAAAACTAATGTTTCAGCTCATTGAACATACCCCAGGTTGTGAGATTCCATAGGGTCTCAGAGCATCCATTATCATTGATCTACGATCAAGACTTTGACATGCTGCTCTGTAGGCTATGGTGGAAAGGTAACCTACTTCTACTTGGGGATCTTTAACTAGGAATCAACCTCAAACGGGAGACCAAAATGTTAGCAGACATTTTCCAGAGTCAACTCTCTTAAAGGGATAGTTCGGGATTTTGGCAATGAAGCCCATTATCTACTTCCCCAGAGTCCAGTGTGAAGGAAGTTAGAGGTAGTTTCGCAGTGAGCAGCTTCTTTCAAACAGCACGCAAAGTCATAAAAATGTTATCCATGAGTTCATCTGACTCTGGGGAAGTAGATAAAAGGGCTTCACTTCCAAAATCACAAACTATCCCTTTAATTCCTGTGCTTAGCCTGGCCTTGGGGGTTTGGCATATAGGCTGGTTCTGATGGCTGAACGAGATTAGGTACTCTACCCTCTCATGTGCTCTGTGCCTAGTCCCTGTTCCCCTGTCTCTTTCAATTAAGAATTGTGTCCTGAGGACTGACCCAGAAAAGGCTTGGATCCTAACCTACTTCATAAAGGCCATGTGAACTTGAAATTCATGGCCTTTGAGTTTTTGCAGATAGAGAAATTCCTTTACCTTTTAAGGCTACATCTTGAGTTGAATTGAATATGACTGAGCTTGACTATCAACCAACTAAACTAAATCATGAATCATTTGCAAGATAGCTGCTACAACAAAGATATGATTTGCAAAAAATGATAGATAATCATTGTGGAGAGTAGAGAGACTACAATAGATGTCTTAGAATATGCTGTATGAAATTACTTGCCAATGAAATAAGCCAATTGTCATTGTTGTAGTCTCTTTCATGTTATGAGTATCTTTTGAAGTTTCATGCACCGTCCTTGAAGCCTGCTTGAACCGGTTGCCATGGAGAAGTATTGGCACAGTCACAAGAAATTACAATTAATTTGGAGCTTGAGAGAACTCTTCTTTCACATCCTTATGTCAAACTGGCATATGACTTTTTTTGTGAATGAGGTTGCGGTTACAATAATTTAGCCAACAACAATGTTGGTCAAATTCCTGTTTATTCCAATTTGTCCACGTTTCCCATCTGTGCAATAGCTAGGGACGCTCTGAAAGGGAATAAACTGAAATAAAGATAAATGCTAGCCTCGCAAGCCAACTGATCTAGCAAGCTGACATGAATGGTTCGCTACCACAGAATCACATGATTGCGCAGCAGTCATCAGTCTGGTAATTATGAGACTAGATACATTTACCTTGGAGGGGAGATGCAGTTTAATTGATTCACATTTATGACAGAACAGTTGAGAGTAACAGTTTCTTCCAGGGGTAAATCTCTTTTGAATTGCTTGCGGGTTAAAAGGTACCTTCACAAAGGCAGTCCTTTAATGTAAGTGGTATATGATATTTGTCCTAATAACCAGTGACGAAAAACCCAATCACCGAAACTAATGCTGCTCGTTATCTCACACATCCCGTTGTATCATGACAGATCTACGATACCATTTTTTTGTTAACGTAGTCTGTCCACGAGAGATTAGGTATTGTGTTATCCTGTATTTGAAGACAGATAGGCCCTCACAGGGTATACTGTATTATGCTGCTTCACAGAAGCCTTAGTCACCTACAGTTGTTTTTCCCACCACTAGTTAAAAAGTATAGACATCCTTGACTCTACTGGCCAATATGTGACACGTTCATGTCTTACCCTCTAATGCTTGTTGATATGATCACCAATAAATGTGATTCATGGCAGAAGTCGCTGTCCTCAATCATTCTTTTATTTTCCCGCTCGGAGCCAATTAAAAGACCCTTCAAAACCCCAAATTCACTTGTAATTTGTCAATGACGCCATAGCAATCAAACTCTAATTTAGCTCAAGTCTGCTGCCGACAAAGGAGCGACATTACTAATGCAGGCGCCAGGCAACCCGACTCGAAGATCTATTAACTTTCACTTTCCAAGTGTTTTATTACTATCTATGGGAGATATTGTCGGGGGGGAACTACATTTGAGAAGAAAGGCTGCTGGCTTTCAGGAGGGGTGATAGAAGCACGTTTGTTTTAGCCAGGCTGACTTGCTGGCACACACACAGCACTCACAGGCAGCTCTCGCTTGCCGAAGTGATTAAAATACTGACTTCTCCCGATGGAGATATAGTTGAGAGCGCACCATGATTCCTTGTTTCATATTGACGGGGCGCAACACGCATCATTTGTGCAGATGGAGGGGAAAGACGTTCTGATGTATGAAATATCTGGGTTGCGTCCAGCCAAATGAACTGATAATGGCATATAGTCTATTGTATCTACATTTGCTTCTGTTCTGGAGGCATGGGGAAAGCCACAATGTCATTATGTGGGGACTCTATACACTTCCCCTTATATTCTTCTGAAGATTTATGGAAATGTTCTTTCCTCCTCTTACTTATAGACTATGGTATAAAGTAAGATGGCGGTGCTGGGTAGGGCGCTCGTCTTGTCGGTTCCTGGTCGATTGTATGGCAATTTTTATAATTATTACTTTGTTTGCTCAGAATAATCATGTAACAATTTCCTATGACCGACAAACACTTCTGGACATTAGATCCGAAGCTATAAACTTCCCAGATCTGGAATATATTCAGTCATTTGCTGTTACCTGTTGCTGCTGACCGGCGGACTGAAAGGAGGACACCAAGCTAGGCTGAAAAGACAGGCACCACGGCCTCCTCTTGCTAGTATTCTGATGGCTAATGGCCAATCACTGGATAATAAAATTGACGAACTCAGAGCAAGGTTTCAATCGCAGAGGGACATCAGGGAATGCTGTGTTTTTGTCTTCACAGGAACATGGCTGACGAACAATACACCAACCTCAGCTTTTCAACCAGACGGTTTCTCCATCTTCCGTATGGATCAAACCGCAGAGTAGGGGGAGGTGTATGCTAAAATACAGACCCCACTATCTGCCGAGGTAATTCGCATCTGTTATTATGACCTCTGTGTACAAATACCGCCACAAGCCAACTCCCCAGCGGCCCTCAGCGAACTGTACAAGATCATTAGCCAACAAGAATCCAAACAAATGTTAATTTTATTTTATATCATCAACATGTGTTCTGTCCCACAAGAGGAACCAATGTACTAGACCATGTGTACACAAACCTCTGTGACTCATACAAAGCCATTCCCCGCCCCCAATTTGACCAATCAGATCACGTCTCTTTGTTCCTACTCCATGACTACAATCAGCTCTTCAAGAGGAAGCCACCCGCACAGAGAATAGTGAGGTGCTAGACGGAGGATGCAGACTCAATGCTGCAGGACTGCTTTGAGAATACTGACTGGAATATGATCAAACACTCATCGTCAGTCACAGGCTTCATCAGGAAATGTGTTGACGATGTTATACCCACAATAACAATCCAGACATAGCCCAACCAAAAACAATGGATGAACGGAGAAGTACGTGCCATGCTGAGAGCCCGTACTGCAGCATTCAAGGTCAGTAAAACGAACCCCAATGACCCGGTTGCACGCAATGCGTGCAAGGTGAGCAGGTACGAGCTCCGCAAATCAATTAGGGATGCAAAAAGACAATATTGACTCAACTTGAATCACTGTTCGGTAACTCAGACTCGCGACGCATGTGGCAAGGACTACAAGCTATCACGGAGTACAAAGGCAAATCCAGGTATGATCCCCACTGAAGCCTTTCTCCTAGACAAGCTTAATACATTCTATGCTCTCTTCAAGGCAGACAACACAGAGCCATCCAGGAGGGCTCTCGCTGCGCCGGATAACCAGGTGCTTTCGCTCTCTGAGGCTGACGTAATGGAAACTCTGAAGGGAGTGAATACTCACAAAGCCACTGGCCCAGAAGGCATCTCTGGCTGCTTCTTCATAGTGTGCGCTGGGCAGCTGGAAGGCATCTTCTCAGACATCTTCATGTCCCAGGCTGTAGTCCCCACTTGTTTCAAGGAGACCACCATTGTCACAGTGCCCAAGAAAACAGAGGTGACCTGCCTAAATGACTATTGCCCCGTCGTACTCACCCCTGTCATGAAGTGCTTTGAGAGGCTGGTCATGGCCCAAATCAAGGCCAGAATGTCAGACACACTGGACCCACTCCAATTTGCCTACAACAGATCCACGCCCTAACACACCTGGAAAAGAGGAACACCTATTTGAGAATGCTGTTCATTGACTATCGTTCAGTATTCAATACTATTGTTCCCAGTTCAGCATTCAATACTATTGATCCAAGTTCAGCATTCAATACTATTGATCCTAGTTCAGTATTCAATACTATTGATCCCAGTTCAGTATTCAATACTATTGTTCCCCAAGGTCGTCACCAAGCTCAGGGTCCTGGGCCTGAGACACATTGCAGTAGAGAGAGTCAGCAGTTTTAAGTTCCTCAGCGTATACATCACAGAGAACCTGACAGAGAAGCCTACGACCGCAAGGCCCTCCAGCAGGTGGTGAAGATGGCCCAGCACATCACTGAGGCCATGCTCACCCATCCAGGACATCTATTCAAAATGGTGCCTGTTACGGATACAAATGTTCTGTGTGTATCCTGTGTGTATTTCTTTTCTCTCCTTCTCCCCTACTCACAGGTGACAATAATTTGGGCTCTCTCTTCCGCCTCCAGTTGGAACTGTATTGACCGGACATCCCTCCTGGTTTTACCGGTTGACTGTGGGGAGAGTGGATCAAAACGGGGCAATGTGGCTGGAGCTTTAGCCTCACCCTCAGACACCACTGGGCTTAGAGGAGCAGCAACATCCCCTACAGGGGTAGTAGGCTCAGGTAGCGGAAATACAAGCACCTGTTCTTCCAACAAAACATTCAACACTAATTGTTTAACCTCCGCTTTAACTACATTCTGTGGAATCAATACTGAATAATGGTCAGCCAAGGTCACTAAATCCACTCTACGACACCTATCAAAAACCTCCCACGAAGGGTTATCCAAAAAGCACTTCAAATCAAAAGTAGCCATCTTGAACTACCACACAAGAGTCAACAAAAATAGCAAACACTAATGCTACTTCAGCTACAGCGCTCAACACTGAACTATACCACTACAACAATTTGCATAAGCGGTATGGGTGTCAATGAAGACAAAGATCCCGGACGACTGTATCGACACTATTGGAGCTGCTAAGTATGTTACTAAGTTGGACCTCTTAAAAGGTTACTGGCAGGTTCCGTTAACTTCACGTGCTTCGGAGATTTCAGCTTTTGTAACCCCCGACAACTTCCTACAGTACTCAGTCATGGCTTTTGGGATGCGAAATGCACCAGCCACTTTCCAACGACTGGTTAACTCCGTATTAGCTGGAGTACCCAACTGTAGTGCTTATCTTGATGATCTGGTGATTTATTCGTCTGAGTGGTCAGATCATGTTGACTCTCTCTCAGGGTAGTATGTGAACGGTTGGCAGCTGCTTCGCTAACCCTGAACTTGGCAAAGTGCGAGTTTGGAAAAGCTACTGTTACTTATCTTGGCAAAGAGGTCGGCCATGGACAGGTGCGCCCTGTTGATGCCAAGGTGTTGGCTATAACTGCATTTCCCGCACCTACCACCAGACGACAGCTACGCCGCTTTTTAGGGATGGTTGGCTACTACCGTAGTTTCTGTCAAAATTTCTCTGCGGTAGTTGCGCCATTGACCGATTTACTTAGTCCGGCTAAATCATTTGTGTGGTCTCCGGATTGTAAAATAGCTTTTGAATCTGCAAAAGCCCTCTTGTGTAATACCCCTGTACTTGCTGCTCCGGATTTTGAAAAACCGTTTCAACTTGAGGTAGATGCTAGTGACAGAGGTGCTGGTGCTGTTCTACTGCAGCAGGACAAGAGTGGAGTGGATCATCCTGTTTGTTATTTTTCTCGGAAGTTTAACAAATGTCAGACAAAATATGCCACAATAGAACAGGAAGCTCTTGCTTTGTTGTTGGCTATGCAGTACTTTGAGGTGTACATTGGTTCCAGTGCCCTACCAGTAATTGTATATACGGACCACAACCCCTTAGTGTTTCTCCACCGCATGTACAACCAGAACCAGCGCCTAATGCGTTGGGCCCTTATTGTACAGAATTATAATATGGAAATCCGCCACAAAAAGGGTTCAGAAAATGTGATAGCAGATGCTTTGTCGCGTGTGTAAAAATAAATAAGTTTGTATGTTTTGTAAATGTGTTCGCAATCCCCCTAGGGTTGCTCTTTTAAGGGTGGGAGTGTTACGGATACAAATGTTCTGTGTGTATCCTGTGTGTATTTCTTTTCTCTCCTTCTCCCCTACTCACAGGTGACAATAATCATTCCCCAATCAGTCATCAATCAGTCGCTAATCGGAAGACACCTGCTCCTTTTCCCTTACCCAATCACAGTCCCTTTCCCTTGGTTTAAAACCCCTGTCAGTTGTTTTCTCCCCAGCTCAATCTCTTTTGTAAATGCCTTCTGTCTGTAGATCGCTTGTGTGTTTTGCATCTACATGTCACCTTGTCCCCACCTGTGAGTATTGTTTTGGTTATGGTGTTTGAGTGTTTGTTTAATGGTGGGAAAAGGGGATAACCAGACAAGTTGCCCTTGGGCTACACTACCCGTAGTTAAATATTGTTAAAAACACTAGTTAGAACTGGGCGGACCACCCCCTGTATTTTTGGTTAGTTAGTTAGCTGTTTGTGAATTAGGCTAGTCTAGCTTAGGGGTGTTTTTGATTTGGTATTCTTTCATTCCTTGGGTCCCGCTCAGCCCCTTTTTCCTGCTCCCCCCATTACCGTGTGTTTGTAAATAAACCTTGAGTGTTTGACGGTAGTAATTTAGTTGTCTGTGGTTATTTTTGTTCTCACTGTTACGTTGTCACTATAATAATTTGCATGAGTTGTGTTACGGGTCCCATTACCATCCCCCCTAGACTGTCGGGCCAGAGGGATTCGTAACAGTGCCTGAGGAAGTCCCACAACAAAATTAACACGGCTGAGATCCCGTTAATGGGATCGATATGACAACAGCCAGTGAAAGTGCAGGGCGCCAAATTCAAAACAACAGAAATCTCATAATTAAAATTCCTCAGACATACAAGTACTGTATTTTACACCATTTTAAAGATAAACTTGTTAATCCCACCACAGTGTCCGATTTCAAAAAGACTTTACGACGAAAGCACACCAAACGATTATGTTAGGTCTGCACCTAGTCACAGAAACACAGCCATTTTTTCAGCCAAAGAGAGGAGTCACAAAAAGCAGAAATAGAGATAAAAGTAATCACTAACCTTTGATGATCTTCATCAGATGACACTCATAGGACTTCATGTTACACAATACATGTATGTTTTGTTTGATAAAGTTCATATTTATATCCAAAAATCTTAGTTTACATTGGCGCGTTATGTTCAGTAATGTTTTGCCTTCAAAACATCCAGTGATTTTGCAGAGCGCCACATCAATTTACAGAAATACTCATCATAAATGTTGATAAAAGATACAAGTATTAAACATGGAACTTCAGATAAACTTCTCCTCAATGCAACCGCTGTGTCAGATTTTAAAAAAACTTTACGGAAAAAGCACACCATGCTATAATCTGAGTACAGCGCTCAGAGCCCAAATAAGCCATAACCAAATAAGCCATAAAGATATCCGCCATGTTTTGGAGTCAACAGAAGTCAGAAATAGCATTATAAATATTCACTTACCTTTGATGGTCTTCATCAGAATGCACTCCCAGGAATCCCAGTTCCACAATAAATGTTTGTTTTGTTCAATATAGTCCATCATTTATGTCCAAATACCTTCATTTTGTTCGCGCGCTCAGTTCAGTAATCCAAATTCATGACGCACAAAGTCAAACAATTCCATTACAGTTCGTAGAAACATGTCAGACGATGTATAAGAATCAGTCTTTAGGATGTTTTTAATATAAATCTTCAATAATGTTTCAACCGGAGAATTCCTTTGTCTTCAGAAATGCAATGGAAAGCAGGTCGCTCTCACGTGAGCGCGCATGTTCAGCTCGTGCCAGACACCTGACTCAAAGAGCTCTCCTTCCCTCATTCTTCACAGTAGAAGCATCAAACAAGGTTCTAAAGACTGTTGACATCTAGTGGAAGCCGTAGGAACTGCAATATGACCAATATCCCACTGTATATTGGATACGCAAACCTACAAACCTCAGATTTCCCACTTCCTGGTTGAATTTTTTCTCAGGTTTTTGCCTGCCATATGAGTTATGTTATACTCACAGACATCATTCAAACAGTTTTAGAAACTTCAGAGTGCTTTCTATCCAAATATACTAATAATATGCATATCTTAGCCTCTGAGCCTGAGTAGCAGGCAGTTTACTCTGGGCACCTTTTCATCCAAGCTACTCAATACTGCTACCCAGCCATAAGAAGTTAAGGACCCCACTCATCCCAGCCACAGACTGTTCACTCCCTTACCGTCAGGCAGACGGTATCGGAGCATCGGGTCTCAGACCAACAGGCTCAGAGACAGTTTCTATCCACAAGTCATCAGGCTGCTGAACACTGGACTGATCACCTGCACTGACTCTACTCACCTTAGCATACATGCATTCACACACATAATCGCCCCTTATCCGACACACATGTAAATATTGTACTATAAATTGTTAATAAAAAATAAATAAAAAATTAATTGTATTTATACTTTATTCTTGTGTTTTATCATTTCTTATTGTTGTGCATTACTGAGAGGGAACCTGCAAGGAAGCATTTAGTTGGACGGTGCATACAATGTGTATCCTGTACATACTGTACTTCTAACAAAACTTTAAACGTTGCATAATGAGTCATTTGATTGAGCTAGATAAGGAAGTCCTGTTACTACAAACACAAATACGTGTAAAACCAGGGGCAGCCCTTTTGACCCGAAATTATAGTAACGCAATGCAAGCTATAATGTCAAAGTCATTCATTTCGTGTTACCATTATATTGACATATACTTCACCCTTAATTTACTTCTCAGTGCACATGTATCCCTCATTCGTGCAACAAATGTTATTCACTCATGTAACCATATAATGTTAGAGTATATGTTAATTGTATTTTTATTATTGCGAAACCAGTGATCAAGTACAGTATGTTGAATACAAACTATATGCAACTCCTGTTGAAATATTTTTGGAGAAGCAAGACCCCCTTAAACCCTATATTTTTGTATACTGCCAAATCAGTCAAATCTACCACCTATTCTGTTAAACATGGAAGCATGATTTTGATTGTACCACGTTATGGCAAGTTAATATAATATTTCAGAATATTGTAAGCTCTAAATGTTAGTTGATCATAGATAATGCTTAAAAGTTTCAGAGTCATAGTGTGCTTGTTTGTGGCGTCAGCATGTTGCATGAGGAGAATATGGTAAGAGCAGGGGGGAGGGGCTGGTCCAACTCAAGGTGTCACCCCCCTTCCCAACATTAAAACTATTTTCACATGACCCTCCCCTTATACTGTAAAAGAAATGGAACACCCTCTCCCGTATAGAATCATGTTTATGACCAACAATAACAATCTGTAGCGATTATTGTACTAATAAACGTGAATATTGACTTTACCACTTCAGCATGCTTTTGTGGCACAGTCGACACCACGCAGGGCTATGGGTCAGAAGGTTGGGGGTTCGCCGACCACCACAGACAAGCTCACTCTACATGCCTGTTTCATTACACTCAGATCCGGCTGCAGACAATGATCAGCTAGGGGGAAATCCGATTTCTAACATGTCGATGCCATACTTATAATTATATCAAATAGATGCAACAAATGTTCCACCATCAGGTTTCTGTGCCATTGCACCACACAACCAACCATTAAGCAAAGCATACCGACTTTGGGCACTTCAATATCATGGTTTGTGTTTTAAACCTCACAGTAAATAGACTATGTAAATCTTGACAAACAGAAAACAAATCCCTCCCTACCTCGTAGGCTTACTCAGTATTGAAGGCTTGACAATCTCTGAATGTTATTCATTTTGGTGTTTTGTAACAGATGTCTCTTTACATTCATCTATTGGCCACTGCACAGTTTGGATTGTTTGATTCCTTTTATTTGTCAGTAAAAAAAAGACAAATATACACAAAGATTTTTAAAAGTGTAAAAGTGAGCGGGATTGCACAATAAAGTCGGGAACTTACTTCAATTGTCGTCCCTATTTTTTTTTTTTACATAAATACAATGCATTCTGAAAGAATTCAGACCCTTGACTTTTTACATAAGTATTTAGACCCTTTGCTATTAGAATCGAAATTGAGCTCAGGTGCATCCTGTTTCCATTGACCATCCTTGAGATGTTTCTACAACTCGATTGGTAAATTCAATTGATTGGGCATGATTTGGAAAGGCACACACCTGCCTGTATAAGGTCCCACAGTTGACAGAGCATGTCAGAGAAAAAAACAAGCCATGAGGTTGAAGGAATTGTCCGTAGATCTCCGAGACAGGATTGTGTTGAGGCACAGATCTGGGGAAGGGTACCAAAACATTGTCTGCAGCGTTGAAGGTCCCCAGGAACACAGTGGCCTCCATCATTCTTAAATTGAATAGGTTTGGAGCCCCCAAGACTCTTCCTTGAGCAATCAGGGGAGAAGGGCCTTTGTCAGGGAGGTGACCAAGAACCTGATGGTCACTCTGACAGAGCTCCAGAGTTCCTCTGTGGAGGTGGGCTATATTCTGTATACCTCCCTATCTTGTCACAACACAACTGATTGGCTCAAATGCAGTAAGGAAAGAAATTTCACAAATTAACTTTTAACAAGGCACACCTGTTAATTGAAATGCATTGCAGGTGACTACCTCGTGAAGCTGTTTGAGATAATGCCAAGAGTGTGCAAAGATGTCAAGGCAAAGGGTGGCTACTTTGAATCATCTCAAATATAAAATATATTTTGATTTATTTTGGTTACTACATTTATTTTTTGGTTACTACATGATTATTTATATATGTGTTATTTCATAGTTGTGATGTCTTCACTATTATTCTACAATGTAGAAAATAGTAAAAATAAAGAAAAACCATGGAGTGAGTAGGTGTGTCCAAACGTTTGACTGGTACTGTATACGTATATATACATATACATACAGGAAGAGAAGCTTGGGCTTAACCCAAGAGAGAGAGAGAGAGAGTGATAGAGATGTGATGGTGGCATGCTACGACACCGACATGCATTTATTTATGACAGATGGCTACTGCATCTGCTATAGAGATATACGTAGATGTGCAGAAGGAATCTAATTCTTCATTTTTTATCCACATATTTTGTATAAAGATAAGCATTACATTTTAAGATTATAAGAGCAACTCTGGCAGGCCTGAAACTATCACATTTTAAGGTATGACTCAGGTGCAGACAGTGTTGAAGAAACAAAGGTTTATTCTTTAAACAGGGGCAGGCAAACAACAGGTCAAGGCAGGCAGGGGTCAAAAATCCAGAGAGGGTGTAAAGCACCGGAACAGCAGGCGGGCTCAGGGTCAGGTCAGGCAGAGGTCGGTAATCCAGAGTAGTGGGGCAAAGGTACAGGGCGACAGGCAGGCTCGGGGTCAGGGCGGGCAGAACGGTCAGAACCGGGAAACTAGAAAACAGGAGTAAGGAACAGGCGGGAGCAAAGAAGCAAAACGCTGGTAGGTTCTACAAACAAAACAAATTGGCAACAGACAAACAGAGAACACAGGTTTAAATACACAGGGGATAATGGGGAAGATGGGCGACACCTGGAGGGGGGTGGAGACAAGCACGAAGACAGGTGAAACAGATCAGGGCGTGACAGAAACAGACTTCCTCACCTCAAGTTCAACTGTCTGAGTCAGTTGGAGTGCCGGAGCGCACTGGTTTCATATCATAGGCCTGCAGTAGCTAAAGCTTAATAATAGCCACACCATACCAAACCTTCACAAATGTTTCTAAACTTTATCAGGGATATATCAAAAGTACGTCAAGCCATTGTTCATAGAGAAAATACGAGCAGAATGCACTTTCCACCCCCGTGCCCAATAAAAAAAAAACAACCCTCCCCAAAGCAACCAAAAAAAGTTGGACAATCCTCCTTTATTTTGGACCACCCCTCCCCCCCAGTAAATTCAATCTGTACCTTAAACTGGGATAATTGTTAACATTGTCGTTGCATCATTGTCGTAATCGTCGTCATCATCATGATCATCTCCACCACCGCCTCCAAACATCCACACAGTTAGTATATTAAAGTCACTGTGATCTCCGTGATGAGATCAACTCAGGCAATCGTGAGCTATCTGGCCAAATACCATATAGCACACATGACACCATCTTCATGTTCTCTCTTTATTTAGCTTAATTTCCAAAGATGATCACAGTCATCCCATCAGTCTCTAATTATTATTAGAGCAATTTCACATCGGGCCCACTGACATCGGGGATAAGTGCAGTGGTGTAGAAGCCATGCCTATGCTGGTGCTATAGGTCAGCACTGCTGGGTTAGTTAGGCAGAAGCCTCTCGGTACAGACGTCTTCGGTTTAGACGTCTTGATGTCTGGAATGGAATCTGTCTGGAACACAAGACAGTCAATGTGGTTGACTTCTAGAATCTAACTCTCAGTCTGTAACCACGTTTCCATCCACAGTTGTTATGAGAGTAAAGTCATACCGTATAAAAAAAAAAATCATGACAGCTGTGATGGAAACAGGAAGTTTCTGTACAATTTTATAAATGCCAACAGATAATGTGTTAGTTCGACATGGTGGGAATTAATTAATCAGAGACATGGCAGTGGAACGAGGGCGGAAGGTAGCCTAGTGGTTAGAGCGTTGGGCCTTTAAACGAAAGGTTACTAGATCGAATCCGTGAGCTGACAAGGTAAAAATCTGTCGTTCTGTCCCTGAACAAGGCAGTTAACCCACTGTTCGTAGTCCGTCATTGTAAATAAGAATTTGTTCTTAACTGACTTGCCTAGTTAAATAAAAAATAATTATGCACAAATATTGATATAGCAACCATCATATGGAAGTAAACTTTTGAGTCTCGCGACGACATGGAGTGTGGTCCTCCCACTACGACTCCGGAAACCATGGAGTTTATTAGACTACAGATGAAATGACACACGATAAACTTCACAGGGTGGTGAAAGTGCACAGGGATTTTGATGCTCCTTTCCAATAGATGTAGAGGGTCTTATTCTGGTGACTTAATGATCAATGCTTGACAGCCGTTTGACAAATAAACATATTCTCGCTCTTATCCATAATCTCATCATGTAGACCAGGGATGGGCAAGAGATGCTTTAGAATTGCAGGGCATCATTTCTCTTCTCTGTCATGAGGGGTTGCCGCAAAAATGGGTGTATGGATGTAGGTACGCAGACAGGTTTTTTGTGGCCCCCACCCCCATCAAAATTGCCCATCCCTGACCTACCGGCAGAGCCTACCCACTGTATCTGTGAGCTGTTGGCTAGAGCGTTCGTGCCAAGACCAGAATAGATACATTTGCTTTTTAACTCAACAGTTTGAGATAAAACTACTGGAAAATGCAATGGAAACACATTGAACATGTAATTTTTATTCGGTTAATAGAAAACTTTAGCGAAAAAGCACCGAAGTCAGTTTGATGGAAACACAGCACTGGTGGTAAAATTCGTATATTTTCTTTATGCAGATTTTTTTTAATTCGCATGAAAATCTGTTGCCAATTGAATGGAAACCTAGCTGCTGTTATTTATGATGTCATGTCTCTTTCATGTTGTTATTCATTTATTCACTTGATTATTTACTTCCGATGCTTGGGTTGAGGTGAGGACCACTCCTGATGCCATTTATTGGGAAGATTGGGGAGAAGACGATAAGAGTGACTGAGAGATATTAGAGGAGGGGAGTTATTCCTTTTTACACCACCACACAGTTATTCTATTGAAGATAATTCAAGCTAAATAAGGCCTTTGAGAGCTGTTAATTAATTTCCTTCATCAAAGCATTTTTTTTTGACATCAAGGTTTTACCCCCGGGATTTCATCTGACCCACACCTGACTTTGCAGGATGTCACTGTCCTTGCTGGTGTAAACAGGTGGCATTCTGGGAAACATAACCTTCTGTGTTTTCTAGAAAAACTAAGCCGACGCTTATTATTAACCTTCTTAGAAGTGTCTCATGGAGCAATCTGACATACAGCCATTCAGTCCATCATATGTTAAATTACTTTCGGCCATTTGTTTTTTCAGTCATTCATGCATTCCTTCTTTCGTGCTAAAGATCTGTTATCTATGATGACATGTCTCTTTCATGTTGTCATTCATTCATTCACTTGATTATTTACTTCCCGTGCTTGGGTGGAGGTTAGGACCACTCCTGATGCCATTTATCTGAAAGATCGGTGATAAGACGATAAGAAGTGACCCTTGTTTAATGAAAGATATTAGAGGAGGAGAGTTGTCCCTTGTAAAGGGGTCTTTTTCGAATGAGCAAAAACCTCTCCAGACCACGAGCGAGCAGCCAAAATAAAAAAATCCTCAAATGCTGACCGACTTCCAGGCTTTGACACCACCTTCCTCATGCTGCCTCCCTTAAAAGCAACCTCCTGCCTCTCAGCTTCAGCCAGCAACCATTCAAAGGTGTTTGTTGTCGTCTCCTTTGCTGTCTGTGCTGTTTCCTTCCTCTTTATTCCCTCGCTTGTCCTCAGGTTGAGTGCATGCATCATTATTCTCTTTGATTTGAATTGCTCATTGCTTCACAGTGATAGCTATTAGGTTTATTCTTAACACGTTTTGCTTCTACTTCTTCGTTTTCTTCTTCTTTGTCATTGCGGTTCCCTGCTGAACTTGGCTAAAGACGACTGACTTAAATGTTTCAGAAGGTCATGACAGCATGGCCGATGCAGCATATGGTTCATGTGAAACAGCGTGTCTGATCAATTATTCATCATGGCGTCTTGTTTATAATTTCTCACCCGAAAAAAATTTGTGGAGAGGTGTCGTACTACTTCAGGAGTTTAAATCAACAGCTAAAGTCACCTTATAGGGTAGAAATCATGAGTTTTTAGTCACCAATGTAGCAACTCAGTGTGTTCAAAGACTTAGTTGTAGTCACAATCTGGTTACCTATAAGTACAAACATAGTTCTGTTGTTGGGTTATTACATATTTATTAAGTTATTTCGGATATCTTCTAATCTACCCATAATGCACTATTTCTCAACGTCATATGGAGGATCTACTCTGTGCTACCGAGTTTGTATGCTAGCTCGATAGATAGCTCGAGCTGACTGACGTTAGCCACACCTCATGCTCTTCATGGACTTTGTGGCTGTGTTGTCTAGTGGGAACCCATTAGCACTGCAGGCTCTGGAGGCTACTTTCATACCTGCTTGCTGTAATTGTGTAACGTAAGTACCTCATCTGTACTCTATCTATTTTGGATTTTTCTCACTATAGCTATTGGATTTTCCCTGACTCTTACCACCGATCAGGCCTGAGCCATTAATCTGTAATTGGACTTTTTCCACATTTTGTTATGTTACAGCCTTATTCTTGTTCTTATTCACGACCTGACCTTTGAGATCCTTTTTATGTCTCTATTTTGGTTGGTCAGGGCATGAGTTTGGGTGGGAATTCTATGTCCGGTGTTCTATGTTGTCCTTGTTTTGTATTTCTATGTGTTTGGCCTGGTATGGTTCCCAATCAGAGGCAGCTGTCTATCGTCGTCTCTGATTGAGAACCATACTTAGGTAGCCTGTTCCCACCTGTGTTGGTGGGTAGTGGTTTTGTGTGTCGTCCCCTTACAGAACTGTTTGTTTGTCGTTTTGTTGTTTTGTTCAGTTGATTGATTAAAATATGAACACTTACCATGCTGCACCTTGGTCCTCTTCTCCTTCTCCCGACGACGTTCGTTACAATTCTAAAATTGATGTTTTTGCTCCT
This sequence comes from Salvelinus fontinalis, assembly GCF_029448725.1. Taxonomy (NCBI): domain Eukaryota; kingdom Metazoa; phylum Chordata; class Actinopteri; order Salmoniformes; family Salmonidae; genus Salvelinus; species Salvelinus fontinalis. Next base: position 8,326,332 of record NC_074700.1, read on the forward strand.
CTATCTATACACAATACCCAATAATGACAAAGCAAAAACAGGTTTTTAGAAATTTTTGCCAAAAAACTAAAAACAAAATATTTACATAAATATTCTGACCCTTTATGCAGTACTTTGTTGAAACACCTTTGGCAGCGATTACAGCCTAAAATCTTCTTGGGTATGACGCTACAAGCTTGGCACACCTGTATTTGGGGAGTTTCTCCCATTTTTCTCTGCAGATCCTCTCAAGCTCTGTCAGGTTGGATGGGGAGCGTAGCAGCACAGCTATTTTCAGGTCTCTCCAGAGATGCTCGCTTGGGTTCAAGTTCGATTGGGTTCAAGTCCGGGCTCTGGCTGGGCCACTCAAGGACATTCAGAGACTTGTTCCAAAGCCACTCCTGCATTGTCTTGGCTGTGTGCTTAGGGTCATTGTCCTGTTGGAAGGCGAACCTTCACCCCAGTCTGAGGTCCTGAGCACTCTGGAGCAGGTTTCCATCAAGGATCTCTCTGTACTTTGCTCCGTTGATCTTTCCCTCGATCCTGACTAGTCCCCCTGCCGCTGAAAAACATCCCCACAGCATGATGCTGCCCCCACCATGCTTCCCACAGGTGTTATTACTACCTCTGAGGGTTTAGAGCTTGAGGTAGTCACCTCATACAAGTACTTTGGAGTATGGCTAGACGGTGCACTGTCCTTCTCTCAGCACATATCAAAGCTGAAGGCTAAAGTTAAATTTAGACTTGGTTTCCTCAATCGTAATTGCTCCTCTTTCACCCCAGCTGCCAAACTAACCCTGATTCAGATGACCATCCTACCCATGATAGATCACGGAGCCATAATTTATAGATCGGCAGGTAAGGGTGCTCTCGAGCAGCTAGATGTTCTTTACCATTTGGCCATCAGATTTGCCACCAATGCTACTTATAGGACACATCACTGCACTTTATACTCCTATGTAAACTGGTCATCTCTGTATACCCGTCGCAAGACCTTCTGGTTGATGCTTATTTAGAAAACCCTCTTAGGCCTCACTCCCCCTATCTGAGATATCTACTGCAGCCCTCATCCTCCACATACAACACCCGCTCTGCCAGTCATATTCTGTTAAAGGCCCCCAAAGCACACACATCCCCGGGTCGCTCCTTTTTTCAGTTCGCTGCAGCTAGCGACTGGAACGAGCTGCAACAAACACTCAAACTGGACAGTTTTATCTCCATCTCTTCATTCAAAGACTCAATCATGGACACTCTTACTGACAGTTGTGGCTGCTTTGCATGATGTATTGTTGTCTCTACCTTCTTGCCCTTAGTGCTGTTGACTGTGCCCAATAATGTTAGTACCATGTTTTTTTGCTGCTACCATGTTGTTTTGCTACCATGTTGTTGTCATGTTGTGTTGCTACCATGCTGTGTTGTCATTTGCTGCCTTGTTATGTTGCTGTTTTAGGTTTCTCTTTATGTAGTGTTGTGTCTCTCTTGTTGTGATATGTGTTTTGTCCTATATTTATATTGTATTTTTATTTATTTTTTATTTAAAAAAATCCCAGGTCCCCGTCCCCACAGGAGGCCTTTTGCCTTTTGGTAGACAATCATTGTAAATAAGAATTTGTTCTTAACTGACTTGCCTAGTTCAATAAAGGTTCACTATTTCTTTTTTAAATGGTGCCAGGTTTTCTCCAGACGTGACGCTTGGCATTCAGGCCAAAGAGTTCAATCTTGGTTTCATCAGACCAGAGAATCTTGTTTCTCATGGTCTGAGAGTCCTTTAGGTTCCTTTTGCAAACTCCAAGCGGGCTATCATGTGTCTTTAACTGAGGAGTGGCTTCTGTCTGGCCACTCTACCATAAAGGCCTGATTGCTGGAGTGCTGCAGAGATGGTTGTCCTTCTGGAAGGCTCTCCCATCTCCACAGAGGAACTCTGGAGCTCTGTCAGAGTGACCATCGGGTTCTTGGTCACCGCCCTGACCAAGGCCCTTCTCCCCCGATTTGTAAATAAAGTATTTCTGTTTTTTATTTTTAACAGATTTGCAAAATGTCTAAAAACCTGTTTTCGCTCTGTCATTATGGGGTATTGTGTGTAGATTTATGAGGGATTTATAAAACATTTTATAAACAAGGCTGTAACGTAACAAAATGTGGAAAAAGTCAAGGGGTCTGAATACTTTCTGAATGCACCGTAGCTAACCGTCTTTGATATTTGGTTAGATAGCGTTATGTATTTCCATAACTTTGGTTTACTTTAATGCAGCTGTAAACTGGGTGTTGATAGCAACTGGCTGACACGTTCAGTGCTAACATAACATTAGCAGGCTGGTAGGGCTAACATTATCTGACCAGTAGGGCTAATGTTAGCAGGCTGGTTGGCTAGCAACCTTGCAAGTTGATTTGTAACAATAAATTCATAAAGTATTTGCTTGTAAGTTTGGTGAAAATTAAATTGAAACCAGTAATCCTGAGGGCAAACAATTTGGTTAAATTTGAAGTTATACATTTGAAGTTATTTTTATTGGAGTTTACATTATAGAGAATAGGCTGGCTTGCCGAGTCCCCATATTACATCAAACCCCAGAAAAATATTTTCCAACATGACTTCGTCATTCTTCAGAAATCTGAACTCCAAAAATATAATAGTGTGGTGAAATTTTGCATTGGGACTTTTGATTCGTATACTAATGTAAATCCATATGTAACATTTATACTACCTAGCCTTAGGCCCCCACGAGAGAGCAATGCTGCCCCTATTTCAATGTAATTCCTGTCCTAGAGGGGAAATTGTCGTTCAGGTTCCACCTCCAAATAATGACCAGGCTGCTGCTACATATTCACGAATTGGGGGTGGGAACATTGTGTTGATTTCCAAGTGGAGTGGAAAAATAACTGGGCACTGACAGCTGTCAGTGTAGCTAGCTAGCATTCTAACCTTATCTAACTACACCGTATTGCAGCTAACGACTGGAAGGAGCTGCAAAAAACACTCAAACTGGACAGTTTTATCTCCATCTCTTCATTTAAAGACTCAATCATGGACACTCTTACTGACAGTTGTGGCTGCTTCGCCTGATGTATTGTTGTCTCTACCTTCTTGCCTTTGTGCAGTTGCCCAATAATGTTTGTACCATGTTTTGTGCGGCTACCATGTTGTGATGCTGTCATGTTGTGTTGATACCATGTTGTTGTCATGTGATGTTGCTACCATGCTGTGTTGCAAACAAATTGCAAACAAATGTTTCTGTACCAAATATTAAGTTCTGCTTTTCTGATGTATCAAATACTTATGTCATGCAATAAAATGCAAATGAATTACTTAAAAATCATACAATGTGATTTTCTGGATTTTTGTCTCTCACAGTTGAAGTGTACCTATGATAAAAATTACAGACCTCTACATGCTTTTTAAGTAGGAAAACCTGCAAAATCGGCAGTGTATCAAATACTTGTTCTCCCCACTGTATGTACCAACACCTGAAGCACATCAGACAAGGAATAAAACACCAATTTCAAATGTAACAACCACACAACAAAATAGACAAACAAGTTTGTGGAATTGTTTCGCAGGCGTCTTTTCATTATAATGTGATGTAATGTAAAAGGGTGACTGTCAAAACAATGAAACTCTAGTAGGCTCTTAAGTATCACATGCACTCATGTCAGTCTCATTAAGACTGCAGAACTGGCAGTTTACAAGCTTAATCTTTATTAACAGAGTACAACATAATACATGGACTGGCATGACACTTTCACCCACAGTTTGTCCAACAGAGCTAGCCCAAGGCCATGCCTCCAACATGCTACACCTCCAGATCCTATAATAGGCAGCCGCCACGACAATAGGATAGAGACAGTTGTGGTTTCTAGCTGCACCAATCAAAAGGGGAGCGGGGTTCCAAAATGCAATCACATCACACGCAATTTTACCATTTATAAAATGGTCATATACATAATTTTTATACAGACTAACTAAAACATAAGTGAAATTTGACAAATGTCCAATGGATTATGATAATTTGTTAGTAAAAAAGTGGAGGTGCAAAAACACAAGTTTGGACCCTCTATTTTATTTGTCTCCATGGCGGCCAAGTGTAAGCTATGGCGAAAAGTTCTTTGGCTCAGCTCAGTTTCGACTCGCGAAGAAGAAGAACTTTGCAGGTGCTTCTGATTAATACACAATGCCATGCTGGTGGGTGGTAACATTCAAATAAAACCCAGCCCTGAAAAGAAACGAAGGCTGAAAAATATTAGCACGTCATATCATACGGGAAACACACAGCATTGACACAGAAAATAGAAAAAATAGGGTAACAATTTCCTAAGTCCAAATATATCATAGTTATAACTAAAACGGTGTCATTGACTTAAATTGTTGTGCAATCGTTGTGCAACATAATGGGAATTGTCTTTCAGCTCTAAAAGGGAATTTCTGCTCTTGTGGGCATTTAATGTCACCCTTGTCCATGTTGGCTCAAGGGAGAAAAATACTCAGGTCGAATTTGGAATACAGGTACTCTTATGCTTGAAACAACTTTGGAACCAATTATCCACCTACTGTAGATAGCTACATTGGTCCAGGGACCAGCTAGCTAGCTAAATTAGCTAGGCTTTAGCTTTGCCGGCAAAACTCCAGTAAATAAAAATCTGTATTCCTCCTTGAGTATTCAATTCAGCTGCAGAAGAGGGAGGAGGAGAGTGGATGGTCCTCCACCTCGTAACGTTAGCTGATCCATAATAATTCGCAAAGCTGCCATGACTGTCACCCAAGACAGGAGGTGTGAGGAGCCATAGGTATAAGGAGCCATACGTTGATGTTCGGAGGTAGAACTAAAGGAACATTTCCACTGTAGAACCAGAATGACATCAAAATAGGGTAACAATTCCCTTCTGTTGTGGCACTTTAAGCAATAAGGCATGAGAACCCAGGGATTATTGTGTGAATAACTCCCGACTAAGGGCTGTTCTTAGGCTCGACACGAAGCGAAGGACCGGGGAACATCCCTTAGGAGGGTGTTATTCATGATAATTCCAGGGTTCAAGGGTCCCTATTGCTTTAATAAAACAGTTGCCAACATGAAATATAAAAATGTTTTACATTGAAAAAGTTATTTTCACAAATAAATTATTTTTATTTCATCCTTCCACCATATAATATAGTCCGGGCTAAAGCCAGTCGTTAGTTCTGAGATTCTGACTTTGCTAGCCAAACTGGCTGGTAGTCCATTCTTCCATTCTAAGCAAAAAAATTTGCTATGTAGGTTAGCTACTTCTCCTTTGATAGCTAGACAACCAAGGCAAACACACAATCATCAAGCAGTTGAAATGACAGCAAACTATATGCATTTTAATTTGTTTTACCTTTGTTTCTATTGTCATTGATTTGGGTGGCTCAGAGAAGCTGTCAGTCTCGTGCACACATGTTCATTCTCTATGGCAGCAAGGTTTAGACAAACCCCAACATTTGCAAACCAAATGCTTGGCTATAAGCATGTGGAAGAAATGTCTAGATCCATTTTTCCAGTGAGGATTACGTTTATGAATTGCCTGGCTGGGTTGTTGGACAGTGTTTGCGCACTGATAAATGAAGGCATTATCCGGGGATTACCCAGGGATTATGGTGAATAACTCCCTGCTATCAACCAATCAGTACCCAGGATCCAAACAACCCGTTTAATAATTTTGTTTTATTCATTTAGTGTGTCAGTAAAAAATAAGTAGCTAAGCCCAGAAGACGCATTTTTGATGTCTATACCTCCTGGTGGCTTCCTCTAAATTTCTCTGTATTTGCCACTAAAGTGGGCAGGTAGGAAAGACGAAACAAAACCCTTCCCTGCATCACTCACTCTATGTAGATAAACACTTTATTAAAAAAGACGACTAAAATGGTTGGCTTCGGAAACAGTTGGTTTTAGATATGTTTTCTAACACAAACCGTCAACATTTTACATTAATTACACTTACTCCAAATCTGTGTGCATAAATATTCCAGCAACTATCAGACCAATAAACTATAAATAAAATGTCTCTCTCTCTCTTTGGCTGTTCCTATGGGCTTGCATGCAATGAGCTTTGGGGTACAATTTGGGTTCCCGAGCAATGGGGGTGCCACAGGTTCAGTTAGGGGGACAATGACTGCATGGATTCAATGCCTCCCATATGTACACAGCGTCAGGTGTATAAAGATGTCCTTTCTGAAAGGGTGGAAGTGATGAATGTCACCCTACCAACAATCCAATAATACTTAGATTTATTTGACTTGGCACAAAATGTTTCCAGGTGTGTCTATTGTCAGTGAGAATTGCAATGTGCTGACAGCAACCACAGACACAACACCAGCGACTTCCGGTTCCCACGAACAGCTGTGTGGATGCTAATGATATGAAATATACATCCATATACTGTAAATATGTGTGTTGTGTGCGTTGTGTCTCATCAATGAAAAAGCATTACCTACATAATGATCATTATCCAGACAGGTCGCCATTGTTTGCATGACTAAGGGGGAACCTCTGACAAACGACGCCATTAAAAGGGGCCATCTTAGGAGAGCGAGTTAGAAGTCGTGATTGATCCAATGACTGGCCTGCTCAGCTCTAATTAAATGTTATCGCCTGTTAACGATGCTCATGCCGGCAAAACCACAAACACTCGCAGGGCGTTTCGTCATTCCAAACACATTTCATCACCTTGACGATGGTTCACCTCGATTGAGATGCTGTAGCTGACTGTGACTGGTAGACTAATGTGTGGCTCAGTGCTCTCCATGAATTCTGCACCGGCCAGGCCCATTGACCATTCTAAAGTGGCTTACTCAATGACAAGTCCCTCTGAGATTCATAACAAAGACATAGAGCGTGTCATGTCTCTCCTTTCACTTGTGAATGTCTTGTCATAAATTTCCTTGTTATTACATTGATATAATAACCATAAAATGACAAGGTAATAATCATTCATAAGCCCCTTAATCAGTTCATGACTTGAAAACAGCTTAATTCGATTTTCCACGCTGATTATAAATAAGCTCCATGCATAACAATCAGCAGACAAAGCAATCCCTGTAAGTCCCATTTGCTTGTTTTGTATTCGTCCCCATGCCTCACAATTGGAATTCTACACACATTTAACAGTATGCTTCTCACATGGTAGCCTTGGGAGACCATTTGTTCTTTCGGTTCCCTTGACTGGCTGCTAGGGAAGGGTTTATGTCTGGCGAATCCTACCCTGTTGTAATGACGCTACTGTTGCAGCCCGCTCACACATTTGGTCTTGGCACAGGAAGCAACTGCTTCTGCGTTTGAAGTCAAATCTCTTTCCCCCCTTGCTCTGGGCCTGCCGGGAAAAGTCCATTCTCACATCAGGCATGTGAGTTGCCATATGCACTGCATGCTAATAACGGCAGAACACGATCTATCTCTCTCTTTTCAGAATGTGTGAAGGTGAACATGATACCTAATCAGATGGAGAGGGAGAAGACACTGGCAACTTAATCAAGCTTAAACAGGCCACTGTCGGGCTCAAAGTGTCAAAATTAATGATGAAATGTTCCAGGTAAATTGCAAACTTAATTTGTCTCCCTGGATTCCTTGTTTTTATACACTTAGAATAAAAGGTGCTATCTAGAACCAAACTGTTTTCTTGGCTGTCCCCATAGGAGAACCCTATGAAGAACCCTTTTTGGTTGCAGGTAGAACCCTTTTGGTTACCTACAGGGTTCTACATGGAACCCAAAAGAGCTGCTTCGGGGACAGCCAAATAACTGTTATAGAACCCTTTTTAAGAGTGAAGTGAGCTTATTTAGAGCCCTGGACTAAAGTACTTGTTATCACTATTACAGTACTTGTTATCACAAAAACAAATGTACACACACATTCAGATATCCACATGTACACCACTAGGAGATGCTTGCGGAAATTTGCTGACTTGAAGACCTGTCGGAGACTAGGTGAGTGATATAAAACAATGACTTTTGAATCTCAGAATCAAATTATTGCTGCCAAGAACATCCAGAACGAACTCAAAATACCGTTCAAAGACAAGGCTGTAACGGTTGTCGTCTGGAGGAGAAGGATCGGACCAAAGCGCAGCGTGGTAAGTGTTCATGTCTTTTTAATAAACAAAACTGAACACTGGAACAAAACAATAAATGAAGTGAACAAACGAAACAGTACCGTGTGGCGACAAACACTGACACGGAAGACAAACACCCACAAACCCAAAGACAAAACAGGCTACCTAAATATGGCTCCCAATCAGAGACAATCAGAGACAAAGACAAACACCTGCCTCTGATTGAGAGCCATATCAGGCCAAACGACAAACCCAACATAGAAACACAAAACATAGATAACCCACCCACCTCACGCCCTGACCACACTAAAACAAAGAAAATACAAAAGAACTATGGTCAGAACGTGACAAAGGCATTCATATTGTCGTACATGGCAGCCTGTGTTATCAACAACATTAAATGATACCTATTTGTGTCAAACTTTCATCAAGACTTTACTTTCATATTTAACAGTTGGGTCATTTCTTTCTACAGTGAGTTACCAGAGACAGCATTGTAATGCATAATGTGCATCACTGTCATATACCATAACAGTCAAGAACAACTCATCATATATTAACTCCCTAGCTTCTAGTACATGTTCCATATAAAAGGGTAACTATTGCAAACCCCTAGCTATGACAGTTATCAGGGTGTTGAGTTATTATGGAAACCAATCATTCCAATAGCACAGAGTTTGTTGTTTCTAAGCCAGTCTGAATATAATAAGCAACTACCCAGCTGTATGCATGTAAAATATGAACGATACAAGACGTGCTTTTACTGTTTGATGCAACCGTGTGTGTTTCAGCCCCTATAGAGTGAATACTTTATCCTACAGTACATGTAAATGTCCTTGACAGTATAGGTCACTAAGGTCTTAAAAACCCCAGGTGGCTCCACAATATAATTGCACCAATAGTGTTACTTTCCTTTAAGATAGGCATATCATAAAGATAAAGAATACTGATGTATTCAGGAGAAGGTCCAAATAATAATTTAGAAAGAAACATGAACACAAGTCATCTATTGCATTATTCATAGCATGTGTTGACAGCTTGACAAGCCCAGCTTAGTGGAGCGCTCCAAAGAAAAAGCAAGCTCTGTAGTAAATACTGTATATCCACAGACGTTTAAATTAGCATGGTTCTCCAGAGAAAAAAACAAAGGACGTTTTAGTCTGGATTTTAGTCTGTTACTTTTTTTTTAGCTCACAGTTATCCATCTCCTATCAGACCTTCCTGGTTAGGTTGACATAAATTGGAGGAACAGTAGAGCCAGCATTTAGTTTGGTCATTCCTGCATTGTAATGGGCTAAAAGTTAGTGTACCATACTCCTGGATCTGGCCGAAATAAGCAGTAGTAATACCTAGTAGCAGCAGTCAAAGTGGAGTCCACTGACTACTGATTATTGTGATCTGAGGTCAGTTCATTTGTCACAAAACCAAACAAAAATTAAAAGAATGGCTCCCAGAGATGATGCTGGCACATTCGTACAGTCACTCAGCAAATACCCTGTCTATTTTAAGGGGTGAACCCCATTGGTTAAAAAATAAACAATGGCCCCAGAGCTTTCACATGGCACAAAGCACTCATGCTGACAAAATGTCCTTAACCTCCAACCCACAGTAATCCCCTCTCTATACATACACACACATGAATACACACACATGCGCGCGTGCGCACACGCACGCACGCACACACACACACACACCCTGGGGCAAAGCACTGCGTGTGTCTGTTCCATGTTAACTCAAAGAACTCGTCACCATAGGGCATTTCATCTCTCCATTACGTCTCCACATGGTCCCGAACTCCAACAGCGTTCACCACATCACCACTCAGAAACTCCTTGAACTTAGAGTGGATTTGACATTAGGGCTCCTAGACTTTGGAATGGTCTGCCAGAGGAGATCAGGTTTGCAGATCATACATGGCAAAAAATATAGGCCAAAAATAAAACAAAAGGAAGAGTGTTTTGAAGTCTATGAAATGCATTAGAGAGACATAACAAAGCTCAGGAGAGAAGAAAGCACCTTGTTTAACCTGTATCTAAGCAATAAGGCACAAGAGGCATTGCTGTATCGTGAATACAGTCACAGGGAAATGCCGGTTTTCGGCCCGACGCGATATTGACTTGCATGCCTTATTGCTTTTATAAAACGTTTACTAACATATTAAAATAACAATGAATTACACATTTTCATTAAAACATTTTTTTGATAAGTCCATTTATAAAATGTCATTCTTTCACCAGAAGATATAGTCCAGACAAAAATCTGGTTGTTTGTTATTTTGGTCGTAGTCATGAACTATTTTTGCATAGTTGCTAAATAAAAAAGAACTGGTCTTCTGTTCAAACCAAAATGGTTGCTATGCAGGTGTAACGGATGTGAAATGGCTAGCTAGTTAGCGGGTACGCGCTAGTAGCGTTTCAATCAGTTACGTCACTTGCTCTGAAACCTAGATGTAGCGTTGCCCCTTGCTCTGCAAGGGCCGCGGCTTTTGTGGAGCGATGGGTAACGACGCTTCGTGCGTGTCAGTTGTTGATGTGTGCAGAAGGTGCCTGGTTCGCGCCTGTGTCGGGGCGAGGGGACGGTTTAAAGTTATACTGTTACATTGATGCTGTTGACCCGGATCACTGGTTGCTGCGGAAAAGGAGGAGGTTGAAAGGGGGGTGAGTGTAACGGATGTGAAATGGCTAGCTAGTTAGCGGGTACGCGCTAGTAGCGTTTCAATCAGTTACGTCACTTGCTCTGAAACCTAGATGTAGCGTTGCCCCTTGCTCTGCAAGGGCCGCGGCTTTTGTGGAGCGATGGGTAACGACGCTTCGTGGGTGTCAGTTGTTGATGTGTGCAGAAGGTCCCTGGTTCGCGCCCGTGTCGGGGGGACGGTTTAAAGTTATACTGTTACACAGGCTGGGTAATGTTCTTGTCACTTGGCTAGCTAGCTAGCCAACTTCGCTAACTCAGACACATCAAACATTGCACCTGGAATGACAGTGCACTAGCTGCATTTTAATTTATTGTAGCGTTCTATCTATTGGCATTTACTTGGAGATATACATGACAATGACCTTGATGCCTGATTTCGCCGGATTTCTCCTGGAAATAGTTGTCTGGGCTAGCTAGCAAAAGTGAAACTGTTTCCGAGGTCGAACAGGCAGACAGCAAGGCTTATATTAAGCGCTGTACCAAACTAAATGCTTGGCTGGAAGCAAGGTGAAATAATGTGCGAGTTGAGATAAATACAAGAGATGATTCGGACAGCAACATGAACATGATATTCTTATGGAGGCACAGTTAAACTTTTCAGATGGAACGGTTAGCAGGCATGGTGTGCCTGTGACAACCAATACAGCCTGGCTCGGAACACTGCTTGTCCAATCAGCATCCAGGATACAAACTGATATGCTGACCCGTGTTGACATTGACCTGACAGAGCAGTACATCGAAGCTGAATGTGGACAACATGATGTCCAAACATAATGTCCAAACTCAGCTGAACTGTGGAACACACAGGTTGACACCAAGACTTGAAACATCCAGGGCCCGGTTTCCCAAAAGTATCTAGCTAAGTTCATTGTCAGAACGTTCGTAGGAGGATCGTTAAATCTCAGAGCTGTTTAACAAAACCATTGTTTTTCATGTTGCACTTCACAATGTTCGCCATCTAACGCCTGCCTCACACCATTCATAGAACAGCTAAGTGCGTCATTAGATGCTTTTCTGCCCTCCCACATCTGTTTATACACAGAAGATCTCCACTAAATATAGAATCACATAGTTTATCCGTCTCTCTGTGACCACCGATAACTTCAGAACACAGTTGACTACAAATACAAAATTGTAAATGTCTTTGCAATTGAAACCAACAAGTGACATGTAAAAAGACGCTTCAATTGAAAAACGAGATGACTGCATTAAAATATAAACAGTAGGCTATAGGCCTATTTCAATCACAGTGAGTCAATACAGCTTTTCCTCATTGAGTCGCCCTATGTTCCTGTTGTTTTGGGATTTTCTTGGCTCCAAGAAAACACCACAGAGTACCATGACCTCCTGGAGGTCTTCAGCAAGGCACGGCTACTTCTCTTCCCCCGCATCGTCCCTACGATTGTGCCATTGACCTTCTCCCAGGCACCACACCGCCTCGTGGTTGGCTATATTCTTTATCCGGCCATGGAGGCCATGGAGGAGTATATTGAGGACTCTCTGGCTGCTGGAAGCATCCGTTCTTCTGCATCCCCTGCCGGCGCAGGGTTTTTCTTTGTGGAAAAGAAGGACAAGACCCTTCGTCCGTGCATTGACTACCGGGGTCTTAATGACATAACAATCAAGAATTGTTACACCCTACCACTCCTCTCATTGGCTTTCAAACCTCTCCAGGGGGCTACCATCTCTTCCAAGCTGGACCTTCGGGAATGCCTACCACCTGGTTCGGATACGCAAAGAAGATGAGTGGAAGACAGCCTTCAACACTGCCAGTGGACATTATGAGTACCTGGTCATGCCGTTTGGTCTCACCAACACCCCCGATGTCTTCGAGGCCCTGGTAAACAATGTGCTCCGGGACATGGTAAATCGTTTTGTGTTTGTCTACCTCGACGATATCTTGTTTTTTTCCCGTTCTGCCCATGAACACGTCCTCCATGTTCGACAAGTCCTTCAGCGCCTCCTGGAGAACCAGCTATTTGTGAAAGAGGAGAAGTGCGAGTTCCAACGTTCTACAATCTCCTTTCTGGGATATGTCATCGCTGAGGGAAACGTCCAGATGGACCCTGAAAAGTTGAAAGCAGTAGAGGATTGGTCCCAACCTACGTCCAGGGTGCATCTACAATGTTTCCTGGGGTTCGCCAATTTCTACCGCCGTTCCATTTGAGGCTACAGCACCCTGGCAGCCCCCCTCTCTGCACTTACCTCTCCCAAGGTACCGTTCACATGTTCCCCAGCTGTTGACAGAGCCTTTGTGGACCTGAAGCATCGGTTCACGACAGCCCCCTTCCTCGTCCATCCGGACCGTCCTGTCAGTTTGTGGTTGATGTTGATGCTTCTGACGTTGGAGTGGGGGCTATCCTGTCCCAGCGGTCTGCCCAGGACCAAAAGATCCATCGCTGTGCTAACTACGATGTAGGTAACCGAGAATTTCTGGCGGTCAAGAAGGCATTGGAGGAGTGGAGCCACTGGCTTGAAGGAGCAGAACATCTATTTTTGGTTTGGACCGACCATAAGAATTTGTAATATCTCCGCACAGCCAAGCAACTTAACTCCAGGCAGGCCCGATGGGCTCTATTATTCACCAGATTCAACTTCACCAACTTCACCTACCGCCCAGGGTCCAAGAATGTGAAACCTGATGATCTCTCGCCTATACAGTTCCGCTGCCACACCCTCCTTCATGCCTTGCTGATTCAGTGGGCTGGGGTATTGACACCCTGGTCCGCAAGTTCCCAGCCTGCCCCTGGAGGGGGCCCGGGCAACAGGTTGTTTGTCCCTAATTCAGTCCAGTTCCGGGTCCTGGAATGGGCTCATTCCTCCAGGCTTACCTGCCATCCGGGTTCCTATCGAATTCTGGCCTTCCTCCGACAACGTTTCTGATGGTCTACAATGGTTCCTGATGCCTGTGTCTTTGTTGCTGCATGCACTGTTTGTGCTCACAATAAAACTCTGCTGCAAGCTCCGTCTGGCCTCCTTCAGCCACTACCTGTTCCTCATCGTCCCTGGTCCGATGTTTACCTGGACTTTGTCACTGGGCTCCCTCCGTCTGATGGCAACAGCATCATTCTGACAGTAGTGGATCGGTTTTCAAAGGCCGCCCATTTCATTGCTCTCCCCAAGCTACCCTGTGCCAAAGAGACGACCCAGCTCATGGTGCGGCACGTCTTCCGGATCCATGGACTCCCGGTGGACATGGTCTCCGACCAGGGTCCTCAGTTCTTGTCTCGGTTCTGGAAGGCGTTCTGCACCATTATTGGGTCGTCGGCCAGCCTGTCCTCCGGATTCCATCCCCAATCCAACGGCCAGTCGGAGCGAGCGAACCAAGACCTGGAAACAACCTTAAGATGCCTTGTCTCGACCAACCCCACTACCTGGAGCCAACAACTGGTCTGGGTGGAGTATGCCCGGAACACTCTTCCCTGTTTGGCCACAGGACTCTCCCCTTTTGAGTGCTCCACGGGGTTGTTCCCAGAACAAGAGCAAGAAGTCAACATACCCTTGACCCAGATGTTCATCCGCCGCTGTCAACGTACCTGGAGAAGAGCTCAGGCGGCGCTTCTCAAGACCAACTCCAGGTATCGTCAACAAGCGGATCGCCACCAGACTCCGGCTCCTCGCTATCGCATTGGGCAGAGGGTATGGCTATCCACACGGGACCTGCACCTTTGGGTGGGGTCCTGTAAACTTTCTCCCGATTTCATTGGTCCTTTCCCCATCTCTAAAGTCCTTAGTTCCATTGCTGTTTGTCTTTTGTTACCCCGTACCATGTCTAGGATTAAGCCCATGTCTCACAGCCCTTTGTCTTCTGTTTCCAGATCCACCCCTCCTCCCCATGTCATCGATGGCCATCCAGCGTACACGGTGAGACACCTCCTGAGTGTTCGACCACGGGGCAGGGGTTTTCAGTACCTGGATAACTGGGAGGGTTATGGCCCGGAGGAGAGGTGCTGGGTCCTCGCTAGAGACATCCTGGACCCAGCCCTGATTGCCGACTTCCACCGCCGGCACCCTGGTCAACCAAGTATGCGCCCAGGTAAATCTGTGATTTAGTGTGTTTTTATTGGGTAAGCATGAGAGAAAGCCGCCTCAATATTGCTCAGGGGAGTTTTACTTACTTAAACATGTTACTTACTTAAACAAAGGATTATGATTGGAGATACAATTTATATTAATGTTCCACTGGGTAGAGATCAGAGCCATTTTTATAGATGTGTGGCAAAAGAGATGGGACACTGAGCACAAGGGCCGGCATTTATATGCCCTCCAAAGAAAGGTTGGTGACCAAGATTCAAAGGTGAGATTAGGAAGGAAGAGGTGGTGTTGGCTCGATTGCGCTTAGAACACTGTACATTGAACTCGTCATTATATCTGGTTGGCAAGCATGTGAATGGTTTGTGTCTGGAGTGTATGGTAGATGAAACGATGTAGCATGTGTTGTTATATTGTTGTAAGTATGTTGAAGAGAGGAATAGATTGAAGTGTAGGGTCATTGATGTTGGAAGACATTTTGGGAATGGTGGAAGGTCTAAGATTTATTAGAAGTTAGTAGGAAGTACTGAGTTAGGTAGGAGAATTTAGAAATGTTGTAAACCGTGATTGGCAACACACTCCAGCAGAGTAGGTGGCGGCATGCACCTTTAATGTTGGTTTGCGGACCGCCATTATATCATAGAAGAAGAAGAATACCAAACTAAGAGTAGATGGAGGAGTAGATGTGTCACTTGATGGGTTTTGAAAGCATTTGAGGGTGAAAAGTAAAGATTAAGAAAACAATTCTGCAGGAGGAAGTAGCAAGAAAGCAAACCAAGGTAAGTTGAATATAGCTAGCAAGTTATTCATTTTTGCACATTAATGTCCTGTTTCCAGCTAGTCTAAATACTTTATTAAATACTAAATGTGATGCAAGCTAAAGTTAGTTTGCTAAAATGCTATTCTAGCTACTGTTAGCTAGCCAACAGTAGGTTACCAAGCTAGCAAATAATTTAAGCCTGCTAGCTAGCAAGCTAAGTATAGCTAGCTAGCTCAACAGTTTTAGCCTTAGGTTACCAAGCTAGCTTGATAGTAAACAATTTAAGCCTGCAGGCTAACTAGCCAGCTAAATATGTTCCTGTTCTAGTAGTAGCAGCATGAATGAACAGAGAGTGCTGCTGCTCTTGGAACATAACTGTGTCAATCACAGTAGGTATTGCTGCTCTAAGAGCAGTTTGAGTCAACTGGATCTTCTGCTGCTCTAAGAGCAGAACTGTATTGTGTTAACTTGATGTTGCTGATCTAGGAGCAGCTCAAGTAAACTATCAGCACTGCCGCTCAACTAGACCTAGATTTTGCTGCTCTAAGAGCAGAACTGTCAATACTGGGCTGCATTCCAAACACGAATTTCTGGGCAAGGGTAGTCCTTTTAAAAGTCCTTCCTACTTGACTGCGCTACAGTCAATTATGATTGCATGTCTAATTATATTAACTATATCATTATTCATACGCCTACTGTATGATAGCTAGCAAATTAATTAGCGAACTAACTTAACCTGTCTAGCTGGAACTTCTGAAGAAGGAAAATGTTTTATTTCTACAATTTCCAAAAGCTAACAAAAACAACTAGATGAGTTTGTGCATTAGTAGCACAATTGAACTTATTTACATTTGTTTTTACTTGCTCTTGTATGTTGACTCCATCTTAATGTTGAGGTTTTAAGTTTTGGCAGACTTTTCTTAGCGGATGTACAATCATCGTGAATTGAATTATGGGGCATTATGGGGCATAAAAACTAGGGCTGAGGGGCTTACGTTGAAAACTTCCTTTGCTTGACTAATAATTTGGACCGACGACAAATATGGCTGTGTAAGTGGACGAGGGTCTGTCTTTTATGAGTTTGAAACGCAGCCCTGGTCATCAGTCAATACTTCATATTCCTCTTTCCCCATTTTCCTACATTCTTTTATTCCCTTTTTTAAGGATGTAAAGTGTGTACTCGAGACGCATGTGAAATGCACTTCAAATAGACTGGGTATAATTTGTGGAACGTTCCAACAGGAATCTATTACAAAACTTCGTAAAGTACAAGAATGCCAACAAACAACACATACAGAGTAGCATGGTCAATTTACCTAGCTAACTAGCTTCCGAATAGGCATCAACTCACCACTTAGCTTATTCTTAATGTTTGTCCGTAGGTTACCAGAGTGAGGACCGACATTTTCGGAATAAACGTGGTGAGTGAAAAACGTATTCTTATTCTGCAGATTCCTGTTGGAACATTCCACAAATTATACCCACCCCTTCAAATAAACTCTGATTTGACTACTAACATCACTTCTTTCCTGACTATAAAACATACATCATAAGATTCTCACCAACTCAGTAATGTATGTTGGGTCGTCTTTTTGTATTTAGGAGTGTAATGAGCTGGGTCAGATCTGGATGGAGTCAGGTGTGAGTGAGAATGCCGTGTCTGGACTAGGGGTGGACGATATGAACAAAAATTCATATCACAATATTTTCCACTGTCCGGACGATAACATATCACGATATACCGTACAATTTTTTTAAATTATATTTTTTACATGTTATGAGCCCTTCAAAGTTTGCAAGCCCTAAGTCGGGATCAATATGACAACAGCCACTTCAAGTGCAGGGCGCGAAATTCAAAATATATATTTTTTAAATATTTAACTTTCACACATTAACAAGTCCAATACAGCAAATGAAAGGTACACATCTTGTGAATCCAGCCAACATGTCCGATTTTTTAAATGTTTTACAGCGAAAACAGCACGTATATTTATGTTAGCTCACCACCAAATACAAAAAAAGAACAGACATTTTTCACAGCACAGGTAGCATGCACAAAGCCAACCTAACTAACCAAGAACCAACCAAACTAACCAACAAACAACTTCATCAGATGACAGTTGTAACGGCGTTCCTCCTCCTCTTCATGTGAAGAGGAGGAGTAGTGATTCGACCAACGTGCAGCGGGTTGTGCATACATAATGATTTATTAACACAAAGACGAAACACGAAAACAAACACTTGGAAGGATTACAAAATAACAAACCGACCTAAACAGACTTAAACTTAAGAACTACATGTAACACGAAGAACGCACGGACAGGGAAAACAGACTACACAAAAACCGAACAAACATACCGAAACAGTCCCGTGTGACGCAACACACAGACACGGAAGACAACCACCCACAACGAACACTGTGAAACAACCTACCTTCATATGACTCTCAATTAGAGGAAACGCCAAACACCTGCCTCTAATTGAGAGCCATACCAGGCAACCCTTAAACCACCATAGAAACAGAAAACATAGACTACCCACCCAAATTCACGCCCTGACCAATTAAACACATACCAAAACAACAGAAAACAGGTCAGGAACGTGACAACAGTCTTATACATGTTATACAATAAATCTATGTTTTGTTCGAAAAATGTGCATATTTCAGGTATAAATCATAGTTTACATTGCAGCTACAATCAGAAATTGCACCGAAAGCAGCCATAATAATTACAGACACCAACGTCAAATACCTAATTACTCATCATAAAACATTTCTGAAAAATACATAGTGTACAGCAAATGAAAGACAGACATCTTGTGATTCCAGCCAATATTTCCGATTTATTAAGTGTTTTACAGCGAAAACACAATATAGCGTTATATTAGCTTACCACAATAGCCAGAAAGACAAGCCATTTCCCAGCAGTAAAAGTTAGCGATCGTAACAAACCAGTAAAAGATATATAATTTTTGACTAACCTTGATATTCTTCATCAGATGACAGTCCTATAACATCAGGTTATACATACACTTATGTTTTGTTCGAAAATGTGCATATTTAGAGATGAAATGAGTGGTTATACATGTTGCTATCGTAGCTACTTTTTCCACAACGTCTGGATATTTTTCTGACACTTTTTCTGACACACATATTCTGACCAAATAACTATTCATAAACATAACTAAAAATACATGTTGTATAGGAAATGATAGATCCATTAGTTCTTAATGAAATCGCAGTGTTAGAATTCTAAAAAATAACTTAATTACGACATCCAGCTTTGGTATAGCTAGAGTACTCCAAAGTTGGGCGTCGACGACTAGTTCACATGTACGACAGATATATGAAATAGCATCATAAAATGTTTCTTACTTTTGCTGATCTTCCATCAGAATGTTGGACAAGGGGTCCTTTGTCAAGAACAATCGTTGTTTGGATTTAGAACGTCCATTTTCCCTCTCGATTTAGCAAGCACACTAGCCAAGTGGCGCGAATCTCTCCATGTCAACAAACGGAAGAGAATGGAACACGGCAAAACTCCCGAAAAAATTTCAATAATCTAATGAAACTATATTGAAAAAACATACTTTACGATGATATGGTCACATGTATCAAATAAAATCAAAGCCGGAGATATTAATCGCCTATAACGGCAGCTAAACAGAAGGCAAATCCAGGTCCCTCTTCGCGCTCTCCAGAAAACAAGAAATGGGGGACACGTCATACAAAGAGCTTGTATTCCACTGCAGACCAAGATAAACACTAAATTTCTTCTCTCACCGCCTCTTGACATCCAGGGGAAGGTGTATGACATGCATGTATACTAATACGTATCATGCCCATTTATAGGCAGGAAGTAGAACAGAGCCTCGATTTCAGACTTTCCACTTCCTGGTCAGGAAGTTTGTGCCAAATGAGTTCTGTTTGACTCACAGATATAATTCAAACGGTTTTAGAAACTAGAGAGTGTTTTCTATCCAATAGTAATAATAATATGCATATTGTACGAGCAAGAATTGAGTACGAGGCCGTTTGAAATGGGCACCTTTTATCTGGCTACTCACTACTGCCCCTGCAGCCCAAACAGGTTAATAAATGACTAAATATTGCTTTTAACATTATAGAAACAGAATGGGGGCATTGCACATAATTATTTTTATTTTTTTGCTTGTGCCAAACATGAAACTTAAAAAAGGTATACGAAAACAAAAATGCAGTAAAATTAAATAAACAAATATTTAAAGTACTTGGGATGTAAAGAAAATGGCTACAAATGGCTTATTTTTTCCTGATAAATATAAGTATTTTTTCAGCATAACACTGTCATTTTGAATTCAAGTTGTAAACCTTTTCAAACTAACTTATTCAAGCCTTAACCAGACAGTGTGTATGTTTCTCAGTTAACCTGTTTGGGCTGCAAGGGGCAGTATTGAGTAGCCAGATAAAAGGTGTCCATTTCAAACGGCCTCGTACTCAATTCTTGCTCGTACAATATGCATATTATTATTACTATTGGATAGAAAACACTCTCTAGTTTCTAAAACCTTTTGAATTATTTCTCTGAGTGAAACAGAACTCATTCTGCAGCACATTTCCTGACCAGGAAGTGGAAAGTCTGAAATCGATGCTCTGTTCTTCTTCCTGCCTATAAATGGGCACAAGACCTATTAGTTTACATGCACGTCATACACCTTCCTCTGGGTGTCAAGAGGCTGTGAGAGAAGAAATTAGGTGATTATCTTGGTCTGAGATGGAACACATCATCTTGGAATGACGTGTCCACCATTTTCTGTACTCTGAAGAGCGCGAGCTTGACAGTGGGATTGCCTTTTGTTTAGCTGCCGTTATAGGCGACTACAATCTCCGGCTTTGATTTTATTTGATACATGTCACCATATCATCGTAAAGTATGTTTTTTCAATATAGTTTCATCAGATTATTGACATTTTTTCGGGAGTTTTGCCGTGTTCCGTTCTCTTCCGTTTGTTGACATGGAGAGTGTCGTGCCACCCGGCTAGTGTGCTTGCTAAATGAAGAGGGAAAGTGTCCGTTCTGAATCCAAACAACGACTGTTCTGGACAAAGGACACCTTGTACAACATTCTGATGAAACATCAGCAAAAGTAAGACCCATTTTATGATGTTATTTCATATATCTGTCGTAGTCGCCGGCGCCCAAGTGTTTCTGGCTATTGTGCTAAGCACTTAAAACACTTAATAAATCGGAAATATTGCCTGGAATCACAAGATGCCTGTCTTTCATTTGCTGTACACTATGTACTTTTCAGAAATGTTTTATGATGAGTAATTAGGTATTTGACGTTGGTGTCTGTAAGTTTTATGGCTGCTTTCGGTGCAATTTCTGACTGTAGCTGCAATGTAAACTATGATTTATACCTGAAATATGCACATTTTTCCAACAAAACATATGCTATACAATAAATATGTTATCAGACTGTCATCTGAAGAAGTTGTTTCTTGGTTAGTGGCTATTTATATCTTTATTTGGTCGAATTTGTGATAGCTACTGATGGAGTAAAAAACTGTTGGAGTAAAAAAAGTGGTGTCTTTTGCTAACGTGAATAGCTAATAGATTTACATATTGTGTCTTCCCTGTAAAACATTTTAAAAATCGGACATGTTGGCTGGATTCACAGATGTGTACCTTTCATATGCTGTATTGGACTTGTTAATGTGTGAAAGTTAAATATTTAAAAAAATATATATATTTTGAATTTCGCGCCCTGCACTTGAAGTGGCTGTTGTCATAAGTGTACCGACGTCGGGCTTGCAGCCAGAAGAAGTTAACCATGTAACAATTCACTGACTCCCTCTTCACAAGTTCTGTGCCAGGAACACCAGCCTATTGACAGATTCTGGCTTCAAAGTTGCTCTGTGGCATGTGACCACATTGCCCCCAGTGCTAAATGCTCTCTGAGGTTGAACTTGTGGCAGGGATGCATAAGTATTTCAGATAGAGTTATCAGACAACTCACTTGTGGGAAGTTGGATGCGTGAACTCGCTACCAATCCAAAGGATCAGCCTCACTGTCTGCTGCCATCATCAGAGTGTAGCTGTCCAACTCTTGCTCGATGGCCTGTCTCTGGGTTCTTAAGGCCGGTGCACTACTGGTTTTCTTTAAAAACCTCCCAAGGCTCTTCTTGGACTTCTTTGCTGATTGTGGAGCAGTGGCAGCTTCTTTCTCTCTCTCACTCTGGTCCTCTTCAAGAGAGAAGTCTCCCACGTCTGTGTTCCCTACCAGGAGGACTTCTGTCTCTGAGGCACCTCTCACCGTCACCTCCACCAGCTTCTCAGTGGTGATGTAGGTGGTCTTGAACCTTGGGTCCAGAAAGGTAGCCATGGTGAGCAGCTCATCTGTTTTAGGGTCGGTGTATTTGTCATTCAGGTAATCTTAGACCCTCATCTTAATCTTTCGGGTCAGTTTGGCTTCGCCCTTATTTGATTTCAGAACCTCCGTCTTGAACAAATGGAGGACGGGCTTCAGATAGGACACACTCACATATGTCTCTCCTGACAGGGCATCTGTGAAATCCTGGAGGGGCTTAAGTGCTGCCGTGATAGATTCAAAGACCTCAATGTCTTGCCAGGAGGGTGCAAGGTGACGTGTTTTTTTGTCTGCCTCCAGGACTCTTTCCATCATCTGAAGGTGAGATCCCCACCTTGTCAGGGATTCCGTGATGATCTTGTGGAGGGGGAGGCTCAGTTTATCCTGTGCACTTGTCAGGACCTTCTGCTTCTTCCAACTATAGGAGAACGTGCTGAACACTTTTTTGCACACTTCTGTGGCCCGGGAAACACGAGGTTCGTTTTGGACACTCCTACCTGGAAAAAGTACAAATGTGAAAAATATAAATAATTATTCAATAAAAATAACATTGCATCTGCTGTAATTACAGAAATTTACAGCATGGACTCTGGACATGATTACAAATGTAATCAGTCTATAGATTTACATACAACTGTTGTGATTAAGAGAGCTATGTTGCTTTAGAAAACGGGTTCATTTATTGAGTAGGCTAGGATGGATTCATATATTGAAACCATAGGCTAATGTATAAATAAGAAATAAAAAGAATCATGTTTGGATATTGCACACATTTATAAATGCTATAGATTTATATAGCTGTATATATTTGGCTTAACTTAAGAAGGATCCGGCAGTGTAGTCAGTTATAACTTTAAACAGAGGAAATTAAGAGTACAATAGTTATTCTGCATTTTAAGTTAAGTTGTTTTTATGTTATTTTTCTAACTTGCTCTGTGTTTTGGACATTGTAACTTACCAATAGCAATGTGTAGCCTGTGTCTGAAACACCCTAGTCTTGTCCATTTGTTCACCTCCAATGCTTTGATCACGTTCGATCCGCTGTCAGTAGTCATACATACTTGACGAGACTCTTTCAAGCCCCAGGATGAAAGTGCCCCCCTCAGCCCAACTGCAATTATTTCTCTATTGTGGTCGTCTGGGAAGTAAGAGGTCTGAAGGCTTTTCCTTTGCAGCTTCCAGTTGTCATCAATGTAATGAATCGGGAGGCTAATGTATGGCTCTGTGGTCCGACTTGACCATAAGTCGACAGTGGTAGAGAAGAATGCAGCGTTACGAATTTCGTTGGCAACTCTGTCCCAACATTTTGGGTAGAGTTCTGGCAGACATGTTTTGCTGAAGTATTTATGACTCAGGATCTCATATCTTGGGTCTAGAGTTCGAATTGACTTTCTGAAACCGTCTTTCTCCACAGTTTGAATTGGTTTCATGTCTTTCGCTATGTGATAAGAAATTGCACTCGTTCTCATTCCACTTCTTGCTCGTCCTGTCATATGGAGTACCACTAACGAATTATGCCTTGAGTGATAGCTGAGTGCGGGTCGGGTTTAAGATGTCTTGGGACTTCCTCTGGGGATTTGTTGCTCGCATTCTGGGAGATTCTTCATATACGCGCGTATGCAGGGTTTTCAGGCGGTGAAAAAGATTGCTGTAGTTTCCACCTTTTGGCTAGCACAATGCGTCGACACAACTTACAGTACTGTTTTTTTGGTTTGTTTTTTACCAATTCTTTGTCGTCCTGCAAATCAACCTCAATAGCGCTATTTTCCTTGTGTCAGCGTGCACTGCGCCTGGCCCGCCACAGGAGTCGCTAGTGCGTGATGAGACAAGGATATCCCTGCCGGCCAAACCCTCCCTAACCGACAACGCTGGGCCAATTGTGCGCCACCCCATGGGCTTCCCAGTCGTGGCCGGCTGCGACAGAGCCTGGACTCAAACCCAGAATATCTAGTGGCACAGCTAGCACTGCGATACAGTGCCTTAGACCACTGCGCCACTCGGGAGGCCTGTTCTCCTTAATTTTTGAATAAATTAATTTGTTAAACTGTTCAACTATTGTCTTTCTCTCTCTGAGTCAACTATTCACCACAATTTTATGCACTGCAGTGCTAGCTAGCTGTAGCTTATTCTTTCAGTACTAGATTCCTTCTCTGATCCTTTGATTGGGTGGACATGTCAGTTCATGCTGCAAGAGCTCTGATAGGTTAGAGGATGTCCTCCGGAAGTTGTCATAATTACTGTGTCTGTCTATGGAAGGGGGGAGAACCATGAGCCTCCTAGGTTTAGTATTGAAGTCAATGTACCCAGAGGAAGAAAGAAGCTACCTGTCCTCCAGCTACACCATGGTGCTACCCTAAAGAGTGCTACTGAGGCTACTGTAGACCTTCATTGCAAAACGGTGTGTTTTAACCAATTATTTAGTGACATGAATATATTTAGTATAGTTATCTAAAAATTATAACTTTATGTTTCACTATTTTTATGTAATTCAGTGAGGAGGATAGTCCTCCCCTTCCTCCCCTGACGAGCCTCCACTGGTAAACACATTTGAGAGAACTAAGCTTTTTTGTTGCATATGGACAATTTCTGGGATCTTTTATTTCAGCTCATGAAACATGGGACCAACAGTTTACATGTTTCAATTTATATTTTTGTTCATATGTATACATACAAAAACACAAGTTACTGCTATAGAGATTAAAAAGATGTCAGTGAGTTTTCAGTGCTGTGCAGTGTACTAATCTCTTTGTGCCTGTGACAGTGCGCTCCTCCCCTGGTGGTCGCGGCTAACATCGATGATAAGATAGGGGTGTGTGCTGCCAGCCTACCCAATACCAAAATGTCCTGAAGTAAGATCTGAGTGACATTTGTTTGTGTCCCCCATATTCCTTAGGAACCAAACGGAAGAACATTTACTAAACCAGGGAGACACTACCTGAACTTGTCCAATAGGAAACACTTTTTTTTCCTGTTGTGAAATGTTTTTGCAACGGTTTGCCCTAATGAATAGCAACCCTGATCGTAGCCCCTAACAATGCTTTGTGGTTCTCTTGCAGGTACCTGTTGAAGTTTGGCACTGTCAGACGCTACCTGGGCTACAACACTATGCAGGACTTCTTTTCCACTATGGCCACTGCAGGCCAACCCCACGTGTGATGACCGCCACTGCAGAAAACAGCAGGACAGCTATAAGGTAACCAAGGCTCCTTCCTCTCGCTCTCACTTTCTGTCTCTGGTGGTCGCTGTGTTTTGCTGTCTCTCTCTCTCTCTCTTCCTGTTTGTCTATCTCCTTCTCTCTGTCTCTCTCTCTCTACCTCTCCCATCGTGACCTAAGGTGTGTGAGGGGATGTACTATATGACTAAGTACAGTTGTAATTGACGGTATTGTGTGGTTTACATTTGATTGTCACAGGCCACATGACAGAAGCTCCATGGAAAGTGTCACCAATGTTTTTTACCACATGATGTGCTGTATGTACATGATGTACATGATGTAACATCATGTGCTGCAAGATCGAATGTGCTGCAAGATCGAATCCCCGAGCTGACAAGGTAAAAATCTGTCGTTCTGGGCAGTTAGCCCACTGTTCATAGGCCGTCATTGAAAATAAGAATTTGTTCTTAACTGACTTGCCAAGTTAAATAAAGGTCAAATATATATATATTTTTTTATTTCACTTGCTACATCTAATGGTTTTGATCATGTTGTGGCGTTGACGAGGCCATAAACAATACCTAGTAATGCTTATACTGCCAGAAAGATTAAAATCTCGCCTATCTGGTAAAAATAGTTATAAATTGCTGAGGTGTAGTCACTTTTGAGGACACAAGCTCAAGTACACAGTATAGATATTATGTATTTTTTAAATTCAACAAAAGTCGGAAAATAAAGCTTGAAATAATTGAAATGCTTTCTAAATATAGTAACAATCAAACTATAAACTATATTTCACCATTCTTCTAACTATGAAATAAATGCTTAGTGACAGTACAAAAGTGGTCTTGTTTAAATTCTACTAAATGTTTAGTATTTTTTTATGTTGAGAGGAGCTGCGAAGTTTGATCTTTTGTCTGGATGAAAAGAGAATGTGATGCTTCACCTCCAATGCAAATTAGATTTCAGATTTCACATACTGCATCTCAGATGAGATCGGAGAAAGGCACGGGACAACCAGAGCTGTCACGGGGTACGCCGAAATTGATGTTGCACCGTTCACAGAGTGATCTGTACACAAAATGTTGGCCAGAATGGTCCAGAACCATTTAACGTTCCGTGTCACTCCCGACTGTGTATCCCAGGGCAGCCAAAGTGTTCTTGAGCTCTTGACCCGTCTGGAGATGGGTCAGAGTGTGTTGGGGCCAGACCGCTCGAACTGTGCCCAGTCCCTCAACAACCAAGCTGCCCACCACACTGAGAGGAGGGAGTACGACAATGCAGAGGACACGTACGAGAGAGCCCCGGACATCAGGATGAGAGCCCTGTCCCCTGACCACTCCTCCCTGGCCTACACCCCCAAACACCTGGGAATGCTCTTCAAACACAGGGTAGATTGAGGAGATGGGAAGTTTCTAACCAAGCCACCACAGGGCTGTTGCATATAACCCCATTAAACCAAGTCCTAGACCAGGAGAAGTTTACTCTTTTTACAACCAATTCTGTATTTTGTATGTAAATGGCATGTTATAGATGTGTGGGGACAGTTATACATAAAAAAAAAAATAGAATTCACCCAATTTCACTTGTTTTTGAGAAACTTACCCCAAGCAGCGATATACTTCTTCATTCTCGTTGTGCACTACAGGGGTGCCGAAAAAACACGAACAAAGGCTCCCAAAACTTGTCCTTTTAGAAATGGAAACACTCTCAGTTTAGTGCTGCAGGTCTTTAGATGTTGTACACATGAAATTGTGTCATTCCGAACTTTATCTGCAAAGTTATATTCCATTTTGTGCGAATCGAGCGGTTTCCCCTATCCAGCTGTTCCATTCTCCGTGTAGCCTGCTGCTAGAATGGACAAAGGTATCACTTCTAAAGTTTTGATTGACAGTATTTGTTGTATACAACATCTAAAGACCTGCAACCCTGTACTGAGAGCTTTGACGTTTCTAAAGGACGTATTTGGGTATTTATGGAGCCTTTGTTCATGTTTATCCACAGCACCCATAATGCAGAACGAGCAATGAGGAAGTGTATTGCGGGTGGGGAAAGTTTCTCTAAACCAAGGGAAATCGCAAAAGAATTCTCTTCTATAACATTGCTGTTTTGAAAGTTAGCTTAGAGACCTTATTCATATTCCTCACTCAACTCAAATTCTATTAGGTTGTAGGTTGTGTGTAATCCTGATTTGTGACTCTGACAGAGGATATGTGTGATGTCCAGGGGAAGCTGGAGAAGGCTGTTCCTGTATGAGCTGGCTCTGGACATCAGGGAGAAGAGTTTTGGACTTAAACACCCCAGTATGGCCACAGTATCGGTCAACCTGGCTGTATTCTACAGCAAACTGGTGAGAGGACCAATACTGCTTATATTTCACTGCATACCAGACCAGAGTTCAAAGATTTAAAAAATCCTTTTAAATAGATTATCGTTTGGTTGAATCTGCCTGGAGTGCCAGATGTGCGGGGGTTGCAGTTTTGGGACTCTTCTATTGGTTTATTAAGCCAGGCAAGCTGGAACAGGCACAAACGTGTTTGAAATGATTTTTCATATATTTGAAACCCAGTTCTGCTGCATGCATACTAGGGACAGCTGTGTGTGGTTTGATTTTAATTGGATCCCCAGCTTAATTAGATTTCAAATGGAAAATTAGACTGTTTCTCCCAGATTCTGTCGGTGTGTGCTTGTGTCTGACAGAAGAAGCACTTCCTCATCCTCATTGTGCAGTATGGGGGTGCTGAAAACATGAGCAAAAGCTCAAAAAAGACCCAAATATATACTTTTAGAAACTGAAACGCTCTCAGTATATTGATGCAGGTCTTTAGATGGTGTACACATGAACAGTCATTCCAAACTTTATCCGCAACGTTATCTTCCATTTTGTGCTACTAGAGCGGTTAAACACTTTTAAACATACTTTTACTCACACACACACACACACACACACACACACACACACACACACACACACACACACACACACACACACACACACACACACACACACACACACACACACACACACACACACACACACACACACACACACACACACACGCACACACACACACAATGTTATTGATAGTATACATACAGTACTATGAGCTGAACATCGTCATCAACCTTGTTTTGTCTCTGTCCATCCTCCTCCCTCTCTTTTTCCCCAGCTATGAGGAAGAGGACTTTGAGAAAGAAGCAGAGCTCTACAAGCGAGCCATGGAGATCGTAGGCGGAGCCTTCTCTGGTGTGTGGGAAAGCCCCGTCTTGATACTCATCCAGTGGAGTCACGTTTAGCCTGCGAGGGCCCACCCCTCTCCCACACGCCCCTAGGTGACCCCTCCCTCTACCGTGCCTCCCAAGACCACAGGTGGTGGATCTCATTTTGTCTGTCCTTGATCCCATGTGTCCATTTCCTTGTGTCCTTCCAGAAATGCATTGGTTGAGAAGGGTGAAGATCATAGGCGCCAGATTCCCCCCCGCCTCTCTGTCTCCCCCACCAGTTTTATGACGGTCACAAATACCTTGTAGAAACTCTGCCTTTGGGTTTGGCAGGATTGAGGGCAAAGAAGCCTCTTTGTCACAAGGAGATTCCTCCCCCCAAAACGGTAACATCAAAAGATTGAATAATGAAACAATATTTCAGTAATCCAAGCAGGTGGAATGGTCCGTGGGTACTTAAAGAACAATCCTGTCGAAAGGACAGTATAACAACATAACTATCTCTGAATGTGTATATTTCCCAGTTGTCAGGGTCACATCCAAATGTTGCGGAACTTATATGATTAAATATGAAACTATTTGTGAGAAGATTAAATGTGATGTTAGCCTTGTAAATGAGAGAATTGTTTTTCATATAAAGTCTTAACTAGTCATTGACCACACCCACGTGTGCACAGACATTCCGTCAGCGTTATGGAACGCCTCCTTTTCCCAGAGAGTATAAAACCCACTTCTAAGAAAATTTACAAAGAACAGAAAGTGTGAAGCGGTGGCTACATGGCTGAGAAATGGTTTAAAACTAGAGACCAAGCAGGCGGACAGTGTGAACTGGACATCACAAATGGTTAGAATCGATTAGACCAGAACACGGCGGGTTGCTGCTGGTGTGGAAAGTGATCTTGGCTGTACCCAGAAGATGAAGACTACACAGGAACATTCAGTCTGCAGCTGTTTAAGTACTTTAGTCTAGTAAACAGGAGTGGTACTCTGAAAGATCCATTCTAAACGACCATTGGTACGTCTGGCGTAAACATTATAACAGAGCTACAACTACGAAAGATTTTGATCTCTGGTGGACAAACCAGAGACTTTCTGTTGAATTACTCCCCAGACGGACCGGCGATTTCAACAGAGAGACAAGACATACACAATTAAATACGTGCATTGCAATTCTTTTCGACTGTGCGGCCGTGCATGTGCAAAGTATTCACATTTCCATGAGCATAGTTACCAGCTGTATATGCGTAGGGAAGTCCTTTGTTTCTTCTCCCACTCTTTCTTACATGCCCCTCCCTTTCCCTCTCTTTTGAATCCGCCATTTTGTGGAACAAGCCGCCATACCGGTTTAGTTGCATTATGTAGTAATCAATGTGTAAACTATTCTCTTTGTGTGTTTGTCACTCTGTGTGAATAGTTAGTGAATAAAGAATTAAGCCAATTTGTACATCTCTGATTCATCATTTATGGTAGAG